>NW_027332225.1:12402500-13602500 GCF_041222505.1 Epargyreus clarus | reverse complement strand
ATTGTATTACATTGAGATAAGTTTAGGATTTTTTTTTGTTTTTAAGTCAAAAAATTGAGATAAGATTAGGATTTTTGTTTTGTTTTTAAGTCAAAAATTGGATTAATCTCAACTAGAGCTTTTAACTTTAAACTAGAAAAAAATAATGCAGCTGTATTCTATACGCACTTATGTACAAAATGTATTTTGTAGATAGATAATTATTTATTATTTATTATTTACTATATTCTGAAAATCCCTCAGCAATTACTTAAGTTAATTTATATATTTGAATTTACAAATTGAAATATACTCATTTAGATGTTCCTAATTTTGCATATGCCTAGTTTGACATCAGATTTAATCCTTTGTATATCCAACAAGTGTTCCTATCATAATCAAGTCTTCATAAATCAATTGCAAATTAATTCGCTGGCACTTGACTGTTTTGACGCTAAATTCCTCGCTTTACAAATTACTATGCGATTAATTTGTTGGTGCGCATTATCTTTTGAATATTTTGTTAAAGGCAAGCCTAGCTTGCATTAAGCTAAAGATAAAACAATAAAATTGCAAATCATAATAATTAATTTAAAAAAATCAGTCATTTGAATTTATCAAACATTATTATATATTAGAAGTTAAAGTTAAGAAATATATGATATAATGATAACGATTAATTGATTAACCTTCATATATCTTAAACCCACCCTTAAAGTTACAGGTGTTTTGGTGCTCTGGTAAAGGATAATAAGCTCATATTCACATGTGTTTCATATATAGGTAATTCTATTTTCAGTATAAAATATTCCGTGCTCTATCTTTACTAATTTTATTCCACGCTGTAACTTACATTGAATATAAGCCCCTAAAGCTTCACTTATACTGTTATGGTTCCTTCCTATGATACCTTCTATAATATTATACACATATAATCGAGTTACATACAGTGACCCAGTTGTAGTATAAGTACAGGAAAGTGGAGTTGCTCGTACCTGCCCACGCACGTCACAATGGGACTGCCTCATTATATCCGGATGATTGTTCTGTTATGCGTTATATTCCGAGTTAGGAATATGTCATACATTTTTACAATAAATATGTTTCAGGAATTAAGTTGAATTTAAGTTATTCCAACAATAATGCAAGAAGGATTGATTTTTAAGTAAATTACGAAGTTTTACATTACATTAGCTAAGTAGGTAAAATATAATATATATAATTCTAATTGACTACATTCTCAAGTTCACAATTACACTTTAGATGTATAGATCTAGCCAATTTGCAGTTATAATTAGTTTGAAAGTTACTTTATAAAAGGATCTACACCATATTTTACAAACAGTGGCCCAGATGCAGAGAAATGGTGCGAGTTACGACCCACGCTCGCATCACAATGAGGCAGCCTCATTATATCCGGCTGATTGTTCCGTTATACGTCATGATAGTCTAGGGTTTATATCACGTCCTGTTCAAGTGTCAAGTAATTTAAATTGACTGTGTTAAAAAATGTCATTCCGTTGTAAAATGTGTTTATTTTAGTCATTAACCCAATTGCTCAAAGTGAAAAGATTATCAATTTGTCATGTGTATTTATATACCGCGTAAATTGCTAAGTTTCTGAACATTAAAGTAGCTATGCAGAGAAATAAACTAGCTAAAAGTTATACTATTTTGCTGTTGTAATTAGTTTGAGAGTAAATTTATAAATGGATATACACCATATCTTACACACAGTGCCCCAGATGCAGAGAAATGGTGCTAGTTACGACCCACGCCCGCATCACAATGAGGCAGCCTCATTATATCCGGCTGATTGTTCCGTTATGCGTTATGATAGTCTAGGATTTATATCGTATCCTGCTTAGGTGTCAAGTGATTAAAATGGAAATAAGTAACAACATTATGCTAATCTGTTATAGTTTCTGTATCCTAAGTTTCTTATCATTAATCCTTATCTGTTATTATGTGTTTTTCTAACCTAACTTACTTATCAGATACTCCTATAAAAAGAAGTTCGTTTTTCATATACATTCTTAATATTTATTTTAAAAACGCGTTAAATGTTTAAAATTGGTCCATAATGTTAAATTAAATGTTTGACACTAATAGTTTTACACAAGGGTTTAATAGTGTGGATCTGGTCTGGATGAATGTATTACTCGTTGTATATTTTTTATACGGTTTTAAGCTTTAACTTAAGAATCAAAACATATACGACTAGAAAAACTGCTAAACAATTTTGTTCAATAATTATCTAACATTACTGAGTACGTATAGCGAATAACTTAACCCATTGTATTTAATTATCCGCTAATGACCGGCCCTAGAACCTTTCGAACCTTTGTCAAAACATTACTTAACATCGTTCAATGCGAGCCTTGTCGAAATGTCAATGGCAATTAAGTACTTGTTAATTAATCAATTTAATCTCATCTTTAGTTTATTTCAATGGGTTTAAGCACTTGATAAATTCTATACACGCCCACATGGTGGTTTTGTTTAGTTTTAATTGATCGAAACAATGCCTGGTTGGCGCCATTTGGCTTATAATAATGTATTCGCGGCACTGTATTGCTTAATGATGTTTAAATTAGCTATTACATAAGAATAACATTAAGGATATACGTTGATTATTGTAAAATTAATCATTCTGGTATGTTAGAATTTCTTGCAGTTAAACAACGGTGGCGCCACTGTCATACCCACAAGTCATACATATTTCTGTTTTGTACAGTATATCTGGTTGGGATTCAAACTCGTAGTCCTCTGCATGGCGGGCGTAGTGATGGACTGCTGGGCACGGGTCTCCTCGCAGAATGAGAAGGATATAGTCCACCGCGCCAGTCAAGTGCGAATTGGTAGATTTCACATACCTTTGAAATTTTTTTTTTAAGATTTCCCAGGTATGCAGGTTTCCTCGTGATGTTTTTCCTTCACCGTTTAAGCAAGTGATAAATAATTTCTAATCCGTACATAATGTTGAAAAATCAGAGATGCGTGCCTGACCCTTCAATCGAGAGGCCGTGTTTCTTAACCACTAGGCTATCACTGCTGTTATTGAAGATTCTATACTATATACTACGACACGATATAGATATTATACGAAATACGATACTACCTAATTATAATTCAATTTACAAAGTAGTGTAATATGCATTTGTGCATATGCAAACTGTAAGTCAGTTGGCTCGTTAAGCTAAGTCCAATTATGCAACGTTACATAACGCAATAAAACTGAAACGCGTTAGCGCCAAAAGAAACAAGACGTCGAATTAAACGGTTCCTTTATTTAATTTATATACCACGATACGACTACGACACGACTTTTGGAAATTAAAGTGACATGTTGGTTATAACACTAATTTACACCAATAAAATTCAATTCAATTGTTTCAATCACTAGAGCTATCGGGTTTCATTTTGTTGTCTAAGAGTCTTCTTATTCTTTTTCAGTCCAATTATCTTTCTTTTGCCGACTAGTTAACCGTTCCAGGGTCTTTCTTCGCCAACTTATAGAACCCTTTGTGGTTCGACTCCGGCGGCACCACCGCCACACCTATTTCTACCTAATAACAGCAGTGTTAGGCGCTGCTGTGTTCTGGTTTGAAGGGTGTGGTAAGGGCGACCGACTTTTCCGAGGCGTTCCAGCTTAGTCCTCAGGGGTAGCGGCGCATCTGTGGCCGACCTCAGGTAGGAATATCTAATCCTATCTGGGGTTGATGCATGGTGCAGGTGGGCTGCATGCTCGTCTGCTACTCTTATATTATATAAATAAAAAAAAAACAAGGAATGTGCAACATAGGATGCATTGAGCGCTCTCATTACAAGCAACGATCGTACCCGACTTTCGTGCTAGATTTTTTACAAGAAGGGAACGAACGTAGGTACGCAGTTCACCTGATGATAAGTGGTCACTGTCGCCACTGAATATCTGTAACCAACTCCTTATATAGGGTGGCACAAAATTAATCACCCTATTTTATTTTGGAATAACTTTTGCACTTAATAAAAAAAGTGATTTAAAGTAAAAAAAATCTTTATTAAAACCTGTATTTTTTTAGCTAACTCGAAAATATGATATCTGTCAAGTCTCTTCCACCAGCGTTGACACAATTTTGCGTCCATTTTAGAATTCCATTTGCGTAAAATAGGGGTTCTATATGAAGGAAATCTCAGAAACGTTACTACTCCTTAGGACTAAGACGATTGTCGTTTTCCATAGAAACCTAGTCGATCAGTGTAAATGTCCTTGCGTAAATAAATTGCTCAAATCAGGCGTGGACGAACACGGGCCGCTGAGTCTGCCCAGAAATAAACTAGACATAAATAGATCAACTCGAATGCCGTATTGTATCGGTGATTTAGCGCCGTTTGTACTGCGAGTAATTATCTATTTTTTCTAATGACTATACTGGAATTCATAAGATAAGAAATAGAGTTAAGGATTTTGAAGGTGGTAGAATCCTTTTTGGTTCGAATCTGGCTGGAACCTAATTCTATCTAATAACAGTGCAACGTTGCTGTGTTCTGATTTGGGAGGTGTAAGGGAGACATATTTTTCTGAGGAGTTCCAGCTTAGTCAGGTAGGAATCTTAACGTATCTGGGGTTGATTACAGATAGCCATGAATTCTGCCAAATTTTGTTTACACGGACGCAATAAAATATTCCATGTGAGGCAATTATCGCCCAAGGCAACGAGCGAGAAGAGCGAATGTTTAGAACAAAATATTTTATTATCCTTCGATAATCGTATCTTCGAGACGACAAACTCTCTCCATCTAAATGGGCCATAAGAATATAATTTATTTTACTCAAGCAGGAAAATAACACACAATGTATCATCCACAATTGAAAGCGTATAAGTAACAATACATCCCACATTTTGTTTCCATAATGGGAGAACATTTAAAACTCATTTATAAAAGAAAACCTATAAAGTGTTGAAAGAAGTACAATTAATTAAACACGATGTTTTACCGATTGAAGGAATACAAACAAATCGATATTTTACGAAAACTCATTCGAGCTAAAATGTCTTAATGGTGGACATTAATAATAATTTGGATTACGGATAATTCGTTGTCATATTTTACACGATGTTTTACCGATTGAACGAATACAAACAAATCGATATTTTACGAAAACTCATTCGAGCTGTAAAAAGCTGACATTGGAAAAGGTGGACATTGATTATATTTGATTCATTGTCATATTTTGATTGAATCGAGATTGGGTTGTTTTATTGAAATGTCGCACGTTTTGATTTTTATAAATGGCTGCTAATTCTGACAATTGATTATTTATTTTCATGAGACATAACGCCGCGTGAGCACATTTGGCGTAAGTCGCAAATACCAAACCTCTACAAACTTTTGACTTGAACAAAAGCATTTACAGGTGCATATAAAAGTTCACAAACCAAGTCAAATGCTCTATCCACACGTTTGAATTTCTGGTTATTTGGAAAGAGAAGACTGTCAGGAACTAACAGATGAGCAAATGATGGGGTCGATTTTTATATGACGGTTTTTATAAAAAATCACTGAAATTAGATTTTCCGAACGGTTCAAAATTATTAAAACTTCAAAAATGCAAATATATACCTAGGGTACATAGGTATATATTTGCATTTTTGAAGTAGTAGAACCCTTAAGCCTGCGGAGGGACATAGGTTCCCTCTGTGTGTTCTACCGGCTTTACAATGGTGTGTGTTCTGAGGAACTGTTCGATCTGGTGCCTACATCAACCTTCCTTCATCGCACCACTCGCCGAAGGATGAGGTTCCATCCACATCAACTTGACCCGTGGCGGTCCTCCACGGTTCGGCTTCCACGGTCATTTTTACCGCGTACGTGCAAAATGTGGAATGAACTTCCTCCTGAGGTATTCCCTGGGGACTATGACATGGGGCTCTTCAAGAGGGGTGTAAAAAGAACTCTCCTTCAAAGCCGGCGATGCATTGGCGACTCCTCTGGTGTTGCAAATGTCCATAGGCGACGGTGACTGCTTTCCATCAGGTAGCCCGTCTGCCTTATCGTTAGGTTAAATATATAAAAGAAAAAATGTATGATTTTGAAATAATTTATATTTCTACATTGTATCTCTTAATTTATACCAAAATGAGGCTTTACCTATTATGTCTGTCCTAAATAATATTATAGTTTTGTGGGAGCCACGTAAAGGATCATTTGTCACTGTGTTTTCGCACGCAATTTGTTTGGCAGATCCAAATGTCCCATGTCATATTAATGTGAGTGGCCACCGCTGTGCAGTGACCCCATTTATAAGTGAAGATATATAGGGACTAGTTAGTGTTCACGTAATAACGCGATGAATTATTTGTGGCATATAGGTGAGGCATATATCCTGGAACAAGTTCAGGGACTAGGTAGTTTACTGTACTAGGTAGCACCTGTTACAACTTTTCCACCTGTTGCACCTGTTACAACCTAGTCTCATCTTTTATCTATTACGGGCAGCGGTACTTGCGCCCAGTTATACCTAGTCACTTTCGGATCAAACTATCTGTTTGTTCCGACAAACCGAAAAACGAACTAGCTTCCTAGTCCAAGAATTAGTACCTAGTCCAAGACCAGAATGTTCGCGTGTCGCGTACACGAACCATAAATAATGAGACTCTATGAGACTTGCTGGAACAGGTATTTGGATCACGTATTTTTAATTGCTAGGAATAGGTATATGTCGGCGATATCCCACTACCGCACTTTATTAATAAACTGAACGAAACTACTTTAATATGAGAATCACTTTTATTCACTTTTATTTACAATTCGGGCAGAGTAATGGCTTACACGACTGACTAAATGCGAATGAACCACGCTCTACCAGCGCGTGGACTTAAATACTACTCGAGTGACAAACAGCGTAAGAACTACCCTCTCACATCACTTGTTTTGTTATAACAAGTGATCACAATAAATTTAACTATTAATAAAATAACATTATATTTAAAATATTGTTTTAAAAATACGAGAATAAATATTTTAATATTATTATAATTCATATAATTTATTTGGTATGACTAACAAAGTGTTTTGAAGTACTACCGGAAGTCGTCCATATTTTAATCTAAATATTAATTCCACATTGACAATCAAAATTAACATGATAATTAATATTATATATTATAAAAGGTCTCGCCGCCCATACGGCCATACTGACTCAGCGCGCTCTCTGCGCAGATCTGGTGTTACAAAAATAAACCCACAATAAATATAACATAGTTATCAAATGCCTCACCGCCCATAAACATAGTTATCAAATGCCTCGCCGCCCATACGGTCATACTGATTCAAGCGCGCTCTCGGCGCTTATTACAAATGAAATAAAAATAATAAATTTCTTTTGTGAACTTAAAAAAAAGAGAATCAATAACAATAAAACATTTTACATGTAAAACAAAAATATAACATTTCCTTGAACATAAAAAAAAATAAAAAACATTTTAAACTAAAAATAACAATAAAACATTTCTTTGAACATAAATATTTGTAAACTTAAATTAGAGATAAGATAAACAGTATTGCAATATGGTACCAGTAAGCCCCAGGATCCAAATCAAACCAACCATAACAACCATCACCCATATTGGGATCAAGCTGACAATAACCGGCATCACCCATCCCAAGATCTAGCCCCCAAGACCGGGAAAAGGAAACGCATGGTGGCCAGCCAGCGTCAGGGAAAGGAAATGCGGACAAGACAACAACAACACAACACAACACAATAACACACATCGGGCATCACCCATCCTGGGATCTAGCCAACACACAAATCAGGCATCACCCATCCTGGGATCTAGCCTCCAAGACCGGGAAAAGGAAACGCATGGTGATCAGCCAGCGTTATGGGAAAGGAAATGTGGAAACATAGGCATCACCCATCCTGGGATCTAGCCCCCAAGACCGGGAAAAGGAAACGCATGGTGATCGGCCAGCGTTATGGGAAAGGAAATGCGGAAAGGAAATAAATAAAGCGTAGTTACAAATTGTTTCAAAGTTCTCATTTACCCAGTGCCCATACGGCTCCACGTGTGCAAATTTGCATCTTTTTCTTTTATCTTTTTTTTTTTTTTAAAGAAAATAATTTGTTACAAAAATTGAAATGAAGGTTCAGCGGTCCAAATTGTGGCGTTGTGGCACCCAAGGACCACGCGCTCCCCGACCACTCACTTGTAGCAGGTATCGACAAACCGCCCCTATGTCTCTCCAGCTAGTGCCATCTCATACTTAGTGCACTCAAACCAACCCTCCACTGGCCATCAGTGGCATGGCCATCGTGATAAGTCAAACGTCCTCGTGTGATGTTCCTGTAAGACAGAAAAACAAACGGCGAATATTAGAATTTCCGCTCGGCCAATCCTGACTAACTCGTGTTAAGGTTATTCGCCACGCTAAAACTAAAAGACTAATGATGAATAGTTTATTTCAAATCACATGAATCTCTCAACGCACAATACAACCGTACTCAATTTCGACCTCTTTTACATTAAGTACTATCACTTTTCTAATTAAACAAAATTTTACACAAAATCGATCGGTCGCATTGTCTGTATAAGATTCCACATTTTCTACAACACCATTTAAACAAAAGAATTAGTCCCTTAACATTAAACTCAAACGCGTAAAATAAATTCCAACGAACTATTATTATTTTTTTTTGTTTTTTTTTTTTTTTTTTTATAAACTAAGAGCTTAGCTGACCAATTCCTTCTAATTACTAAAATTACTTAGACCAAATACATCAAATAATTAGAGACATTTAACCACTACATGTGATTGATGGATAACCCAGTAACCTCTTGTTACTTTTTATTAACGCAAATCCACTTACATGAATACACATAGTTTCTACTGAAACTAGACCTCCGCCATAGCTGCCTGCCCACCGCATAATACGGCTACACGACAACCTCTGGTACAGTCCGATCAAAGTGCTTACTCAAGTTCTCAAGTCATTATTGTAACTACTTTAAATAAATTTAGTCAGCTTAGCACCAATTACCCCGTTATATACCCTATTTGTATATATAAAAACAAAATGACAGAAGTCTGGAAGTTCATCAAGGACATTAAAACTCAAAATTTAAATGTTCTAACCTAAATCACTTTCATCTTGGTCAATACAACACACCGTTAAATTCAAACATGAGCGCCACTGAACGCTATGGTATCGTATCTTCGCTGAACCCATATCATAAACACATCTTTTGAGCCTTTACACACCAGAGAGACACCATTGAACAACGTGTAGACTATTAAAATTGCATTAATACGACAAACTTCAAAAAAAAAATTTCACAAGAAATAATGAGTACTCGCAAAAATCTTAAAAATTCGTAATTCGTAAGTAAATTCTTTCCCAACAGTGGTCATATTCTTGTAGCCAAATTCTTAACAAACCGTCAAGTATCTCAATTTTTAAAGCATAAAGTCACTTACCGAAAAGGCTCTTACTAACTCACCGCCTTGGTTTTACCAAAGTCAAAAGTATCCTGCCTTATAGCGACCCGTAATATTGACCACCTTCCGGTACGTTTGCGGTCAACACAAGTCCAGTATCGTTGCAATACCACCAATAAGCAGCTATAGTAGATTCTTATCCTGTGAACACTCAAACATTAGGTGAACATTATAAAATTACAAGATAGAAATAAATTGAAACAATAGACCACCCAAGTGATTATAAGTATCAAAATGGCAACGTGTCGCCCGTATGAAATAAACTTGTCATACTACACTAGGGTCCACCCCAAAATTGCACTGTCCCACCGCTGCTGTCGGCGATATCCCACTACCGCACTTTATTAATAAACTGAACGAAACTACTTTAATATGAGAATCACTTTTATTCACTTTTATTTACAATTCGGGCAGAGTAATGGCTTACACGACTGACTAAATGCGAATGAACCACGCTCTACCAGCGCGTGGACTTAAATACTACTCGAGTGACAAACAGCGTAAGAACTACCCTCTCACATCACTTGTTTTGTTATAACAAGTGATCACAATAAATTTAACTATTAATAAAATAACATTATATTTAAAATATTGTTTTAAAAATACGAGAATAAATATTTTAATATTATTATAATTCATATAATTTATTTGGTATGACTAACAAAGTGTTTTGAAGTACTACCGGAAGTCGTCCATATTTTAATCTAAATATTAATTCCACATTGACAATCAAAATTAACATGATAATTAATATTATATATTATAAAAGGTCTCGCCGCCCATATATACCTAGTCCCAAATTTCCCTAGTACAACCCATCTCTAGCATTCAGGTTAAGCAACCCGTCTAAGTCAGAACCTAGGTAAATTTGTTAATTTGTTGTTTAAGTTCATTATCTAAATAGGCACAGTGACCTTCTGTCCCTGTAGTCCTGGGACTAGAATAGTGCTACGGTATCTTCTGCCTGTCGTAAGAGGCGACTAAAAGGGGGCTTCCAGGGTTGCGGACGGCAAGAGTGGGAGGTCGAGCCGTCCAGCAACCAACTCCGGGAAGGACGGCGGTATGTGTGGTCACATACCGTCGTAAACACCAGACAGTGAACTGTAGTACTGAAGCTCACCTAGGAGGAGCCCGAAGGGGCGACGCGTTCAGAGGACTCCGGTTGCGTTCCGTAGGAGATCCCGGAGTCCTCTTGGCAACGCTAAGGACGGCCACCGGGGGGGTTTTCGTGCGGTAAGAATCCCACATAACCCCACGGCACTGGGTACCTTTTGAAGGTTTCCCCCTCGTAAACAAAATAAAGGCACGGTGACCTTTTACAATGAGGCGAACATCACTCTCCCTATTAAAAATAAGTCGAGTAAGATCTAAACTCGGTCACAACAACCCCCGGAAGACTTTGTAACATACGCGACACTCGCGCTGATGACTGTCACCGACGGTCGCGGACTGTCGCTAGCACTAACAACAAGCACTGGCTGACGGGTGACAGTCTGTGACAGTCGGCGACGCTCGACGCGGACTCGTACTTTAGAACCTTCATATCAAGTTCAAATCAGGAAACAACACAGATTATTAATGGTATAAACACTACATTTATTTTTAAATATTCTTTATTTATAGAATTAGCCTGTAAAAATCTTTAATATATTTAATAAGGAATAATTAACTTTCTTTGATCCTATTGACTTACGAGATTCGATAATTTCTTTTAACAAAACGTTTGTACCTATTTAGGAATGGTTTCAGGATGTATATTATATATTTGTCAGGAATAGTTCTTTATATAATCTACTTTGAAAACACGTTCCAGTCAGCATTAGACTAACAAGATAAAATGTCCACAGCATTTATTCCTAATCGAATTCTAGTCCATTCAATTTGAAGTTAATATCAAATTTATTCAAATGGTATTAATGTATAACAATCGTGCAATATATTAGTCGGTTACCAAGTAGCTCGTGACTACAGGTGGTGGTAAAATGTTAGAATGGCGTTACTAATCATGTTATTGAGATGCCTAATGTGTGTTGTAATTATGTATCTATTTACTCATGTCTGAGATACGGCTACAAGTTTTATTTTAAATATCTTAAAATAACTAAAGAGAGGAATACTCTTGTGTTTCGTTGTCTATATAAATATGATATTTAAAAATACGTGGTCAAATACATATTATCGTGCAATGTATTAGTCGGTTACCAAGTAGCTCGTGACTACACGTGCTGCTAAAATGTTAGAATGGCGTTACTAATCATGTTATTGGGATGCCTAATGTGTGTTGTAATTTTGTGTCTATTTACTCATATCTTAAATACGGCTACACGTTTTATTTTAAATATCTTAAAAGAACTAAAGAAAGGAATACTCTTGTGTTTCGTTGTCTATATAAATATGACGGTAAATATTTAAAAATACGTGGTCAAATACACATTATCGTGCAATATATTAGTCGGTTACCAAGTAGCTCGTGACTACAGGTGCTGCTAAAATGTTAGAATGCCGTTACTAATCATGTTATTGAGATGCCTAATGTGTGTTGTAATTATGTATCTATTTACTCATATCTGAGGTACGGCTACACGTTTTATTTTTAATATTTTTCAAAGAATTAAGGAGAGGAATACTTTCTTGTTTCCTTGTCTTAATAAAAATGAGGATAATTACACATTATCGTGCAATATATTAGTCGAATACCAAGTAGCAGAACCCTTTGTGGGTCGACTCCGGCGGCACCACCGCCACACCTATTTCTACCTAATAACAGCAGTGTTAGGCGCCGCTGAGTTCCGGTTTGAAGGGTGTGGTAAGGGAGACAGACTTTTCCGAGGCTTTCCAGCTTAATGCTCAGGGGTAGCGGCGCATCTGTGGCCGAGCTCAGGTAGTAATATCTGGAGTTGATACAGATGTCCATGGGCGGTAGTAGCCACTTACTATCAGGTGTACTGCATGCTCGTCTGCTACTTCGATATTATAAAAAAAAGTAGCTACGTGACTACAGGTTAGGATGGCCTTATTAATCATGTAACTGAAATGCCTAATGTGTGTATAATATTTTGTGTGTATTTATTCGTAGACTAAGATAGACCTATGATTACTAGTCATTTTATTGAGATGCCTAATATGTATTGTAATTTTGTGTGTATTAACGTGTGTATTTACGTATTTATAGTCTGAGATACGGCCATGATTTATTTTAATTTAATAGTCCACCTCGCTGGTTAAATGCGAAATGGTAGACTTTAGATGGTATAATTTTCCCGATGTGTTATTTGAACCGTTCAAGCAAGTGATAATTAATATAGATAATGCATTATATTTAAAAAAATAGAGATAGGTACCTGGGTTTCGAACAACAATCGAGAGTCCGAGTTTATTGAAATATAGAATAGATAGAATATTGGCACAATATTCTTAAACAAGCAGGTAAATCTGATAAGCCGTTAGAACTAGACTTCCTACATTCCCGTACCGTGTCCAGCTGTCCGCACCACGGCATCTGGGCTGCGCTCTCTGGGACACGTGTCCTGTTCGTGTCCGACACTGAATAATGATGCAAAATTTGTGTACGCGACATGCGTTATTTGGGTGACACTAGCCTACGTTTTCTCGTAGTTCCGCTTGTCTAGTTTATTTTTGTCTAGTTGAAGGTGGTAGAACCTTTTGTGGTTCAACTCCGGTGGCACCACCGCCACACCTATTTCTACCTAATAACAGCAGTGATAGGCGCTACTGTGTTCCGTTTTGAAGGGTGTGGTAAGGGAGACAGACTTTTCCGAGGCGTTCCAGCTTAGTCCTCAGGGGTAGTGGCGCATCTGTGGCCGACCTCAGGTAGGAATATCTAATCCTATCTGGGGTTCATTACGGATGTCCATGGGCGGCAGTAGCCACTTACCATCAGGTGGACTGCATGATCGTCTGCTACTCCTATATTATAAAAAAACAATTATGACGTGTGTGCTTAATTTTATAAAAAAGTATAAAGAATGCAATTGAATTTGAATTTGATATTGAATTTGAATTAAAATTATTGTAAAATGTGTGGTGGCGCTACAGTCGAATAACAACGTTCTAATTAACACGCTTTTATTAGCTTCAGACGTATGTATGTTGGTATGTTGGTATGTTAGTATGTAACGGAATCTTTGAACATGATTTTAACCCCCTTCAAAACGTCGGATTAACTCGAAATTTGGCATACTTATTAAGGACCGATGACAATTCAATATTTTAAACATTAATAGTTTTGTACCATTGTCCTTATCAACATCCTCAGGATTAACGATTTTCGAGGCGAGATTTTTCAAGCACCTTCAGCAAAGTTCATCGCAACTTTAGATTGCAAATAATAATTATTGCTATTTAGTTTCAATAGGCGTAATTTATATATCGTGATTTTTAGTTTAGAAAATAATAATGTTATTTCCCTATAACTCAAATGTTCTGAAACATATCTATAATGCCCTCTTGTAGAATGATTTTTAGGATTCCGTACTCAAAGGTTAAAACGAAACCCTCTGCGGTCTGTTCGTCTGTCGTTGGGCTTTATCTCTTAAATCGTAATAGATAGACACTTGATTTTTTTACAAACGATTAATAATGGTGGTCGCTATAACGAGAAATACTAAAAATTAATAAATAATTATAGTTCAAAAAACTAAAAAACACGCTTTTATGATAAAATCAACTAAAAAGTAGAAAATAATTTTCAATCTAAGAATCAATTAAGGAACAGTAAATAGTATAATTGTGGAAAAAGTGTGGGGTGCTCCATTTATCAGGTTCGAAAAGCACCCCACACTTTTTCCACAATTATACTATTTACTGTTCCTTAATTGATTCTTAGATTGAAAATTATTTTCTACTTTTTAGTTGATTTTATCATAAAAGCGTGTTTTTTAGTTTTTTGAACTATAATTATTTTAAATATAGTCTATATCGCTTGCCGTAGTGACAATCATTATGTTTTTTCTTGTGTCGTAGCTGCAATGGCACAAAGACGAAAATACAAACAACCAGACTTATAATGAAAATCAATAATGAATTTATCGTTATTTACATAATTCTTTGACACCGTCAGGCCGGCTTGGTGACCGCTCCGCCTTGACGGTCGGTGAAGGTGGTAGAGCACTTTGTGGTTAAACTCCGGTGGCACCACCGCCGCACCTATTTCTACCTAATAACAGCAGTGATAGGCGCTGCTGTGTGGTAAGGGAGACATACTTTTCCGAGGCGTTCCAGCTAAGTCCTCAGGGGTAGCAGCGCATCTGTGACCGACCTTAGGTAGTATATCTAATCCTATCTCAGGTTGATTAGAGATGTCCATGGGCGGCAGTAGCCACTTACCACCGGTCGACTGCATGCTCGTCTGCTACTCCTATATAATAATAAAAAAAAACTCGTCACGGATAGACAGAAATAAATACCTAACGCACGAAGCGCTTCAATTTAAATTCAAAATATAATTATTTATTTGCCAGAACGCTTAAACTTTAATTCCCTATTTCCAACGATATCCCATTTCTAAACAAACTAAGACATCGGGAAGACTTATCCAGCTTATGCATAGTGTCATGAACCATGATTTCACAAGTATATGTATGTAGGAAGCATGCACTTCCTAAATATCCCGCCGGCGCTCGCCAATAATAGGAGCGCGTATACGTAAATGTGACCTTATAGTTGTTGGATGCAAATATGCGGGGACACACGGACAGAAAGACCGACGGAATTATAAATAAGTCCTTCATAATTTGAAAAAGATTATATTTAAATGTAAATAATTTAAAACATGTGATTATACGTGTTTTATATTATTTTATTTGTGTTGAATAGACGACCTCGTGATCCAGCAATCCCATCATGGTATAATAATATGTATCGTAAATACTATAGACGAACAATGTCACCAACAATCTAACCAGAGCGAAAATATAAATCCTTCCAAAAATCTATATCTTTTGTACTTATTGTGAACGGATTTAGGACTTAGGAAGGGGATCTCGATTTTGCTAAATTTTACGGTTTTTAGCAATGTTCTTAAATGTACCCAAAATACTATCACAAAAGTTCAATGGATTTGTATAATAACAAAAATATAATTTTAAACTATGCGTTGATTTTTTCCATAGTGATGCCGTTTTTTGGGGAGGCATCTTCCACTGATACTCTCCTGGGTCTGTTTGGAAGAGAAATAATATCTAATCGAAAACATAAGCAACTATTTAAATTACTATTTCTTAGTAGTAAAGAAGCCGCTTATATTTTGGCGAATTATTCCCACATCCGTGGCATCCGTGTGTCAGACGGCTCCCATAATAGGGTGCCATTTGTCGCAGCATTAGACCAACTCGATAAAGCCACTTAGCTAATTTAAGAGCGTCGTTTTCACACCTATCGGCCGACTAACGGTGTCTAAGCTGCTTACCGATATCGATACAAGCTTATGCAAAATTATTGAATTCCCACTTAATACGGGATTGAACGAGGTCAGGTGCATTTTGAAAGGTCAGCTTGCGATTCGGTTTAGGAGGATTTATGTGGTGACTAAGGTTTATGCTTCTGTAGATAATGTTGGCATAGGAAGGTAACTTATGTCTCTTATGTAACTTATGTGAGTACATAGACATAGGTACATAACAAACACTAAACCTTTAGAAAAATCAAAAAACTTCTAAAGCAATATATAATAAATAAAGAATGCACGATGTAGAAGAAAATAGAAAAGATACAATAAAAACATACACACATAACAGTAAATTACATGCACATACAAATTAATAGACACACACATACAATACAATTAAATTATATAATATTCACGACACAGTTTTATTTTGTAAAATATTTTAAGTATCTCATTTTAAGTGACCATGTATATCTTATGAGGAAACAAAGACCTATACATTTATCTGTGTTATATATCATGGGAACTTAGCTGTAAATTACGTGAAATAATTTGGAATCATGCAACATAACATATCATGCTAACAGCCAACTATCAAATTGCGTAACCTATAATTAGTGACAGACACGCGAGCAGACAGACAGACGACAGAAACCGCTCCAACGGGCACTTTATATCCCGAGACAATAAACTATCAAAGTTCGCATTAATTACTCAAAGCTTACGTACTGTTTAAAACGTTTCGTGTACGGGTCCGGTTATAAAGACGCTGATTTTATAATTTAAAGAGCAATTAGTTTTAAAGTAAATTATTTAAGACAGTTTTTGATTTTTATGGAAAAATTGATTTTTTTTGGTAGATAGACATATTTTTCTGATGTAGTCAAGTGATTGCTTCAGGAATTTTTTGGTATTAATTTGTCGTAATAAAATGAAAAGGACTATAATATTAATATTATTAAGTCACGGAATAATAACAGACAGGCGTATTTGTGCCACAAATCATACTTAGTTGTGAATTATGTGAAATAATTTGAATCATGCAACATAATCATGTCATGCTAACAGCCAACTATCAAATTGCGTAACCTATCATTAGTAACAGACACGCGAGCAGACAGACAGACGACAGGAACCGCTCCAACGGGCACTTTATATCCCGAGACAATAAACTATCAAAGTTCGCATTAATTACTCAAAGCTTGCGTACTGTTTAAAACGTTTGGTGTTTGGGTGCGGTCATAGAGACGATGGTTTTACAGAGTGTTAAATTTGTAATTGAATTATTTAAGACAGTTTATGTTTTTTGTGAAGGAGTTGAGTATTTTGGATAGGTAGGTCTATGAAATGGTTTATTTAAAATGCTTATAAGAAATTTTGATTTTAACTTGCCATTGAGTGTAGTAAAATAAAAGCGACTTTAACTTTAATAATACTGTGATGATTTTTGTATTAGAAATCCTTTTATTTAATTAATTAATTTTATTTATTCACACATATGACATAATTTTAGTCTTCGTTAATATACTGCAATAATGACTATTGCAATAGGCGGAATATTATTATTTACACAATAACAATATAATATAGGTATGAAATAGGCATTTTTAATAATTTTTAATGTAGAAAAGGCCTTGAATGAAACCTTTTATCCCACATTTTATACTTTTATACTACCCTTTAGATATTTGATACTCAGTAACTCTATAAACGCACCCAATACACAAAAGTGTCGCAACGAAAGCGCTAACTAAGCAGTAATTAGGGCACTTCGCACCTCGGTGTCGCGACAGCGCTATCGCTCGCTGTAAATCTGGCGCTGAGCCTTTGTTTTCATAAATCGAACCAGACTTACAAGTCTATGTCGGTGTCGAATAAGTCTATATCTACTTAATAAAACTCTAGACTAAGAACTTGGTTTAAATCTAGACCGATTTGGAAGCTTACGATTTTGCACAATCCGTTGCATAACGTAGATGAACATCAACAGTAAATATTTGAAAATTCTGTAATAAGGTTTAAAAGGCGAATAACGTTAAAATTGAGGTATGGCTCCGAAACCTTAAAAAAATAATCAGTTTTTTTTTTTTTTTTTTAATTAAAATACGAAAATTCTTGAAAAAGCTCTTAGTTTAGTATAGTAAAGCTAACAGCTATTTGAGCTATTTGATTAGAAGCTAGTTAAAGTAGATTCGATATAGTATAATATAAAATAAATTAAAATTGTTAAATATAGAAAAATATGGGAAAACTTCAAAATATTGAAAAATCCTTTAATTAGAAATTCTATCCCTAACTCTTCAATTTATAGACGAAGTCGAAGTAAAGTATCTTACAAATTAGGTAAATCACACAGATACTAAAATATTCAAAGTCAGTATGTAAGCCATTAGATATTGTCTAAGCCAATACCATCATGCTTACAATATCAAATTATCTGAAAGACCACACAACTCAGTAAATTGCAACACTGTACGCAAATTTATCAGAATGGAGAACAATAATCGCATCAGGAATGGAGCCCAACGGAGCACAATTGAGCTCATGAAGCCCAGTTGAGCTCGTTGAAGCTCGTTGAAGCCCATTCAGCCGAGTAGCCGCGTCACACGAGCGCGCTACACCGAAACCAAATACCTTATGATTTTCCTATTAGATACTACATTTTTAGTGATTCTACCTATTAGTATAGATACCAATATTTTAAAGTGGAAGAATTCTTTATACATTTCCTATAGCAGCACCGATAACCTTTTTTTTTAAATTACTGTCTACGTCCTTATTTAGTTCTCTTTGAAGTTATTAGAGGTACAAGCTCCGTTTCTGCTTCTATATGTTTAGTTTAGTTTATTTTCTTAAAGCGGCATCATTGTCACACTGATTTCTGTAATCCGAAGCTGCTTTACTATTACGCTACTAATATGTATCGGTGGATTGGGAGTCCCAAGGGTGAAGGGTTATTATGCCCCCAACTTAGCTCTCAGGGGCCAAAAATCATAAACTCCATGTAGGGCCGATAATTCAGTCCAAATTGCGGTCGATAACTCCATGGTAACACTTAAAATTAAATCCGCCTATACAAAGTTGTTTATTTAAATTACACACTGCATACAAGCGATAATTCGGCCTAATATTCGAACAAAAGCGTCTTCATAATAATATTATGTAAAGTAATATAATCTTTTGACGTAAGCAGTAATTCTGGAAGCACATCGACCTTTATACAATCACAATAACATCTTTACCCTCAATATTGTAGCTTATAATGTGATATACTAGTCAGATAACAGTTTCAGATAATCTCCTAAAACCTAAGTCCGTGGCATAGATCCAATAACCCGAAATCTCGAAATACTAGCATCAAATTGCTATGATAAGTATCTCTAAATTGTTGTATGGGTATAACCGTTGGCGCCTGGTTTTGCTGCTAGGAATGGTTTTTCAATTTTTACACAGAAACCCTAAGTGTTTTCGGGATAAAAGTATATTTTACTCTTAATGAAGACTATCATGAAGCGAAACTTTCATCAAATTGGTTTAGGTTCAAGTTAAGTTAAGAATGAAAAACTAAAAATTACTGATTCGTGAAAATAAACTTTTGAAGTTACGGTGATATGGCGTCTAAGTACTTTAAGACCCCGGTATATTTTTAAGAGAATTTGTTGATCATTTCACTTTTTGTGAAAACCGCTATCATTGAATACAAGTCTAATTCAAACTGGATCAGAGGTTTCTAAGATAAACAAGTACCAATTGACACGCAAAAAGTAGTATCTTGGTGCTAATATCCTTATGAGCTTAGAAAATAGTAGTCATTTTGAAAATACAGACAGACATTTCAGTTTTATTTATCTGTACAGATATTGCTATAGTAATCCCAGTTTCATATCACGAGGTTAGTAGCACACAAAGTTGTGTTTGTCTAGCTTAACTATTTTTATTTATTGAGGAGTCCTAGAAACTGGTTCAGTGTGGGTAGTAGAACTTAACCAATAATTTGAGTGCGTAAGTACTGTTGTCATTTCTATGCTTTGTGTGTATGGCCACACGCAAATTTACAAGTTAACCCACATCATATTATGTTTCTCTCTAATATCAGCAGATTTAAGGGCTACAGTGGTCTTGTTTGAAGGGTGTGGTACGGGAGATTTACTTTTCCGAGGCATTCCAGTAGTAGCGACGCATCTATGGCCGACCTCAGGTGGGGATCTGGGGTTGATTACGTTGTCCATGGGTCGAAGTAGCTACTTAACGTTAGGTGGACTACATGCTCTTCTGATACTCTTATATAAAATAAAAATAAAACTTTCAAAACCGGAATCCACTGCGTTTTGAAAGGGTATAATAGCGTTCCTCCCAATATTTAAATTTTACATTTTTAATTATTTTTTTTACTTTTCTTCAAATATAAGTCAGACATTTATAACACTTACGCTCATACCATAGATGTGCTATCTGAGAAGTCTACATCGCTCTACATTCGAAAGGCTCTATTGTGTCGGTGTGGTCCGGCGGCGGATCGCGTGCAACACTTTATAATTTGCGGCCCCTAATGGCTCCAATTGTGCCTGTTTAACTTGGCGGCTTTCACTTTTTGTTTAAATCGTTTGGGTTCCGTACGACTCTACATTGTTAAACGACATTATATTAATATGATTTAACATAAATGTTTGTTTGTATTTTTTTCTTTTCTGTAATTATATAGAAGTAGCAAATTAGCATGTTACTTGATGGTAATTGGCTACTGCCGCCCATGGACATCTTTAATCAACCCTCAAAGGATTAGATATTCCTACCTGAGGTCGGCCACGGATGCGCCGCTACCCCTGAGGACTAAGCTGGAACGCCTCGGAAAAGTATGTGTCCCTTACCACACCCTTCAAACCAGAACACAACAGCGTTTAACGCAGCTGTTATGAGGCAGAAAAAGGTGTGACGGTGGTGGCGCCCGAGTCGAATGACAAAGGGTTCCAGCATAGTAATATTAATATGATTTAATATTAATGTTTTCTTTTGTTTTTAATAATTTTGGAAAAGCAAACAAGCATGCAGTCCACCTGATAGTAAGTACCCATGGACATCTTTATAGCAACAATATAACGCTGCTGTGTTCTAGAAGGGTGTCGTAAAGGAGACACTTAGGAAACATATTATACATACATACATATATACACACATACATACATACATACATACATACATAGGAGACTTAATTCCCACCACAGTGAGGCATCAATTCCCAATCCTATTTAAGGTTGATTACGATACCCTTAGTATGAGTTTTTACGTTTGCTCGAAAACGTTCATCGTTGACGAATTCGCTTACACAACGCCGCCGTGGACCTTATTGGAATAAAATTCCGATAAATAAGTTCCAAAAAGGGAACTGTAACGCTACCAAATTTAAATTAAACATATAAAAATAAATGCATTTTATTTATATTTGTAAAATTAAATTTAGTTACAATTTTAAAGCTCATAATGCGAAATTTTAGTCCCGATACGGTCCACGGCGGCGCTGTATGAACGAATTCGTAAACTTTAAACGTTTTTGAGCAAACGTAAAAACTCATACTAAGGGAAGGTACAGATGTCCTTGAAGCAATAACCACTAACATAATTCTAAATTCATGCGCTTTTGCTACTTTTAATAAATAAAAACCATATTTATACGAAAACACTTATTTGCATACCAAACCATTAAACCCCATTTTAGTTCGTAAATTTCTGAAACAGTGACCGAAGAGAATTTCACTTAAGCAGTACTAATTTAAGAACCACTTAATTTGGGCCCTTTGCGTATTTGTAACACTAATTTTACTCTATTTCGAGCACACATAAACTGCACAGTAAGATAAACATCTTATCAACAAAACATCTCGAACATTTCGAGCAAGAATAGCGACTAATCCTCTAGGCAAAGGGCTCTACCACAAAACATTCCGAAGTAATCTCCACCGAAGACATTCTCCTAATTGTGCTTAAATCAATCCAATACAAATCCGACGATAAATAAAAAAGGAAAGTTACACACGCTACAACAGTAAGCTTTGGTCTGTAGTCACGTACGGAAGGCGGGTTACACACGAGAACTTTTACGTATGCAAAAATATCAAGTGGTCGTAGGTACATTTATGGTTTTCATTATAGCTAGGTAAGGTAATAAAAATTTATATTTGTTAATAATTAATTAATTATTAACTTATAATTAATTAATTAATTATTAACTGAATTCAATTAATAATAACTGTAATTTTACAAGGTTACAATCATTGGCGAACTTAATAAAATAAACAATATTCAATCATCTTTACTAACAAAATTGTTAATTTTATGTAAATTTTAATGTATGGTCGGTTACCAGAATTTCGTATTTTGTGTAATGATTTATCTATATACATAGGAGTCATTACCCGTCCTGCATAAATAGCAAATATTTTATCACATTTGACATTTTATCACTATTTCAATAATATTAATGTCATAATAAAAACGTCACATAAATTTATGGAAAGTGTGGAAACGGCCGTAAATCGACGGTTTAACTTTTTTCATTTTAGTTCAAAAGTTCAAAAATACTATAATTTTGGTAAGTAATTGGAACAAATGTATCGTGAAAAAAATAATAAATTGTAACTATTTGAAGGTGGTAGAAGCCTCTGTGGTTCGCTGACAGCACCACCGCCACACATATTTCTGCCTAATACACAATATTTATTCTGGTTTGATGGGTCTGGTAAGGGGGAAATACTTTTTCGAAGCTTTCCAGCTTAGACCTCAGGGGTAGCGGCGCGTGTAATCGACTACAGGCCAGAATCTAATCTTATCTGGGGTTTACCACAGACGTCCATGTGCGGCAGTGGCTACTTACCATTAGATAAACTACGAGCTCGTATGCTACTCCTATATTGTAAATAGAAAAAAAGCACATTTCAGATATCTAATGACGACCCGCGTGGCGGAGCGATCACCAAACCAGTCTGACGCGCAAAGGGTCCCGGGTTCGATCCCCGGCCAGACAAATATCTAAATGATGAATTTAGATTTCTGTTCCTGGGTCTGGGTGTTTGTGTATTTGTCTATGTGTGTGTCCATGGCACCCACGACACAGGGAATCCTAGTGTGGGGCTGTGAGTGTAGAAAGCGTTTATTTCTGTAGAAAGCGTTTATTATTATTTATCTAATTTACAAACAAAAAATTGCGCAACATTCAATCTAAATTGTACCACGTGTGCAAGTAGCCTTACATTATTTTTACCTATTCCCGTATTCAGGGCCCAAATCTTTTGATACCGTTCCCCGAAGGCGGCCACTTTGATCTCACTCGGTGGTCACACATAAATTATTTTGTGACAAATCGTCGAATTTACCGATCGATTCACTTAACAATAGTGTGTTCCGACAAATGAAACTGTGCGTTAAATGTAGTTACTTGTTTTTTGTTTCTTTTAAACTGAAGTAGGTCAGTAAATAGCTCTTAGAGCACGTAGAAAAGGGAAGTACAAATAAAACTGTGCCTTAAATGTAGTTACTTGTTTTTTTTTTGTTTCTTTTAAACTGAAGTAGGTCAGTAAATAGCACGTAGAGCACGTAGAAAAGGGTAGTAAGGATAGTAGTTAAAGGAGTTCTAAATATACCGTTAACCACCATGTTGAAATAATAATAATTGGATTCAGGCAATATCAACAAAGATACAAAAGTATAATTAAATACAGACGTCCATATTATATATACTTTGCAGATTAATATATATTTATTAATGTATACCTATAACTAAACGTATTTACTGTGACGTGAGACGCGGGATTTACAGTGGTCCTCTGGTTTTAGCTTAAGCTTAAAGATCCATGAAGACTGGAATACTATAACTTAGCTGACGTGATTACTACACACTATATACTAACTAGCAAATAAATTCTGTAAATACGTCATTGTTATGGCATGCTGTCCACTGGCCAACAACCTGCTGAACCATTCTATTAATTCGTTGAACTTCAAGAACCTTTTGTTCTGGACAAAAGCTATACAAATCACTTAAAAGTAAGTAAAACCAAGTGAATAATGAACTCACCATAATTAGTTCAACTTCCTCCGATTAACATGCAAATCACGGTTCGTATTTGTGTAAAGAAATGGAACTCACAAAGTCTCACACTCATATGGATACTCCGTTTAAAGGATTTCTTGGAACCACATCTCCTGACTTCATTTGCCTAACACTGTTTCTCAAACTTATAGCTTCATGTACAATTCGACTAATTGTCTATATGTCTAAATGTCTATAATTCAAATAATTGTAGACAATGGCGAAAGTATTTGACAAAACTGTAGACAAAAATAACATTACATACTGTTTTAATTTTCTAAAAAATATAGTGAAGTAAATATAGCTCGCCTATCACATTAATTAGTAATAAATTTGATAGGCGAGCTTGTCCAGAACTTACCCCAAGATTGGACACAAGAGACCCTTAGAATGGATACTTAAATTACGGCACTTATCGAATATTGCCTCGATTCAAATGGCGTGTTGGATTATATCATTTTGTATAAAAACAAATCATTTTAAAAAACTCGTAGCCACCATTGTGTAAACTTTTGTGTTGCTTACTCCGTAAACCTAGCTGGCGTACTCCAAGGGGTACATGTATGTCACTTTGAGAAACACTGACCTAACACACTACACTCATTTTCAGTCCTTAAAAGAGCTCACCTTTTTACTCGTCGCCAATATGGTAATGATTGGTCGAGGCCACGTCCATACGTTTATTTCATTGCCACAGATGAAGAGCGTGACGGAATGCACAGAGCCAAAAATGCATTTGCATACCTAAAGTGAGCATCGAAATCATAAACAGGGACATCTACTGTCACTTGTGTCCGGGATAATTGTGATCATATATGATGTATAAATAAAATATTTGTTATAAAAGAGACACATACCTATAATGTTTAATAATATCCTGATATTTGAGAAAGAACTAATACGAAACTTAGTTAGCTTAATAAAACCGCTTGCTAAAATCCGCTTCGACGCTCGTAACGCCTGCCTATTCTTTATCTTTGCTTGTGTCTTTTAAGATAGCTTTGTTGTATTCTATCATATCTATAACAAACGGGCTACCTGATAGTAAGTAGAAACCATCGCCGATGAACATTTGCAACACCTAAAGTGTCGTCAAATAAAATAAACCATAGCCGACTTTGGAAGAGAGTTCTTGTGGCAACTTTTTTGAGGAGCGCCATTTCATAGCGCTCTGGTAATATCTTGTGAGGAACTTCATTCCATATCTTGCATGTTCGCGGCAAAAATGTCCGTATAAAAACACAGTTCAATGAAGAGGTTCAGAATGAGGTATTACAGGGCAAATTGCATAATTTAACGTACTTAAACATAACGTACTTCGTAAGGTACCTACTGACTTCTTACCTCATCTTAGCACTAAGTTAGTGCTATATACTATATATATAGGTATCTAGCTCTAAAAATAGGCATTACTCTAACGAGTTCCTAGAGCCGGTTATTTATTATAAGTGCCGATTTCCGGCTTCACTCAAGTTCAATATGAAAACATTGGTTAAATTCGCTAGCTGATCTTGCTAGCTAAACACTCAATGTTATTGTAAGAAGGATCGCTTACACAAACAATAGCACATATTACTGGAATAACGACTTCTAAATCAGCCGCGGCGGCACTTCCAGGCGTCGGAAACAATTGGTACGTTTTTATGCGAAGTTTTACTGCCGAGAAATGTTCGCTAATTAACAGTCGCTACTAGGCTAGTGGAGTTTACGCGTGATGTAGATTATGCAAGCTGTAAGTGGGTATGTATATTAAAAAAGCAGTGATAGCTTAGTGGTTGGACCGGCCTGTCGATCGGGGGATCCGAGGTTCAAATCTCAGACTCCTATTTTTTGAAGTTATTACTACTAATCAATTAGACAAGTCAATAGAATGACGAATTTTTGACTTGTATGATTCATTTTAAAAGTGAACAGTAATTGTATGTTGTGCCACATTTATCATGGAAATGTAACGTAATGTAAATTAATGCTGCTACCTCTAGTATTTTGCGACGCCCTCTCAGGGCATCACATATTGCTTATATGTTGTGTGTATATTTTGCAATAAATAAATAAATAAGAAATTAATCACTCGCTTAAATGGAGAAGGAAATATCGTGAGAAAATCTGCATAACTGAGAGATCTTAAAAAAATCTCAAAGAGGTCTACCAATACGCACTTGGCCAGCTTGGTAGACTATGGCCTAATCCTTCTCATTCTGAGAGGAGACCCGTGCTCAGCAGTGGGACAGTAATGGGTTGACGCCGATGACAAGGCTAGTGGAATGTACGCGTGCTATATATTATGTAAGTTTTAAGTAGGTATATAAATGTAACTAGTAAACTTGGAGACTTCCGCACGTATTGCTTACATTGTAGATGTATTTGGAGCAAATATTATTAAGTCATTTCTAATTTTGCATTCCTATATCATAATGGAGCAAATTCTTGTTACTCGTAACACCAAGTTTGGCTTGACAAACAGGTTCAAAATAGGGTATTAATACGTGTACTAATAAGTTAGTGTATAAGTTATATTTGCTAGAAATTTCGCGGTTAAAATTATGACTTAACTACTTCGTCTTCCTTTAGTTCTACGCTCTAAAGCTATAAGTATTTACTTTAGTAATTGCCGAATTAATATTACTATTAAATAAAAATAAAAAAAAAACACAAATAACATTCACTTTTATGTAATTAAAAAAGAGTGTGCATCAATGTGTACATGCGTAAAAAGTGAAACTATAACAAAACAACAAATATTACAAAATTATTGGTATACGAGCACTTATATTATATCGTATCGTATCATATCTATAAATCTATAATAATTATTATTGTAACGTAACCGTGTCCGTAACACACAGTCCCTCTGTTATCGGTCTTAGGTTTAACTACAAAAATGTGTCCATTGCACATAATGTTTCACACCCCTGCATACTTTATTACATATTATATTATTGCGCGCGACGGCACAGTCATTGAACTCAAAATTTCAAAGTTATGAAAACACAACAGCTGTTTATTTTAATCTCGGGATTGGTGTATAAATACGCGAAAACGATGATGAAATTGCAACTGCAACTATGCAACGC
Organism: Epargyreus clarus; assembly: GCF_041222505.1. NCBI lineage: Eukaryota > Metazoa > Arthropoda > Insecta > Lepidoptera > Hesperiidae > Epargyreus > Epargyreus clarus. The sequence goes on along the minus strand of NW_027332225.1, from coordinate 13,575,472 downwards.
AAAGGACAAGTTCACACTACTCGTGTTACGGAATTAATTTATTTCGCTATTATTTGTTTTATACGCGTTGCTTCTATTTTTTATAATATTTTGTACATAATACCACAGATGTGTTGCTACCCTAACGAACTCGAGGACCCCTTGGATCACCTCGGATAAGTATGTCTTACTACAAGAACACGAATGGAACACAGCAGCGTTTAACACTGCTGTTATTAGGCAGAAATAGTTCTAGCGTGGTACTATCGGAGTCGGACCGCGAAGGGTTCGACCACTTTCAGAACTTCTTGGAAACTACTTGATACCATTGATACTTAGGTACGTAGGTTTACTATTGAACTTACTTAACGTCTTATTACCTTGAGGTCTAAGTTGCAGCGCCTTGTTAAGTACATAACCATTACCACACCTGCCAAAACAAAGGCCTACGTCACCCTCCCTCCTTCGCACTCCATCGCTCCAGGATGAGATTAAATATACACCAACTGGCTCGTGGCGGTCCTTTTGCCACGAACATGCGACATGTGGAATGAACTTCTTATTAAAGTATTGCCGGAACGCTCTTATATGGTGCTTTCAAAAAAGCTGCAAAAAATCTCTCTTTCAAAGTCGGCGATGCATTGGCAGTCCCTTACATGATTTTAGACTAAAATTATCGCGGAATTGAGATATTTTATTATGTAACGGGTACTCACGATATGCGTTTTTATTGCCGATATTTCGACCCAGTTGCATGGATCGTGGTCACGGCGAAACTGAGGTGGAGGGGAGAAACCGTTGACAAGTACTAGTGGTAGATTAATCTATCTACCCTACGTCTAGTTCGTTTTTTTCTTCTAGGTTTCATATCACGACACACAACACTGACAATATCCTTACGCACCGTACTTTGCACTATTTGTGACTTGCATAAACTAACCACTGGATTCCACGTTTGGGCTAACTTAAAACCATCTTCTCTATTGAAGTTCCTAGGATGTTTCTTGATCTCTATTGCTTCTCTTACTAAACGAGGAAAGTAATGACGCTCAGTGGAGATCACCTGAGGTTTGTGTAATTCAATCCAGTGGTTACAACCTGAACTGAGGATGTGTTCGGCTACCGCAGATTTCTTAGGGTCATTATTTTTGACTGCGCTGATATGTTCCTTAATGCGTTGTGATATGGCTCGTTTTGTCTGCCCAATACACGAGCTACCACAACTACCCAGTCAGGCAGTCCCTTACGTTTCAACTGTCCATGGGCAACATATACTGTTTTCCATAGAGCCGTCTGACTGTCTTATCGTTAAGTCTAAGTATGCACAACACAGCGCTCAAACTTTATGTACCTATGAGGTAGTAATAAGTGTGGCGGTGGTAACTCTAGAGTCGAAGCAACACGAATAGCTGTAAGAAGACAGGAATAGCGATGGTGACGCAGTAACAACACAATTTCTACCGCTTAAAGTCGTGTAAGATTGAATAAAAAATAACAGTCACGTCAACATGTGTAACTGTCAGCCGGGTCGGAACTACGATGTAGCTATTAATTTTAAAGCTTCGGAAACTGAAGTCTGTTTATTCTTTGTTTGTCATGTCTTTAAACAAAGGATGCTAATACACGAGCGACATGGTAATACATTGTTTGTGGCCGCCTATCATCAACGACTGTCGCCGATGGTCGCTGATTGTCGTTCAGGTTCTTCGTCACATGAACCATCATCCTTTTATTATGTTTAATGTATTCTTGCTTATGTGTTACCTTCCTAAAATATAAGCATAACATATATTACTGCAAATAGACTACGTATTATTTTACGTTACCTATTTTTTGTACAAACGTTTTGTTGCGTCTTCTCCATAGCGAAATACCTTCCGAAGCGGTGGTAGTTTGTTGACTTTCAAAAAGTATTCTATATGAATCAATTTTGAATGAATGAGATTTGAATTTGTCATACAAATTGTTAGATGGAAAATTATTTACTCATAGCGACAATAACCTTCAAAGATGCAGTTCATATTCAGAAATGTTTTATGTACTAGCTAAACCCACGCTTTCCAGTTTAATATAAGAATGAGATTTTCCATATAATCGGAATAAATAAAATAGTACCTACGTAAAAACTTCGTTACATAGAAACACAAAGTTCTGTAAAAAAAAGTCAAATCCCTCCACAAACTACATTTCAAGTTGTGCGGATACAAACATACGGAAGTCTATTTTTTATATACAGATATACAATATTGTACCCAGAAGTGTACGAGTAGTGTACAAGTAGCGAACATTTCTCGCGATTGGGCGGCATTGTGCGTACCGCTGTTCCTGTACCAATGCATTACGGGCTATCGCGACAGATCTCTATGGAAATGTTCAGGGCTGTCACAAACTAAAAATATAAATAATATTAAATATAATAACAGGAACGAAAGATAATCCAAAAATGTAAAAAGTTTCCTTACTACATATTATAGAATATATTATAAGTATTAGTAATATAGACATTTTAACACAAATACAAGAATATAAAAATCCAAACCGAGAGGGACGTAGGTTTTCTAGTTAGATTTATTTCTGGTCAAAAATCAAGTCGCTGAAAAGAGACCAAACTTTTAGAGGCCAAACTTATTCAAAACATAATATAATCTTAGATTCCCTATATGATAGTGACGCCGGTATCATACTAAGACATGTACAAAAACACGTATCTACAATAGATGTCTTAATTCACCTTTTAGGTATCCGCTTGGCCTAAGATCAAAATCTCCTCATCTAAATTCATGCCTTTTATTTAATACCATCACTTGCCCGCTATTAGTTCTTCACCCGCTATTATACCGTGTGAACGTGTGAAAAAACAATCCTCAGACGTGAGCTATTCAAAGCAAGACCACAATGAATCGGATATGAAAGAACATCGTATCGAAACACCGACAATCGTATTTATAAACTTAAACAGGCTATCGGAAACCGTTTCGTAAATACCCCTGTATCCATGAGCATTGACGTGGTGAGATTTCTGAGAACAGCAATAGCAGAAGAAGTCGAGATGTCCAGAGAGATTCAAAATGTTGATAATTTTGTTGATTTAAGGTAATATCGTGCCACTGAATGGATTTTCAGATGATTAAACAAATTCATTCAATTTAAGTTATGTAGACTTGGTGGTTAAGTATGAAAGATCTTTATTCGTGCCAACGGGGAAAAAGTATTGCAAAGAAAATAAAAACACTTACACAAAGAAGAGAATATCAAGAGAGATAATGATAAACGTACATAAAGTAACTTTGAAGAAAATACCATAATAATACAAGTTAAACCTTAGAGTCAAATACTTAGATCCCGTAAAAAGCTATGCCTACGAATTCTATTGGATTAGTCCAACCATTAAATTTTTGTCTTCATTACAGATTTAATCTAAATTTATTTGTATTTTCATTACTATAAATGTATTTTAGTATTAATGTCATAATTATCTGTATACTGCACTATCTGCGTACTGTAATACATAAGTCTGTATGTACCTACGATTTTATTGGACAATAAACTATTATTTATTTATTATTATTATTTATTTACTTATTTCGATTTTACTTCTTATCTGCAATTATACTGGACCACTTTATTCACTTAGATGCGTCTTTAGTTTCGATCTGTAAAAGATAATATATTGGAATTACAGGGAGTTGAATTTTGAAATCAACATTCAATATAATTCAATCATAATATTCACACCAAGATACAGTTCAATCAGGAATATGTTTATCAACTTTCGATTACTGTCGACGAGTTGCCAACCTGGGATTAAATTGTGAAAATGATATCTATTTATAGAAGAGCCGGATGTATCAGATTGCGCACTGAGCCTCGCTTTTCTGTTTATACTATAAGGAAGTCTTGGAAAGGTTTTATGTGTGCTTAAATATTGGCCTATATATTATACATTTCTTCCGAATTATTCATAAGTTCATTTTTATTACGGTTTTTATAATATAGGAGTAGCAGACGAGCATGTAGTCAACCTGATGGTAAGGAGCTACCGCCGCCCATGAACATCTCTAATCAACCTAAGATTAAATTCCTACCTGAGGTTGGCCACAGATGCGCCGGTTTATTTCTTCCGAATTATCTATATTACATCATTTTATTAGTTATATTATCATTTTATTAGTTGTTTTATCTCAACTATTGTAAGAGGCCTTTGGATTTTACTTGAAAAGTTCTTAAATGAGGTTAATGGTACAATATATTTAGAGGTAGGATTTAGGATTCAGAAGCGATTGGTAATGTAGAACTCCTTATTATTTTGATCTTGTGCATAGGTCTTTAATTAATGTGGTAAATCCTAAAGAATCGTACGGAATGTAAATCAAATCAAAAATATTTTGTTCAATATACGTAGATACTTTATAGAACTCTTTTTGAATGTCAAAATATCTACCACTACTTCGGAAGGTGTTTTGTTATGGAGAAAAGGCGGAAAGAAACTCCATAACACACATCTTTTAAAAAAAAAAAGTTATTTACAATGATAAACTTAACCTAATGGAACATGTGAAGCTGGAGCTACTTCAGACCGCACCATAATCAATGAAAGATGATTCTCTCCATTGTGAGCCTATAGTCTTTTCAGATGAGGAAAATGAAAATAGTCATTCTTAAAATAAATTTATTCTTTTTAAAATTTATAACTCGCAAGTGACAACCCTACTAAAACCCCTAATAGTTGCTTTGCTATGACCTACATGTATACAGCCTGATCAGTTTTGGGTCATGACACACGTACGAACATGTCGTAATATGAATTATTCATGCCAGTAGAATCCATACGCGATTGTGTCAAATTCATCAACTAGGTATTAAAATTGAGTCGATATGATACGGTACGGACCAAGTTTAGAGATGAAGCGAGAGATTGTAAAGTCACAAATATTTTTTGACGAGACATGGTAATTACAGCCGTAACAATAATGTTATGATTTTAAAAGTTCTTAGAGTAAGGAAGGTTAATAGAGCAAAAAATGGTTGGTTTAAAAAATATGCAAGAAAAAATGCAGAAATTTGAAGTGCTATCAGAAAATAAAAGGCCCCTTGTTGGGTAACTAATTAAAATAACACTTTAAAAATAAGAAGATAAAATACTTACTTATCTTAGAGATGAAGTACAACGGAAAGGTTCACTCTCCAATTGAGAATATATAAACATAAGTAGAATTTAAGCCTTACAATTGTTCAAGTCTTACTTAAGACTTAAATCTTGACTTAGATCAATTGAGATAGATCCCGATCTAAATATTTACTTTGATTGGTTAATGATGTACTAAACGCTTCTCCTGTAAACTTGAACCAAAAATCGAAACCGTTAAGTAGGCACGATGTTAAAAATACTTGCCTTTTGCTAAGTCTCGTATGGGTTCGCTAGGGAAATCAACTGAAGAGGCGGATGATATTTGATCATCAGTAGAGTATCATCAGCTCAATAAGTATTTTATTGTATCCATTTATGTAGTTTATTCATACATGTATCAAAATTACTTTTTGTTGTAGATTTCAAATAAACAGTTGGAATATTATGGGACTGTTCTGAAATATTTAATACTTCAAACGCAATTTTGTGAACTCTTAATAGATATTTAATTTGGTGTAATCTTAGAAAGAGACTAAAAGGAAATGATGTATAAAATAATATTGCGTGAACTATGGCAATTTATTTATAAGTCTATACCAGTTTGAATTTTGGAATCAAGGATAGGTACACCTTTAACTAAAGAACATGTTACTTAGAAATTATCGCTTGCATTATATGTTATAAAATATTGTGAGACGCCTAACATTTGTCGTTTGATTTAACGGTAAAAGAAAATATTGTGTCGAAAGCTGCATTATCTGTCTTTCATAACTTTAATAGTCAAAACCCAACTTGACTTCCAAAAGAAGAAGTAGCTGACTGCTTAAACAGCTTCTTTTGATGAAGGAAGATGATGGTGAAGAAGACGTCTAAGCAGACAGCTCAACCGTTCTTCTTATATCGTGCTCATAAGTGGGAAAATAGTTTGATTATGAAATCTACGATATGAAATTAGATGAATTAATAATGTTAATTAAAATTACATATTCTATTCTGATATTCTTCCAATGTATACATCTAAATGTGCACCTAAAGAAATTTAAACGAAACAAAGTCATTTTTTGTAAGTTCTTACGAAAGGTAATTGCAAAACTTTACCGATTAGCATATGAATAACTTTTGAATTGAATGTCAGTCAAGCGACACACTCCGGACAGAAGAAGACGCCAAAACAATAATCGAACTTCAGTAAACAAAGTTTTTGAGGATCATATTCGAAGATATATGATTAACGACCGTTCGCTCTTCGAATAAGGTTAGTTTTAATAGATTTTGAGTAGCAAAGACAATGAAATGAAGGACAATAAGCCAGGTACTAAAGCGGTTAAACAATGCTTAGGTAGTTAAAAAGTGTATTGCCATTTACGATGCAAATTATGCGCTTCAAAGATTTTAAGATGCACTCAGCCGTGTAATTTTCTCGTTATGCCTTTTGGAGTTAATGAATCATTGTGGAAAGGATGGTAATGGGGTATGTTTAGGTATGTTACAGACATTATCACCAACAAAGTAAAAATTGGTCAATCAATGTATACTTGTATGTACGAAGATGGTAGAACCCTTTGTGGCCTTTGTGGAACGACTCCAGTGGCACCACCGCCACTCTTATTTCAGCATAATAACAGCAGTATTTAGCGCTGCTGTGTTGCGGTTTGAAGGGTGTAGAAAGAGAGACATGCTTTGCGTTCCAGCTTAGTCCTCAGGGATAGCGGCGCATCTGTGGCCGACCTCAGCTAGGAATTTAATCCTGTCTAGGGTTGATTACAGATGTCAAAAGCAGCAGAAGCCACTTAACATCTGGTGGACCGCATAGTCCTCTGCTACACATAAAGATTTTTATAATATAGGAGATTATAAAAAAAATGTTAGTGTCATCAAAAAATCTGCATGTGTTTGCGCTGCATGATGCATGTAGCTTGAAGTCATGAAAAGAATAAAGATGTATATTCAATTTCAATTTTACAACGGTTTGAGTAGACTTTCTTCGCAATGTTTTATTTGTTGTCAATTAGCGATAATTTCTCATACGTCATCATTATTTAAAGAAGCGGAGGTGCCGTGGATGGGTAACTATTTTCATAAACTACGAAGCCGTTATTATTACATTAGGTTTTAAGCATAACACAAATTAATGAGGTAAAAATTAACATAACATTTGGAAACACGAGTTATATCTCGATAACTATTACGTTCTTCAACAATATTACTTATTTTAAATGCATGTAATTAACACATTCGTTTATTAAATTTTTAGAATTAGGCATTTGTGTCTCTTTAATAAATACACTATCATTTATTGGTGAACCAATATTTATATGAGGTTAGTATAGGTTATTTTCGGTTATACTTAGACACATAAACTCCCTTAATCCCACCAAATGACTTCTCACTCCCCATAACGATCTCATACCGTGTATTAATAATGCTTGCGGTACTTTTATCGTCAGCATTATCGGGTGGCGGGCTCGTAAAACAATTGATTGCGAAAGCTCTAGCCCAAGTTCAATAGCAACGCGAAGCGACCAGTGCAACCCGCACGCGCGCACTGTCAACACGCTGTTGCGCACGCGCACGCACCAAACGATCGATATAGAAACGATCGATTTTTAAATTTCGGATCGATTTTTAAATTAGAAACGAAGTAACTTGACTAATAACTATTAATTTTGTTGGTTTAATATTAGTAGAAACGTTAGTGATTTTTTGTGCTTGTGATTTTTAGTGGGTGTGAGTGAAAGTGTTTTGTTTATGTGCTCAAGTTGACGATATGGACATATTTCGCGAATTATTGATTTCGGGTGAGTTTTTACTTAATTATATTTTTTTAATTAACGTTTTAATGAAAATTTCTAGTCTTAATGAAGAGTGAAAATTTTGTGTAAATTTCACTTCACGGAAATACGATTACGAAATTATACAAAGCGTAAACTCTACAGTTCAAGTGTTTGAGCTGACAAGTGTTTGTACAAGACTTGCGAGTGCAACAGTAGACGCAAAGTGAAACAAATAATTTGAGTGGATGCAAAACAGTTTATAACACTTACATATATTTTGAAATTAATTATTTTAAAAATATACTAAACACGAGTAAAAAATGAACTAAGTTAAAAAGGTTAGTGTTAAACTTAGATGAGTAAAATACATAGATTGACCACCCCTAACCAAAAAAGTAAATAGTTTTAAAAATTGAAATTATTGCTTAAATAAAGTTTGACCACGTATGGTAAAATGTCCCCAAAATGTTTGAAATACTTATTTATTTATTACTTAAATTACGTAGTATTAGTTATTTATACATAAATTTTCTCTAAAAATGTTTTTTTATGTTAAGAATTCGAACAATAAATTATAAAATCCTTTTGTGGCTTCATTCAATTTCAAGGTGAAGTATCTTTCTATTTTACTTATCAAGGGTGTTAAACGGAAACAAACCTGTAATTTCGTCAATGCTCTCGAACATTTAAAATAAGCTACGACTAGACAATTTCAAGATCAAAATACCGATAAATCAAGTTGAGGTGCGTACGCAGCCGCCCTCCGCTGAAATGTTGATGACTGCGGGAGTTTACGATTCAAGCGATAAGAGTTAGCGATTATACTGTACCCTGTATTTGTTTGCGTATTTCCCATACATTCTGATACAGACCGCCAGGGGCGCTAATTGAAAATGTATGGGCAAATATGTAACCAAATACAAAAACAGTAATATTTTAATAAAACGTAAAATTTCTATACTAAGTGTAATAATATGGCTTAGTTTGACAACGGCTGTGATTGTAGTGCAGATTTCATATATTTTCATATATACAGTTCTATGGAGTACAGAAATTCAACGTGCAATGTTTTTGTTAAAAAATCTATATTATAAGCTCACATATTAATGTTTGTATGAGATTTTTGTTATAAACATAGTGTGCGTAAAGCTTATTTTTATAGTAGTAGATTTTGCGATTTTAAAGAAAATGTAATCTGATTACATGATTCTAAAGCTTATTATAAAATAAGTATTGTAGTAGAAACCGAGTAGAGATAATATTGTAAAGATGTATCACAGAGATCTTACACATTCAATTAATATTTGTTGTCAACTCTTAGCCTGTTTGTAGCTTGGGTAAAGAATAATAAAAAATTGCACCGAGGCGCCGCAGATATATAAACGCTTCCGGCCTTACAAATAAAAATATACTTATACCATGGTTATGCTATGAATAGTTATATTTAGCATAAATTATGCATAAGAAAATTTAATTTTCTAACAAATAAACTCGGCATAACATCGTCATAACTATACCCAATTTACGTATAAGTGCACGAAACGGCAACGTCGCATTTCACAAAAAAAGTAGACAATTGTTTATGGATATTATGTCAATTGTATCACCAAAGATTACAGTTGACGTTTTTAATGTCATTTGAACATATTTATTATTTTCTCAAGTTCAAATATTCAAATTATTCACATCGTATATTTTCATAAATATTGAAAAGTTTATTGTAAAACATAATAATAGTTTTAAAAGTTGATTGTAAATAATGGCTAACAAGAGAGAGAGGTCAATCAATCAAATGGAGCGATGTTATATTATAGAATGTCAAAGATTTTATGTTATACGGAACTTAAACAAGGGTGAGGGATTGTATAACTCTTGTATGGACGGTTATATAGACGATATACTATGTATAAGCTATTACAAGTTTATTTGTAGGAATTTCGCTTATTCTCCATTTATGCTTAACATAACATTTTATGACACGTTTATTTGTAAGGCAGTTCATGTTTTGCTCTAAAGTTAAATATTGCTTATCAGATCAATAATATTATTTACAAGTAAATTATCTTATTATTAGTCGAGTTATTTTATCTCATTGCAAATAAAATTGTGATTTATATTTGAAGTAGAAAAAGTTTATTATTAAGTGGTCAATGATATTTCTGTTATATTCAAATATTTAGTTGCGATAAGGTCTTTAATTCAAATAATATACAATTCAATGCGATGCATATTGTAATTGTGAATACTTGAATTGGAAATAAAATACCTAAATCAATGTTAATAGTTGTATTATTATCATAAAACATCGTGTAATTAGCATTGAATACGGTACACCGTTTGTAGGTATTTGTAATTGTAAAATAAGTCGAATTCAATTTATATAATAAATAAATCAATATTATGAAATGTGATCATAGGTAATTCTCTTTCAGAATCTTTATTTTCTATTTTCTACTGGGCCTTTAGTATTTACTGTGAAAACAATGCAATAGTTAGTATTTGCCTATTTATATAGATCACATACATAAATATCTCATTGGGTATCATGAAGCTATCAGTATTTTACGAAATAGTATATCGTACTATTTTGTACGAATACAAAATAGGAATTTAAGTGAATACTGATAGCTTAATGATACCCGAGCATATCACGTTTGTAATTTGTTTGTAAATCTCATGCAACTCTAATTTTCCAAAGATATGTGAATATAAAGAATTAAATATCACTGACTTATTTAAAAATTCTACAGTCTAAGCCCCAACAATTTAATAATATACACTTCACCAACATTCCCTTCTGCGATGTACATTTTATAAGCTCTCTTTACTATGTAATAATACTCAAAATAATTTATGATTCTGCATCTGATTGGTTGGTTGTGTTTATTAAATCTTCAGAAAATAGTACAACGTACTGCGATGATCACTAGTGTTGTATCCATTTCCGTTTGTAACTAGTACAAAAGGTACTTAGTGTAGGTAGCGTAGCGTACCCGCCTCCGCTTATAACTTGCTCCAGACCCTGTAAGTAAGACTTAGGTTTGTCCGATGACAAAGTAATGTGTAGTTTGACAAATCGTAAGCACTTCTCGGCCACTCAGTATCAGTTTAATACTTTCATCCTGAACATTAGCTTTGTCAAACGTACACAAATGGGGGAATAATGGATCACTGCTTTTGGGTCCATGTGGCGCAATGCATTAATTGCTTGATTATGAGAATGCTGGGAAAGTTATTAAGAAAGTTTAAGGTAAGGGAATTAAAGTGGTAACATAAGAGAAAGACAATTTAATGATACGTCAGCTCAAGATATAGACAAACAATAGTAAATTATAATGTATCATTGACGAAAATAGTAAGTATCTATATTAAGTTTTCGTGATTCGAGAGTAGATACAGAAGGTAGTTGACAGAAGACGTTTGGGGCCCATGGTCATGGTATAAAAGGTTTGCACTTTTTGGAGAGGGCTTAGCAAATAAAATTGGAAAACCATTTCACATGACTCTACATTATCATTTGAAGGTGGTAGAACTCTTTGTGGTTCGACCCCGCACCACCGCCACACCTATTTCTACCTAATAATAGCAGTGTTAGGCGCTGCTGAGTTCCGTTTTGAAGGGAGACATACTTTTCCAAGGCGTTCCAGCTTAGTCCTCAGGGGTAGCGGCGCATCTGTGGCTGACCTCAGGTAGGAATATCTAATCCTATCTGGGGTTGATTGCAGATGTCCATGGGCGGCAGTAGCCACTTACCATCAGGTGGACTGCATGCTAGTCTGCTACTCCTATAGTATAAAAAAGGTATTTTCTGTCCCACTGCTAATCTTATTACGACTGCAAACTTTTCACAACCTTAGAAGCACAAAACTTACAATTACGGAACCCGATAATCAAGATGTCTGGAATTTGAATACCCAAACTAGATCGGCTATCTCTACTAGATTCTATTACTAGTACATCAATTGACAATTTATATTTAAATAATAACATAAGTACTGATCTAAATTAATTTTATCAAAACTCTTTATATATATCCATTTTACTGTCACTCACATAACATTTAAATATAAAACTAGAATTGATAGATTAAATACTTTTTTTATCAAAAATATTTTAATTGGCTTCCGTGATTACCAAAAGGAATGAGTGTTACTACTATTTTATTCAATTATTACTTGAATTGGTCAATTTCTAGTCAAATGAATGTCACAGCGCTTATGCGCCTACGATTTCTGAATAACAAACTTAAATATGACTACTACGATCACGGAATGTTTTTAAAATTAAATCATATGTGAGAAATTTGTCAGGGATTTTATAAAAATGTAGACTTTCCCACGGATGAGCGTTTAATACAAATAAAGTAGATTTATACAGACGTAATATGTGATCGAGACATACTTATCCGAGGTATTCCAATTTAGTCCTGGCCTAGTATGGCAAATTTCAGGTAGAAAAAAACCATAAATATTAATCACATTTGTAAAACAATAGATAAAATAATGACGGGTTGTCTAAATTAATAATTTTGATCATCCACCATTATTACTACGGGTACTACTGATCTTGAAAAGGGAAAAGATCCTTTTAGTGCATTATGTTACTTAATACTTACTGTTATTTTAATCGCTCACAAAACACAAAAACAAAAAATCTCCTAAATAGCTAATAGACTTATCCTAAAATAACGAGTAAAGTTAAAACAATGCGGTTTACAACAACCGTCAATTGCGTTCCGGTGCAAAGCTATAGATAAAGTCCCCCATATGATGTTCCGATAATATCAGATTAACCCATTTGACGGTTTGCGTGGTCGGTTTCAATGAAGACAGAATAGAAAATAGATAAAACATTTACGATAACATTAGGTTTTCCGATTGTTTACCGTGGTGGTCTCATATCGAAGTGATAAGCGATAAACAGATGTTGTCAGATGTATAAATTTTATTATGTAACGGGTACTCACGATATGCGTTTTTTATTGCCGATATTTCGACCCAGTTGCATGGATCGTGGTCACGGCGAAACTGAGGTGGAGGGGAGAAACCGTTGACAAGTACTAGTGGTAGATTAATCTATCTACCCTACGTCTAGTTCGTTTTTCTTTTCTAGGTTTCATATCACGACACACAACACTGACAATATCCTTACGCACCGTACTTTGCTATTTGTGACTTGCATAAACTAACCACTGGGTTCCACGTTTGGGCCAACTTAAAACCATCTTCTCTATTGAAGTTCCTAGGATGTTTCTTGTTCTCTATTGCTTCTCTCACTAAACAAGGAAAGTAATGACGCTCAGTGGAGATCACCTGAGGTTTGTGTAATTCAATCCAGTGGTTACAACCTGAACTGAGGATGTGTTCGGCTACCGCAGATTTCTTAGGGTCATTATTTTACAAAACGCATATTGTGAGTACCCGTTACATAATAAAATGTCTCAATTCCGCGATAATTTTAGTCTAAAATCATAGATGTATAAATGTTTTATTTTCTCTCTCGTAACTAGGATTTTTGTGGTTTAGAGCCTTTTTTCAAATTGTTTTGATAAGTTTATCGCTTATAGCAAAGAACACATGTTGCCAAATATACGAATGTATTTGTTTTGTCATATATTTTAGCTCCATACAAGGATTTTAGTGTGTCGTGGGTGCTATGGATAAGACGAATACACAAACTCCCTGGCACAGTAAAGAAATTTAAAAAATAAAAAAAAATATATCTAAGCCAATCCTAATAATGCACTGTCCATAATTTTTTATTATGCCATACATATTCGTAATAATTACAAATTTGAGATTTATAATAATTTTGAGAAAATAAATGGTATGTTTAAATCGACAAATGTAGAAATGATAATTTTTAGTTTCAAGTAAGGCATTTGATATTAATATGTGCTCATAGGAATTTAAATCAAAATAAGAAATATTTTTATTTATTTAGTTCGCTTCTCGTTAGTGGATTATGGTAGGACATGTTCCTTACGCGTAAATACCAAGTATGTGAACATTATGGGGCAGTTCATTCAGATTACGACCGAACAGAATAGGGAAATTAGGTGATTATGGCAACATTGAAGCCCACACAAAAGAATATGAGTTAATTATGACGTTGCTAGTCTCGTTAACGGTATTTCATTAGGTTAGTTAAAAGCAGAGATAGCCTAGTAGTTGAAACTCTTAATCGCTTTCCGAGGTTCGAGTCCCAGGCACGCACCCGTGAATTTTCGACGTTATGTGCGTATTGAACATTAATTATCACTTGCAATAACGGCGATGAAAAAAATCGTAAAGAAACCTTTTTAAACATAGATTAGTAAAGATTACTCGCTCCGAACAAGAAAACGGGACAGAATTGTCAATCCTTCCTTTAATTACAAGGCGGTGAGATATTTACTCTAATCTATGTTTTTAAAAGAGAACTTCTCAAAGGTGTGTGAAATCTACCAATTCGCACTACGGAGCTGTGAAGAGAGCGGTGCCCAGCAGTGGGACAGCAATGGGTTGTGGAGAGAGAGCTAAGTCTTTGATGTGAAACATCTATAGCCGCACGTAAAACCGATTTCTGGCGTGGCGACGCATGCCGTGGCGACGCGCCGCCACGCTATACGATGGTATATATATAGTCATCGTTATCTGGAAAAAATTGTAATATTTTATTTTATCATTATGACATATTCAGTTCCTATCACAATATGTTCTTTTCTGCATATTACTTTTACAAAATAATGTCGATGTTTCACATCTGCCAGGCGTCCCGTGACGGCTCACATTTTTTTTTTATAATATAGGAGTAGCAGACGAGCATGTAGTCCACCATGGTAAGTGGCAACTGCCGCCCATGGACATCTGTAATCAACCCAATAGGATCATATATTCCTACGTGAGGTTGGTCATAGATGCGCCGCTACCCCTGAGCACTAAGCTGGAACGCCTCGGAAAAGTATGTATCCCTTACCATACCCTTCAAAACGGAACACAGCGGCGCCTAACACTACTGTTATGAGGCAGAAATAGGCGTAGCGGTGGTGCCGCCGGAGTCAAACAAAAAAGGGTTCTACCACCTTCATTAGTAAGTGTTTTTAATCTGGTACTACACCCTGTACATTGACAACCTGTATGCTGAAGTAATTATCATACGACTCAGACATGCAGTGTACCGGGTCGACCCTGACCTGACAGAAATTGAAATGATGAATTAAAATTTCTGTTCAGTACCCTTACCATGAGTTTTCAAAACATCGCACAATATTAAGCTACGTTTATTCAATCCAATATTCTGTTCCGTTTGCTTAGTAGACTGAGTAAACGTAACAATAAGTAAGTCTTCCTGTCTGCCTCACATGTTAGCAAAAAAGAGACAAAATATAAAGCGCCATTTTGTCAATTTAGACATTTAATATTACGTTACTAACACTATAGTTCTGATACAATCCGCTAGGGGCACTGATTGGAAATTGTATGGGCAAATACGTAAACAAATACCAAAACAGTCATATTTGTCAAAACGTAAAAACTCATGGTAAGGGTACAAAGTCTGTTTGTATACTCGTATTTGTGTGTTCATGCCATCATAGTAGAAATCACATATTCTTACGGAAACACTAAGGTGTGAGAGACGGATGAAGGAAACGCCAGTTTTCATCCATAATAATCGTAATGCTTTTAAAGTTTAAGTGGAAAGAGTAAAATTTACGAACTAATCAACATATACCCGTACTAAGTACTGTCCATTGGTTCTGCAGCCTTTAAATAAGTAATGAATATACTCGTAAGATTCATTACACACAAGTAATACACTCTAAAAGTTATCTGTTAGATGTAAATTCTGTAATAAATCAGTGGTAAGAAATGCGAGCGTACAAGAATTTTATTGAAAACGTTAACTTAATTATCAAATACTAGGGCAAGCGCGAGTGGAACACACACGGCGGGTTCCGTAACACCATTTTTTTTATTTAAGTATTTTTGTCATAGCGGCCATAGAAGTGTCTAGCTATTATAGTTCAATAGATAAGGCGAAAACGCAGAACTCGTAATGGGATCCCCATTTATTTTTTTGCTTTTAAAAAAAAATAGTATTTGGTGTCATAGCGGCAATTCAAGTGTCTATCCTCTACGGTTCCAGAGATAGACCCCTGTGATAGAAGGACGGACAGTGAAGGTTGTGATATGGATGCGTTTTTACCATTTGGTACGGAACTCTAAAAGCAATAGTAGAAGTAAATGGCGTAAAAGAATTTATGATCAAAGATAATAAGTTAAATGCGGTTATGAGACGCGAGGCTTTGGAAACGCGTGGAGTTACCAAAATGCAATAAATTTTCTCACAAATTAGTATCAGCCCATATTACACAACCTGAATGCAGAGAGCACTAGAGAAATTCACCGCATGTGGCCAATGAGTCTACAGATGTCCAACGAAATTAATTAAAGAAACCAGATTTCACACTGTGGTTCAACGCAGTCATTATATCTTGTATAGAATCAATACGTATAGACGCAACTGTTTCATTTCATATGCTTTGTAGTTTCATGTTGGTTTTCGTTTGTATGATGATAATTTTATCGATGTTTAATTTGATGTTCCCTATAAAAGACATTGAGAATTTTGATAATAATATCAAGAAAATAATAGATATAAATTTATTTCCATCATAAATGAAACAAATGATTACGAACAGTGCAGTCATTCTTCTTAGAGACTTTTAGCAGAATCAACCCATTACTGTCCCACTGCTAGGACAGGACTGGGAATGCTCCTCTCAGAATGAGAAGGATTACGCGCTAGTCCACCGCGCTGACCAAGTGCGAATTGATAGACTTCACATACCCTTTTCTCAGGTATACAGGTTTCCTCAAGATGTTTTTCTTCGCTGTTTAAGCTAGTGATAATGAATTTCTAAAACGCACATAACTGTAAAAAATCCGAGGTGCGTGCCTGGGATTTGAACCTCGGACCCCTCGATCAAGAGGCCGAGTTTCTTAACCACTAGGCTATCACTACTGTAATTCAGTATAGAACATGTAGTTATTTTTCTTCTACGGTAACCCATGCGCAATATGAAGTAATATTGCAAATGATGTACTGGTAATCACTGCAAATGGAAGGCTTCCTGTAGGGTACTTATGATGTTTGATGTATTATGTTTATAAATATTAACATGTATACGATTTAATTATATTTCTCGTTTTACTAAGTTAACGACAGACGGTTATAACTTAATTGCTAAAATAATAGTAGTAATTAATTTAAAACGAAAAGTCATGTGAACTCAGCTTGATAACTGTTTTTAAATTGGGTAATCGCTTGCCCTCATTTAGCGCAATTTTATAAAATATATAATTGTAGCACTGACATGATACAATATATTGACGCTTTCCATTGTAAATTAGGGTCTTCAATATCTCCCACCGCTTATTTTTACTTATTTATCTGTATGAAATTTAACTTACTTTTTTTATATTTCAAAAATTTATTACCAAATACCACATCATATTTATCATTTGTTAATTTAAATGTTACTCGTAATGCTCTTTGTGTTATTAAATTTGGAATCACTTACATATGTTAGGTTACTTGTCTAGAAATTAATTTTGCTTTTACAAAATTTCCATCTGCGACAGCTGTTTTATTTATCTGTGGTTCTTCTCAGTTACTTTCAGTAACAATGCAGCCGTTAAAGTCAAGACAACATTTGAGTAAATTATATGACAAGCATAAATAATTTCATCATCGTAGCGCAGTTCTGGTTAGCTATACCTAACAACAAGTAAAGAGGTGCATGCACTAACATAAGTGTAGTTTTTGCAATAAAAAGATAGGAACTACGCTGGTAGTAATTATGAACAGTGAGTGATGTGTAAGGTGCTTAATTACCTTTACAATGGGACGTTTAATCTACTTTAACAATTACCTATTTAAAAGACAAGTTTTAGTTACATCGCTTTTCACAAGTCCACTTTCTTAATGTGTCGGTAACATTCAGATTGTAATAACGATTCAAATTGCAATGTTCTTTGTTGAATTTCTTTTGGTGCTTATTCTAGCAGCAATCTTCTAGATCATTGATTTTGAAAGCGATTACAATAAATGGACCCTAAACATGAAACTGGCCGAAAAACACAAAGGGGCAGTCGATGTCCGTGATGCAGCATATGACCAACAAATCCGCATTCTTCGAAGCGACTATTCACAATTGTAAATCACAATTCCCAGAATCTTAAGCCCATAACCACATTTCTCCATAATCCCTGCTTCTGTTATGCAAACATTGAGCGCCACAATTCTCTCGGCACTCTAAAAACCTTACCTTCAACCTCTGGCCGGAACAATAAATAACTTTTTTGTTTTCACTCCATTCCCCGTATTGTTTACTTAGTAACAGAGTCTTGTGTGGGGTCCGGTGCTATATTTGCATGGTTTTTGACATGCCTTTGTATTGATAGCATCGACAAATTGTTGGACATGCTCCTTTTTTGGTAGACGACGGACATGTTGGGTAGCTAAAGGGCAGCTTTAATCCTTTTTTTTTTGGAATCATTTTGATCCTTTTTTGCGTTAGAGTTATTTTTAAAATGTGTATTTGCTATAGATTATGATATGGCTACTTCATCGGATGTAAATGTGGTAGTTATTTTGAGACTAAAACAAAAAAATCCTGTTATTTAACTGTCTCCATAAAATCTATAACTGTATCTTAAGATGTTACTGGTGTAATGCTATTGGTTGTGATTATTGGTATCATTTAGAGGACTACGGTGGGACCCATGTAATGTGAAATTAAGCGTAAAAGGTTTCCGATTTAAACAAAAAAAATAGGTTAAAAGATTAAGATTTCTGAAATCACAATTGATGTCTCAATTACGAAAGAAAGCTCAAACCATTATTTCACGGAAGAGTGCTCTAAGTGGATGCCATTTACCGTTTTCATTATCTCAATGAGCCTAATTTTGTACTTCTGTTCTTGAGAGAGAACTCACTAATGTTGGGAATATAACATGACATATTTGTTACTGATTCGATCATAATAATAATAATAATAATCAATTGCATAATAACCACAACGTACTTTCTAAACATTATTATAATAACAAGGACTTAAATGAAAAAAAAATCATAATCGTGTACAGATAAGAATATTTCCAATATAATTCCATTGCATAATTTTAACAGGGTACATTTACAAATATGTTGTGTAGCGACTTCGGAAATTTTCATCGATATAATAATTGTATTTAATACAAATTAAAATAACTTATTTTGAAAAGTTTAAAGATGTAGTTTAAAATATTTTGACTAATGAAACCAAGATGACGAGATTTTTTATAGTTTTGGTCAAAATTCAAGTAATCTGTTTGAAGTTTTAAAGGAATATGTTTTAAAATAAACCGTACATAAGCAAAGTTGAAATATATATCTGTATGAAAATAAATATCTAGTTCATGTTAATTGGAGCGTAAAATGAACAATTCCTCACAGAACTTTATAGGCAAATCTTAAATTACAGGATTAAAATGTCACATAACACAGATATTACATAGATCATTCGTGGAATTTGCGTGGGCGTTATCCATGGCCTGTTTTCTTTAACTTTTCGTCTCATTAAGTGTTTGTATACACGCATTCGATACGTACTATAAACTGTTACTCAATTTAAAAGCTGGACGCCTTATGGGAAAATTATCAGCGTGTTTACTTACTTTCTACTGGTAAAGACGAAGGGCAACATAAGTTTTGACATTTCATTTGTCACTTTCAATCCATATTCAACTTTAACACCTTTCATCAAGACGCGTTTTCTAAGATTAAATTCAAAAGGTAGTGAACATTAAGTGCTGACGATCTTCCTCGATAAATACAGGAAGCGACACAGCTCTAAAATTTCCTTTTCCAAATACAAGCCATTGTCACTTTTATATACTTTTCTTTGAGTTGAAATTTCTATGTTTATTTCGGGGATTCGGTATCATTCTGTCCATCTATTGTATGTTTGTTATTTTTCGTGTTGTAAACGGCTTTCTTTGGAATTGTTCTGCTAAACGGTGTTTTATAAATTCTGGCGCCGGGATTGAGTTAAAAATTGAACCATGCTTTGAATTTAAATTCTTGAGCAGTTCTATTTCTTTACGTTACTTTTGTGGGTTATTCATTAAACTACTTGTACAAAACTTTCACTTATGCACTTCACTAAACTATTCTTATTTGTCTAACGGACATTCTACACCCCTAATTTGTAATGATTTTTTTATCTATTCTTAAAATAGAAAGGTATCCTTAAACAAACAAATCATTGCTATGTTTTTATTGTCAATATCGTTATCATTTTCCACATTTCTTAACATGTCATCCACCTTTTTCACGCTATGGTCAAGTGGCCTCAAGTATTGCCACCGCTAAGAACTCTTGGAGGCGCCAGGGCTTGCAACAGCATACCACTTATAATCAATCAAAATAATTTCAACGAGAACTTATTGCTTTGTTTCAAGGTCCATAATACTATGATCTTGAGTTATTTCAATGGCGAATAAGTTGGTAATTACTTCTCTCATATTATTGTAGTCTTTTACTAAGATGTGTTTGAGTTCATAATCGTTTGAAAATGTCTACTTCATCGATTTAAAATTGCATTGTTATTGCGTTGCTTTGGTATGTTTGTTTGTATGTTCTGACGTATCTGAGGTAAAGTGTTTGTGAATACAAGTACTTACACATTGTTAATGCACTTATTCACTGTAGGCATAGTTTGTTTGCGACGAAACAAAAACGAAATAAAATTAGTCAAAGTTTTAAAGTTTTGATTTGGTATTTTTTTTTTAATCTCGAACTATTTACTAAATTTTTAGAATTTATCGAATGTTGAAGTTTCTTGTCATTGGCGTCGTCATTTACCCGTGACCATTTCGACATTTACTAGACCTATAACACCGGCTGTCAGACCTTCTAGATCCCACCCATTGCCACCTCAGCTAACATTGACAACTATTGTAACTTACCGATATAGCTAATTCAATTTACATATACCAAACAACAAATCTAGTGAATTACCTTTTCAGGTACCAAGGCTGCATATTTATTCAGCTATCCGTCATTTGTCTGTCTGTCAGTGCATACTGCTTATCTTTAGACCAAATGCAATGTTTGTGTCGGCTATGCAAATATGCACCATACAGGGAGCTTAGATCTCATGATAAGTTCGCTTTTAGGCCTGTCTCGAGTATGGTTTTCTAATGAGAACGAATAATCCTTATTAATAAGAAATTGAATTTATACCTATATTTGATAGCTTATTTTTATAAAGAAGTAGTAAATGGCTATACTTTATTTTTACCTACGTATTTAGTTTACCTTTTTACCTACTTCATGTATTAAATTTTGTATTTCCGCGCGGCCGCGTGGCTTTACATTTGCCATCTCGCAAAGTTTAATGAATTATTTCTCAAGCACTATAGAAGTGAAAATCTCTACCTTCAACCCTATCTTTACATTCAAGATTAGTTCTATGCAAAATTTGAAGATACTTTTTAGACATACCTAAATTTAAGAGATTCTGTATTTGTTTCTTATTAGCCCTTTTTTCTTGAGACGAGAGAAAATAAAACGCCGCTGTCCACTCAATAGATGACCCTGTTACGAAGATGACGTCTGCTGAACCCTTCGAAGACTTATGAGATATTCCTAATGTCACAGCACTTGGCCCTTTTTACAGCGGTCGCTTTGATAGTGCTTTAAGTAGAACAGTCGTCGATTACCCAATCGTCAAACATGACGATAAGGACTTAATTTTTCCACTCACTCACTGTCATAACAATCTATTTTGAACTGTCTGCACTAAGTTCAAATTGCCTTGAGAAAGGACAGCTGAAAATCGAAGTACCACCGGCGACATAGATACGCGAATAAACGACGCTCGAATGTGGGGCATTTTAATTTTTACTGCCCAGTCGTAATGCTTAGATTGGCTTGCTTGATTTTTATTACCAAATCAATGAATTTGTTGTGCAGTGATAGTTTGAAGTATTGAGGGCGTCAGGCCGTTGTTCAAGTGGCAAATATTGTGATTCTTTATACCGAAGAAAACCACTTAAAGTGTCTCGCAAGATAAATGCGTACAAATAAACAATTAGCGACAAACGAAGGAATGTCTAAGTGCTGTCTGTCTGTGGAGTACATAGGGAATATAAATAATACTCTTTTGAACTTCCAAGACCAAATTGTATTGACGATTCTTTGAATACCATGTTGTTCGACGATACTATAGCTTCGCTCTTGTAATGTCGGGTTTGTACTTAATTTTTTAACCTAGTTACTGTAGCTATAGTGTAACTGACTTCAGAAAATCAGAAGTCTGGTGTATTTTTACTATTTTTTATGGTTCTTTACATAAACATCCTGTAAAACACTTTATTATTTATTAAAAATAATTTTGCCGCCATTTTTTTTATTAAGTATGTCTGCCTCATTGGATTATGGTCAGCTACAGATAACCAATTACCGCATTTTTATGTCAGAACATTAGTTTTCAATAATTTTTATGAGACTAAATTTAGAAATCTTAAAAGGCGTGTCCAATAAAAATCAAGTGAAAATAGGCATATTAAGTATGCATTTTGTCATGTACTAACAAAGAAACAAACATTTTGCATTCCAATACGTCACCACAAAGACCCTCAAAATATCCGCAGAGGAGAATATTTTCAGAGAACTCGAAAACAATTACCGTTGCGTCCATTTAAAAACCACTTATTTTCAAATTCCAAATACAAAACTGTGCAAGCATTGTTTTGACAGAAGAAAAATAAAAGAACAATAAGCCGCGCTGACGCGGGCTGTCAACATAAATTAAAAAGTGTACCGATTTTAAATTTCGAACGAGCGAGACAAAATGGCGGGTGCGTGCGCTATTTCTTTGACACGGGGAGTCGACGTTGAGTGACGGAATTGCATCAGGTCGCACTTGACGTTTTTTTTGTTTTGGCTCCTGTTGTTTACGAGAGCGATCTTATCAAAGGAGTGTCGTGTTACTGTCAGTTTGAAACACTGTCCAGACATTACAGCGGTTTTTACGAATATTTCAGTTACTAAAAAGTATAACTATTTCAATGAAAACTCCAAATAGACTTTTGTTGCAATAGTGTAACGAGCAGAAGAAACTATTGCAATTGATGTATGAAAAACATAAGCATATTCTGTCACAACATCATACATAAGTAAAGATTACTCACTCCTAACAAGAAAATGTACCCAGTTTTGAGAATTGAAATAGTTGCGTAAAAAGTTGTGCCACGTCTCCGTGCTAAAATGTCCCTAAATTATTTGAAATAATTATTTATTTATTATGTAAAATACGCAGTATTCGTTATTTATTCTTAATTTTGCTCTAAAAATGTTTTTATTTGTCAAGAATTCAAAAAAATACCTTACTAATAAGTTTGTGGCTTCATTCAATTTCAAGGCGGCGAAGTATCATTACTAATCTATGGTCACAACATAAACAAATCTAAACAAAGCAGTATCTACAACATGTCCCACACATAATTCCCGTTACAATAAATCCGAGACCCCCACATGAACAAGATAACGCGAAGCTTAAAGCACACTTAATGAGGGTCATTATCGGCACCTTTAGTCCGCTGTGGTAATTAGTAAGTTTAACCACATTACGTAGATATAGTGCTGGGTCAACCCGTATAATAAAGTAATTTGTCACTTCAAGAAATAAAAATGAATAATTATATACTTTCGTTACTTAAATATTTTTATTAAGTTAAGATTAAAACTACTTCGCAACAATCCGCTACAAATATGTATGGTCGCTAAGTGACTTAGCGATTAACCGTCGTAGAGTCAACTTACCCTGATGATGCTCCGTTTTGGAGCGAAACACGTGTTGGTGGTGGTATGAATGGTGGTGTATATTTTTAATTTTTGCATCTGCATGCATCCTTTGAGGGAGGGAGGGTGGTACATACTGCATGGTTTAAAATATATACCATCATACATATTTGTAGCGGATTGTTGCGAAGTAGTTTTAATCTTAACTTAATAGCATGGATTTCCGCAAAGTAAAGCCTGATACAATTAACTATCTAAATATTTTTAGTTAATATTTCAGTATTAATTTTGAAATACTTGTACAGAAGTTAATAGTGACGCAGTTATCTGTTATCTCTTCGAATTTCAGACATTAATCTCTGATTTTTAAAGTAACCTAAAGCTTAATTAACCTAAGCCCCTCTCACCCAGAAGAAACCCGTGCCCAACAATGAGATTGAATTGATTGACGAAGAATTAAATTAACTTATACCCATCCATACTTAAACTCATGAGTGGCTGATCGACTATGTTCGAAATTATATCTTATATATAAAATTCTCGTGTCACAATGTTAGTTACCATACTCCTCCGAAACGACTTTACCGATTTTCACCAAATTTTATATGCATATTTAGTAGGTCTGAGAATCAGCTACTATTTATTTTGCATACCCCTAAGTGATAAGGGTTGTTCACCCTTAACATTTTTTTATTTATATGGCAACACAACATTTGCCGGGTCAGCTAGTGATACATAATATTCGTAACTAGATGAGATAATGAACATTGTATCACCTCTAACAACTACTTACATATATGAAATTAAATGTAATAAAAATGTCAGTCTAAAGGTCTGAGGCATGAAATTATAAAATCCACTTGCGCTATTTCTTATGTTTTGACCTGCCGAATAGTGCTTTAGTCACATATTTAAAAGCCAAGTGACGTAGTTTGAAATTTTCTGATTTATTTACTCCTTTGAGAGCTATCATTAAAGTATCATAAACACTGACTCAGTATGGAATAACTTAGGATACTGTACTAGAAACAGCTATAATAAATCTAAAGCTTATTATACGATGACATCGACACTTCTACTCATTTTAAAATCGTGTAATGGTTTTCAAATTACACACCTACTGGTGCAATTTTCTCTGATATATTATATCAATCTACATAACTTTCATTAACTAGGAGATGAAAGGACATGAGTCTTGTCTGACCATGAACGAAGAAATACTGCGCGATTATATTCAACTCATAGTATCATGGATACAAAAGGCAGAATAAGACAGATAGTAGTAGAAATAATCGTACCTAATAGAAATAGAAATAAATATCGAGAAGAATAAAAGTAGCACTAAAAAGTAATGCATTTTTTTTCTTTTTTTAGTAATATAGGAGTAGCGGACGAGCATACAGTCCACCTGATGGTAAGTGGCTACTGCCGCCTATGGACATCTGTAATCCACCCCAGATAGGATTAGATATTCCCACCTGAGGTCGGCCACAGATGCGCCGCTACCCCTGAGGACTAAGCTGGAACGCCTCGGAAAAGTCTGTCTTCCACACACTTCAAACCGGAACACAGCAGCACCTAACACTCCTGTTATTAGGTAGAAATAGGTGTGGCGGTGGTGCTGCCGGAGTCGAACCACAAAGGGTTCTACCACCTTCAATTACCTACAATTACGAGAATCCATTATTATCTGAATAATCCTGATTAATTAAGACGTTGAAGTGTTATGTAGATAAATAGAAGTAATAGTTTAACTAAAAAAATTAGTGCCAGTTAATCTGGTACCTGAATCAGGGGCGGAGATTAATAAATCAAATAAATTATCAATTACAACGCTGCTGGCGATATCTATCGACGATTTACGAGTTAAATCTTATGGAGCTGGCATAATTTTCTATTAGCCGCAGACATTGTGTAAATTGGTCGGCTATTACTCCTAATTCATCATCTTTTCCGGTTCTCTGTTTAGCTTCAACTGAAGGTTGACTGAATACCTTCTGAGATAATTGCATTCCAATCGCTTAACAAAATTACTCCTTGTTTATGGTGACAGTTGGTGCTTTGTGGTTGCAATTTGAGGAATTTGATACCATTTTGGAACAACCAATAGGTTATCAACAGTTAATTCGATTATGTTGCATAATAACTAACAAGGATACTCCTTTTTTTTTTTTTTTTTTTTTTTTTTTTTTCTTTTCGAGGGGGAAACCTTCAAAAGGTACTCGGTGCCGTGGGAGCGACACGGGGTTATGTGGGACTTTTACCGCACTAAAACCCCCCCGGTGGCCGTCCTCGGCGCTGCGTAGAGGACTCCGGGATCTCCAAAGGAACGCGACCGGAGTCCTCTCAGCGCGCTGCCCCGTCGGGCTCCGCCCAGGTGACTTTGTCACCACACCGTCTGGTGTATACGACGGAATGCGACCACACATACCGTCGTCCTTCCCGGGGTCGCTAGCCGGGCGGTTCGAGCTCCCACTCTTGCCGCCCGTAACCCCGGAAGCCCCTTTTAGTCGCCTCTTACGACAGGCAGGGGATACCGTAGCCCTATTCTGGTCCCGGAACTACAGGGACAAACAAGGATACTCCTTGTCAGTTATTATTTAAGCTATAGCATAATAGTAGTGTATTTGATGCAAAACGTACACTGCGAGTCCACTTTGAAGAGCATTACTGTCTTTCGGTAGATAACTTAAGACACAGCTAAGAAAACCATTTTCACTCCAAAGCCGTGTAAGATGTGGAATGAGCTTCCTCCTGAGATATTCCCGGAGCGCTATGATATGGGGCTCTACAAAAAAGGGGCAAAAAGAGCTCTCATACAAAGCCGGTGATGCATTGGTGACTCCTTTGGTGTTGCAAATGTCCATAGGCGGCGTTGACTACTTTCCATCGGGTAGCACGTCTGCCTAATCGTTAGATTAAACTGTAAAAAAAACAACTCACAGAGACTAAGTGTATAAAATAAACTATATTTAATTATGGAGTTCGAATAAATAGATACTTAGCAATAGTAATCCACATTCTATGAAAAGTAGAACTTATCCATAAAGGTTTCTTTTGATGAACGCTTTCATTTATTTAACAGTCAAAGTAGCCATTCAACTGGCAGTACTCGATCGTTATTCAGATTTGACCACTTTATTATTAGCAAAAGTATCTGTTTCTCGTTAATTGTTCGGTGGTGACTAATCTCCGAGAATATGTTCTCTATGTTATTTTACTACCGGCCCATTTCTCCCCATTCTAAGAAAGTTACAACCAAAATGTTCTTAGAAGAATGCATGAGTTTCTTATGATGTAAAGTTCATAATTGCATCCAAGATAGTACTTATTTGTACGATAAAGTTAAGTGGTTCACCTGACAATGTTCGTACGATAATTCTATTGTTTTCGATATACATACCTACTAAAATCGTCAGCGTATCTGTTGTATCAATGTCATTGTTAATTTTTTGGTATCGTCAACCTATTACTGTCTCATTCCTGTGCACGAGTATTCTCTCAGAGGGAGAGGCTTAGGTTAGTCCACTATACTAGCCAAATGCGAATTTGTTGACATCACACAATTTTGAGTATTATTTTTTACGATTCTAGGCGTAAGTTTTCTATTTATGTTTTCCTTCGCTGTTAAAAGAAGTGATCATTCGTGGTCGAAGGTTCCAGCACCTTTATATATTATGGTTATTAGAACATTTTCCACTTAACATAAGCACCTATGCTTCTAAAACCGAAGACATAAACTTAACACTATTGAGGAAACCTGAACCTTCCCCATAAATATCTTAATTACCCATTCAATTAATATTACTGCACGTTTAAAATCGAATTAAAATTATTTTATTTTAGTATTGCTGCATTAAATTTTATTACCGCCGTAACGTATGGTTATAATGTACGTAACCTTATTAATATTATGCATCATACTATTAATATTAATTTATTTTCCGGTTTTGAAGACTTTTGTTTATTATAGATAAAGATTATTTATTTAATCTGTGTATTCTTAATTTGACTGATAATAATCTGTACTAGATTTACGTTTTAAGTTAGACGTTATACAGAAACGTTTTTTAAGCAACTTAATTTATTTTTGACTAGCTGACCCGCCAAACTTTGTACCGCCTCAAAATCGATTTATCAAATATATTTCATATAAAATATAGCCTATGTTACTTAGCCTAGTAGATAACGTAGCTTTCGAATGGTAAAAGAATTTTTAAAATCGGTCCAGTAGTTTTTGAGCGTATTCATTACAACCAAACCAACAAACATAGTTTTCCTCTTTATAATATTAGTCTAGATGTATGTTTGGCAATAAAGAATTTGTCGGTGGTAACTAAAGACCCTAGCAGATATGCTATTTATCGGATGCATTTTAGATTGCATCAATGCGGTATCGAGATTTCATAATTCATAATTCATAATCTTTATTGCATCATGCAGTTATCACATACATATAAAGGTGTTACAAATTTTGATACAGTGGCATGAAACCCTGTAAGGGTGTAGCAATTTAAATTAATTATAATGAAACATACTAAGGTAATGTAACAATAATTTAAAATTTTCAATTAGGATCCGTTAATTTTACATTTTCGTATGGTGATACCTAGCTCTATAGTTACAATTTTAAATGCATTAAAATGATAGGGAATACAATGTCAAAATCAATAAAATAATAAAGAATACAATGTCAAAATTGCTAGATTATTACTTAAATATTAATATGGAATAAATAGTAATATTATATAGATTTGATAGAATATTGATAGAATAGTTAAAAGAATTATTATTTTATTTTATATAAATTAATTGAAATTAAATTAGATAGGAATAGATTGTATTAGGTCCCATATTCAATGTTTAGATTCTTAGTTATTAATGTTAATTAAGATATTCTTTAAGAGAGTAATAGCATTTTGATAGCAAGAATGATTTTAATTTATTAGTAAATGTCGGAAAATAATCTTCAGATTGAATATCCTCTGGAAGCTTGTTAAAAATTTTTATACACATTGAATAGGGTCCTGATCCATACATTGCCATGTTAGATTTTGGTAAAACTATTTTGTGTGGATATCGTGGAGTATATTTAGATACATCTCTTAATTTTACAAATAAATTGTTGTGCTTTTTAACAAATTTGCAACAGTCCAATATATACATGCTTGTTAAAGTTAAAATATTAAATTGTTTAAATTATTTTCTGCAGGATTCCCTTGAGTCAATGTGAGCCAGAATCCGGATACATTTTTTTGTAGCATAAAGAGCTTGTGAACATCAACACTATTTCCCCATAGTAATATTCCATACTGGAGGCAAGAATGAGCATAAGCGTAGTATGTACTTTTAGCTGTATTAAGATCGGTCGACTTTTTTAGTTCGTTAAGTGCATATGTGAATCTGGCGAGTTTATTTGAAATATTTTGGATATGAGATTTCCAGTTTAAATGTGTGTCTATTGTCAGTCCTAATAGTTTTACTTTATCTACACAGTCTATTTGAGTATTTTCTATACTATAATTAATTGTCAGTGGAGCTTTTTGGTGGGGCCTAAATTGGATTAGTTTTGTCTTGCTAAAGTTAATTTCTAAGTTGTCATTGTTAATTTAGCGACTTACTGCGTTTGATGGACCACAACGTGGGTTTTAGCGACTGTTTTTTGCGTTCAGGTGCAGTATCGAAAAGTAGGTGCATCCAGCCCTCGAACGTGTGTCTGGGGCTGGTTGTTTTCGAAAAGCAGCTGAATCGTCAAACGCCGTCGCTAAACTTACCATGCTTGCTGACGCCCTTAGTCATAACTAAATTGAAGATTGTAATTTAAAAGTGTCAGTTTTGTAGATATATTGTCTGAAGGTGGTAGAACCCTTTGTGGTTCGACTCCGGTGGCACCACCGCCACACATATTTCTACCTAATAACGGCAGTGTTAGGCGCTGCTGTGTTCCGGTTCGAAGGGTGTGGTAAGGGAGACAAACTTTTCCGAGGCGTTCCAGCTTAGTCCTCAGGGGTAGCGGCACATCTATGGCCAACCTCAGGTAGGAATATCCTATCTGGGGTTGATTACAGATGTCCATGGGCGGCAGTAGCCGTCTGCTACACCTATATAATAAAAAAAAGATGTTTACGGCTCTCATTAGATAAAGAAAACTATCAAGAGGCAAATACAATTAATTTAACTTTGGATTACCCTTAACTCGAATTATAGTACCATACATAGATTCCAAGAACGTCAAGTTTATGTGCAAAATAGATTGCACCTCTCAAGTTACGAGAAATATGTCGGTATCTACAAGATACAAATAGGCACTCAACGGAACTGAGCCAAATGCTGAACAACTTAACATTCGTCATTGTCAGCTCTAAAACACGGTAATTTACACGCTTGTATCTTTTAAACATAAGCAGGGATAGAATTGTGCTTACAAATTTAACTAGACAGTGCGGTGATCCGAGGTTTGCATACGAGGCACGAATTTCTGATTTTTCGAAGATATCGAAAGGATATCGAAGATACTTATTAAATTCATTACACTTGTTTTAAGGTTAAAGCTAAAACATCGCGAACAAATAAACGCCCGAGAGTAAAAAAAAACAGAAGTTGTTAAAGATGTGCGAAATACATTAAATTTAATAACATAAACCGTAAAAGTTAACTGGTCTAAAATGCAATGTAAAATTCGACCCCCACATACTTAAATAAAAGCTTGTAAAACCTATAGTTCTTTACGTTAGCTGTTGTATTATTGACTGACAGTGACAAACAAGTTAAACGGTGGCTCCGTGACAGAACTTGTAGTCCTAACGTCCAAGTAAACACACATTGTGCGCATTAGCGTGGGAACCCGAACATAGGTGATTCCCTTCGAACAACTGTTTCTCAATAATTAAAACTGCACTCTATAAGGTAAGAGTGAATGTTGTCGTCTTTCTGGTAAATATCGTGTCGAGACAAATTGTGATTTGTTGTTAGAATATTTATGAATTTTGGAATTGTCATCGGTTATTTTAAAATAACTGACAGTTTCAATGTTTGGTACAATTATTTGAAAATATCAAAACTAAACCAATTAGTTTAAGATTTCGTCAGTCATCTATTTATATGTGTAACTGTCTAACTTTTAATATGACGTGCGTAACTTAAGATTTACGAATTTTGGAACTGTCATCGGTTATTTGAAAATAACTGACAGTTTCAAAATTTGGTACTTTTATTTGAAAATATCAAAACTAAACCTATCAGTTTAAGATTTCGTCATTCATCTATTTATATGTGTAACTGTCTAACTTTTAATATGACGTGCGTAACTTAAGATTTACGAATTTTGGAACTGTCATCGGTTATTTGAAAATAACTGACAGTTTCAATGTTTGGTACTTTTATTTGAAAATATCAAAACTAAACCTATCAGTTTAAGATTTCGTCATTCATCTATTTATATGTGTAACTGTCTAAATTTTAATATGGCGTGCGTAACTTAAGATTTGCAACAAAAATATGTATAGAAAATAACTTAAATATTTTTACTCTTTAATATTAAGGCTATTAAATTAAAACTACAAAACAGAACACACAGATCAAGTTACAAATTAAAACTCGTTAAAGAGGATTAAAGATTAAGGTTGAGATTCTTAACGTCTTTACTTAGTTAGACAAACTATGATCTAATCTGTGCGCTAGCTTTCATCTATATTTGCGCCTCGTGCAGTAATAACTGTTTGTAGTCGTATATTACACAGCAGATAATTGTTGTAACATGAAACAGATTTACACAAAACATATATTTTAGAACAATAATTACGTGTGTTGTAAAAAAAATCTTTTGTGCAGTGTTCTTAAGGTATATATTTTGTAATGGTGGTAATATCATCTGTATAAAATTACACTGCGCCAGTACAATTATTTGTGGAATCTAATAGAGCTGCCGACACCACCTACTAGCAATATCACACTGCATTTTTTCTGCATTTATCTATGAAAAACTTGAACTTTTATAACTCCCTGACTCATGTATACTCATTTGCGAATAAGATAACATTGATACGGAAGAACAAACATGTTCATTGAACTAATATTTGGCTCCAGATAATGTTGTTGTTTGCTATTTCGCACACAGTTAGACATTTCCTCACATTGTCTGTCGTGCTACTTAACTGTCACGGTTACAAGTACAAAGTTCATGAGATTCTTTTTATTTTATCTTTTTATTCTATAGCACCTATATAGATCATATAGGTATATGAAAGATTTACAGATTACTTCAAAAACTCAATCATGATTTATTCCCTGAATATAATAAAATATTTGTGCATATATTTTTACAATTAATTCGGGCCATGACCAAAGATTGAAAACGTTTTGAGATATTACTTTACTATCATGATTTAATAATAAAGTGCATTCGTACCACGCATTTACGTACTGTATTGTGAAATGAAATTTTATTTTTATAATTTGTTAAGAAATATAGAAAAAGTCCATCATCTATTATCTTTAAAGCAGTATGATAATAAATAATATTATTATTAATCAAAATAATATATTAACAAAGATTTGTATCCTCTAATTGAATCTACAACAAACAATAGTTTATGAACTGTTACGAATATACCGAATGACGTCACTAAATCCTTATTTACGAAAGGGTCACAAGGCACTTTCCTGAAACCTCGTAACACTCAGGTAACGCTTCCTATTTCACAATAGCTTTGTAGTACTTGGAACCTTTCCAACTAGAATGAAGTCAACTGACATGTGGCGCTTATCTCAAATTGTTACGAGCAAATTAGCATTAAACACATCTGCAAATCTCCATTGTCAGCGACTCTTGACAGAACAAAGATCGTGAAATGCCAGCGAACTTCGTAATTTTGAACAAATCCTTAACACTGCGCTTGAGAAATTTTTCATCGGCGACGATAAGCGAGTTAAGTAAGCGCAACGATATCCAATGCAATCGAATAGACGCGAATATGAGTATGTAAAAATCTTATTCGGCTTTATTCGGCACTTGCCACGAAACGCAATTCTAAGGCGGCTATATTAGTACGCAGTATTTACATTTTTATTATTGTTCGGCAGATTATTCGCGAAAACATAATTGATACAAGAGACAACATAAATAAATTAATAAAAAAGTAGATCCGTATTTACTCTTCGACCGTCTAACATTCAATGTCATTATTATTTTAATTTAATCTGTTTGTCTCCATTTTATACCAAAATTACCATATGTTCTACATATTGTCATAGATTAGTAAAGATTACTCACTCCTAACAAGAAAATGTACCCAGTTTTGAGAATTGAAATAGTTGCGTAAAAAAGTTTTGCCACGTCTAAGTGCTAAAATGTCCCTAAAATATTTGAAATAATAATGTATTTATTACGTAAATTACGCAGTATTAGTTATTTATTCGTATTTTTTTTCTAGAAATGTTTTTATTTGTCAAGAATTCAAAAAAAGAACTTACTAAAATAAGCCGTTTGTGGCTTCATTCAATTTCAAGGCGGCGAAGTATCTTTACTAATCTATGTATATTGTATAAAGAAAATTATTGACTTGTCTACGTTTGATGGAAGTAATTGCTATTTTTTTTTTGGAAATAACTTGTATTATTAACGTTTTCGCCATCGCTTTACGTTTATCTGCCGAAAGTAAGACAAGTCGGTAGTCACCTCAAATCAGAGTTCAAGTTAGCAAACAAGGAATTTTGGGATTTGCTGAATAGTTCAGATAATTTATCAAGCTATGAATTATCTGGAATCTTTGTGGTGAAAGATGGTGTTTCTTAACACATTCATTAAATTGTTTACACCTTACAAAATGATTTCTACTTAAGCAGTTATGCTTAAATTTTGTAATATTTTTTCAATAGATTTCGGAACCTAAAATGTAAAGTATACTTTTCTCATGTATATTCTGATCATCGTTAAGTTTAAAACAAAAATATCTTAGTAAGAATGAAATCTATAGAAATAAATAAAGTTTGAATAATGTAATGTCAAAAAACTTTTCATTAAATGTATGTTAGCATACATCTATTAAAGAGTAACTTAAGCTAATTTTATTTTTGAAAAATATTTAGGGCAATTTTATTTTCGAGCAAAAATATTATACGAGTATAAGAACACTTTTTAACCAATTTGAAATCGCGGGTCACAGCCCATGTTATATAAAACACAACGGCTTACTTTGTACGTTTTGTGAGTTTAAAAAAGCGTTCCACAAGGTACTCCTTTAGTCCTCGACTTTGATAAGGCCTTTAATAAAAATGTAAATATAATATGAGCCGAACTGCAAAGTCGTTGAATTTGATTGCAAAAACGTTCCTGGAAGCGAGAGGTTTTGACTGACCGACGTCTGTGCTGTAATGTAATATTACACTTGCACCTATTACCCATAAGGTCAATGTGTCAAAAGCTTTTAATTGTTCTAAATATTTTAGGTATTATTTGGCCGTTGTGGCCGCTAAGACTAAAAATTAATTTTAGATATGTATAAGAAATTATTGAGAAAAGTTTGAAATATATAACTGCTGTACAGATAATGATTTATTATCAGCAAAAAATTTAATTCATGTTTCCAATAATCTGTTTTTATTTCGCATCACAATTTTGCTGATTACTCTAAATATATAGAAAAAGATGCTTAACTTTCCAATTACTTTTGTAAATATCTATTTTTTTATTAAACGTAGGAATGGAATACACACAGTAATTTAGTCACATAACCTCTAGTAGCTAACTAGTAATTTAGTAGTTTTCTATACAATTTATGAAAAGCGTTGGAGCAACCAATGACATTTTTGCGCGAATACGGAAATATTTCAAATTTGTGAAGTTCGTCACATTGGTGATTAATTTTGATAAGTATCGAATTCTTAATAACTTTACCATAGTATGTTTAATAAATTTATGGCACAGGTACTTTATAAATCATTCTAAATAAGTCAACACTTCGAAAGTTGATTTTTTTAAGTTCCTCGAATTTTACAAAAGTTGCAATTCACGCACCCTCCATAAAGACTCCCTATTCTTATTTTTCTACGCTAAGCCCCGTTGCTTTAGGAAAAGCATGCGCGTGTAATTTTTAACCTCACTCTGACACGTTTGTAGGTAACTGGGTTCATGTGAGTCATTTGTGGTGTAGCCACAAATGTGATAGAGCCATAAGAGAATGTAGCTTAGTTAAGGTTAGGTGTTTAGAAGTATTGGGTTAAGTAAGATAATATACTAGAAGAAAGTCTTGTTGAAGTAACGAACTAATTTTGCTTTAAGGAAAGAAATTTTGTTTTGTTTCATCATCATCAACCCATTAACGTCCCACTGCTGGGCACGGGTCTTTTCTCATAACGAGAAGGATTAGGCCACAGATCACCGCGCTGGCCAAGTGCGTACATACATTTGAGTACTACACACATACATTTGAGTTCTTTTTTTTTATAAAATCTCTCAGGTATGCAGGTTTCCTCACGCTGTTTTCCTTCACCGTGTAGGAAGTGATAATTAATTTCTCATACGCACATAACTTTGAAAAAACAAGAGGTGAGTGCCTGGGACTTGAACCTCGGACCCTTCGATCGAGAGGACGAGTTTCTTAACCACTAGGCTATCACTCACTTGTTTTGTTTAATCTTAAAAAAAAGAAATTACTTTCATTATTTTTGTTTGGTATTTTTTATTTCATTAGCATTTCAATATTCATTCCCAGTACCATTTCAATAAAAACGAATCATAACCATTTCAATAAAAACATTTAAAATTGACACGTGTTCCATTGTAGCAAATTTAATGGCCCATTTCCATTTAATGGTTCACAAACATCTTCATCAATATAAACTAGGCTACATTGCTAGTGCTCCAACAGTACATTTGAACCTAACACATCTGATAAAATTTTCATAATAATATTCATATTCGAGGCATTGCCTAACACCGCTTTCTTCCCGGAAGGTCAAACATACTTGATCCAGATAAGGGTTACGTGTTCATTTCGCAACTGGTTGCTATCAGCGCCTCTATCGGTAATTTAGCCGTGTATTGTGGCAATACGGCTGTTCCCCGCAGCAGGAAACCGGAAGCCATGGGGTTAATTGCTGTTATCTATAGGACATGGGATTCTTGGGAGCGTACTCGTTAAGCATTGCATATGCAGATGCTGTTTATAACACTTGATCATATAACATTGTAACCTCTCTTTGGTAAGTCGTCTGGTTTGGTCAAATGTGAGGATTACCTAATCTACCAAAACTAATTTTAAATGAAGATAAGCTTTTCATACCAAGAAGAAAAACAAGAATACGTGTAGAAGATATTCCAGGAAAAGTAAATATATTTAACTACAACACTAAAAAAATAATCTTGGTCAAGAGGGTTTCGTACTACCAATATTTTCATGTTTTTTTTTTTTTTTTTTAATTGTAATGGTTGTTATAGCTCCCAATACAATAATTGTAAAAAAATAGCTGTCTATTACGGTTCAAGGGGTAGGTTCCCGTAACAGACAGAGAAACGGCGGAGACTTTGCAATTGTTATGAAACCCAGAAAATGTATGTAGGTAAACCATAGTTTACCTATGACTCACACTGATAACATTTGAAAGAAGAAAAAAATAAATTAGGTATAAAACGTGATTGTTTTAAATAATGACGTATATATTGAGATTTCACTTCACATACGCATAGTATTTGAGACATAGGGGCATACCTAAATCCAAATACGATACAACATTAAGATAAGATTTGATCCCTGTTAGTCTCTGATAGAAAACAATTATTGTATATGGGTCACAAGAATCGTCAATAGATCTCAAGAGCTACAGAATGTAGAACTCTCAAGAGGTGAACTGACTTAATCTTAAGGACCTAAGAACCGTGGGAAGACCACAAGTCATTTGGATGTTGTAAAATTGATTTTCTTGATAGCTAAATAATGGTAACTTTGGTTATCGTCGTCAACAGTAATGTCCTATTGTTGGGCACGGGTCTCCTCAGAATGAGAGGCGTTAAGGCCATAGTTCACCGATGGCGAAGTACGAGTTGGACTTCATAAACCTTTGAGAACTTTTTATGAGCTCTCGGGCGAGAAAGTTCCCATAGTTTTCTTTTGCCGTTCGATAATTAAAATGAAATATGCATATGACTTTAAGAAATTAAAGGTCTGGGATTTAAACCTGGGGCTTCTCGACTAAGACGCCGACTTTCAACTAGGCTATCACAGCATAATAATGCAGTAAATTGAAATAATCTCCAAAAGCAAAGGCTAATTGAATAAATCAAGTATGATGATTATCAATTAATCGACGTATTTTAACATATTGCTTTAAATAATATAGTGTTACTTGGTGTGTAGCTTCTGAATGGTTATTTACAGTTATATAAAGGTCTTTGCTAGCTTCGTGGGAACCCGATGTAAGTAAGCCAAACACATAATTATTATGTTATTTTATTATTGACGGACTATCGATTGCGTTTTCCTTGGGGTGAAATTAGGCATTCTTTTAATTACCAGAGGGAATATAATTATTATCGCTACTAGAATGAACATGGACAATCATGAAACTTCCAAAATCGTAACGACTTGTGTACCGATAGTCCAAAATTTGTGAAAGTGAAACTGAATATATGCATTGTGTTTATAAAACAGTTCATAAAACAAATAGAAGTTGATGAAATACATGCAAATTGCTAATTTTGGAAAAACGCTAATTTTGGATAATTGCAATTTTTCGAATCCTTGTTATATTTGACAGTGTTAGAAAAAAAAATATCAGTAAATTTTAAGGACACTTCCTCTGAAAGTCTTTAATAGTCTTTCTAAAGTGTAGAAAAAGTTCAAAATAGGTCTAAGCACATAATAAAAATAGATATTATTGTATATACCTATGTATACTCAATAGTTTATTTCAAGAAACAAAATTTTTGGTAAACCATAATTTTCAACTTATTCAAATAATTATACTAAAAATCTACGCAAACTATACTTTAATTTTACAAGATTTGCAAATTAACATAATTATATTACACAAACATTCAAATATCCTACCAGAGATCTTGATAAAGGGTACAGATGTTTCTGCCATGTATATCTGAAGGCCGTAGCAAACATTATGTCAGGTACTAACGAATTTGATATCTAGTACATCGTTAGTGTAAGCTTGTTTAACTGTACAGCTAAATATATATTGTAACTAGCTGACCCGGCAAACGTTGTGTTGCCATATAAATAAAAAATGTTAAGGGTGAACAACCCTTATCACTTAGGGGTATGAAAAATAGATAGTAGCCGATTCTCAGACCTACTGAATATGCATATAAAATTTGGTGAAAATCGGTAAAGTCGTTTTGGAGGAGTACGGTCACTAACAATGTGACAAGAGAATTTTATATATAAGATGAAGCAGTTGTGACATGCCTTTATGTCTTACGAAGCAGTGGAGAGATGCTCTAATGTTGTGAAGTGCGGTGGCAGATTGACGAGGAGAGGTGAGGTGAGGTGAAGGGAGAGATATGATTGACTTTTGGCGGGTAGTCATAACTGTCTTAAGTGTCATAATTGTCATTATAACCATAAAATTATAAAAAAATGAAATGTGTATATATTACGATTCCGAAGATAGAGCCCTGTGACAGACGAACAGACGGACAGACAGCGAAGTCTGTCCGTCTGTTCGGGACGAAGCGGGTTCCGTTTTTACCCTTTAAGGTACGGAATCCTAAAAATATCTCTTCTTCTGTTTCTTTTATTAACACCGCAGTATTTTATTTGAAGGAGAAGGTGGAAGAGAGTTTTAAGGCATCATTGCCCAGGGTTCGAAGATAGCAAGAAGACCTTACTGTCTCCTTGAGATCATACAGATGTCGAATGATTACAAATGTCAATAGACTCCACTAGACACAAACCAACAAGTGAATTGTCGTTTGCTATTTCTGTTATAATAATATATAAAACTTAATATTTTTATAGCATGTGTGTCTTCGTTTTGAAGCATCATCAATTGCTGTCGCCACAAACAATTTAATGTTAGCTTTATTGCTGTTTCTAATATAACGTTCAGATTTATATTTCATTGCTTGCAATGTAATATGGTTATAATATATCACATCTTCTCAAACTATTTATGATCTTGCAAGGATCATTCATGTGAAGATCTATTGAGTTTCATAGCTTTTGAAATAAATACTTATTTTTATGACCTAGCCTTATTCCCTACATTGTCTTGTCAACAGTTTCTTCTATAGTGACGACCCGCGTGACACAATGAACATCATACTGGTATGCCGCGCAGAGGGTTCGACCCCGGCCAGACTGAATCTAAATCTACTAAATCCCCGGCCACATTTACATGATTAGTTTAGATAATATCTGTTCTGGGTTTTTCGCATTCGTCTATGTGTGTGTCAATGGCACCCACGACGCAGAATCCTAGTGGGGCTATGAGTGTAGGTAGCGACTAGTGGTTCTATTTTGATGTTATTAGCTAAATTGTAGATATCAATGAACTTGCAACTGACTGAATTATATTAAGACTAGTACTCAAAGACACAACGATAACAATCTTAGCGCCAAAAGATAACAGACGTGAAGTTGACATTTCTGTAAATTGTAATGCAAAGTGACCACTACTCGCAAACATCTGTATAAGTAAAGAATAGAGATAACAAGGTTTAGACAAGCCATCCCACGCGAAGCCTACAGACCGTTTAAATGCAAATCCGAGATCACAACAAAGTGACAAATAGACGGACGGACGGTTTCAAGTGCAAAATTAACATTACATAACATGCTAAGGTAACGGGGAATGGACCTGTTAGTCATTCATTAGTGTTTAGGAAGACCTAAATGGAACAAGGAACTGAAACGTAAAGGGATTGCAAGAGCTCTGTTGGTATAATCCCCGTGGCATTAAGTTAAGAAGTTATTTCAAATATTTAACAGTCACATGAATATTACAATAAATTCGTGGCTTTTTAAAGTAATCAGCTAAAATCTTAGTAATATTGAGTGGCTTATTCAAATTCGATTATTTAAAAAAAAACGAATGTGGATAATATTTATAAATTGTGTTTGATATATTTTATCTTATATACAAAATTCTCGTGTCACAGTGTTAGTTACCGTACTCCTCCGAAACGGCTTTATTCAGTTGGTCTGTGAATCGGCTACTATATATTTTTCATACCCCTAAGTGATAAGCATAAGCATAAGCAGCAGTTTATTTATCTAAATAAATATTTTATTTAGATAAATACGAGTAAATACATCATGTATTTATACAAGGTACTATGTCAGAGACAAAACATTAAAATACCTCTCAACAAACAAAGCTAAAAATAGAACGTAGATCCAACCTAGAATTGCAGGAGAAAACCAGCGAACAATTCAATAATAACTAACATCTTGATAGTGACCAATCGTGACCGCTATTTCGTTCGTAAGGCTCCATACCCGTTCGGATCAGATCAATTAAGCTAATCGATCAAGCGAACACCGTATTCGATCGATCGAAGTGTCGAATCGATCATATTGCTTAAACATGCTTAATCGGTCCCGATTAGGAAAGTGATTTTCGGTCAGTATTAATTAGATTGTTTAATTGGATTTAAATAGGTATTGCATTTAATTGCCCCAAATAACTATAAAGAAATAATTAAATAATGCTTTCTGGTCTATAAGTCTAAACACTAAAATTCCCTGTGTTAGATATAGCCGTCTACAACCGACTCGAAAAGAAGTTTTTACTCGTAGAAAAGCACGACAGACATTCAAAACAGACATCTAAATTCCTTGTATAAGCTGACTGGGAATTGAACCCGGACTGCTCCGCGTATGACAATCTGCCCGACGGAGATTATCATCTGACACGCATTAGATTCAATTTTATTTTCTGTCCTGGTTCTGTTTGTTAGCGTATTTGCCAAAGCACCCACGACACCGGATATAGGCGGCACCTATACTAGTGCGAAGCTATGAGTTCAAATGGCGTATTTTTTTATTCTAATACTTCCGCATTGATAAAAATGTCCAAGTACACCACCACCATTTACTTCAACTGCATTTTCGTTCGCTACTTCAATATCACAATTCGCAACCAAAAAAAATGATAGCAAATAATTTTGCTAAATTCTAATAAAGTTTAAAGTTTACCAACTACCTCATTCATTATAACCCTAATTCACCTTGCCCTATGCCCTAACTAAAGTTACATAAACCGAATCACTTAACCCAAGCCATTAAACCAACATGACAGTAATTTACTGAGATGATATCTTTATTGGAATCTACCTGCAACCGCTATAGAATTACGAAGTACTTGTTACTCGCTCAAAGGATTCAATTTAAGATTTAAGGATCTAAAGGGCCACCTTTTGAAACGCTAACTTAAGTATTTTAATAATCTTGGAGACTAAATATAAGATCACAATGGAAATATTACAATGGAAATATTATAATGGAATGTATTGCATATTTCATTTTCGTACTTTTGTACGTACAATTGTGTTCATAAAACTGTCAGAAAAAAGAGTCCTTAATTTTTTTTAAGAGATTAATGTTAGAAAGTGATAAAAATTACTATTTTTTCAAGCACGAAATGTTTGGAAACGAGCATGCAGACCGCCAGACGGTAAGTGGCTACCGTCGCCCATCTGCATGTGTAATCAACCCCAAATAAAAGTCCTACCTGAATTCGACCAAAGATGCATTGCATACACCGACACATATTAGAACGCTTGAAATAAATATCTTCCAGAACACAGCAGCTCTTAACACTACTGTTAACACGTAGAAATAGGCGAAATTGATGTAAGAATAGACAGTTTTGTCATGAAATGAAATATTTATTATATAAATTTGTACAGATAGGGTCACTTTCAAATCAACAATCACTTTATTTTTCCTAACACTACTACTGTACAGGAACGCGACCACATCTTAATTATTGCTTTAATTCCTAAATTTATCTGTGCCACGAACTAAATATTTGATAACAATAAACCTAAAAGTATCCTTTTATCCCAAGCATCGTCCGATGTTGATCATTGAGTGTAAGTGTTGGTCGTAAACTTGTATAATTTGTACAGTAATTACAGGCGCCGCCGACATGAAAAAAGACAATAAAACGTAATTACCAACGCGGCATCGGATAGTTTGTGTTTTGACGATTTGTGATCGTAAATAGTTATAAATAGATTAGGGAACAATAAAACGAGGTTGGAGAGTAAGGCGCCAATTGTGAGCGGGTTCCGTATTTTACTTGACAGAGGAGTTTCATGTTTTTAGAGTTTATTTATGTACATATGCCTAATTTTTTGCAGCTCTGCAGCTGAAATAGCTTGACGGATTGTGACGATGGAATGTCGTTGAATTCTTCTAAATTGTGGCAGTGACCATTTTATGTCATCGTCTTTGGTCAGGGTTATTGTTTTTATTGAAATATTTATACTATAATTATATTAATTCCTTATTGAGATTAAAGTAAAAAAAAAGTTTGCATCAGGTGGACATTGCTGAACAACTCCATATAGAACAAGTTATTTCTAAATGGTGATCACAGATCGCAGTTGCCAATCCTGAGGGGTAAGATGGTCGCTTCATGTGTACCAGCCACTAGCTGACTTGGAAACCAACCCTTACACCAAAACTCAGAAGTGCATCACGTTAAAAATATTACATTTAACTGATGTCTTTTTCCACTTCAGTGGCGTCAGCGATATCTTGTGATTTAATAAAAAAATAGACTAATATGTTTTTATTACATGCTTTTGTTCCAATTACCACCATAATATATCACATCAGTCAGACAATTTTACTATTTCCAACGCAAATATAACTAACACTACATTAATTTTCTCATAAACGGATCCCCAATATGCCCGATGGCTTTACAATTTCAAGCAGATTTATTTGTTATGTTAAATACTTTAAGGATTAAAATCCTCTATCAGTTCTTTCAAAACAAAACCCATAGTGTGTAAACATGTATTGCGGTAATTTGTGTACCGTTATTTTAATCGTTGTTTAATTTGTTCTTCTGTGAGTTGATTGTTTGTCTGTTTGTTGCTTTCGTTCTTAAGACAATACTCGAATGTGTTGTCGAATATGTATCTCAAATCTCTTGTTTGGAGCTTTTCGATTCGAGAAAGATAGAATAGTAGAATCTTTCATGGTTAGAGTGCAGCAGCACACTTACCTTGCGTACCAGCGCTTTGCCTGATAACAGCAGTGTTAAGCTCTATGTTCTGATTGGAATGGTGTGAAGATACACATGACGAGTTCCATGGCAGTTCTTAGGGGTAGCAACATTAGCGATATATTTTTGATAGTATTGACATAAATGATAACGTACTATCAAAAAATTATAATTAGTAGTAGTAGCTTATAAAAAAATATAATTAGTTAACAATTGTAAAACAAAAATCATGTGTAAAACCTTAATCCATACCAGGATTATAGAGACTCTATCACATCTATTTGTAGTTCTTAGAAGCACGTTACAATTAGGAACCTCACCCATGACTTTAGAGTCTTTAAAAAAGGTATCGATTTGTTCAGTAATAGTTGCAGCAGTTTTCTGCAGTCCTAGAACTTAACCATTCTATAAATTGACTGCTTGTTAACATGCAAAATACTGCTTAATTCCACCTAATCATATCAGATTAAGCATCGCAAACAAACCAATCGGATGAACAAACAATAGGGCCAAATTATGCTAATTCTATTACAGAGAATTCATTATGGACCTTATTACATAGGTCCGAAGTCAGCAAGATCTGATCGCAGTATTAGTTTTCAAGCCTAATGCCTGACCATTATATTATCTGGGCAGGTGTCTCCTACTCGGATCTTATCGGAATATCTAAATGAGAAACAATAATTCAGGGCTTGATTAACTTCAAAATTAACTCGGTAAATTGTTAGTGCATTTATCCTGGCTTCTCATAGTTGAAAAGGTTACATATCAAAACATTATTATTATAGAGTTATAATACATTAAACACGTGTTTTGACAGTCTTGTTTCAAATTTGGCCTG
This sequence comes from Epargyreus clarus, assembly GCF_041222505.1. Lineage (NCBI taxonomy): Eukaryota > Metazoa > Arthropoda > Insecta > Lepidoptera > Hesperiidae > Epargyreus > Epargyreus clarus. Next base: position 13,531,725 of record NW_027332225.1, on the reverse strand, counting down.
TAAATCTTGGGGACCGAGAGTCGATTGCAGAAACGCGCTGAATTTTCGAAGTTATTTGTTAGAAAATATCACATACTATACCTAACGGTGACGGAAAATATCGCTAGAAAAGCTATTACCTAGTCTAACACTGAAAGGAGACCCGTGCCCAGCTGTGGGACAGTAATGGGATGCCGATGAAGACGATAAGTGTTCTGGTATGCCCCTGATTTTTGTGAACTCAACATTGCCATTTTGAGTCAATGAGTACTTATAAACTAAAACCTTAGTTTGCCATTGATAAGAGTGAAAAAAAAAACAAATATAATAATTTTGAAAAATCAGATGTGACTAGGATTTGAACCACGGACACGCAGTTTTGAGAAGCGTCACTTTTAACTAAGCTTTCAGTGCTCATGTATAGTGTATTATAACTTTTTTATCATTTTAGAGTTACGGTTCAGAAATATATGTTAAGCGAGTTAATTAATGAAATTTTCAATCTCATCATCGCACTGCACAACCGCCTCGACAATTACTAGAAAGTGCAAGACCACCAGCAACGTCAAATAAGTTCGATATGTATCGTGCATTCATCTCTCAGTATTATAAAACAATCTTAAATGCGCTAAGTAACATCATATCCGAAGTGTATTTGAACAGCGATGCTTATGAAACAGCTCATGACTGACGGTAGTTCGCAACGGCCCTAAAAAGTTGTCTAATTTTAGCATTCAATATTTATGTTTAGGTGCTTAAGATGTAACTTGCACAGTAGGTCAGCACCGAGGCATCTCGTTAGTCGACTCCGACGGGAAAATTAATTAGATTAATAAGCTAGTTCAGTTTATTTATGGACCGAAATGTGAAGGACTCAAGTAAAGGGCTAAGAGTTCGGTAGTCGATTTTGCATTGGCTAGATTCTGAGCTTGTTATGATTATAAATTACTCGTTAAATTCGCGGTAATGTGTCTACGCATTAGAGGAGGAAATTACTCGTTACACACAGACACACATAAGCATGTGTAGATAATTGAATGGCTTGTAAATGTTTGTTGTATGCAATTTATTTTCTGTCTTTCCGATATCTTACTAAATTAGTGTTTTAAAGTCTGTTTTGGGGTTGGATACTTCTGTAGTTAAACATGTGTGCACGATATATACAGTAGAACATAATGTATGTAAATAATGAAATGAGTTAAATCTTAGTATTTGGAATGTGACGATACTACTAAAACATGTTGTTAATGTTGTTACAAATTTCCGTACAAGATATAAAGGTAAGTTTCCTTTCATTGGTGTCACTCTATGCGATAAGCTTGAATCCAACTGTTTCCCGCCTAACTATAAAAGCTAACTATTAATCAGCCTTTTGATTCTATTAGACATAAGCTTCCCCTAATTGGCGCGAATCCAATTAATGCGCTTGAATCTAACTGTTTCCCGTCTGATTGAAGAAACCAAACATCAATCAGCATTTGATTCTACTAGTCATAAGCCTCCCATAATTGGCGCCAATCCAAACGGTGGGCTTAAATCCAACTGTTTCCTGAGTGATTATAGAGACCCACGATCAATCAGCGTTTGATGCTACTAGACATAAGCCTCCCCTAATTGACGCCAATTCGACCGGTACGCTTGAATCCAACTGTTTCCCGTCTGATTATCGAAACTAACAATCAATCAGCCTTTTGATTCTGCTAGGCAATTCTTCCCTAATTAGCGCCAAATGAATTAATAATCTTGAATCCAACTGTTTCCCGCCTGATTGTAGAAACCAACAATCAATCAGCCTTTAATTCTACTAGACACAAACCTCCCCTAATTGGCGCCAATCTAACCGGTACGCTTGAATCCAACTATTTCCCGCCTAATAGGAAATTACGCATCGCTCCGCTTGTGCAACCGGTAACCGGTAACCGATGTGCTCGACCATTACTCATCCCGTCCTCGATGGAGCATGTTTGTTTATCATTACGACGTTAGTTGATTCATTTTTCACCACTCGATCGGTTGCAGCGGCTGAGGCAATCTTTTTTCTATATTATATGCGGAAGTTACTCTGTTTGTTATTTCACAGTTGAACTGATGAACTTATTTTGATGATGTGTAAGACATGAAGTTGTAAAAATAAAGTCATAGAGGATTTCAATGGGATTTATGTAACTCTATATTTGTTTATTTGTGTGTTTTTACAATGATACTTCCGTTGTAGTTCGACCCCGAAGGCTCCTCTGTGATATCTATTTCTAGCTTTCGGTTTGAAAAATAAGGTAACGCAAAACATACATACGCAAGGCGTTACAACCTACCTCAGAGGTAGCAACCAATATGTAGCCCACCTTATTTTCGACTCTTATATCCATGGGTGGCACTGGCCATTTACCATTAGATATTTGTTACATCTGTATGGTAAAAAAACTTTTGTATGTATAAAAATGTGCACCTTGCAAACGGCACAGACGTGAGACATAATATTTGTTTCTTACGTCGTTACACCCTTTCAACTCTATCCTTGTTATTCCCAAAATTCAATACAATCGGAATCCACGGATTGGTCATAATCAAATTAAAACCCCCATAATGCTTTGTGTAGGGTCAATAAAGTTCCACCTTATTACCACATTTCACACTCCGACCTTTGGGCATAATTACTTTAGTTCTCATAGAGACATTTCTAGGAAAAACGAGATGCCAATACTGGGCGCAAAAGAGAGTGAAAGAGACAGATAAATTTTATTTGGGTGGATTTTTTATATAACAAAGTTTCGGTGCTTTTTAGCTCTCAAATAAAATAGTGCAAAGTTCTATTTCTATATTGCAACTTAATTTTACCTCGTTAATCCTACTTCTATAATAGAACTTAGTCATCAGGGCTAGCAACGCATCTGTGGCCGACCGCAGGTAAGACACTCATGTGTAGCATTACCATGAGTTGGCATAGAAACGCCACTATAGAAATGGTAAATAGAAAACTATTGTCATTTTGCTAGTGAATAACATAACTACTATCGTTACGGTATTTCTTGACAACGTTTGTCAAATTAATGACTCATGGGACCGAATTTGTATGGCAATAGATCATAATGACATTCGCTAGCGATTTGATTTCGATAGGTTTTTTACGTATCGAGTTACGTCACTACGGATTTTAGTTCTACGAGTAACCACCAGAGGCGCTGTACAATTTTTCATACATTTATTTTACGCAGTCGCTAGCGAGTAATACTTTTGTAAACTCATGGTAGTCCTACTGTACCCTTAGTACGAGTTTTTACCGTTGCCTGAAAACGTCAACGTTTACAAATTCGCTCATACAGCGCTCCCGTGGACAGCATCGGAACTAAAATTTCGCATTATGAGTTTTAAAAAAATGATTAGTCAATTGTAACGACATTTAATTTAACAAATATAAGTAGAATGCATTTATTTTTACATTTTTAATTTAATTTTGTTTGCGTTGTACATAGTTCCGTTTTTGAAACTTATGCTGTGGAATTTTAGTTCCGATACGGTCCACGGGGGCGCTGTATGTGCGAATTCGTAAACGTTGAGCGTTTTCTAGCAAACGTAAAAACTCACTAAGGATACTGGGGTTAACTACAAATATCCATGGGTCAGCAGTATCCAATTACCATCAGGTGGCGTACATGCTCATTTGTTACTCCAGTATTATAAAAAGTTAATTCTATTACAGTTAATTAAACCGATATTAACTTTAGTAGTCTTGTTGTACTTCCAGACTAATACAACAACGCACTTCCAACTGCTTACGGATTTAAATTACATTGTTAGCAAACACTCCTATTTAGCAAAACCCAATTAGCATCTTACGATAGCTGTAATTATAACAATTAATAACGTCCCAGCACCATATTTATTGTTCGTAACTTAAGATTATAGTGATTCAGTGTTTTATTGATCGAGACACACTTTACTTACAACTGAGCATAATTATATAGGCAAGTTATTAATGCTTAGAACATTCGATACTAATTTATTTATCTACTTGTATCAGTTACACAATATATTAAGATTATCCCACTTCTGAAATAAAAGAATAAAATGATTTCTTAATCCAATTTTCCACTTTATTACCGCGCAAAATATCACTCCCGCGTTAAGAGCGTTCTTTTTCTTTTTTTGCTTACTCATAGATGTAAAGGCCGGTACCGATGTCGTACCTGCCAGTGTTTATATAAACAAGAACTTAATATTATATAACGCATCATGAAAATAACACAAAATAATAAATTGTCTTGAATAGATTTCTAACAATATACAGAATGAAATATATATAAGTACAAAAATAAATGGTAGAACGTATATGATTGAACCGGGGAGGTACCACCGTCCCACCTATTTCTAGTGTAAAGCAGTTTTTTAAGTTTCGGTGGAACAGTGTGCGTACCGAACAACTGTGATCGGCTTCCAGTAGAACTGTTCTATATGAACTGTTATAGATAGGTGGCAGTAACTAGTCTCCCCTAGAAAGGAGTTTTGCCCTAGTATGCCGTAGTTACCGTGGGTGTGCATATGCCATTTAATCCCTTAATCGCCTCCTACGACATCCACGGGAAGAGAAAGTGGTGTTTTTCACCACACGGCCACACACGATGTGGATATTTGCATCTTTAAAAAATTTATATCAAATAAAAATAACTTAAAAAAGAAAAAAATATAATATACCTTGAAATCATTATGAATAAAAAATATTTTTGTGAATACGCCTGATACGCTTTCTACACTCACAGCCCCACACTAGAATTCCCGGTATCGTGGGTGCCATGGACACATACAGAGACAAATACACAAACACCTAGACCCAGAAACAGAAACCTAAATTTATCATTTAGATTTCTGTCTTGCCGGGTTCGAACCCGGGACCCTCTGCGCGTCAGACCGGTATGGTGACCGCCCCGCTACGCGAATCGTCCATTGTTGGTTTGGTACATTTAATTCATAGAGCCTCGTGTGACTTCAATATAACTAGCCACATACAAATATCATCTAAACGGATTGAGGAATTCTGGAAGAATTATGGATACAAAAATGTGTGCAACCTTATTTAAGTCCATTGATAATTAAATAGTAAAATATTAATGAAATGGGACCACCTATGGAACTAGCGGCACATGGTGTTTGAATCATGTCGATTGGTCGAGGCATCGCGAAAAAATCGCCGAACAAACATAAAAAGCATACATACGGTCGAATTAGAAACCTCCTCCTTTTTTGAAGTCAGTTAAAAAAGTTTTACATTTACATAGTCATAGGTAGATGGATTTCCCCCTCGTTAACAAAAAAAAGATAGAAATTCATAAGTGAACTTAGTACAGTTAAAGAAATCTAGTTAAAAGGATATGTAAATCTTCCATTACTCCACAATCGAAATACCAGGAAGGCCCGTCACCCACAACGATCTATGTTCAGCTTCTAAACATTTAAATGTGTCTTGTATAAAACGTCAAATAATTTATGTTTACATATTTCACCCGCTTACCGTCCTCAAACAGTTTAAGGGAACAATGAGACCGTGAAGTCCAGTACAACGCCATCCAGCCCATAAAACGCAACCACCCATGAAGAAACCGGAGCCACCGGCAATAAAAGTGACCCACAAAAATGCATTATTTACCATTATATCGGCAATGCGACAGACGGACTAATTACAAACATAAACAGACTGTACGTAGGTGTAAAAGCCGGGCGGGACGAGAATTGTTTGATGGCTCAAAAAACTTCTAAATTCGACGGCAATGAAGGTTCGGGCCAATATTGACTGTTGCACAACGCCGTTCCCACGGTATCCTGCGAGATGTTCTCATGTTCGAGAATAAAAGTTACATACTGGACATAACTGGGCGCCTGGTACATAATAAGTAGCGTAAACAAATTGGAGAACCAATATTGGGACTGATTATTCGGGTACTCACGCTGTACGGGTACAAAGGCGGCTTTTAACTCATAAAAGATGTGGTAATTGGATCGCTTCTTTGTGTAATCGCTTTTTTTGATACTAGTTTAACGTCTTCACAGGTTATGGGAGTTGTGGATAGGAGTTAGCAGGGAGAGGGCTAGTGTACTCGTAGGAAAGTAATTATGACCAATCGTTACTGTTTTTTTGTATCTATACTTCGGGGGTAAAAAGCTTTCGACGTTCTAAACCCTACCCCCGCATACACAATCGTGGGTATCATGGACACATACATAGATGGATACACAAACACCCAGACCCAGAACAGAAATCTAAATTCATCATTCAGATATCTGTGATATCAGATATCTGACCGGGGATCGAGCCCAAAACCCTCTGCGTCAGACTGGTATGGTCACATTATTATTCGTCAATTACAATTTTTATTGTGCCGTAGTACCATATTTATCTACTTTATTTTTCCGACGGTCATTTTATTTTTCTATAAAGTTTCCATAAATAAAGCTACTCTTAAACGTAAAATTTACTCAGTTGCCTGAATTCTACATTTGAATTCAAAATTAAAATTAATTCTCATTGGGGCAAGTTATTTACCTAATTGTTATTCCACCGCTTACTAAAGCAAATCACTGTATAGTTGTTTATTTGCAAAGAGATATTATTGACACTATCGAAATCAAACTTGACTTAAAGCTACATAATGTTAAGGCTATTCCAGATAATAAGTATTGAAAGCACTGACGGTCAGACCAAGGTTCCAATGCAAGACGTGCAAGATTTTTTAAAATTATGGGCATGTTAGAAATTAATTATCTTACTATAATAGTTATATTCATCAACAACTATGACAGCTGCTGGGACGGGTCTCCAGGGTGAGAAGGATCGGACCATAGTCCAACATGCTGGCCAAGTGCGAATTGGTAATAGTCATATTATTCAAACTAAAAATCATGAGAAAATGTATACCTATCTCATACATACCTGAGACATCAGATGTAGAAAGTTTTGAAAGTTTTGTAAATCCTACCAAACCACCCTTGGCCAACATTAGGGCATAGTCTTTCTCGTTTTCAAAAAGCACCCTATTTCAGCCGTGGGCCAAAATTTTAATGATAAAGTATTTAAAGAAATAAGAAGCAAAAGAGAATATAATATTTTTTCTGGTCCATTCATAGATAATATTATTGTTGATGATGTATCATTGACAAATACATCAAAGCAACATTAAACAAGTACTAAAAAGATCTTAGCGTCCAGATAAGCCGAATTAAACAATATTTCGTATATTCCAACATAATACATCCTACTTAACTGAACCAATCGTAATAAATTTACTAATAATCGAAAATCGTTTATCTGTGAGAACGCCACATAAATTTCCTAATCCTCTAAACTTTATTGAACTTTGGATGTATTGTGGAATACGAATTGCTAATTCTGTATCTAACCGACACTTTAGGGGATTGCAAATGAAATAATAGGTAATTAGTAGGAAATTACCACTTTGTGAATTTATTGTCACTATTTATCTCTCCGTGAATGATCCTTGAGTTAAAATGTATTTTGGTATTGTCTTACCCACGTTATAGATACAGCAGGGATTTCAGCTAGAGTCTATCGTTAAAAAAATCGCATATCTTATATATAAAATTCTCGTGTCACAATATTAGTTACCGTACTCCTCTGAAACGACTTTACCGATTTTCAACAAATTTTATATGCATATTGAGTAGGTCTGAGAATCGGCTACTATCTATTTTTCATACCCCTAAGTGATAAGGGTTGTTCACGCTTAACATTTTTTTATTTATATAGCAACACAACGTTTGCCGGGTCAGCTAGTTTATAATATAAAAGAAACAAAAGCTGATGCAGTCCGTCTGATAGTAAGTGGCTACTGTCGCTCATTGATATCTGTAATCAACCGCTTATAGAGTTGTAGTCCTATCTAAAGTCGATCATAGATAAATTGCTACCTTAGAGGACTACGTTTGTACGCCTTGTGTCTCTTCTTCACCACATCCTTTAAACCAGAACATATCAGCGTTAGTCGTTGATATAAGGCAAAAATAGATGTGGCGCTAGTGCCTCTGAAATCGCGATTCTTCCACCTAGTAAGTCAAAAACAAAAATATTATAGAAGACATAGGTCACTAGATATATGTGAAACAACTATGAATGCGTGTCAAATTCATCAATGGAATCTTTATTTTTAATACTTAGGCTAGCTTAGAACTAGTAGAAGTGGGTGAAACAACGAGCTTCGATTTCTCATACCACCTAGCAACCTCGTGCATTTTTAAAGGAAATGTTGTCTTAGAAATAATACAGTCTCTGTGCGCAAATACGGAGTAGCTAGCTATTTAATTTTAAAACTCACGATACCGCAGTTTTATGCGGTTACGAACCCGCTGCGGTTACGGAATCATCCATAAACTCTACAGAACATGATCGTTAATTGTAACAGATTGATATATGTTGCCTGCCATTATGCGGAAATTAGACAACCGGACACGCCGCAGCTAATCGCGCTACGAAAACTAAACACATTTTCCCTAAAATTTCATATCCTACAGCAGTTCGGTGTTCGCATAGGCGTTTGAAAACCACTCCGTGAGTTCTAAGCCTTAATATTGCGGAACCAAAGTCAGCTTAGCTACCCGAGATACAAACGGGAAAATAGATATTGTACGAGTACTTTGTTTCGTTTAATGGATAATCCTTTGATTTATGGCTGAATTACACTTGACGTTCACATTGAAGTATAATTATCACAAATCATAATGTTTACGTTGCATTTACAATTCGCATTCACGCTCAAGACGTGATTTTGTTAAATGGACTTCAATAGTCGAGACTTGAGCCAACTCATCTGTACTCGATTGTCGATCTAATATCTCTATCATAAGCTATTAAATTAAATAGTACTGATTTAAACATTAAAATTTCTTTTTAACCAATGATTATTCTTTGTTTAAAGTTTGTATAGTCCCGCGACTTGTATAGATCAAAAGTGTTATACAGAATTCAGCAGCTTCAGTTGCGGTCAGGAAATGGATGGGTGACCGAAAGTGTCCAAATTTTCATGCACACTCTCGTGTTTTCTTAGTCAATCCATGAGTATGAAGATATCCAACACGGCTTGGCCACGGTAGACAGAAGTACAAGTTATCTCTTTCTTTTAATCCACTTTGATTAACGTTGTGGCATTTTCTTCTCTCTTCTCCTTTCTTCCTCTGTAGGAAGACATCCGTATCCAGAATGGGACATAAAGGCTGCAACCAATCTTTATGTTAATCTCGCAAAGTTGATTTTAATATATATTGTTGTGTGGGCGCCTTGAGTAATGTTATGAACGCTCCTGCTGTGTTGTTTGTTACACTTGTCAGCTGGATAATTCCAATTTATCTATTACTGTTACCTTAAGATTCAGCTAATTCCTAAATGTATCTAAAGTATCAATATTGTCGCCCAAATTTGGTGTGAGGTTTTGTTATACTGTTTCTCTTTAAGGGCTCCTAATACCTTAACACAATTTCTTGCAAAATTGGTATGAAACGGCTGACACTTAATAATACAAATATTCTTACTCTTAATTAAACACCGATATTGTTTATATTATTATTATTTTCCAATTTAATTTGCGGTTATAGTGTCAGCATCTTAAATAGGTACATGTTTTATCAAAGGCCATTTAAATGTCAAATTTTGGTAAATGAAACAATCATTACCACCTACATTTCTAATACACGTAGACTTTTACTGTCACAGCTTTCCGTAATATACAAGTCAACTACATCTCTTAGGTAATACAAATTTATCACTTCCACGTAAAGGATTTAGGATTCAACAAAACATCAAATACCAGGATACTGTACCAAACATGGTACTAAGCCTGTAGTTCTGATTGTATCAAACATTTTGGTCACGTCCCTGCAGATTACATTCGTGACACTAATGCGCAATAAATCTCGTTTGCTTGAAGTTTGTCACATTGTAAAGCTCGGAGCCAATTTAATTTAGACGACCCGAAATCCTATCACGATGGTACGAATGCTTGGCTTGCTTACCAATTAAATGGACTCGCTGCACTTAGCGCTAGTAACGGTAAGCGAAGAATTAAGAAAGTAAGAAGATGAGATAAACTACTAATAATATCAAAAATGTAATCAGTTTTTAGTCTCTAATTGAGGTTATCCGATCCGGCAGTAGTGTAAGAGAAAATATTGTAACTTACAATCAATTTGTTAATGCCTCTTAATCTGTATATAAAATAAACATTCTTTATTTCTTCAATTCATCCATTTATACTTCTTTTTCTTTTAGTCACATAGTTTCTTTAAAATATGGATTTATTTTAAGGAGCTCTTTATATCTTCGTTCGCTCTCAGTGAAACAAGCTAAGTAAATTTATCTATGAGCAAAATTATACTCCCAATTAATGAAATGTCAAATTTTATCACGTTCCTTCATACGATATCAGGCGTTAGTTCCAATTTTGGTCAGAAATACTCGGTCTTGCTAAAGTTAAGCTTAGTCACTGCTCTGTTTTACAATTTGTAGCACCATAACATTTTAGATTAAATTCAGCTTTTCATTTGTTTCAGACACGTCAAGAAGTCTACTTGAACTATTAAGGAGTACGATATTACCAAGGTACTGCTATACTCGTGGTGGCTAAATAACATGAAAATCACAGTTTCGATCAACAGTAAGTTTGTCAGTTATTGAGAATCACTTTATAAATGAAATAACAGTATTTCTTGATTTAAAAACTATAAGAGCGATTATATCAATTGCTTTAACCAATCTTTCTTCGTGTTCAATCTACTTTACATACATACATTTATTGAGTACATCAATATGATGTTTCAATTATTTATAAGCATACATTTCAAGTTTTATGTCTTTACTATTAACTACTGTAATAAAAATATTATTAGCTTCATGTCTTTCCGTATTTTAAACAAAAAAATCTATTAACTACTGTAATAAAAACTTTATTTTATTAGTAACTGTACTTTACTACAACTACTGTAATAAAAATAATATTAACTTCAAGTCTTTCCGTATTTCGAACAAAAAATCTATGCAATTGTGATTGTTCCATGTCAACTATTACTGGTTCATTTATTACTGGTTCTTTAACAAAAATCATAAACAATTCAACAGGCGGTTCATTCTTAAATTGATTGATTGATACACTAGCGCCGAGCCACGCCAGCGGTCATTACTCGAACAATTTGCACCCAGTCACCGTGACTAAAAGAGTCTTTAGCTCACCACTTTGTCATGACAAATGATATGACATCTCTTACACGCGTTAATACGTCCCCTTTGTTAGTGTCGCCGCTTTCATTATGAAAGACGGCGCTTTCTGTATCTCAATTTAGTTTTTAAATGATTTCATGACATTATGCGGCGTCAGAATAATTTTGTACGGTTGAATGTTGACATGATTTATTGTTTTTTGACGTCACTGGCTAGGTAGCTAGCACTGTTTTGTGTTGTACCGCTATGGACTGATTAGTAGTTTTGATTTAATATTGTTACATAATTTAGATGTAAGTTTTTATTGATTACTCATTGCATCATCACATAACATACACTCCTGATTTTAAACTACAAATTGCAAATTTTTAAAACCGACCGATTTATTAATTAAATAAACAACAAAAATACTGCATATTCTATCGATATAATAATTTACTTATCAAGTTATGTTAAATGAGGTAAATTTTAGTTAAATAGTGGTGTAAAAGAAAAAAACTGCTAAACTATTTTTGCCAAGCGGTTTCATGGATTTTTGATGATATAAGTTGTCATTGCATTGGTCTAAATTGTGAGTATTGACTTAGTGTATATTTTAGGCAGTCGGATTTCTTGTTTTTATATTTCATCCTCATTTCGTGGTTTTACATGGAACTTGAAATGTAAAACCCAAAGACAAAACTAATGTTGCATGATAATATATTTTTTATTGATTACATTCATATGATTTACGCTTGTTCAATTTTCATTGTCATTTTTCAATTGGGACAAATATCTTTTAGCATTTCAATAGAGAATAGTTTGTTTCCTCAATAGCCATAAAATCGCTTTATGTATTTCAATCTATGTCAATTGATAACCTACGCGTCCATGTCAATATTCAATCTACTCACTACGTACTAGCTCACTCAGAGGGTGGACTCTGAATTTTTGTCACTTGACCCCATCTAGCAACATGTTTCAAAATGTAATTAATGAAGTATAACTTGGATTATAACTTTACTGCAACCTGTCGTTTCCGTGTGACGGTGATACCTTCATAAGTTCACTCTAATTTTTCCTCAGTTCTTGTAACGGAATATAGTAAGTAAAAGATAACCAATAGTTCTCATCCGTTCAAATCTTGTTAAGGGCTAGATTTATCTCGTTCATTTATTACTGCCGTCTCTCCATCTAAACGTACTTCAGTCTTCGAACGAGTTTCTCAAGAACATATTTTAGTACCATTTGATGGTAATACCATGTAATAGCCCATTGTAAGTGGCTACTGAAGATGGTAAGTGGCTACTGAAGCCCATGGACATCTGTAATCAACCCCAGTTAGGATTAGATATTCCTACCTGAGGTCGGCCACAATTTGCGCCTCTACCCCTGAGGACTAAGCTGGAACGCATCAGAAAAGTCTATCTTGAAGTAGCGCTTAACGCTGCTGTTATTAGATAGAAATAGGTGTGGTGGTGGTGCCGCCGGAGTCGAACCACAAAGGGGTCTACCACCTTCAAAACTATTAGGGATATAGAATTAGGTTAGTAAAAAATAGGTAAACTTTTTAAAATTCATCTGATAAAACTATTTATAACCCCAGATTTCAAAAATCTCTTGTACCTTTCCTATTTAAAATGACTTTGAATTGACAATAAATAACAACATTATAACGTAACTATTGTATATATTTGACGATTCACTTTCACAGATGATGAACGAACATTACCTTTTCGAGGTACTTATATTAGTATACTCCGCGTCAAACAGCTAGTCCGCTCTGAAGTTGTTGCAAGCAGGTTTAGTATAATTTGCTATGGCGACGTGATTCATTTCTTTATTTAGAGCAGACTAGCAGTTTTACGCGGACTATCCAAATGTAATTGTTAGCCACTCTTAAAAAGAGCTGCTTAAATGCTTTCATTTTACTTCCTTACATTTTATTATAAGTTAGGCCAGATGAAGTATTTACCAACTGAAAACCGGTAGCAGTTTAGCCAGTACGAGAATGCGACCCCGGTGCCCTGTGCAGTGGTTATTACCAATTCCTAGTATTCCTAATTACCTTTATATCGAACAGTTTTCTATATTATACCTGTATATTTCAATACAATTCCATTTCAAAATTCATTTATTTATTCCAATTTATTTCAAATATGTATAATAATACTAGTGTGTGCCCGCGGCTTCGCCCGCGTTTAAAAGAAAATAATATAACATACTAACATTCATAGAACTGAAAATTCGTACCTTCAACTTTGCTAAAGATCATCACTTGATCAAATGCATTTTTTTATTTTTTTCTTTGTCGTTAAAACAAGAAGATATATTTAATTTCTAATACGCACATAACTTCAATAAATCCGCGCGTGCAACGGATTCAAATTTCGGATCAACTACTACGCTATCGTTACTTTTGACCAAAAAATATTCAGAATAACATACCTCAGGAACATTGACAATGATAGAAGCGAACGAACGAATGAATAACTACGCATAATGATTCTATTAACGTGTTTTGAAAGCAAGAAATGCGATGACGCACGACCATCTTATGCAGTCGCTTACAAAACAAATACTTTATCCAATACAATAAGGGCAGTTATAACCGACTACACTTTACGTAAGTGAAGTACACGGGTCATACCCCATAGTTGAAAGTACGCTCAAACGAAACGAAGCGTTATGATCGTTACCATGATTTTTCGACCGAGCGGGACAGTTCAGAAATATTGAAGAAAGGTTAAAAAAGTATGCGGCCTGGTGATCCAAAGTCAAAGCGAGGTACTTTTTAGTTTCATTGCAATAATAAAACAATATAATTCACGTATAATTTAAAACATTAATAAAATAATAAGTTTTAACGTTTCCACACGTGCAATGATAATTCCACAATGTGTACATGACACATTCGTTTAAAATACACTCAGAGAACAAAAGCACAGAAATATAAAAATCATGAGAGGGCATTACGCTTATTCCTTACATTAATTCAATTCCTACCGCAGTGTTGAAGGTGGCATTCCAACTTAGTCCTTAGAGATAGAGACGCCAATATTGATGACTCTAATCCTATATAAGATTAATTACTTACCATCGGACTGCATGCTCGTTTACTAACTGCATATAAAAACTTCTTATTATGAAACAATCTCAAAGCGAGAATGTCCCGCCCAAAATAAAACGCATGGTCACCTTAGTTATGGTCAATTTGAGCTAATCAAAAGGCGTTAGGCGATCTTGACCTTAACATTGCGTGGGGAATGTGGCACCAATTTAAACAAATAACTTTCAACGGCTGAAAGGTTTATAACTAGAGTGATGTTTATTGGCAATGTTTGCTTCCCGGGCGGGCCTCGGCCTCATTATACCCATTCTTGTAAGTGGTCGAAACAATTCGAACTAAAACTAGCCCGCTTTCGGTTGTTGTCTTGTGAACTGCGTATCTATTTCTTGTTTAACATTATTGAAATAGAATTTTGAAGTTTTTAAATATTTTACAATTTTCCGGGACTTTTTTGCTTTGTGACAGTTATTCATCTATTGCATCACTTCCTCGCCCTGTCGCCGAGGGTCGCTGACTGTCGCCGCCTGTCGTCAGCTACCATCGTTGTCATGCGTGTCAGTTAACTATCGCTCGTATGTTAAATTCCTTAAATTCTTAAAATATCTGTATGAGAACATTAAATAGAATTGAGATGTATATTAAATACTTAAGCAATAATATTTTACAAACTAAAAATCCTGCTAAAAGCTAATCACTCTCACTCTCTTAGGGCATGCTCCTGTCGTGCGTGTATACGCCCGCACGCGTATCCCAACCGCATACAAGAATTACTTCGCTAAAATCCTCGCTGAAATCATATTATGCTTGTGACATGATAGGATACGAATGAGGCGTGCGGGCGTAATCACGCACATGAGGAATAGTGCTCTTAGGACCATTTTGCTCATCCTATTAGAGCTTATCACTCAGGAATGTGTGTGTCTAGTACGCAAGTGTATCACCTGTGTCCTATCGTTTCATAGAAACTTTTCCTGTCATGCGTACCGTACACACGCGGGTCGGTAAGGCAGTCCCTTACCGACCCGACCCGACCCCAGCGGAATAAGACACGTGTGCAGGTCTACAACCACGTGACAGGAAAGAGGCCCTTACTAACTCCGTAACACTTAAACAATGTTCTACATTAATTTATTGCGTATCTATTTATTATTCCCGTTACCTTAAAACCACAAATGATAGTACGCGAAGAATGCAATTCACAATAAATATGCGATTCGATTCAATTAAATCAAACCTCAAACATATTCGTCACTCTATTGTAGCCACATCTATGAACACAATTGAAGAGCACATAGTACCAATCTAATTCAATCACATTACAACACAGTTCATCATGAATGATATTGCCTAAACAGCGTTAGTTGCTTGAATTACTGCCTATTAACGACAATTTGCTAGCTTTTCACTCTGCCTGTCACTTTGCAGCCGTTTAGTTTAGTCTCGTAAGTGACTAAATAAGCGTGATACTTAATTTATAGCAACTGTTAGTGGTGTTCGTCGGTGGTTCTTTGTGCCACCACTTAAAGAGATATGTACCAAAATATAGGATTTCCGTTTTAGGGTTCCATACCTAAAGGGTATAAACCCTATTACTAAGTCTCCGCTGTATATCCATCTGTCACAAGGTTCTATGTCTTGAACGGTAATAAACAGATATTTAATTTTTTTTTACAAAATATGTATAACGGTGACCGCTGTAATAACAAATACAAAAAATAAAGTAAGTTCAAGCTTTTTTTTTATTTTTCATATTTCCTACAATAAACGGGGGTCGCCATACAAATTGGCCAATGATTATTTTGTTTCAATAATAATTAGGCATAGGTAGATAACAGTGCAGTATACAAGTACAAAGCAGTGATAGCCTAGTGGTTAAGAAACTCGGCCTCTCGATCGAGGGGTCCGAGGTTCAAACCCCAGGCTTCTAATTTTTGTTATGTGCGTATTAGAAATTAATTATCACTTGCTAAACTGTGAAGGAAAACATCGTCAGGAAACCTGCATACCTGAGAGATTTATAAAAAAAAAAAACGCACTTGGCCAGCGCGGTGGACCATGGCCTAATCCTTCTCATTCTGAGACTTCCCGACACATTCCCGTGCCCAGCAGTGGGACAGTAATGGGTTGATGATGATACAAGTACAAAAACATAAAGGCGTAGGTACGTTACATTTTGCGGTTTTGAATTGTTGAATAATTACGAATAACGGTATGACAAAACAACGAAGTGTCTATCACATGTCACTCTGACCCTTATTTAAAAAAAAAAAAACATATTTTTAAAACCTTTGAATACATGCCGGATATAAATATTACCTGTAGTTGTTTATTCATACACACATTACGAGTATATAAAACATTTTCATATAAATTACCTACTAACTAATAAAATGTAATGGGTATGCCGCTTACTGGATTGCATTAGATAAACAACGTTTAGTACATAGTTAATACATGTTATTGCAAATTTTTTTTAGAAAACTTGTTACTACCGCCTGTGGATTTCTATAATCAATTCCAAATACAGCCAGCGTTTCATCCACTTATACGCAGCTTACCTGAGATAGGTCACAGATTCGATGGTGTTCTTTTGTACCTTCCTACAAAGTTTACATAAGAAAACAGCTGATGAAAATTGCTGCCCTTATCACCCTTCCTCCATCACACCACGCGTCAAAGGTTAACGTTCCAACCCTACCCGTATTCTTCCAAAGTTCCATTTCCACGTACCTTTTATTACTATAAAAGATATGATAACATCCTTTAATAAAATAATTCTTCCGGTATTCACGGGGGACATTGTGACATGGGGCTCTTCAAAACTTCAAAAGAACTCTCCTATCTTATCAAGCTTATTTATATAATAAGCTTTCAAAGCCAAATTGGATCAGTAGTTTTTGAGACTCACGGACATACAAAATTACATACATACATAGCGGTCGAATACAGAACCTCCTTTTTTAAAGGTTAAAAAAGAAAACATTGATTTTCGGTCTAAAAGGCATCATATCTATCTACATCATATATATCTACCTTTAGCCCACAATAGTCCACTGTTGAACATAGGCCTCTCCCAAGGGACACCACTGGGCCCGATCTTCGGCTTCCCTCATCCAAAAGGCATCATATAAATCAATATGATTGCAGACGATAAAACAATATTTTCAAACAACTTATTGTAAGTGAGATGAGTTACAATCTATGCCGGTGGTCGTGGTAATGGTCTTGTCGATACCCAATACAATAAATCGGTAACACACACAATGAAGATATTTACGAAAACCTATTCCCGATTGAACTTGAACACACTATAAATATCAAGTGGAATTTCAGATACACAGACAGTATCTTTTATTTTTATTAGTAAGCTTCCAGACAGAAGGACGCCGTGTTTTAGCGAGTAAGATCATTTGATTGTTTTTGTGTTTGGAGTGAGTTTGTAATTGTTGTAGTATTCGATTTTGGTTGAATACGAAATATGTGTTAATTTCGTCATTATTACTCTCCCTCTGCTGAATGGGTTTCCTGTTAGAATAAGAAGGGTTTAAATTTTCTGTTCCGAGGTTTAAACCATAGTTCACCATGCTAGCCAAATGCAGATTAGTAGACTTTACTTTTGAGAATAGGAGAACTCAAAGGCCTTAATGATGTTTCCCTTAATCGTTGAAGCAAGTTAATAATATATATACTTCATTAACTTACATAGTTTAGAAAAGTGTATGGTGCCTGAGATTCAAAAGTTGGATTTGAAGTGAATCCTATTTTATATCATTAAGTATTTTTCTGTCACATTTAACGTTAGAGATATAATTAATTAATACTTTTAAGTTAAGGACGATGTTAGGAAAATACAATCGAGGACAACGCATTCTTCTTTACGTCATTTCCATAATAGCATAATAGATGGCGCTTTATACATTAAATATTTTATTACAATTTTATTTGTACCTATGTAATATATAGACTATAAATACCACAAGCGTCAACGGATCACCATCAATAAATTATAACTAAATAATGAATATTGAAATAGTAATTGAGGTGCGTTGAATATGGTCATACTGTCATACATGGCAGTGGCCTGATGGCGCCGATAAGCCGCGAGGACTGACGCCAGAGTTATGACGTTGTTGCTCAATTATAATGCTAATAAATATGATTAAATCTTCATAATAATGAGCTTAATATAGTAAATGTTACACCTCTGTGTACTCTAGGAGGAATCAAAAGAAATTAAATACTGAATAATTGGACACAATGTTTTTTGGTGATTCTTATGATCAAAGGTGATCAAAGGTCAATAACAGCAGTGTTAGGCGCTGCTGTGTTCCGGTTTGAAGGGTGTGGTAAGGGAGACAGACTTTTCGAGGCGTTCCAGCTTAGTCCTCAGGGGTAGCGGCGCATCTGTGGCCGACCTCAGGTGGGAATATCTAATCCTATCTGGGGTTGACTACAGATGTCCATGGGTGGCAGTAGCTCTTACCATCAGCTCGATGTCGTGTCAAATTCCTTACCATTTCCACACAATCTTACCCCAATTTATTAGCGGTCTGTCACCAAAACATCCAAAATTACTCTTATTGTTTGGAAACATCAAAGTAAAGTAAAACATGAACAACAACAGCCGAGTAAGTACATACTTAAATTTAAATGATAGAGTGAAATGTAAATGTAAATCCCTTACACTGCACTGCACTTAAAATATTTTGCGAGCAGTTTTTATAACTTTCAAATAGCATGTAGTCCTGATGGTAAGAGAGAACCATGGATATCTGTAATCAACGTTAGATAACATAAGATTCCTGTCTGAGGTTGGCAACAGATGCTACCCTGAGAACTATGTTATTGTCGGTGAAAATGGTGACAGTGTAGAAAAGTTTATATAAGGCTAGTCAGCGCGTTTATTTTCTCTACGAACTAAATTTAAACGTGTTTCAAACCAAACACATTCAAACATTAAATTAAAATAGTTCTATTAATAAATTCAATGCTTAATAAGGTATGATCTTAACGAAATGAAATACATTAGAATGAATATCAGAAGTGCGTACAGTCATGTAGAGAACACAAATTGCCACACGTGCACATAAATAAATCTTGTAAACAGCTTGCAAGCCGGTTCACCTGTAACGATACGGTAACAGTGTTGCCATTATTCGTATTTTAAATAGATTTTCCCAAAAAAGTAAAATATAAAAATTTTATTATAAGAAATAATTTTGAAGTGAAAAATACTTTTGCGGCTTTGTGCATTTTTGTGATGTATAAAAATGTTAAACTCGCGTCAGGACACGTGGCCTGATCGAAAATTCGTAAGACGGAGTGGGAGTAGACCGCCGACGCGGCGTAGGAGAGAAATAACACAAGACGAAAAATGCACTCAAGAAGTGCAACCCGTTGATTTTTTTCTATTTTTAACACGCTTTTATTAGCTTGGGTTGTACGTTTGTATGTACGTAACAGTAACGGAATCTTTGAGCCCGATTTCTATCCACTTTGAACGTTCAGTTTAATTCAAAATTATCAAAAACCGATGACAATACACGATTTTAATAATTTTGCATTGTCTTTATCAATATCCTCAGGATTAACGATTTTCGAGGCGAGAGAAAGCGCCTTATGGAGCGTTCAGACAAAGTTACTAGATTGATTTTTAGCTTTGGAAAATAATAATGTTATTTCCCTATAACTCAAATGTACTGAAACATATCTATAATGCCATCTTGTAGAATGATTTTTAGGATTCCGTACTCAAAGGATAAAACGAAACCCTCCGCTGTCTATTCGTGAGTCACAGAGCTTTATCTCTTAAACCGTAATAGATAGACACTTGATTTTTTTACAGACGATGCATAATGATGGTCGCTATAACAACAAATACTAAAAAGTAATAAAATAAATATAGTTCAGAAAACTAAAAAACACGCTTTTATGATAAAATCAACTAAAAGTAGAAAATAATTTTCTATCTAGGAATCAATTAAGGAACAGTAAATTGTAAATTAACTAGCAATAAAAAGTTTTCATCTCTAAAAATATTGCACCAGAATATCCAGGGTTTTTCAAGTAAGGAACTGGAACTGGAGTTATTTTTAGAGAGTAACAATTATGATATAATTTGTTTAACAGAGCACTGGTTAAAACAAGGTGAAACACAAATAAACTATATAAATCACTTTATTGCTAGTTCGTTCAGCCGTGAGTCAGCTATCCATGGTGGCTCATTAATAATAACTCGTAAAGGTTTAAAATCAAGAGAACGCTTGGATATAGTGGGGCTCTCGGTTGAACGTGTTATTGAATTATCATGTGTCGAGCTGGATAGCCTTATTGTGGTTAGCGTGTATAGGCCCCCTAACATAGAAACATTTTCTAGATTTGAAGGTGTAATGGAAAATGTTTTGGATATTATTTGCAAATGTAAGAAATATGTTGTTGTTTGTGGTGATTTTAATGTGAATATTTTAGAAAACACCACATTGAAAGTAAAATTACTTTCCTTATTTAGATCATATAACTTAGAATATAGTTTTTTTGAGCCAACCAGGGTGACTTCATCCTCTGCTACTTGCATCGATAACATTTTCTGTAACTGCTCTGTAGTTGAAAAATCTATAATAAATCAGATTAAATCTGATCACAAGGGGCAGTCTGTCCATATCCAATATAACATATCCAAGGAAGGGAACATAAAGTTTCTTCATAGACCAATTACAAGTCACCGTTTATTAAAATATAATAAAGTGCTACTAAATAAGTTGTCAGTTCTGAACCATAGCACTTGTGTTAATAATTTATATTCTGCATTTTTCTCCACAGTGCACACAGAGTTTAAAAAAATATTTTCTGAAGTTAGGTATGAAAAGAGTACTAGACTTAGTTTTTGTGAATGGGCTACTAAAGGTATTCGTCTAAGTAGAAGTAAACTTTTCGAGCTTTATAGTGAAAGAGAGAATAACTGTAGCCCTCACTTCAATGAATATGTTCGTAAATATTCTAAAATATTTAAATCAGTTTGTATGACAGCTAAATCTAAGTTCATACATAATAAAATAAAAAATTCTGATAATAAAATTAAAACAATCTGGAAAATAATTAATGCCGAAACACGAACTTGCAGATTAAGTATCAGTAAAGTATCTCTTACTACTGAACGTGGTCAGATTACCTCAGATAAAGAAATTGCACAAGAATTTGAAACTTTTTTCTCGAATATACCATTTAATACTACTAAATTTTTAAAATCATCCCCAATTAAAGCAGTGACCATCCTTAAAGAGAATTTAAGTCAGTGTCACATTAAATTTAAATTTAGACATATTTTAATTAATGACATATTAAAAGCTTTTAAAGAATTAACTGTTAAAAATACAGAGGACATTTGGGGAATGTCAGTAAAAGTTTGTATATCAATCATTAAAACTTTAGCTCCCTACTTAGTCACTATTTTTAATATGTGTGTTGATCAGGGCTGTTTCCCTGATTTAATGAAACATAGCAAAATAATTCCATTGTTTAAGGCAGGTGATACTAAAGATCCCAACAATTATAGACCCATCTCAGTACTGCCTGTTCTAAGTAAAATTTTTGAAAAGATCCTCTTACAGCAAATGTTGCTTCATTTTAAACTAAATAATCTTTTACATCAAAAGCAATTTGGCTTTACTAAAGGCCGTTCTACCACAGATGCTGGTGTTCAATTGCTGCGACATATTTTTGATTGTTGGGAACAAGCACATGATGCTATAGGTATTTTTTGTGACTTGTCTAAAGCTTTTGATTGTGTTGATCATAAAACCTTATTGTTAAAATTACAATATTATGGTATTCAGGGAAATTCTCTAAAGTTGATAAATTCTTATTTAAACAATAGAGTCCAACGAGTGCAAGTAAATGGAGCATTATCAGCAGGTTCTAATATTAAAATAGGTGTACCTCAGGGCTCCATCCTAGGTCCGTTTCTATTTTTAGTTTATATAAATGATTTGCCAAATGTAGTAAAGGATTTATCTGAGGTTGTTTTGTTTGCTGATGACACTTCCTTGGTGTTTAGAGTAAAACGACAAACACAGGATACGAACGATATTAATGAAACTCTTTGCTTGATTCAGAACTGGTTTGATGCAAACAACCTACTCTTAAATTCTAATAAAACTAAATGTATTAAATTTATGCTACCAAATGTAAGGAGTATGGGGATGAATGTCGCTCTAAATGGTGAGACTTTGCAATTCGTCAATGAAACTGTTTTCTTGGGGATTACCATTGATTCTAAACTCCAGTGGGGTCCCCACATCTCTGCTTTGTCCAGCAGACTTAGTACTGCAGCTTTTGCAGTCAGAAGAATTAGACAGTTAACAGACATACCCACTGCCAGACTTGTCTATTTCAGTTGCTTTCACAGCATTATGTCTTATGGCATTCTACTGTGGGGCAGTGCTGCTGACATAGACTCTATATTTACTATTCAAAAAAGAGCAATAAGGTCAATATATAGTCTGCGGCGTGGTGAGTCCCTAAGAGAACTGTTTCCCACTATTAATATATTGACGGTGCATAGTCAATACATTTATGAAAATATTATGTATGTAAGAAAACACACTGATATGTTTGAAAGAAATAGTAACCACCATAACTTTAATACCAGAAATAGAAATAAATTAGTAATTCCTAAACGTAGATTATGTAAGGTGGCTAGATCTTTCGTGGGCAACTGTATTCGCTACTACAATAAAATACCCGACCACATTTTGAATCTCACAGAAAAAAAGTTTAAACATGTCGTTAAACTAACGCTATGTAAAAAAGCGTACTATAAAGTAAGTGATTATTTGACTGACAAAACGGTGTGGTCTGAATTAGCTCCAGCTCCACATGTACCATTACGTTAAGTTAACATTGTCAAAAACATTTTTTTTAAAAGATGTGTGTTATGGAGTTTCTTTCGCCGCTTCTTCTCCATAACGAAACACCTTGTGAAGTGGTGGTAGTTGCTTTGACATTCAAAAAGTGATCTGTAAAGAACCTATTTTGAATAAAAAATTTTGATTTGATTTGATTTGATTTGTATAATTGTGGAAAAAGTGTGGGTTGCTTTTTTTGAACTATATTTATTTCGATTATATTATTGGTTGACATGTTTTGACTATGATTAAATTTTAACATAAAGCAATGTATTTTTTATCGTAATATATTTTGGGATAAATAAATAATATTTTTGAATTTAAAACTTTATATTGATATTAAAGCTTAGTTTAAGAAAGTACCGCTTATTAACTTCGGTTTTTTAATTAGTAATTAAATTTAGTAATAAGGAATGTCTAATCAAAAAGATAGCTTAAGGTTACCCTAACAGAGCATGGATTATGACATGACACCGTTTTAAGCAGAGAATATATTTACGATATTCGAGACATAAATTAAGTTGTTCTGTGTGGTGTATTGCTAGGTATTTAATATTAATAATGGCATATTTTTCTAAAATTAACCCTATACTTGGCAGAGAATTTTATCCTAAAAAAATTATACTTTTGCTACTTCCCTGCGTTAATT
The DNA here is from genome assembly GCF_041222505.1 of Epargyreus clarus. NCBI lineage: Eukaryota > Metazoa > Arthropoda > Insecta > Lepidoptera > Hesperiidae > Epargyreus > Epargyreus clarus. Next base: position 13,507,936 of record NW_027332225.1, on the reverse strand, counting down.
GGGTTATAAGGATATTAGGAAAAATAAAATAAAAAATCTCTGAATTTCAGTTTTCAGAATATAGTATGTGTCTTTAAGTGCACACTGCCAGGTTCACGAGAAAAAAAATATGTGTCTTTAAATGCACACCGCCAAGTACTCACTAAACTAAGAAATAATTAAAAAATATCATACATTTTGAAAATACTAAAGATAAAAGTCTCGGAAGTTATGACATGTCAACAAATTTTGAGATATTTTAGTTGAGTTGAGAGATTAGAAGACCTCCTCCCAAAAAAACACAGTTCTCACATAAAGCGACTCGAAACTTTTTGAGTGGCAATAATTTTTGTTTACCGCTGTTCCCATGACGAAACAGCAACCAGGAATTACAAACGAAGATGTCCAGGATCTGTGAGGACAATACTAACAATGGCCTATCACATTTGTACGCTATAAAGCGACTTGTCTGTTTAGACCTGCATCCATGTTTCCGTTAGAATGTTGTATTAAATTTGAGCATATGATTGGACTTTATTCCACTTGTTTGAAGGATGGTAAGAAGATATACTTTTCTGAGGCATTCCAGCTTAGTCTTCAGGGCTAGTGGCGCATCTATAGCCGACCTCAAGTGGGAATTTGGTCTTATCTGGGATTGATATTGCAGATGTTCTGAAATCATCATTATTGGAGATGTTTACATTTTTGACAGAAGACGCTATTGATTGGACAGGACTTGAGTTCAGGGACGTCTTTATGAGACCTAGACATCTGGAATTCATCTTTCTAGGGATTTGCTGGATTCTACATCCGATTTAATTACGCAATTTAGACACCAAAGCTAGAATTTTTCGGCCTCCAGTCATCTGAAAAAAATATTGCAAGCTAAGGACTGGGAATTTAGTGGAAACGGGGAAATATTAATTTCAGTCATGAATTATATAAAAAAAAACTCTGTCTGTACTTTGTTCACCCAACCCCCTACCTTGTATGCAGAACCTTAGTATATAGTAGCAAAGTTGGCAGTGTGCATTTAAAGACACAATATTGACAAACAGTAATATTGTATGTCGTTGGCAGTGTGCATTTCAATGCACACATAACAAAAGTCATGAATTACTATATATTCAAAACATTATATCTCAAAAAAATATCACCAAAACATTGCATAAAGCTTGCAGAAAGTAAGATTATATAAATTTCGTACATATAACTTAATTTCATTCAGATAAAATAAGATTCTTAGAGAGCGTTGCGCAGGCGCTGAATGACGGCTCGCTATTTTGTTTACCATTTGTAATGTGTGAACGAGACAGATATTGATTTCATTTTCTGACATAAAGAAACGTTTGCTAATTCGCTTTCAGTTATTATTAGTAAGATTCGATGTCGCATTATCCGAAAAAAAAAAATCTGATTCTAATGTGCATTTAAGTGCACAATGTCAAGTATAGGGTTAAACATTTCTCCCCTATATCTGAAATTACAACTAGACAGTCCTGCCAAAATATGACCCATGATCACTCTATTCGAAAAGCAACAACTCTTTTTATATACAAGAACAGCGGCATGACCATAAATTTGAAACTAGACTGTCCGACCATAATTTTCCAAATCATGGTAACCCTATTCCAATAGCAACACCCATTGTTAAATATAAAGAATATAGTATTTTTATAAAATTATAACCGGACAGTCCGACCAAAAAAGATAACTTACGGTCACCCTACCGTAACCCGAGCGATACGCATCGAGGTGCGGCCCGCGATATCTTTTCGTAAGGTCGCTTGCAAAAGTGCAATTGTTTATTGCACATGTATCTAGTACCACTAATTAACGTATCTATCATGACGTAATCACCTAAAGCTTAGTGACTTGTTCTTGCTTAAAATAGAGTATATTACGTAGATGACGTATGAAAATAGACTCCGTAATTGTCGTTCGCAAGAGTGTTTTGGAAAAGTGCTTGAAAAAGCGTTGAAATAAAATAAATAGAGATCTGAGTATTCGTTCAAACACCAACGCTTACTCCGCGGCGTTTTTATTGCGTTGCATTGCATAACGCTGGGCGATTGTACTGAATATCGTACACCTGTAGAAAAGCGCCATGGTTCGCACTTAACGCAACGCTTTTAAAACGCGCGTGTGAGAAAATGATTGTGAATATTTTCCGTTAAACGCGTAAATAAGGAAGTAAATGCATTAAGCTAAGCTTAAGGTGCTGAAAAACGCACTTTATTTTTACATTGATCATACATTAAAAATTAACATAATTTTAACAGATATTTCAAATTTATTTTCAAAATCAATATTTCTAGCGAACCATTGATAAAAACTATGCAAAACTTAAATAGTTGCTTTTATTTAAAAGCACTTCATGTTTTCCGTACTAAAAATATTAAAATACCCTATAACTTGATCGCACGACTGTATTTCATATCTGATATAGATTTGAATCTTACTCATCCGGCTCGTGTCTCAATTAACCCTTTATTGGCCAATTTGCTGCGAACTGCAACTACAAAGAAGAGAAAAAACTAATATTTTATTGCTACACTTCACTTTGCAACGTTTAAAAGTCGATTTGGTACTCGTTTCTTAAGTAGGTAACTCGTATAAGTAATGAATATTTTTAGGCTTTCGGCTTTACGAACGATCAAAGAAAAGATAAAATTAAGACACTTTGTATTCATATAAGTGAGCGATAACGTGATTATTAACGTTTGCTAAGGTAATGTATTCAGTCCATTAAGGTTTTGTCTTTGATATTTTTATTTTAAGAATTCTAAGATTAAAAATTATAATAATTATTACAAAAATAAAAAAATTAAAACGAGTGTTGGATTCCCGACCAGGCGGATATCTAAGCAATGCATTTTTTTATTCTGGGCTTGCGAATATATTTGCTTGTTTTTATGCATAGCGTTTGGTATGGTATTAACAACAGTGATAGCCTAGTGGTTAAGAAACTCGGCCTCTTGATCGAGAGGCCCGAGGTTCAAATCCCAGACACGTTCAAATCCCAACTCTAATTTTTCAAAGTTATGTGCGTATTAGATTAGTAAAGGAAAACATCGTGAGGAAAAAGGCATACCTGAGAAATCTTAAAAAACAAGTTTTCAAAGTAGGTGAAGTCTACCAATACGTACTTGGCCAGCGCGGTGGCCAGCAATAGGACAGTAATGGGTTGATGATGATGATGATATGGACGGTATCCAATAAAAAAATATAAGAATCTATTTTCTCCAATAAGCATTAAGCTAAACCGTACAGTATAGAAAAATACTTATAAGTACTATGATCAAGTGTCAAAAAACTATAATTATACAGTTGAATTACATAGCTATTTTCAAGCTAAATAGTTGACTAGCTAGCTAGATATATAGGTAACATCATTTACCAGTGTAAGGTGGGCCAGTTCGCCAAGTTGAAGACAAGTGAGTGCAGACTCGAGACGCGTAACATAATGGAATCGAACAGGATTGCAAAAGGTTTTGTAACGATAGGTCCAAGCTGCGTACCCTGGGTAGATTTTATGATATAACCGATATTAACAATTAAATAAAATCATGCCAGTATTATCTATACTTAAAAATTCGATTGGAAAATAAAATAAAGGTACAGGTACATACAACTGAAAAAGTCCAGCTGCCGAGCCAGTTTTCATTCAATTTTGTTATTTTTACCTAAAATTTAGTGAAACCTTATTTTACCTACTTAATTATAACGTCATATTGAAGAAGTCGTATTAAAGTGTTTGCAAAACAAGATTTAGCGTGTACATAAAATTCTAATTGATCGCTTATTCTAACCCACAGACTATGCTAATTTATGTCAGCACTTCAGAATATAGTCTGTTGCAGAAAATCTCTGTGGCAGCCTGTCGTCGTTCGTACTACTTCGTTCAACTGAAGGTTTTGACGGCAACCTCTCCGCGGCTCTACATCACGTATCCTTAGTTGATCTAGCATACGCGTAATTAATGCAAGCAAGCTTTATAGATCCGACAAAAGGATTTTCTGTGGACGAAAATGTTTTTTTTAAGATTTTGCTACAAGTTACGAGAAGTTTTTATAAAACTTATAGTGTTTGTTCTTATGTACGCGAGGGGCAAAACTTGCTAATTGTTTAAACTAGTTAACCCCAAACCGATTTTGTTGAAATTTAGCATACACGTCTGGTCTATAAATAGATTAGTAAAGATACTTCGCCGCCTTGAAATTGAATGAAGCCACAAACGGCTTATTAGTAAATTCTTTTTTTGAATTCTTGACAAAAACATTTTTAGAGAAAATTTACGAATAAATAACTAATACTGCGTAATTTACATAATAAATAAATAATTATTTCAAATATTTTAGGGACATTTTAGCACGGAGACGTGGCAAAACTTTTTTACGCAACTATGTCAATTCTCAAAACTGGGTACATTTTCTTGTTGGGAGTGAGTAATCTTTACTATGGGTCTATATGACAATATATAGTGACAATTTTTAGCTTAGTGACGTCTTTCCCTAGATATATTATCCTACTGACCTGAATACAATATGGCGGACGCAAAAGAAACTTCAAAGAGAAATGCGCATCTTCTGAATTTAATTTTAGTCGTCTTTTGATTGACGTAGGGTTAAAACGGTGGTCTTCGAACACATGCAGGTAATGGTACGAATCCATAAAAGCATACCACGACAATGTTGTTTTCTTTTTAAAAATAAATAATCTGGAAGAATTTTTTTTGCGAAGTCGATTTCAATCAATTATAATCAGCTAGAATTTATTAGAATAAAAGTCTCGATTGTTTAAAAATAAGCTGAAGAAAAGTAGCAGTCTATGTCACTCCCACAATTTAGATAAATCAACGACATCTTATATGTAAAATCCGTTAGTCGCTGAGCTGTACCAAAGAATTAGCCATACCTACAGAAATACACTCAAAAACATTACCCTCCGTAATTGGGTAAAAATATACGTATTTCCTTGTGACTAAATTACATAATTTAAGGAATTACAATCGTTAACTTTAAACACATATTTTAGAACTCTCCGAATACTAGTCCTTACTCGTAATAGCTATTTTACTGAATACTAAAACCAAAGCCTTTTGTAGCAAAGCCTACGGCATAGTAAGAATAGGACACTAAAACATAATTGCTATAATTCTCTAAGATATCTTCTAAATATTATTTTTGTCTTGTATAACGCATTTCCTTGTTGTTTTACTATTGTCTGGGTATGAAATAATATTTTTAAACTCTGTAGAATTGACTTTTGTATACTGTAAGAATAGATAGATAGATAGATATTCTTTATTGCACACTTCAACCGAACATAACAATGATATACAATTATATAGTTAATCGTATGCAATAGGCGGCCTTATCGCTAAGCGGCGATCTCTTCCAGACAACCTATGCATGGAAAAGTAAGGAAGATAGTGAGGAAAGTGGGAAGTGTGTATGAATAGTTGAGGACTTTGGCTACGATTCAGAGAAAAACATACTTTTGCGCACTGATTAAGGACCGCTAATATATGTTTTATTCATATAAAATCTTAAAATATGAAGGGATCGTGAGTGAAAATATAAATCGTACAAGCGAAAGGAGTGGATTTAAAAGGCGGTAGATTTTTTAGCATATCATAGCATAGCATAGCATAGCATAGTAGATTTTATAGCACCTCTTACCATCAGGTTATGGTAAGAGGTGCTATAAAATCTTGTTGCCACCTATATAAAAATTCAGACCACTCGGCCTGAATGCTCGTTTGCCCTTCTATATTATATAAATAAGCGATAAGCCTATTAACATTGGAACAGCGTAGTTGGAGGCTTTCCTCAATAGGCATATAGGGCATAGAGCAATACAGGGACATAAAAAGGACTTTAGCCACAAAATGTGTAGGTACATTGCAAAGGTCTTACGTATGAACATCGGCTACAATTGAAAAATATATAAACCGAAAAGAACTAGGTCATCATAATACACTGACATGTGGCAATGTCGATATTCGACACACGATAAACGTAGGTGTTATTTGCTCGCCATAAACTATATCTGGCTGTAACACATACTTATGTGTATCAATAACGTCCTAAAAAATTTTACGCTAACTTTTATCTAAACAAAAACAAACAGTCATGACCTGGCAAAGCCATAGTATTATTAATTTATACTTAAGGATTAGCAGACGAGCATGCAGCCCACCTCATGGTAACTACTGCAACCCATGGACAACTGTAATCAACTCCAGATAAGATTAGATTCCTACCTGAGGTCAGCCACCATGCGCCGCCACCCCTGACGACGCAGCTGGAATGCCTCGGAAAAGTATATCTCCCGTACCAAAATCTTTAAACGAAAACACATAAATATTTATTCTATCTTAATTTGAAACGTTGCTGCCGCCGCGGACTGATTGAAACGCCTTTAAGTCTCTACCATGTCACATCAGAACACAACAATATTATTATTAATAATACATCATATTTTAATATTAACTAAAGAACGTAGAACCCTTTGTGGTTCGACTCCGGCGGCACCACAGCCACACCTATTTCTACCTAATAACAGCAGTGTTAGGCGCTGCTGTGTTCCGGTTTGAAGGATGTGGTATAGGAGACAGACTTTTCCGAGGCGTTCCAGCTTAGTCCTCTGGGGTAGCGGCGCATCTGTGGCCGACCTTAGATGGGAATATCTAATCCTATCTGGGGTTGATTACAGATGTCCATGGGCGGCAATAGCCACTTACCATCAGGTGGACTGGACTGTATGCTCGTGTGCTACTTCTACGAATATATTATAAAAAAAAAGAATTATTTCTTATGAAAACAAAAAAACTGCTTCAAAATAATGACTATAATTTCCACAAGTTAGACGACTCTAAATACATATTGTTAAAATCCACCAAGCCGTTTGGCCTGCTAGGCGCGTCACAAATTTACACAAACACACATATTATAAGCCCGAAAAACATTAGTCTCACAATCTTGTAAAAACTAACCTTTTTAATGTTGTCCTTTACCTTCCAAATTAATACTCCCAGAATAGTGCATTTCAAGCTAAATGTACTACAACACTAATATTTCAGCCTCCCAACATTAAACGACGTTAATTAGACAATGCAATTTAGAGCGCAATTGTTCTTTGTAAATTGCTGTAACTATATCTATAAAACTTGTTCTTTAATGAAGGCGTTGTTTACGGCGCGGCGAAGTTATTACCACGACCTGAGTTTCTGTGGTTTATGACATTGTTCTACGCAAAAGTACTTCATAAATTGAATTTGTGACTTTTATACGTGTAATGCATGCGCCTTACAATTAATGCGCGCACAGAAAATATTGTTGAAGTAATTATGCAGCTATGTTATAAATTGCGCAATAGTTATGTGCATTGCGTGTACGGCTTAGGAATGTTTTAATTAATTTAATTAATTAAAGAACTGCAGATAGAAAAGCTGTGTAGAAAAGCTTGATGACATGTCTGTAATATTTTAAAAGTTGCAAAGAAATAAATGAATATTATACACTTCATATTCAAACGTTAAGCGCTTTCTACACTCACAGCCCCACACTAGGATTCCCTGTGTCGTGGGTGCCATGGACACACACACACAGACAAATACACAAACAGCCAGACCCAAAAACAGAAATCTAAATTCATCATTTATATATCTGTCTGGCCGGGGATCGAACCCTGGACCCTTTGCGCGTCAGACCGGTATGGTGACCGCTCCGCCACGCGGGTCGTCATATTCAGAATATTTTGTTAGAATCTGTCGAGGTTTGAATACCGAGGTTTACACCTAGTCTGTATAACAGCAGTGTTGAACGCCACATCATTCTGGTTTGCAGGATGTAATAGGTGAGAGACATTGAAATTGAACGTTGAAATTTAGTCCACAAAAGTACATAATTAGCAGACCTTAAGTAAGTCAATTAATAGCTACCGGATGACTTATATACGAGACGACTATTTTTCCTCAGGAGTAGCAACATATCTGTCCTCGGCTTCAGGCAGACTTTACTATACGGTATACTATATCACTATACCCTACCCCTATAGGTAGGTACTATATCAGGCAAATTATAGATTTCAGGCTAGTTTGCTACTTAAATGATGATAATGATAAAGTAGTCTATGCACGGCAGTCATCATCAGCATCACTCCATCATCATCTACCCTCTCCTGTCCCACTAATGGACACGGGTCTCCTTTCAAAATGAGGTCAAATTAAAAATGACTTACCTGCCATTAGGTAGACCACATACTCATTTGGTTATTATAATTCCACAAAAGGTATAAACAGCACACAAGTGTTATTGTTATCCCAATAGTTTGAAATCATCATAAACCTAAATTATTCTCCAAAAGTATAGTGAAAATCCCTTACCATACTAGCATCTACATAAATCGAGATACGAGGCCACGTCAATACTTAACACACCGCGGTGGCGGTTTAAGGAAAAAAGTGTCAAAATGAATCATGTGCCGTTTAAAAAAGTAATTATAATGCACCGTGGAGGTGTAAAACGCTTAAATCAAGTAACAAGTGCTGTCAAAACAGCGGCTTTATGAAAGTAAAACCCAGGGTTGGCGACTGTGAAAGCTACAAACTTGCTAAATATGGTTTGATGGCGCTGTTCATGAAATAGTTGTGGCGAATTATTTTTGATGGTGATGGTTTTTGATGTGGCCACTGTCTACATGGTAAGAGACCATTGCATGAGCTTCTGTCCTTAATCTTAGGTAGGATTGGACTGTACCAGAAGTCAGGTGATTAAAATCTTGCTAAAAATAGTCCTAAATTGAAGGTCGTGTCCAATTTCTTGCATGATTTGTTGAATAAACTATGGTTTAAGATGCTTAGTCGAAGATTACTCGTATGTTTATCATGGATAGCAATCGTTGACCTTTTTTGTGAAAACATGTAATCCGAGCGACCTATTCATTGATACTTTCGTCTACTAACCCACATTGGACCAGCGTGATAGCAGTTTTAGTTCTCAGGAGTTGTGACGCATCTGATCGGCGTTAGGTAGAAACCCTACTCTATATGAAGCTGGTTACTAATGACAATAAAAACAGTGATCACAAGGCGGACTGCATAGTCATATCTGACTTTGCTCCGATAAAAATAAATCAAATGGAGCATATTCAAAATATTTAAAATTAGTTGCATGTTTAATTCTCTCATTACAAAACCGATTTAACACTGTCAGTTAGCATTAAAAATTACATTTCAGACAAATTTCACACAAATCTGACATAACTGTCAGCCCTGTGCTAAATTGTATGCAAACAGCCTTCCGGGAACGTAAGGGGCGTTGATAAAGCTCCTAAAGCCTCGTTCAAACGGGTTAGTTACTTGAGCGATTTGTAGTAATTTGTAAGTTTATTACGGAGGCGGCACGACTTCTAACTATGGTCTATTTATCTCACGCTAAATAGTTTTTGTTTTACTCCGATTTGATCCTTAGCTCCAACGCGGTACATCACTGCCAGGCGTTCCATCGAATGGTCCACATCCATCTTCTGTAGACATAGGTCTGTTCCTAAATAAATGTAAAAGAGGCGTTCCATATTTAGGGCTAGAAAGCCGGCATAGCCCTGCGCAACCGATTTATAAAGCTAGGAATGTGAGACACAGTCAGAACTTTGGAGGGAGACCGCTAGTAGCTTAATTTCATGAGGGCTTAGTGCTTAGGAGGAAATATTACTGTCGGTTATAGAATTTTTCACTTTATAGCATTTGTCAAATGTGTCGTCATCGTCGATAAATGTAGTCGTATCGCATGTCTTGAGAGCATTTTTCAGTCTTTCCGTTAACAAACACAAATGACGCTTACCTCTTAATATCAAATGGACTGAATTCCTAAAGAATGAATCCAAAATGAAAATTATTAAATGCAAAATAATTATTATTCAAGAAAATTTCTGGCCTTTGACAGATTAAAATCTCAAAGTTTCGTTTGCCTCAAACCACATTCCTTAAAAAAAAAGTTTTCCATCCAAGACAGCTAAAATAATGCGATTAATTTAATATTTCAAGTTACTGGCTGGTTGTGAACGGGGCTTCGGCAGTTTTAAAGAAATCCGTTACAAAACCATCACTTCCATCAGCGTGAAAATTGATATTATGTCGAAATTATTATTTTTATGAAAGTGAAGTAGCGAGTACTTGCTGGTACTTGTTCACTTGATGGTAGAGCTATCTGTAATCGAACCCAAACGGGATTTAAGTCCTACCTGTACCCTTAGCATGAGTTTTTATGTTTTTACAAAAATACTGTTTTGGTATTTGTTTACGTATTCCCACGTAAAAAAACAGTCATTTTTGTCAAAACGTAAAAACTAATATTAAGGGTACTGAGATCGGAAATATGTTTTTACTCTACCCTTTGGACTATGTTGGAACGCCTCTTGTTTCTAACTTATAATAATTGATAGGTGGTAGGACCAATGGAGAATGCAAAAAGTATCTGCATTTTATAATACAAAAGTTTTAAACGAGCCACATCCACCTAATGGTAAGTGACCACTGCCGCCCATGAACGTCTGTAATCAACCCCAAATAAGATTTGAGTCTTAGATAAGTTCCACCACTGATGTGCCGCTATCCCTGAGGAATAAGCTGCAATGCCTCGAAAATATATGTCTCTCTTACGGTTGGTAAGGGACACATGCTTTTTCTTCAAACCGAAACACAAGCGCTTAATACAGCTGTTAAGCAGAAATAAAACGGAAGTAAACAATCTCTATTGAATCAATTGGTACATCTAATATAATAACGTATACACATGATAATGAACTTGGATAAGGGGATCCCGTGCAGTGTAGTCCTGAACCGAAACCCGATAAAACCAGCGCCAACCAGAGTTATCAGTTACGTACAATGTTAAGGTGACGACGGAAACTTAGAAAGTTATAGAAGTGACCGTAGACATAAAATGAAGGATTAAAGGTGGTAGAACCCTCTGTGGTTCCGGCGGTACCACCGCCACATCTATTTCTGCCTCATAACAGCAGCGTTATGTGCCGCTGTGTTCTGGTTTGAAGGGTGTGGTAAGGGAGACATACTTTTTCGAGGCGTTCTTAGCGAGCTTAGTCCTTAGTTAGGGGTAGTGGCGCATTTGTGGCCGACCTCAGTTAGGAATATCTTATCCTACCTGGGGTTCATTACAGATGTCCATGGGCGGCAGTAGCCACTTACCAACAGGTGGACTGCATGCTTGTCTACTACTCCTATATTACAAAAAATCCTAGTAGCTATAAATAGAAAGTGTGAACTTAAAAAAGACTGAGTAATTAATCACACAAGCTTTAAACAGTAAGTAATGTTTTCTACCATACCCTTGTTTGATGTCCCACTAACCCACAACTAAATAGTAGCTCATTACAATATGCAAATATGTTAATAACTCTCAATATTTGCACAGCAATTCATTTAGCATGTTGGCTACTTTCTGTTATATTGTGTGTATAATGTTTAGATTTCTTTGAGATATGTTCTTCGACGACGCTATATTTGCGGCGATACGTTATAACAATTTTTAAAAGTAGGTTAAAATTATTTTTTCCTAAGTAACTAAACAATTAACCAAAATGTAATTATGTCAGTCTACACATGGTCTAAATGGTTAGATTCCCACTGCTGGGCACATAGTTTTGGGTCTCTAGTCTACCAGTTGAAAAACTCCACACTTTTAAGAAATTTTCGAAAAATCTGAACTTTTAGTTTTTTTGCCATTAAACGAGTACGCATATTTCATGAGCTTATAAAGCTTTCTCCGTGTTTTCCACTTTATCTATTGAACCGTAATAGGTAAACAGTTCAAATTTTGAAGGTGGTAGAACCCTTTGTGGTTCGACTCCGGCGGCACCACCGCCACACCCATTTCTACCTAACAGTAGTGTTAGCCGCTGCTGTGTTCCGTTTTGAAGGGTGTGGTAAGAGAGACAGACTTTTCCGAGGCGTTCCAGCTTAGTTCTCAGGGGTAGTGGCGCATCTGTGACTGACCTCAGGTAGGAATATCTAATCCTATCTGGGTTTGATTACAGATGTCCATGGGCGGCAGTAGCCACTTACCATCAGATGGACTGCATGCTCGTCTGCTACTCCTATATTATAAAAAAAAATCGCAATGAATTTAGTTCAGGTATGACTTCAGACTTATTTCAGTCAGATAACAGATGTTCACGACATGGACCACTTGGCATCAGATGAACTGCAACTCCTTCACTAACGTCTCTAATAGAAAATGCCGTATCTAATCCTTATACGGTGCGCTAAGATTGAACCCGGAAGCGTTCATTTGACAACACTGGTCGCGCTCGTGACTGGGTCACAGGGTATGCGATGTTCTCTGCCACGCTAACCTTGACCGCGGGTCATTGACCTGCTAGACCATGTTTGATTGGTTAGGTCACAGTATGTATTTGTATACTAGTCTAAGAGTAATTATAAATAATTGAAACAAAGTGACTGGGGTACGAACAGAAGGCACAGGTGAGAATATAACTATGGGAGTATGGGACGAATACACAATAATTTGTTTATAATAGTAAATACCGGGTTTCTGGTGAAATGTGCTGATAGTATATAATGTTTCATAAGTTAGTTTTAAGTGGCCATAGAACATCAAAAAGCAGTGATAGCCTAGTGGTTAAGAAACGCGGCCTCTTGATCGAGAGGTCCGAGGTTTAAATCCCAGGCACGCACCTCTGATTTTTCAAAGTTATGTGCGTATTAGAAGTTAATTATCACTTGCTTAAAAAACGGTGAAGGAGAACATCGTGACGAAACCTGCATACCTGAGAATTCTTAAAAAAAAGTTTTCAAAGGTATGTGAAGTCTACCAATTCGCACTTGGCCAGCGCGGTGGACTATGACCTAATCCTTCTCATTCTGAGAGGAGACCCGTGCCCAGCGGTGGGACAGAAATGGGTTGATGATGATGATGATGATAGAACATCTGCTTTTTTTTATTATATAGGAAGTACTCGTAGCAGTCGAGGATGCAATCTATGTGGTTATGCCATCCATGGACATCTGTAATCAACCCTAATGAGATAGGATTCCTACCTGAGGTCGGCCACAGGATGCTTTGCTCTAACAAAGTGCATAAATCAAAATATATAATAAAAAATCTATATATTTTACAGAACTCTTTTTGAATATCAATTAGAACCGCATAGCAAGGAGTTTAAACAACGAAATTAGGCTATGTTCAGACTTCATAAGGTATATAAGAAGGCATATAAGAAGGGTTGTAGATAATTTGAATATTAAAATAATTTTGTCTTAACGCATGTTAAGAAATCACTTTTAATAAATGTTATGTTAAAGTTTTCGGTTTATCTAAATGAAGACATAGTACCAATAAGTTTCGACAAATGTACTTGTTTATTCACAATTGCTTTAATTTGCATGTCACACTGGCATGTTCATGCAAATCTTACTTGGTACATTCTCTTAAACCCAGAATGGTTATGGCACTCATTTCCAATTTGTATGTTATGTTACTTTAACATAGGTTCATTTACCACCGTTAAAATGTGCATTATTCGGCATAGGCTTTATTTAGACTCAGACCTAGAAAAACTAGAGAATTATTTCAAAAACAATAACAATTATAGCTTAAAAACTAAAAACCACGCTAAAATTGCACAAGGAAAATCGTTAATTCTGATTCCGGACGATCCTGATGAAGAGAATGCGATAAAATTATTAAAATCGTTTATTGTCATCGGTTCTTGATAATTGTTAAAAATTTGAAATTAATCGGACCGTTTAAAGTGGGTAAAAATCAAGTTCAAAGATTCCGTTACATACATACATACATACATACATACAACCCAAGCTAATAAAAGCGTGAAAAAAACTGGTAGAATATTTACCACATATGCCTTGTATTCAATAGTATGTTAAATGGAACTAAGAATGTTCTTCAAAAATTAATAATCGTATTCCACAGAAGCGCAGAAATAAAATTTTAATTGCAATGTTATTTAAAAATTAAAAAATCTAATTCGAAATATTTCTCCTAATAATGCTTTTTTTTAGGTTTTAAAGACGAAAGCAGTTTTATAATTTAATATAAGTACTTTACAATATTACAAAAATAATTTAACCCGTCAAAAAGTCTATTCAAAGTACAACGAAATCTATTTAAAGTAAATACAAGTAAACCGTACCGCAACCAAAAGGTATTACTCGCATAAAATTTCAAATAACAGTCCATTAGTACAATGATAACTATCACAACTCTTGTATCAGTTGCGCTGCAGCCAATAAAACACGGCCTAACACTGAATCGCTTTTAGTAAGTCCCACTGACAGAATTTATATGACAATGCTACGGAACCAGTGGACTGCATTTTTTAGTAATGATTTCATTGCTTTTGCTCATGAATAATTTTCTAAAACGGATCTTTACAAATTATTTTAACGCTAAAACATTTATGAAAAGTATTCTAGACAAATTTTGCTAATTGGTTCGGGAGATAGATTCTCACAAAACATTTTTTGGTGTTGGTGTAAGTAAGGAGCTTCCGTACTAAATGTTCTACTTCTAGGCAAAACAGTTTTAAGTGAATAATTAAATCAATGTTTTACATGTGTAACTGTATACATCTGGATATATTATTATTTTTTTCGTAATCATAAATAAATATCTCAGAAACTTTGTGTAATATAATAAGCTTAATTTCATGGAAACGTCAAATTCTGTGAATAATAAATACCTGAGGTCGATCACGCATATTAGCTACTCCTGAGAACTAAGATAGAAGAGCTCTGCTGCGGTCCAGCGGCTCGTAGTATCGTTAAGACCAAAGCTTGGTAGAAGAGCTCTTTTTATAATCTTTTGGCGTTTCACAAAACAAAACAGCGCAACTTTCTTGGTAGTGAAAAGTGACACATCTATATCATTTTTCTTCAATAAAAAATAGTATCAAAGAAAAAATAAAAAAAAATCGATATCGGCCAGACTGCAACGTCAACGATTGCATATAAACTTCATTATTTTACCACACTCTTCACACCACAACACAGCAGCACTTACACTGCTGTAAGACAGAAACAGGTGCGACAATCCCGCCAGTCTCACAACGAAGGGTATTGGGTGCTACCTTATTAATACCATTAATAACCACCTACAGTGAAACTGCCTAACCAGAAGTTATAATCATTTACTTGACATATTCATTTAAACAATTGATTAATTGTTCGAATCGATTATATCTGCACATGGGGACATTTAGCGCGTGTTTTGCATTTATACATAATCTTAGTCAAGTATATTATGTTATGACTATATTCCTATATGAAATTTTTAACATAGAGAACTAAAATTAGTCCTTTTCGCTTAAATCAATAGATCGAGGTAAAAGTATTATATCCTTGCAGGTGTCATCTAAAGAGTTAGTTCACAAATTAGTACCTACCAAAGGTACTAATTTGTGAACAAGATTACAGCATCTTTAAAGTCGAGTTTTATAACATTTTTTATCAGTTTTATGATCTAATAATCGGTCAAGTGCGAGTCGAATCTATAGATATAATAGATCGAGGCGCTGTAATAGGGTTCCGCTTTTAACCGTTTAATACGGAATCCTAAAAAAATTTAGTATTCATGATACTTTAAGGCAAACAAAGTTTCGACATCTTTTCTGGGTCTGGGTGTTTGTGTATTCGTCTCTGTGTCTGTCCATTACACCCAAAAGACAGGGAACCTTAGTAAAGGGTTGTAAGAAGGAACTAGAAATAATATCTTAATGCATCATCTTCGTTTTCAACTTTAGATAAGTAAGATACTCTTATCAAAGTTTTCATCATTCATTTTTATTTGAATACCTTCCCTACTTTTCTAACCAATTTCTAAAAACCATCAAAATTAATATTCGCAGATGCACACAAGCCTCCAAGCCACTCTCTCCATTGAGGCGTAAAAGGTTTATCTAAGTTGTATCTCGTGTATTTACGTGTCCTGCTTATCCCAGAAGGCCGCTACCAGTCTCACTCTTTTGATTTATAGATACTAGAATGTAAATGTGGTCGCCACGAGAGCAATTCTGAGTTTATTAACCATCGGGTTATTCAGAGGTAAAGTGTTAGCATTTATCACATTGTAAATACTGCTATTTTGAGCTGCGCTTTAGTTAAGCTTGTAGTTATGTGTACCACTAAATGAGATGATTTTTGAGCACGATATTAAGATGTAAATTTAAATGTCCTATTCCTTTTGCTAAATGTCCTCCTAATTCCTTTGAAAAATTACCTATTAAAGCGATAAGGACTTTTAAGTTAAAGAAAACGGGTTTATAACTTACGCCGGTTAGTAATAAATAATAAACTATCTTAAACAAGAAGTTTCATAATTTGATGATTTGTATTTTGTCAATAATTGCCAAATTTTTTGGGAAGTAAAATGCCCTTTTGCTTACAACTACAGGTGTTCTTAAAAGCCTTCTCTTACTCTTTACAAAGACACAATTCGCAGCGTTCTTTATTAGCTTCTCGTCTTTAATAAAACATGTACTCAAGTAGAGTAATTGTTAGGTGTCTTGATAAAGCCAGTGGGTGTCGCACGGTGTCACCGTTTATGGTGATAATGTGTCTAGGGTGAGAACGTTTTGTTGTAAAAAATGTAGTTCTTGCATAAAATATTCTAATTTTAACCAGACTATCAGAATTTTGATACACTTTTATACTTATTGTAGTGTTGACAGTAGATACATGTAATTTTTTTTTATATTTACGCACGCACGTATGCCGGTCCAAGCCTATTTATTGTACTGACTTGTAGTTTAAAAAAATATAGATTGAGGCACAAAATCGTACAAAAGCTAAGAAAATGTTATGATGATCTCATAATGAGAAGCATTACGCTATAGTCCACCACGCTGGCCAAGTTGCGTTGGTAGACTTCACATACCTTTAAGGTTTTTTTACAAATTCTCTCAGGTTTCCTCACGATGTTTTCCTTCACCGTTTAAGCAAGTGATAATTTATTTATTTATTCATGATCACCAACATTATGTACACCAAATAAAAGTAACAAACATAAATACAGAGAAAAGAGGTATATGTCATTACAATTATAAGTGAAGACAGCATGCAAATACAGAAAGCAAGTAACATAGCTAGTAGGAGTAGTATTATCATAATTAAAGGCAATTAAAAATCTAATATCACTTAATTAATTTCTAATACTTTGAAAAATCAGAGGTACCTGGTACCTGGGATATTAACCGCGGACCCCACGATCGAGAGGCCGAGTTTCTTAACCACGTATATCATTGCTATGATGATAATTACGTGCAATTAGACGATGGTAATGATTGTCCTTTGAATGCACAATATTTAATAATGAACACTAAAATGCGAGCATTTGCAACATAATCGATTATTTCGATCGATCGATTATATATCGAGCATTTGCGACATAACATTATCGATATACGATCGGCTGCGTATGATCTTTACCGTAAACATACGAGTATTATTGCGAGTAAAGTTTCCTCGAGAATAGCATTCTATTTTTTTGCAAAATGTAAATAAAGAGGGGAGATAGAATCGCTGACATGTATTGAATATATTACTTATTTTATAATAAGTTCTATGGAATTTTCGCAAAAGTGAATGTCAGTTACACAATATATCATCATTTCCTTTGCAATACACGCCACGGCAGGATCTCGGGAAGCAATAAGTTCTGGGTTGAATAAACTTTGTACACTTTTATCAGAAATCATGCTCAGCGAAGACGTAGCTTCTGTGAATCTCATTTGCGTTAGGATGGCCAGGATGGTGAGATATTTGAGGATAGTCCTGAAATGAGTCGATGCGGATATTGAATGAACTCTTTGAGATTACTTGAAAAAAAGGCTATTTTAATTTTATACATAATTGATACGTCTAGAGAAGATACATTTTCAAAAATACTATCTAGGCGCTATTTATATGAATAAAGAACTTTCTTGCATACATACTTCTTATTACATCAGTTTAATTTTCATAGAAACAAAATGAAAAAAATCAAAGCTTTTAACTTACTAATGTATATACATAGTAACTTGTAAGGGTTTTGTTTTTCGTTTTGACGTACATGACCCTAAAAATAATAAAATTAACTTAATTACACTTTAGTATTCCAACAAAGACAAATCGTTTCTCAAAAAAAAATTGGAAAAAATAAAAAAAATAAAAAAAAATGCTAGAAAATTTTTAAACTAGAAAAATATGTGGTAATTCCAAAAAAGTTTCAAATTGTATGGCCACCCTTGTATCGCTCACCCCAACCGCGGGTCGAAGAATATCAATATCGTTAAGTGTCAATAGAGCCTTCTCATGTATAGTTCATGCAACACTGCTTATAATCTTATCGTAAGTGCATTTAATCGCGCATACAAAGCGATTGCACTGTGTGACTACGAAAGATATGAACCTGGACTCACTTTCTATAATATTGTATTTCTATATTTGAAGGTGGTAGAACCCTTTGTGGTTCGACTCCGGCGGCACCACCGCCACACCTATTTCTACCTAATAACACCAGTGTTAGGCGCTGCTGTGTTTCGGTTTGAAGGGTGTGGTAAGGGAGACAAACTTTTCCGAGGCGTTCCAGCTTAGTCCTCAGGGGTAGCGGCGCGTCTGTGGCCGACCTCAGGTAGGAATATGTAACCCTATCTGGGGTTGATTACAGATGTCCATGGGCGGCAGTAGCCACTTACCATCAGGTGGACTGTATGCTCGTTTGCTATTCTTATATCATAAAAAAAAAATTAGCAGACGACCATGCCACCTCATGGAAAGTGGCTACTGCCGCGCTTAGGTATCTGTAATTAACCAGATAGCGTTAGAGTCCCACCAAGTTAGCTATAGATGCGATGCTACGCCTGACGGCTCAGTTGGAACTTACTTAATTTTCCTAACCATTTTTTTTAAACCGGATTAGTGCATCCCTTACCACCGCAAAATAAAATAGGCAAACAAAGCTTGGCATTAGTAACCCCAAAGTCGATCCACAAAGGCCTCGATCACCATGAATAAAAATTTATTATTTTTATTCATGGTGATCGAGGCCTTTGTGGATTTGTGGATTTTTTGATTAATTTAGTTTTTTCAAGAAAAAGAATTTAGATATAAATTAACTGCTTTAGACTGAGAAATAAAAAAGTATTTTAAAAACCACACAGCACGAAAATTAAACATAAAAAATGTTTCAATACAAAAATGACGAACAATACTAATCATAATTATAGACACCTAAATTCAGCTCTTAAAACAA
Source organism: Epargyreus clarus (assembly GCF_041222505.1). Lineage (NCBI taxonomy): Eukaryota > Metazoa > Arthropoda > Insecta > Lepidoptera > Hesperiidae > Epargyreus > Epargyreus clarus. The sequence continues at coordinate 13,488,665 of NW_027332225.1, read as the reverse complement.
AGAAAGGTACATCATCTAGCTCATGTGGCCTCTAATGCATGCAGCTCGCGTCGCGGCGCCGGCGTCGCACATGACTAATGGCAGCCCAGCGTTCATATTAATGCTCGAGAATCAATTCCATATCGATCGATCGAATTTGTACTATTTGATTGTTATTCTGCATATTTGTGCATACGGAATACTCATCGGAGTATAATACTTAGTGCTAAGCCATTTTAATTCTTATACAGGATGTTGATAATATTAAAAAAATATTTTTTATGAAGTAATTCCGTGATAGGTAAATAGTCGAATCTAGTCTTTAATTAATTAACATTCCTACCTGATGTAGCCCATAGATGCGTCGCTACCCCCGAGGACTAAGCTGGAACGCCTCGCATAAGAATGTCTCCCTTAACACACCCTTCAAACCAGAAAACAACAGTGCTAACATTACTGTTGTTAGAAATAGGTGTGGCTGTGGTACCGCCGGAGTAGAAGCACAAAAGGTTCTACCACCTTCAAATGCAGTGATCAAATTTTACACCCCGCATACCTTCTAAGCGGCTACAGCTACTTTTGGTCGCAAAAACGTGCGTTAACACGAACGTTTTATACCGCGCCCCAACGCAACTGGTGCTTGAGTTCTCTCTGATGACGGCCACAGAATCCTTGTTATTCCCAGGACTAACACGGAATGCCTCGTATAAGTCTCCGCTTTATCACCTTCCAAACAATATCACAGCTACATACGTTTGTGTCTGCTGTTATTCAGCAGAAATAAATGCAGCGCTGGCGCCTGCCATATCTAACCAAAAACAGTTCTATCATCATCATACCTCATATCATATCATCAGCAACCCATTACTGTCCCACTGCTGAGCACGGGTCTCCTCTCATAATGAGAAAGATTAGGCCATAGTCTACTGCGCTGGCCAAGTGCGTATCGGTAGACTTCACATAATTTGAGATTTTTTTTTATAAATCTCTTAAGTATGCAAGTTTCCTTACGATGTCTTCCTTCACTGTTTAACAAGTGATAATTAATTTCTAATGCACACATAATTTTGGAAAATCAGAGGTGCGTGCCTGGGATTTGAACCTAAGACCCTCGATCGAGAGGCCGAGTTTCTTAACCACTAGGCTATCACTGCCTTATAGCTCTATCGTATGAATGAAATGTTCTATATCTATAGGCAAACGAAGCCTATATTAAGACATTAGTTAATCTAATCGTTTAAATTTTATTGTTTTCAATTCCAATATGATAATGATGATAGCGCACTTAATAACGTTTACTAAATGTCAACCATTGCGGGCTCGCCCGTTTCTATTTTGCCATAAATTTAGCACTTGTACTACAAATTACTAATCGTTAATTAGCTTATCCGTTCTCGAACTGGTTTTCGAAATATATTGTTGCTATTTTTGGCCAAGATTGTGAGTTAATGAGATTTGTTCCCTTTGGTATTTGGTGTTGGTTTAGTACGTAAGAATACCATATTTTAATCAATATCAAACTTCATCTGTTAAGGTCATAATGAGGGACTTAACACGAGGCGTTGTATCTTAGTTTTTTGGAATTATAATTTGCGACCCAGCCATGCAAACCCCATAAGTTAATATGGACATTGGACAGAATGCAAATGCTTTTCATGCCGACCTTCATGCCAACTTAAGTAGGAAACTAATCTTATCTGGAGTAGATCACAGATGCCCATGGGTGGCAGTTGTCACTTATCATCAGGTGAACTGCATGCTCGTCTGTATATTATAATATTTCGAGGTAACCCGGCAAACGTTGTGTTGCCATATAAATAAAAAAATGATAAGGGTGAACAACCCTTATCACTTAGGGGTATGAAAATAAAAGATAGTAGCCAAATCTCAGACTGAATATGCATATAAAATTTGGTGAAAATCGGTAAAGGTGACACGAGAATTTTATATATAAAATTAATTGCAATTATCACATGATTATATTGAGGTATTAATTGTATATATCTACTATACTCAACATCCGTACATAATAACTATTTCGTCTAATCCCATATTCATGACTTTGGCTCATTTGATTATGTTCTTGTTGTCTTGTTATCAATACTATGTCCTCAAATAGTGCATTACGATAATGGCAAATCTATGCAAATGACGTACTTCGGTGTATACTGTTTTCTTTAATTTATTCTATTGTATTGTACTATTAATTTATTCAGCGGTGATACAATATTTCAGTACCGTTTAACGATCACGCGGAATTAAGACGTTTAATTATGTTTTGCGATAAATAGTGACGTTTATAAACGGTAGTACTGTTAAAGGTTTGATACTGAGACAATCAGGTTTCTCTTTTTTTGAGGTTTGGGTTAAAATTTCGATATAACTTTATTTAAAAATAGAGGAGAATATCGTCAAAACTATATGCCTGAGAGTTCTGTAAAAAAGTTGTCAAAGTCAAGTTGAGTGAAGTCTACTGTTGTGTATTGCTCATCGAAGTGGACTGGCTTAAATCCTTCCCAGGAGTGGAGAGTCGTGTCCAGTCAAAAGTGGATGAATAATAATGCTGATTATACATGACAGTCGGCTGCTCTGACACAACAAAAGACAAGTGAATTACAGGAAAATAAGTAGACTTGTAATATGGAACGTTAGTACACGCACTTAATATAAGAATTCTTCACACTCACACACACATCTCCACACGGGATGATATCGGCATTTTGAATTTGACATTATACCTAAAGCGAATTTTGATTTCGAAATTGAGGTTTGAGATATATTTATTCTCATAAAAATTATAAAATGATTTAACACAACGTGGTACGTGGACCACACTGATTTAACAAGGATAAGGTACAGGATTCAAGCACTGGCAGCAAGACTCATTTTCAATATAAAATTCTGTCACAAATATCACGATTAGAACCTAAAGTTTCAAACTTTAATCCAGCCATAACAGAAATATCCAAACAGACTTTTCGCAATATACCGTAAACTAAACACAGAACGCAACATACGAGTATCACATTCAACCAACGTCAGCTCTGATACATAAGTTGAATATAATGTCCTATCGACCAATTGGATCAGTCGTGGACCATTACATGGCGCCATTATTACTTGACGAGTTTTATTAATGACCATAATGCAATTATTTATACGACTGCTGTCCACTGGCTTTAAATTAATTAACTTATTATTATAATCCGCGAAGCAATTACTTGCTGTGGAATGTGACGAATGCTAAGGATTCATGCCTTCGTAGCCTCCAATATGGAAATGGATTTGCCAATATTGAACGTGAATTATTGCTTAATATTTGTAGTTATTTTAGAGTTAAAAACATAGACTTAGCTTACAGTATATAATTTAATAGTTTGGTGGTAGAATGCCTTTATGGTTTGACTCCGGCGGCACTACCGCCACACCTATTTCTGCCTAACAACAGCAGTGTAAAGCGCTGTCGTGTTCTGGTTTGAAGGGTGTGGTAAGGGAGCCATACTTTTCAGAGGCCCTCCAGCTTAGTCTTCACGGGTAGCAACGCATCTGTGGTCATCCTTCATTAGGTATCTAATCTTATCTAGGTTTGATTACAGATGTCCATGGGCGGCAATACCCACTTGCCATTAATTGGACTACATGTCCATGTTGGCTATCTCAACATACCACTTTTCAATTATTACCCGGCTGCCAAGGAAGAGTTATTTTTAAGTCGAGTTTTTGTTGGATAAACTCCCGTTCGGTAGTAAATAGTTCTTTTCTTTATCAATTACAAGTCCAGTCAGATAGTACACATCTAACGTGAAGTGAGCAGCGAGCTGATAGCGCTATCAGTCTTAAGACAACTAGATTAGAGGTACGTCCGCTAATTGAATAAAGTCATTAACACACATCTCATATGCGTCTTGGTTACAAGTTTTACCAACGACGAATGACTATTTTCACAATATTTTTTTGTTTTTTTTTTTATTATATTAAAGTAGAAGACGGTAAGCTGATGGTAAGTGGCTACTGCAACCCATGATTTTTTTTAAATATCGGAATAGCATAGAAGTATGCAGTTACCTGGTAAGCTTCTACTGCTTCCTATAGACTTTTTAATCAACCTCATATAAGACCAGATTCATAAAAGAGGTTGACCATTTACACCTTGCTTTCCCTGAGGATAAAGTTGGGATACCTCGGATGTTCGGACCTAAGTATGTGCCCTCAAATCGGAACACAGCAGTGTTTAACATAGCTACAATTCGGCAAAAATAGGTGTGGCGGTGATTACACCAGAACTGAACCACAAAGGACCAAACCACGGATTAATATAAATACGAGTAATAAGTAGATTTGAGCACGAAATATTTTATTGTTCTCTCCATACTATTTAGGTTTTCTACCCGTTAACTCCTACAAAGAGATGCAGAAAATCCGGGATATTAAAAAAACTCTGAAACTACTACGTAAACGTTGTGAATGCTACTAATAAACTTAAAATATATATTCTAGACAGACATACGAGCGAATTATGCGTTATGTAGGGCAATTTATATCAACCAAGCAATGAAGAATAACGAGACATGCACGCCAGGCGCCGTTAGTTAATTAAATCAAATGATCTTTATAATTATGATAATAATATTAAAATTAGAATGTCCTGATACATTAGACAAGCATACTTGTCTTGTGCGTGCTGTATTGTATGTATTATTTACTTAAGCCGACCGCGGAGGGTTATGTTTTTCGAGTGTATGTATGTATGTATGTAAGTATGTATGTATGTATGTATGTATGTCTCATACTTTGACACGTCCTACAGCCCAAACGAATTGACGGATTTTAACGTATGAAGTGTCGTTAGATTCATCTAAATTGTTGGTGTTACGTAGAGTACTTTTAAGCAGTCGGATTTTTATTTTTATAATTCTCTAGTTATTTAATGGGAGTAGCAAACGACCCTGCAGTTAGCCCTTTACCCAAATATGTATTCCGAGAACAGCAAATAAAATAGATCCATTTTTGCGACATCGATCTTTAAGTCTTCCATATTCTTTTGTTCATTATTATATACTACATGGAAAGTATTCGAAAATCTTTCTTTTTCGGAAAAAATACGCTCGTCACCTTTGTAATCAATCCCAAATGGGAAATAGGTTTGAAATCCTATCCACCCTCTGTGACATATTACAACTAATTCTAATGTATTGTAGGACTCCTTATCGCCTCTTTAATTAGGCTTATTTGAAGCATACTTCATAATTTTCATGTTAACACCTTTCCAGAAGAAGATGACACTTATACGCCAATTTATACCGTTACACCATTTATTAAAATAATAAAGTCATAAATATTCATAACACATCTTTAATTAACTTCTTTTGATAGTATATCATCTATAATCCTAACGTTAGGTTTTGTCGGCTCGTTCACAACTAACAATAGTACATTATCCTCCTTATCAGATGCCTTGCTTCAAACGTCTATTTATTTAAATCTCTGTTTATATCTCCTTAGTCCAACTTAATGTCACACGGTACTGCAAATACACCAGGAACACAGGATAGAAATGGCTTATGGCTTATGCAAATACCTCGCTTGTTCTTTCGAGACATATTTACGAGTGCGGATACAAGACAAGACCCGTTTCTATATTGTATGATCTAATATTGTGCGTCGTGGGAACGGGCTCCTTTATCCTGTTCCAGGATATCTTTATGGGATCTTAGATATGATCCTTATGATGCATTTGTTGAGCGTGGAGAACATAGATAGTAAACGTGATAGCGTTTACTATCTATGTTCTCCACGCTTGAATAAATTGATATATGGCGATAGCCATATATCAATTTATTCAACTTTTCCCTCCAAAAATTGTCATTTTACAATTTCTAACATTTAGTAATTGTTAAATATCAATCTTTGATAGACAAAACAGTGGATAGATCGATTATTAATAACGAGCACTTACACACGGTTCTGCAAATACACCAGGAACACAGGATAGAAATGGCTTATGGCTTATTCAAATACTTCGCTTGTTCTTTCGAGACATATTTACGAGTGCGGATACAAGACAAGACCCGTTTCTATATTGTATGATCTAATATTGTGCGTCGTGGGAACGGGCTCCTTTATCCTGTTTCAGGATATCTTTATGGGATCTTACATATGATCCTTATGATGCATTTGTTGAGCGTGGAGAACATAGATAGTAAACGCTATCGCTATTGCTATCAATTTATCCAATGTTTCCCTCCAAAACGACTAGTTCGTCAATTTCTAGGATTAATTGTTAAATGTCAATCTTTGGTAGATAAAACATTAGATCGATCGATTATCAATAGCGACCATTTAATTAAAGAGTAGCTAAAAATTCTAAGTATATGGTCAAGAATAAAATTCGAATGTGACGGAAATTGCGCGCGCAACGGAAGTACGTTATGTCAAATATGTCAAGGAACGCGCGAAACGCCACAGATAAATATTAATCAGTGTTATAGTTTGCAATATATTTTGACAACCAACAGATAATAAATAATAATCAGTCATAAACCGAAGTGCAGTCTACCCAAACTGGTAAATTATAGTTCGATTAGGAACCGAATAAAATATGGAAAATTAGTAAATATTATTATTAATTTCGACAGTCAACAGATAATAAAGGGTAGGTGTATAAAATACATTTCTATACGAGTAAAATGTTGCACGGGACAAATAAACGTTACAATTTTAATTTTGACATTAAACAGATAATAAATAGTAAATAATTAAAAAATAATAAATAGTAAATAATAAAATATAATAGTATATATAATATAATAGTATATAATAAATAGTAAATAATTAATTAATATTGAATTAAAAACTTAATCAAAAAACTTTTTCCACCAAAAATAAAAACAATCGCCTGTAGTTTATTCCTCCGACGTGAGACATACACGTAAACAATTTTTCTCTTTCATACTTTTAATTACAGACCTTAGGTAATATTAAGACGATTAAGTCTTTCCAATCCAATTATTCACGCTCGTAAAATTTGAGCTAATCGTTAGGTACAAAATAATGTAATTCAGAGCGTGTTAACATTCCCTAAGTGGTTATTTGGAAAACTGGCCATTAACGAATGTATTAATATGTATGAGCCGGGCAATCAAAGACACGCTTACTTGACGATCTGACAAGCGCACAGGATAAGTTCAATAAGATATACCTAATAATAGTGCAAACGAAAACATATTATTTTGCATTACGTCGTCAAGCCATTATTCTTCGACCATTAGGCACGGGTCTCCCCTTTGTCCCTCTGGTTCCGGGTCTAAAATAGAACTACGGTATCCCCTGCCTGTAAGAGGCGACTAAAAGGGGGCTTCTGGGGTCGCAGATGGCAAGAGTGGGAGCTTAAACCGCCCGGTAAGCCGCTGCCGGTGCCGCATACCGTCGTACACACTAGATGGTTTGACGCGTTTTATACTCACCAGGGTAGAGCCCGACGGAGTGAGATGTAGGATTAGAGGGCTCCAGTTACGTTCCTTTGAAGATCTCGGAGTCCTCAACGCAGCGTCGAGACCGTCACTTAATCCCACATAGCCCCGTGTCGCACCCACGGCACCTGGTACCTCTTGTAGGTTTCCCCCTCGTTAACAAAAAAGGTACGGGTCTCCTCTTAAAGTTATATGTGAGGTCGTAGTCCTCCGCGTTGGCCAAGTATGTGCGTCTTGATAATGCTGAGTACTTTGCATTGGCGTAAACATAGGTTTACGATTAGGATTAGTAGGTTTAGGTAGGGTATGGACTTGGCAAATAAAAAAGTGATAATAAACTCTAATACACACACAAAATTATGGAATGTTACAAATTAATACCTAGAATTATGATCTTTCAATTTAAGGGGACAAAACTCACCCCACTAAGGCAGCCCTTCAATGACTTAAAATAAAGATATGAGTAAATTAAATTATAATTATTTCGTAATACTGTGAAAGAATAAGAATATTCTTTTTAAAATGTACCTAAATTACGAGCATAAATTATGAGTATATTATCGATATAAAGATATTCTTACATATATTTATGCCAATACGTAATTGGGAATACCTATGAGTGAATTATGGACGTCTGGAAATTTTGTCGCGCCAAAATTAAATAATGCGATAAACTATCTAATAACAGATATTTTGGTTATAAATAGTGAAACGATAGCGTTAAGCGCAGGTGTTTCTGTTTCAAACCAAAACAAGAATTTTGTTTTGTGAAATCGTAATGTCAAACAAGAATGGCCATTGCCGCCCATGGACATTTGAACATCTGTTAGTGAAGTCTTACCTGAGTTCAACAGATGTGTTGCTACCACTAAAAGCAAAATTTCCAACGCTTCTATACCTAGAGTAAGTAAGTATACAGATACTTACATATAAATTGTTTAGTTACATGTTTCAAAAAATCAGAAACCTAGCAAACGTACTGCCGAAAATTTAAATGTACCCAGTGCCTCTCGCGCTCCCCCAAGAAACTAAATACATCTCATACGTTAAACTATATAAAGCCCTTTTAGGTCAAAGCTAGTGCAAAAACACAATTTCTTTGTCCTTTGTCCAATACAATATGTACAAACACTCGGAAATGATAAAAAAATAAACTTAAGCCTTTTTCCTGTCACGCATTTCCACGCTTGCATGCGTATCCCAACCGCACACGTATTAACACGCTGCAATGACGCATGAATGACAATTCGCGTGACGCATGCGTCTTGCACGCGCACACGCATAACAGGATATTTTCTATGAAACGATAAGATTTACACGCACGCGGACCAGATCCGCATGAGGACACGCTCGCGTGACAGGAAAAGAATGGAACAAATACGCACACGGGCACATACCCGCGTGACAAGAAAAGTCTTGAGGGTTATTCCCTCTACAATATAGCTAGTCTGTACAATGCCAATCAGTACGATAGCTTCGGATAGGACTTGATCTGCGTTATCAGTCCAGCTGACTGATACATGCTAAACACAGCTTGCGCTGATAACAGCTACTTAGGACCAGTTGTTCCCTAAATAACATTGATTTAATTAAGATAAGGTTCATTTATTAAGCACTAAAATGTAAAAGCAATTTTATTCATATATCGGGTAGAATTTGAATGAAAGCGATTTGTAGTAACCCACACTTTATGCGTAGACTGGGATAGCTAGTTACTAATCAACCTAAGTACTAATTGAGTTAAATCAATAATATATTATTCAAAAGAAGATCATTTACGTACTTCTTCTTGAATGTTGTATATTCTATCAATAAGCAACGTGTTTCATTATGGAGAAGAAGTGGCGAAAGAAATTTTGCATCACATAACTTTTTATACATAATGACAAACTGAAGCTAATGTATGTACGTGTGGAAATATGAGTTTGGACCTATCCTACTTACATACTTGATAAATTATGAATAAAGGTCGAAAATCGCATAATAAAAACAAACCTTAGAATTAATGATTCTATGAATCACGCGACTAAAGCCGTTTAATTAAAAACCAATGCTAAATTAAGACTTATTTATTTTAAATCATCATTATCTTGCATAATTTATCAAAATTAACCGCCGCATAATAAATAAATGACCTCAACAAAGTCGGAACCATTAAATAATTCATTAATATCGCTGACCAATTGTAAATCAGCAAACGCATGCCACATTACGAAACGAACCAATCAGATTGCGGCATTTGAAATTGCAAATTGGATTCCGCGGAACGTTTTAATTATTTCTATCATTTATAAATTTCGTATGATGGAAGGATGGAAAGATGAATGATTTATTATAATTGTTATTGCATTTACATAGATGTGGGTTTCGTAATTTTGGGGGAACTAGCGTTTACACGCGGATATCTCTATGTATTCACATACATGAATCACAGATAAATTATTTGTTTTTTGATGGCTTTTTTTTACATTAAAAATAGCATCTTTTCGCTTTAAATTACATGGTTAAATAGAAATGCATACTATAATTTGAAGATATTTTATTCTACTTCGTATATTTACCCCAATTTAGAAAGAAACGACCCCAAAAATAAATCGCCTTATATCAGTTTCTCTATTTGAATGACAGTCAATATCCTACGCTACTACACTAGTTTTGGATGATCGATGCACTGATATCTATTATTTAATAAAAAAAACCTTTCGGTTAATATGTACGGATGTGAGGTCGTTTTTATGTAATTCCCGTGTCACATGTAAATATAACAAATTTACATTTGCGTGCACACAAAACCGATAACGGATATACAGAATAGACTCCAAAACACAGCACAGCCGAAATAGTGTCAGAAGTAGTGTCGAAATTGTACCATGAAAGATATCTTTTTACAACCAACTCGACACACAGATTTCGGACAAGTTTGGTATATATATTACATAGTAGGTATATAAAGTACAAGGTACATTGATCGTAATGGGTACCGGTGAAATATTAACAGAGTGGCGTACCTCTTAGTTGGAATTTAATGGAAATAATGATTAAAGTAAACACGGAGCAAAATTGTTATTTTAGGCCGACGTTCAAAATTTATGTTTATTACTACTGTTCCATGTAACTGTTGTGAACTGTAGTCAATATATTTAAACCTAACAAATAGAATTACTCCTTCGGTGTACAATTGATCTGTGTAGGACAATTACTAAACTATTTTTAAATCAATGGTTGGAATTTATTCGGTTTGTATAACTTTACCGTATTAATAAAAATGTATTTTCCTTAAAATTAAGGGTTTTAAAGATTCATCGGATAAAAAAAATACGAAATAGTTGACAAACAAGCATGCAGTTCGTCTGATGGTAAGTGGTTGCCAATTATGGATACAGGCAATTATGGACATCTATAGAATCCACCCTATCACTGTACCCTTAGTACGAGTTTTTACGTTTTCACAAAAATGACTGTTTTGGTATTTGTTTACGTATTTGCCCATACATTCCCCCCCCCCCCCCCTCAGTCAGCGCCCCTGGCGAATTGTATCAGAACTGATTGGAAATTTATGGGAAATACGTAAACAAATACAGAAACAGTAATTTTTGACAAAACGTAAAAACTCATACTAAGGGCACTGAAGCCGGCCACAGATGCATTGCTAGTTGTTATACCTAAGGACTAAGTTAGAACCCCTAACATAAGTATGTTTACTACTTTCATGATGAACAAGCATTAATTATAAACTGATGACGTAATCATGTAAGTCAGAGCAATCAATAACAATAATCAGATCGAGGAAATGAAAGGACCTCACACTGATTGTCAGAGAAGTGTGATTGAATTAATTCATCACACAATCATACCGCCATTTGAGTCAATTGGAATGAGCTAAAATGGTAATTGTGTCTGATTTAGAATGTTCCTAGTTGTGATAATAAACTATTTTTATATACTTCGGAGTTTAGGTTCATAGGTGGTAGAATCCTTCGTGTGCAAGACTCTGAATTAACCAACGCTACCATACTTTCTTCTGATAACGGCAGTGTCTAGCACTACATTTTATTTTGGTTTGAAGAGTATGCGAGAAATTCCAATTTAGTCCTTAGAGGTAGGAACTTATCTGTGACTAGTCTCAGGTTGAATTCTAATCTTATCTAGGGTTGAATTAAGATGTCTATTTAGGATTCCCTACGTGGTCCTGGACTTGTAGCATGAGTACTAACATCGGTCGGTTTGTGACCTTATTTTAATATATAATATGTATATAACATTCATAATAATATATTAAATAAATATAAATGATAATATCTCAACAACACATATAAGAAGAACTTACTCCAATTTTTCCAGAAAAAAAAAATTTCAGACGAAGCAAATTGCACTCGCATACTACGAATCGATAACGCCACCAGATTATTTTATCTGATATTAGAAACAGTCATTTCTAATTTAGAAGCTTACCTCATGAATGATTGTTTCTTAACAATTCGATATGCCTAGGCGGATGTGCCGCTATTGTAAATTGCTATTTGCTTGTTATATTTAACAAGATTCCACATGGTTCCACCCGCATCTCTGCACGGATTCTTAATTATTCTAAGGGAATCCCCGACACGTTTGGCATAACGCGGACGGTGTCACTAATTTAGAAACTTTATTACAGAAAGAAAAGGGTACATTATCAAACAGGGCAATGAAAATTCTGTGCTGAAAAATATCTTGCTTTATTTGTAACTAAATTAAGAGCAAACCTTTTTAATAGAGGGGCACGTCTTTCCGTTTGTTGATTAAGTAGCTACTTACCTACTTACTTACGTTACGATGCCTGTAAAACAATATACCTATATTGTTTTACAGGCATCGTAACTTTAAATTAAATATTCTATTACTCTTCAATCTTCAATTACTTTTCATTGCTCCTATTTGATTATTCTAATTCACGATACTACAGAAGTATCAAAAAATAAGCATAGAAAGATTACAAATATCCACTTATTCCAAAATCACAAACAAATATTCTCAATTACAATAATTCGTAGTTTCTGCAAATGGCTTCGTATCACTACTATTATTTAATACTTCATTAATCGTGATCATAACATAACAATTAACATAAACACGGCAATACTACGCAAAGCAACAGTTCAATGAATCTGTGAATCCTACGCATCTCACACTTACTACAGGATGCATCACGTCATCTTCGATAATTAACCTTCGATCATCATCTCATGTTCCACTTAATGTTGCTATTGGCTTATGGGGTATTGGATTTACATTATTTACGCTTAGTCCTTCATTATCATCAATGGCATTGTCACCTGAGTCACGTAGATCATAAATGATCAATAAATTGTATCTATTTTTTTCCTCTCAAATTTTCTCTGATGCAATAGATTGATACATTTTAAAAATCGGAAAAAAAACAAATGTTTCATAACAAGTAAAAAGAGAAAATCTTAATAAAATTACCAAAATATTAAAGCTAACAATCTAAGGGAGATTTCAAAAATTTCGGTGTAAATAAAAATGTCTACATGCTTTTTATCAAGAACGTTTTTAATATGTCACAATACCGGATATGCTTAATAAAGATTAATTACGAATATAATGAAAAGAAAAATGTTAATTGACTTCCAACTAATTCGTCATAAAATATCCGGTACCATTATCAAAACGTCATATATAAGAAAATGGAAGAATGCTTCTTCGAATTTCTAATCTCACTTTTCTTCAGCAAGTGAATCACGTTAAAAAAATGTTTTATAGGATATCTACGGCGCCGGTTTAATCGGTGAGATAAGGAAAATCGCAATATACACTTAGCAATCCGCACCGCATATAGATTTAATCACCGAGCAATTGTAAGAAATGATAGTTTTAATTTAAAAGCGATAGTCGCTTGCAATTTTGCTGAAGACGAACCTGTACGCCTTATCGTAATAGTACCCTTTGTATTAGATTTTACGTTTTTACAAAAATACTGTTTTTGTATTTGTTTACGTATTTGCCCATACATTTCCGATCAGCGCCCCTAGCGGACTCTATCAGAAATGACTGGAAATGTATGGAAAATACCTAGACAAATATAAAAATATTATTTTTTGTAAAAACTCATACTAAGGGTACAGCTTATCATAACAGGCGCCTTTGATGCAAATGATATTATTAGTGTAGAAGCAGATGGGCTCGATACGATTTAAGATATCAAATCTTAATAATCAGTCAGATTAATTAATTAATTCCAAAGTATGTTATTGCGTCTTGGTTTGCGCATTTTTCAAGAACAAAAAACGAAAACAACGTATAAAATTATTGTTACGTTGTAGGTACAAAAATACCAAAAGAGCAATTTAGAGCAATACTATATTTATGACTTAGATTTTCGTCCTGGGTATTTACATACTTGTGTGTATATGTTTATGGCAGCTACAAAATAGGCAATCCTAGTTTAAGATTATGCATGTAGGAGACCATATTCGTTGCCCTTTGCATAGCATTGCGTAGCACTACTCTTTGATGACGGAACCCAAAATAACTTATAAAATTCCACCTGCAAGTATCCACCTAAAACATTTATTATCAGCTTCAGATTGAATAATGTGATTCACGTTGAATTCGAACCTCGGACCCATCGATTGACACGCTAAATTTGAACCACAAAGCCCCACCACGAACTGCTGTACACTGAGAACTTCTTTTTAGCCTCATAACAGCAGCGGTAAGCGCTACTGTGTTCTGGTTTGAAAGGTGTGCTAAGGGAGATATACTTTTCGGAGGTATATAGGAAATACCAGGTATACCTAGTCATATCTGGGGTTGATTACAGATCTCCATGGGGGGCAGTAGCGACTTAACATCAAGTGGAGTGCGTGCTGGTCTGCTACTCTTATTTTAAAAAAATATTCTAACTGATTGCGGTACTTAACTTCCCAGTCAAAATCTTTCCCGCACAATTTAGAACCATTGAGCCATCAGATACTATCACTAATGGGTCACAATCGTGGATCTAGTGTAATTGATTCTCTTATCTGACCAATTTAGTTAGGCGCCTCGGCTTATCGCGCACAAGTAGATATTTTCATAATGATTCAATCGGATGTGAATTTAATGGAATTGTAGCTATTTGACTGGTATTTTTGTTTTTTTTTCTAGTTCTTGAGTATAAGAGATTTGGTAGGTATTATTTTTTGAAAATTCGAAAAAGTGAAGTATGAAAATCAATTTAAAAAAACTAACCATCTCGGTTGTGATCATTGAACAGATATTCTTAAGCTTTAAAGCTTAGAAAACCTTAGTGACAGCTTGAAAACATCTGAAGCCGGTTCGCCACTGATCCCTTCCTTTTTTTTTTTTTTTTTTTTTTTTTTTTTTTTTTTTTTTTTTTTTTTTTTTTTTTTTTTTTGTTTACGAGGGGGAAACCTTCAAAAGGTACCCAGTGTCGTAGGAGCGACACGGGGTTATGTGGGATTCTTACCGCACTAAAACCCCCCCGGTGGCCGTCCTCAGCGTTGCCAAGAGGACTCCGGGATCTCCTACGGAACGCAACCGGAGTCCTCTGAACGCGTTGCCCCTTCGGGCTCCTCCTAGGTGAGCTTCAGGACTCACCACACCGTCTGGTGTTTACGACGGTATGCGACCACACATACCGCCGTCCTTCCCGGAGTTGCTTGCTGGACGGCTCGACCTCCCAATCTTGCCGCCCGCAACCCCGGAAGCCCCCTTTTAGTCGCCTCTTACGACAGGCAGGGGATACCGTAGCCCTATTCTAGTCCCGGGACTACAGGGACAACTGATCCCTTCCTACAGCCGACTCCATCAGAATAGCATACAAAAAAGTAATAATTCATTGTCCTAATTACGCTATAATATTAGTCCAAAATCAAAAAAGTAATTATTATTTTACAAGTAATTACCCGACTGCCAAGGAAGGGTTATGTTTTTCGCGCGTATCCTGTATGTTTGTCTTTCTTTATTTGATCCGATCTTACAAACGGCTGGATGAATTTCAACAGTTAAGGTGTCATTATATTTGTCTCAATGACCCGAGTGTCCTTAGATAGGTGTTAGTAAAAAAAAATCAAAATGGCGGATTTTTGGCGCGAAATAGTAACACATTTTAAAAAAAAAGTTAACCGAACCTATCGAGTAGGGTATCAAATGAAAGGAAATTAAACGGAGATTATAAAAACATATTTGTATATATATAATACAGCAAGGTGACTGACTGACTGACTAACTAAATGACTTTTTCATTTTTCAGAAATCAACGTACAGCCTAAACTAAGGACCATACAGTTCTGAAATTTTGCACATAGGTTCTCTATATAGCGTGAATACGTACTAAGAAAGGCCTTTTGGAAATTCTACCCTTAAGAGGGTAAAATAGGGAAAAACAGTTTTTTTGAAATCCTTTAATTTTGAAGCAACTGCTATAAATATTTGTATTTGGCTTTCTGGATAGGAACAAGGACGCACTTATTTATCCCCCTCCGAAAAATCAACCCCGTAGAGGGTTAAATAAGGGTTAAAAGTTCATTTGAACAACCGTCAATTTTGAAGCAAACACTATGAAATTTTGTATCAGGATTGTTGGATAAAAATAATGAAATTCTACCTCTAACGAGGTAAAATAATGACCGAAACTTTGAATTACTAAAAGTTATATATTTTATAGACCGTAAATGGTGAATTTTTCTCGCGAAATAGTAACACGTTAAAAAAAAATTAACCAAACCTATCGAGTAGGGTGTCGAAATAAAGAAAATTAAGAGTAGATTACTCATACATTATATAATATATCTTATATATAAAATTCTCGTGTTAGTTACCGTACTCCTCCAAAACGGCTTCACCGATTTTCACCAAATTTTATATACATAATCAATAGGTCTGAGAATCGGCCACTATCTATTTTTTTACCCCTAAGTGATAAGGGTTGTTCGCCCTTAACATTTTTTTATTTATATGGCAACACAACGTTTGGCGGGTCAGCTAGTACATGTATACACATCGAGATGACTGTCTGACTAAATGAGTGAGTTGCTGTGCTAGAGATCAACGCAAATGGAAACCGCTGAACTTAAGCGTGCTGGAATTTTATACATAGGTTCTTTATATAGCGTAAATGAGCACTAGGATAAATAAAATAGGATAATATCGTTTGAACATCTTTTGTTTTTTGAAGCAGACACCTACTATGAAACTTTGTATTGGCTTTCTGGATAAAAATAATGAAATACGTATTTCACTGCTTTTGGAAATTCTACTTCAGCCTTTTTGGTGCAGTCGGGTATTTGATTTTTTAAATTAATTACTTGTTATATTTATTATTTTATTTTATTTATTATATGATGTTGACCTGGAGCAACGCTGGAGTATATCGACACTATTTCTAACAACACTCCTCCCGCAGGTGCGCGATGTCGGTGCGACGGTGGTAGAGGGCCGGAGGGCGGCCGGGCTGGGCCAGCGCGCGCCCGTCCGCCGGCCGCCTGCCTCGCGTGAACCGCGCTACTATGCTCATGCCGGGCGCCCTGTCCACCTTGCTCGCGGTAAGTCCATAACAAATGTTACACTATGGCCAGCGTTACATTACACTGATACTCGGTCGCGGAAAAGCAACAGTTTCCAGTACATTGTTTGGTACAGTTTGCCGTTGTTGGACACTACGCGGGTGATCGATTGACCATGTTGTTACGTCGGAGAGAAAATCTGCATAATGTAGCGCTGGCTTAAGCAGTTAAGTAACTTCGAAGTGCATTTTTACATACATAGCTATAATCTACGTATATACTGGAATAATGTCATTGTCGACCCATTACCGTCCAGTAGCAGGAGCTAAGCTCGGGTCTCTTTTCAGAGTAAAAGGAATTTATGCCATAGTACACTGTGCTGGTCCATTGAAGTTTATCAACTTACTTGGAAAATCGGAAGTGCATTCCTGGAATTAAAACCTCGTACACCCCGAATAAGAAGTCAAGTTTCAAAATATCACAGGTGCAACGGGAATGTAATTAATGCTTATTACTGAAGATCAGGTTCAGTAGCGCTTTTGAAGAGACCTAACGCCTACAACCCTATCCATAATATTAATGGCAGTTGTAAGCTCCGCTAATTGTCCTATAAAGCCTTGAATCACAAATGTTCCTATTAGTGATCGAAGTATAAAGCTAACAAATGTAAAGTGTAACTGAATTATGAGAAATAATAAAAATACATGAAAAAATCAAAGCGTGCGTTTATTTGTCACGTTTCATA
The DNA here is from genome assembly GCF_041222505.1 of Epargyreus clarus. NCBI lineage: Eukaryota > Metazoa > Arthropoda > Insecta > Lepidoptera > Hesperiidae > Epargyreus > Epargyreus clarus. Next base: position 13,470,966 of record NW_027332225.1, on the reverse strand, counting down.
AATAAAATTAATAGTAAAATGCCACTTATATTCTTATAAATCAATGGAAGCAATTTGTCAAGTGTTTTCCTGTAGTTTGCCGTGATTAGTATCGTTTGATAGTCGTGACGTTAGCTAACGGGACCTTAAGGAAAAGGAAAAAGGGTGTAATACTGGTATCATAAACCTGTAGTAATGACCTGTATGTAACTTTATAGTAAATTATTAAATACATGAGTAAAAGAAAGAAATAAACTATCCGAAAAATATATAAATAAAGATTTCTACTGAATGGTACTCCGTTGAATTTTACGGGTTGTATTTTATTTAAAAGTTTACAGAAATGTACTCTTGCACCGAGATATGTCCAAGGAGAGATCTACTACCTTTATACACCACTTTACTCTATTCTATTCTATTCCATTTAACTCTTATTAATAATAATAATCCATGTATAAATTCCTTGCCTACCAATGACAGAAATGTAACAATATCTAGTAAACAGAAATTATCAAAAGTCGATCTTTGGATTTGGAAAGATAGATTATCAATAATGGGCGTAAAACGATACTCTACTCAACTCTATCACTCTAGTACCTACGTCATTCATTATTTTTCTTTTTAAACTGATAAACGTCATAAATGAGGGCTGTAACATTGTTGGAATGCTAGATGTTATCTGTAACAATTAGCCGAGTACAATAATACTGATTTTACTACCGATTAAAATATAATTAATCTTACGAATATCGACTATTGTTTCAAATCTGCTAAGTGCGCAGATTACAATAAAAATTATCTCCATAAAATTATTTGCGCGGTAATAGATGCAATATATTTGGAATCCACGTGTAGAACAAAGTATATAAGTGAATTAAATCTCAATATATAAGTGTGAAAAGCTTATGTCGCTATATAATGATGCTAAACAGATAATGTCCTCCCTAATTGTCATTATATTTATACACAGCGTTATATAAATGATGAGTGAAATCATATTTAGGTATCTCCGTATGCAAAAAGTAACGCTGCAAAATATTTCATAATTCGGTATTCAATTCTATGGGTACATGATTCCAAATTTAAAAAATATTTCGTGAATTTATTTTTTAAAATAAAGTCCGTGAAATAATTTTCAAACTTTTCTATCTCTGTATTTTTCCTTCTATTTCAAAAATCATAAGTATATAAAATACAAATGACTCTAATTCAATTATAATGAGTTATTGATGACTATTAGTGATAAATATGATTCATTGACTCTATATTTAAGATTTTTCTCAGAATAATAACAAAGTTCATATAGCTGTGACAGTATTTTTTTATTTCACAGAATTTACTCTGTGGTGCATTTCTATTCTCTATGCCTGTCACACACATAATGTTACCTGTATATCTATTCTTTTTTAATTAGGCTTGTACGGTTTTTTATTCTGCCGACAACTATGAAATAACATAGAGAAACATCCGTTATTTAGCTTCTTTATTTGCTGAAAAATCCATTAGAGTTAACAATTATTCCTACAATGTTAATAATGTAAGTCGCTTGCCAATACTATCAATACAATTTCTAAAATTAACACTATCGTGGCATTTACGAGTTTACTACCGTGAAAATATTTTACTACTAAATAAAAATACTGTTTATTACATTCGGTAAATATAATTATGTAGGTTGGTAGGTTTATGGTAAGACTTTGTAAATATCATAAATAACACACTTCGTGTCAAAAAGGATTAAAAGAATATAGGTAATTTAAATTATGAAAGATAATAATGAACATTTATTTTTTACCTGTGAAAATATTTATCTACATTTCCGCTTTCACCTTTGCCCTTGCACAGCCAGATAACCAGATAAACGTAGTTTTATTAAAATTTTCATCATGACCAGCGAAAACTCGCGTATGCATTCCACACACTGGCTAGTAAAATCAAATCAATCGCCACATTACGACTGAGGTATGCTGTGCTTCCGCGGCAGTATGCCACGAAGCGCGAACCATTCTAGTCGTCTACAAAAAAAAGTTGTGGCTTAAAAAGCGCGGGAACGACGAACTAGAAAAAGTTAATGAAGATCGAAATGTATTTCGATTTTTAAACATTTTTCGTGAATTACAAAATTAGGTTTTGTCAATTTTTTGTGGTGATTAAAAAGATTAGTGCATAAAAATACTTCGTGAACAAAATGTTGATGTGTTTTTTGAAAAGGATGTTGCAGTTTTAGTATTTATGGTGGACTCAAATGGACGCTAGGGCAAACTTAAATTTTATGTATGATTTATTCAAGACCGTGGCTGAATTTATTCTTGCTCATGGCAATTAAAATGGTGAGTGAGTTTATAGGCTATATTATTTATCTGTATATCAATTTAGCGCTATTACTGTATATGGAGTTGCTTTTCAGTTTAATATTCAACCATTTCTTACTATGATAAAATTATTTTAATTACTTCGTTAATATTCTACGACCTCCGTAACATAATTCGAAACGGTTCTTGAACTATTTTATTATTATTTATTTGGAGCGGATATTAAAATAGGTTTAGTTAACAAATAAAACTGTAAAAATGTGGAAATCTAATATACAAGGTGAATGGGTGTATGAGTATCGGAATATATAGAACGAAATGTCATTTATTTAAACTATGGTCTCTTTTATATGATACTATAAAATTTTATAGGAACTAAAAATGCTTTAATTTGAATAAATTTGACAAAATACTGAACTGCAGGCATAGCTCTACATAAATAGAGTTATTGCTACGATTTTCGATTAGGTATTGGTATTAAAATTTTCTTGGATAAATAATTGCTGAATTTAAGCTTCTAATAAATAAAACCTAATTTAAAATTTCTAGAAAAAAAAATAGTAATGCAATCTACTTGACATGAACATTTTAGTCTACGGACATTTACAACTAACTAAATGCTGGATGCACTTCCTACTTCTACTAGTAGCATTTGATAAATGACTGCTAGATACCAAACGTAATTGACACAAAATAAGTGGATTTGACGACAACGAATCCTACGACCCGCGTACAGCTGTTACTAAGCCGATCTTACGCGATCCAGGTTCAAATCTTAACCAATGTGATTTCCGTGGGTTTGTTAATGTACTTTTATTTATGTGTTCATGATATAATACACATACATAAGCTAAAATAAGATAAAACATAACACAACTATTATATAAGTAAAATTTGTGTTACTATAGACATTTACACCTTTGATGTATTCAATATCTTTGCATACAGTCTCTGTGATATCAACGCTGGGTCTGGGTGTTTATGTACTTGTATTTAAGTGTGCACTACATAATACATAGGTAATATTTAATACATAAAGGCTAAAATAAGACAAAACCTAATAGAACTATTTCAAGTAAAACTTGTCTTACTATAAAGTAAATTTACACCTTTGATACTCGTATATTCACAATCTTTGCATACAGCCTCAGGGTAGCTATTTGATCGATCACGTTTGCTTATTACTGGGCTTTGAACTATGATGGAGCGTCAACGATGCTTAACTATATGGATACAATTTTATTACTACAATTTCTCAGCTTCACACTTATTATTTACGAGACATCTTCGTGCACGTGATTTACTATAAGGATGGTTTAGATTTTAGAATTAAGTCTGTCCGTATGTTATACAGGGTGAATTTTTCAAACGGGCCTTCAGGGCCAAATCCGAAACTATAAGGATTAGCGAAAAATGCTGAAAGGAGTTACGAGGCCGATTTTGATAAAAACTAAAACTGCATCATTCGTTTTTTACAATATGTTTTTCCTTAGCCGGGAATCGAACGAGTTCATTTTGAAAAAAAATACATCCTCTATATTATTCCATTATCTGATAGTGTCGCTTATAAGGATCAAATTCTGGGAAGTAATGTTATGTGACAAATTAAAGGAAAAGGAAAATTATGAAGAAAATACAAATTTTTTCATACATTGGCATACTAATTCATAAGGATAATACATAATAAATGATTTATGTATAATTCTTTAGAAACATACATAAGTCATACCATTGAAGAACTTGTTGGTTAATCAACTAATTATTCGATGTTATGACCATGACATACGGCTTAGTATGAGAAAGTAAATAGTTTGGCAAATAAGTTACCGCCGTTTTTAGGATTTATTTTTAATAAAAATAGATCACTGATTAACTAGTAAATTCTTATTGTTTGTTGTTTACAACTTCGTTTCAACGTTCAGTATGATTTTCTATATCTTTTTGTTTAGTAATCACTCGGATTTGATTCGAAAAAGTCATTCTCGCAAATTGTCAACTTTACATCTGTATTAAACGAAACTCCGCTCATAGCAAGTGAAATCTATTATAATGGTCCTAAAAATATCCTTAACTAAGTCGGACATAAAAATTTAAATTCTTGGAGAACAAAACATCCGCTTTCAAATGATTTGAATGTATGAATGATTTTTAATGTGCCAAAAATATTGTTAATACGGGAGATGTTTAAATTGATGAATGGCGGGAACTTAACTGCCAAATTAATATTAAGAAATATGTATTTTCTTAAAATTGAGGCTTTTCCTTAAGTTTGTCATTTATCATTACTTCCCAGAATTTGATCCTTATAAGCAACACTATCAGATAGTGGAATAATATAGAGGGTGTATTTTTTTCCAAATGAACTCGTTCGATTCCCGGCTAGGGAAAAAGTTATTTTAAAAAGTAATGATGCAGTTTTAGTTTTTATCAAAATCGGCCTCGTAACTCCTTTCAGCATTTTTCGCTAATCCTTATAGTTTCGGATTTGACCCTGAAGGCCCGTTTGAAAAATTCACCCTGTATATTTTAGATCCTCTACGTAACATCCACAATTTATTTATGGAAAGAAACCTATGCCCAGCAGTAGCCCTAAAATTGTTGGTATAAGTTTTGTTTGCAAAGATTTTATGGAAGTGTCTACCTACAGCACTACCTTAAGATTTTTTTTTATAATGTAGGAGTAGCAGACGAGTATGCAGTCCACCTGATCGTTAGCGGCTACTGCCGCCCATGGACATCTGTAATCAACCCCAGATAGTTTTCCTAAAATAATGATTAAAGTTGTTACTAAGGCTGATAATAGTTAACAAGATTAACATTATGGTAATTAGGTAGCATAGTCCGCGTACAACTTCTAGTCCGCTCTGAATATAGAAATGAATCGCGTCGCCATAGTAAATTGTATTACACCTGCTCGCAACAACTTCAGAGTCGACTAGCAGTTTGGCGCGGACTATACTACCTAACGACATAATCATGCATTAGCTACCTACCAAAATAAATAATATTTTTCCCCACCCAGTTTATAACTACTTTAAACTAAGTTTATTTATAAACTCAATCAATTAAAATAACAATAAAAACAAAATACAATAAAATACTATACAAATACATCGTTTATGTTACTACAATAAAAATTGTTACGATGTAACAATACCTCGAGTGAATAATTGTTTTCTTTTGTGATAAATAAAACAGGTCAGTCTGGTTAATTTTTTACGAAATTTATTTAATCAATTAGACTTGTAGGTTATTGTACTTTTTCGTCTGCAGTTGTTTAAATTTTGTAATTGTTACCTTCAGTCTATTGTATTCAATGTCTAGATGTATTGTTCGAACGCGAGCAGGTGACCGATAAACGATTTTCTCACTTGAGTAAACAGCAATATTTTGACATGTTATGTAATAGTTGGGAAGCCCATGAGGGGATTTCGGAAGTGTCTCAAACGCGTCAGACTAAGATATGGGAGATACCTTACACTCTGTAAAGTATCCTTAACCATAAATGAGCTTTCTATGTCGGGGAGTTCGCAGAACCAAAAAAATCGATCACTGGACATTCATTATATGTATAGGACTATTTGATAGTGTCACTAATTAGCATGAATCCCTGAGAAGTAATGATGCATCACAAACCAAAGGAAAAGCCTCATTTTTAGGAAAATACATTATTCTTCATACATTCTCATACAATTTTATTTGCAAATCGTCAGAATAAGAAAATCCCCCGCTGAATCGAAAAAATGTAACGTACATCAAGGTGTTAGTATTGTATAAATGTTTCTGTCTATATTTCTTACGTTGGTTTCACTGTCAGAATCTGTAAGTAAGTACCTACATATCTAAATAAATAAAATACCTGTTAAAATTCTCTACTACTGTTTTACTAATTTATTATAATTATGACAACGTAATAGATAAGAACAACAAACCTAAACTAAATTTAGTTTACTTCATATAAATGAAGTTTTAATCGTCTTTATATATCCAAACGTATGGGCAAATACTAAATTACGGAACACAGTTGAACTGACTTGGACCTAACTTTTATAGGAGAATAGCTTTAGATAAAATCAACACTGATTTTATGCGGAAAATCTAAGTGTTTCGCGAAAATTAGCAAATACCTCTTACTCTTATAACATCACATAAGTATTATTATTTTGCGCAATTTACTCGTTACTAACCAGTAGTTAAACCCGATCCTTATTTTACAGCTACTCACTGTGCAATAAATTTAAATAGATTACTCTACTTTCTTGATACACATGCATACCTACTAGTCTACCTATTTCGATAAAAGGAATGTCGTGTAACATTTATTTTAAATGTATCTCAATAATAACAAAATAAGATATACATAATGTATGTGTCTGCGTTATACTTCGACACCGGAGTCATCATCGTTCACTATTTTTGTTACAAAACCATCGTTCATACAAAATCATGTTATGCATCGGAAGAAGAGTGTGATAATACAACGCATCTGCGATAAACGCTCAGTTTAACGTTTAACTATTTTATTAACCGACTTCAAAAAAGGAGGAGGTTTTTCAATTCGACCGTATATATGTTTTTATATCCCTTAAGGCTTTAACGGAACTCATGAGAGTACATATTTAATGTACATATAAAAATAGGATCTTGTGCACTCGATTAAAGCTACTTTTATCGGATTTTAATGTTAAGCAACACAAAATATCAAACCTGATTTATTATTATATCCATTTTTTTAACGAGAGGGAAACCTTCAAAAAGTACCCGGTGCCGTGGGAACGACACAGGGTTACATGGGATTTTTACCGCACTGAAACCCTCCCGGTGGCCGTCCTCAGCGCTGCGTCGAGGACTCCGGGATCTCCAACGGAACGCAACCGGAGTCCTCTTGGCGCGTTGCCACGTCGGGCTCCGCCCAGGCGAGCTTAACGCTCACCACACCATCTGGTGTTCACGACGGTATGCGACCACATATACCGCCGTCCATCCCGGGGTTGCTGGCCAGGCGGTTCGAGCTCCTACTCTTGCCGCCCGCAACCTCGGAAGCCCCCTTTTAGTCGCCTCTTACGACAGGCAAGGGATACCGTAGCCCTATTCTGGTCTCGGAAACCAAGAAATAGACCTGAGCATTACTTATGTTAAGAATGTTAATAACCTAAATAAAGTAGTGTTATGCGTGTTACAGTTATACATCAGTAAAGTGCGTGCCGAGTCTCGCTTCGATTTGCCTAAGGTCAATGTATTAGCGGCTATTGTTGACGCTTGTAGGGCAGTCGATAAATCGATTAGTAATCGATGACTATATGCGATTTTGCGATTGCAGTATTGTATATGAACTAACCTTATATATTGTAGATTTTATTATCAACAAGAAGTGGCAAATGACCAATATGAGTATTGATTATGCAGTCGATATATTAAAAAGTGTTCACATGATGATTGCTACTTTTAAGGACTTAATTATAACGCTTAAGTTTCTCTCTTAGATCTTCAGTCTTTCGAGATCTATTGATGGATGGACATTAGACCTCCTCTAATAGGCGCCACTACTACCATGCCGTAAACATAACATAACGTAGTATACCTATTCCTGAACGGGTCCTTCCAATCTTATTTTACACTGCTGTTCTTAGACGAAACTAGATTTGCTATTCACATCATCAAAGTTAAACGTCAAACAGTTTTACCACTTTTATAATGCTTCAACATAAGTTTACTTATCCTTAGTACGAAAAGTAGGACATCAATGGGCCCCAGGCAATATATTAACACTGTTATGCAAACAATAAGGAAGATTAAAGGAAAACAAACTTACACATAGTACTCAAATATCACGTACCTACTTTTAATGGTTACACATACACTTAGCTCGTAAAGTGCTCGCTTCCTTATTAGTTTTATGAAAACTTCATTGCATTTGTATTAACGAGTATAACCATTCACTGACGGTTACACAAAGCTTGACGAAGATGAATGACAACTAGAAGCCCACACGTATGATCATAGGTTTGTTGGTTGTTGTGGGAACACTGGAAATGACTTGGTCGTAAGCTGTAAGCTCTTTGTTTAATAATTTTTAGTGTCTAATATTCTGTATGGCGCCAGCGCCGCAGATCAGCGCCATTGACCTTATTCTAAGAGGAGATTGAAATTACGCTGACTTGGGACTTCACCTACCATTTAACTTTTAGGCATCTAAATTATATTCATTTTTATACTTCAAAAGTTGACTATTCATAATATCAGACTATGTTAAAAACACTATATGAGTGAGTACTATGAATCAATTTTAGTAGTAGGTACGAGTATGTTTTAAACAAAGCCCTCGTAATGGCACTAAAGTTAGCATCATGATGAGGCAATCAAACATTATGTATATCAATCTACCAACTCTTATTTTAAATATTACACTTTTATTAATAATACGAGTCGTAAAGTTTTAACACACATGACAATTACGAAAAACTACAAGAGATTGAAATGAAATTACAAACGTAACGGTAAATTTTATCTATATTTTATTCACACGTTATCGTGGCTAGTAAACTCATAGCATTTCATTTGCTTATACGGAAAACGTTCGTCTGTAAATTGGATATCGAAGCCTTATGAATACTTCTTTTTATAATATTGAGTAGCAGTAGCAAACGAGCATGCAGTCCGCCTGATCGAACATAGATGGAAAACTGCCGCCCGTCGACATCTGTGAGATCAAACCTTGATAAGATTAGATTTCAACCTGAAGTTGACCACAATTGTGTTGCCATCTTTGAGGCCTAAGCTGAAAGACCTCGGAAAAGTATGTCTCCCTTACCACATCCTTCAAAGTAGAACACAGCATCGCTTAACACTGCTGTTAAGCGATGCTGTGTTCTACTTTGAAGGATGTAAGGAGGTTGTGTGTTTGTAAGGATTGTGTGTTGTTTTGTGTTGTTTTTGTGCTGTGAGTGTAGAAAGCGTTTGTGTAGAAAGCGTTTGTTATGAGGCAATAATAAAATATGTACCTACTTGCGGAAGTATATATGTTGTGTATATTATATGTAGTAGCAGGAAGCATTCCTACAGTTCCTGATGTTATGTGATCTATCCCAAGGTCCCCAAGTAAACATGAGATCAAGCACAGGGCCTTCGCTACGCCTGACTAAGTTGAAACTCCTCATTTATAAATAAATACGTCTCAACACACATTCAATCCAGAAATACTATCTATAGTTTAAGCTATGAAAAGTGTTGAGGTATCAGTGATATCCATGAACATATGTAATTAACACCAAAAAAGATTACTATCCTCTCTGAGGTCGACCACAGATGTATTTTCTGAGAACCAAGTCTGAATGCCTTGAGTTACATATAAACTAATAGTCCTTGTCCATGTCCATGTAACCTAATTTGTTCCTTCTCCGTGTTAACGCCATGTATTTTTCATGTTAATGTTTTCGTCCCTTTTACCCGTCAGACCAAAACTCCGCTGCACTGAACAGAAATCGCCGCTTGAATACATTCCTAAATATTTACATCTGGTACCCAAAGGCTATTAATTTTTTTTTTTCAAACACAGATCAGCAAACATTTCGATGACACAGAGAGTGTACTCGTTTCAATGGGTGCCTATTTGATCTCCACAATGTACGTAGACGTACGAGTAGGTAGACGCTTAATACCAACTTCTAGCTGATACTGGTATGAACTACTAATGATTACGGAAATCGCTCCACTTGTCATCTGACACTACATCAATGTCACGACCGAGACCTTCTGAGGTGTATTCACTTTGATTTAACATAACTCAATCAGAATTTAAATAGAGCAGATTGTAAAGATGATTTTTATTGAACAATATTTTCTTATCCGGACGTGCAGGATACGTAGTTTCATACTTCTTTATAAAGGTTCGGGATGGTTTACGGTAAGAAAGGAATATAAGGTAAATTCAGGAAGTAGATCTATTTGTGACTCCGGTTGCGTTTCTTTGGAGATCCCGGAGCCCTCTACGCAGCGCCGAGGACGGCCACCGGGGGGGTTTTAGTGCGGTAAGAATTCCACATAACCCTGCGTCGCTCCCACAGCACCGGGTACCTTTTGACGGTTTCCCCCTCGTAAACGAAAAAAGCCTTTTTATGAAAAATATAAGAACATAATGGATATCATTTCGTACCGATTCTCTCTCTCACTCTTTGTAGTAGTATGCTCTTGACAGAGTATCGTGGCCATTTTACTGATCACCATTTAGGATAAGACACTTAGGTTATATCTTATATTGTGTATGTGTGTGTCCGACTTGTATATAAACTTTAATTGATCACGATAAACACTTGATGAAATTGAATGTGGTAACCTCTACCTTGAATAAAATTGAAAGTAATATATGCTTACCATCTGCTCTCCATCCAGGTACACTAGGTGTATATTGTGTGATATCACATACGAATCACCTGAATTAATATTAAAAAGTCATGACCATATTTTATTTTATTAAACACTTACGTCATGTTTGAAAATTTTCATCGTTACTCATTACTTATGAGTAAACTTTGATAATAATTAATAGGTAATAAATGAATCGGATAATCTACCAGTTCGTATTAGACCAGTATGATAGAATACGTACTCCAGACCAGTCACAGCATTAAGGAAATTAATGGAACCTATGTCATAATATTCCATGATATGGTTATAACATAATTATAACCGTATCATGGAAATAAAAAAACATACGCTGAACTCAATACGGTAATATAAGACCAAGATTTTAAAAGAAATTATTTTCGAAAAAGAAGATGGAGAAATGTATCCTTGAACGATAAGCATCCTTCTATATTGGCCCAAAGACAGCTGAATTGAAAAGTCCATGGAATGTTTGGAGTGGCGCCAATTATTAGGAAACGTCCAAGCAAGACCCTCCAACAGGTTCCTGGATTGATTGATGAATGAATAATTGAATAGAAGAAGATAGACGACCATAGCAGAACGTTACTGACATCGAGATATTCCCAGGAATTTTCCACGAATAATACGCATTACAGTAATCAAATGAAGCCTAATCGCTTCGATTGCCCATATTATTACAATAGCGTCTTATCACGATTTCTCACATTCCTCAGATAATAACAAAAATATCATTTATTACGCCGGCGCCACACCCGCTGCTAACTGATATCTGAGAAATTCAGTGAATTTTGTAAGGAATGTTCATAATTGTGTGCATATAGCAACATAATTATTTTTGGAATGGCGCCAGCTGAGAAAAGCCTGTTTTACCAAATGCGGTTACTGTTAGACATATAGGTGACGTAGGAGATAGTGAACTTGAGGAGTTCATCCACAGCAAGATATACAGAGAAAACATAATAAAATTCAGAGACTTGGCAATATGGGACTTGGAGACATTCATTACTTACACAGAGGATTGCGACGGCTGCTTACTGATCGTTATAGACGTCTAGAAGAGCATTCTCCACAATGCTGTGATCGTCCACAAAAAATACTGCATACATAATTGGTCAACATTGCATTGAAATTCGCTAGCTGATACGATTTTCCTTTAGCCTGTGCTGATAAGTATGTAACCTAGTTAGTCAATAATCTAAGAACTTATTACTAATGGCTTAAGATATTAATATCAAAATATCTAGCTCAGATCACAAGTGGATTCATAAGTGGTAAATCAAGTAGTTGTCTAGTCGGCAACTTTTATATAGCAAAACCTCTTATTAACACTGAATAGAGTTTCTAGATACGTTCAATCGTTGTTACGCTGAAGTATCGTATTGTCATTGGATATACAATAACCTAACCTGGTGACTAAGACCTTTAGGCGCTTTGTGAAATTCACGGTTGAAATACGAATCAGAGCTGAAAAAGTAGGATATAAGCAAACAGATATGAGCAAAAACGGCAAAATATATAAAAATGTTTGAATTTAAGTAGCAGTCCTTTTTTATGATATAAAAAACTGGAAGTAATGGCAATAAAGGCGTTGTCCAACTGATAGTAAAATTAGATTTCTACTGGAGGGGGCGCAGATGCGTTATTATCCCTGTGGAATAAGTTAGAACTTTCGTAAAAGTATGCCTCTCTTACTGCTTTCTGAGTATACTAAAATAATAAAGTGAGAAACTATAAATTTTTCGGACGTCAAAAGCCGTAGGGATGTCCCGATTCTCAGTAACTACCATAGATAAGTAAAGATACGCGTATAATAAGAAAAATGAAGATACGTAATCTTATAATAGTAATAATAAATACATTCACAGATTAGAATTTATAATTTTATGAATTCGTATCAAAAATATTATGACAGGATAATTTCGGGCAATTTTAATTGTAAATTTCATTGCCGTATATGATGTGATGATGATCACATGAGTGATAGAAAATATTTGTAAGATAAGATACTAAATCGTAGTGTCGGTTTAGAAAAGCTTCAATAAATATCTTAGAATAAGGAATTAAGTCTAAAAGATAGTCAGCCGTACAGCTGTTTTTGAATACATAAGGCACTTACCATCATAATTATGTATACGGAAAACTCCTTAATAAAAGGCCGTGAAATGAGTTATGTGATACAGAAAACTTACGAAATTTTTCGATTACAAATAAACGTTCCATACAGCTATAGGTATATCAGCTAGACATATTTTTTTAGTATTATATAAAGTTATTATTGTTCCTATGATAAAATACCTTTTTAGTATTATACAAAGTTGTTATTATTGGTATGATAGAAGTGATAATGGTATTACACCAATTTCCATGATAATAGTATCAGGGTAAAAATTTAAATTAAATGTTAAATATTTATTTTGACACGTACCTACTGGTATTATTATTTTGATATGTCGTAGGCTTATGGCAAGGTTACCAGTTGATAGAAAGCCGACAATGCTTTACTTGATTTTATCATATTATTACGCTTTCAATAATTTAGTCAAACATATCCCTTGCAAAAGAAAGTCAACATATCATCACATGTACAAATATGGTCGCTCGGGTGGCTAAAAGTCAACTAAGAGTTACATCATCAGTGCAAACTCGTGGGCCAGAGAAAGCAATATATCAAATACTCATCCGAGTTGTAAAGGAATTAATCAGTTGCATCTCTTCTCGTGTCGTAAGAAACCATAGACGTAGGAACCAGATAGAGTCGTAATGCAAAATATTTTCTACTTACATCAATCAAGTACATACGAAACCATATCTACGGGTATTATTGGTTTAAGTATATATAGAGCTTGTAGAGTTAATGAACATTCATTTAAGTAAATTTGCGTGTAATCTGATTATCTGAACCAACCAGCATGTAGTCCTATACTCCTGTCCGAATACTGTACCAATTTATAGATTTACGAGTAAAAAATATTATTCGAATCGAATCGAAGTCGAATACTTCGTTTATGTTAAGTACCAAAGAAAACGACATTTTATAAATTCTAACGCTATGAATGAAATGATTAATCGTAACTTTCACGTTATATACACCATGTTTTTATCATTACAAAAAAGACTATGATTAAAATATTTGAGTTATCATAAAAAGGGTCACTAAATTTGTAAGAGCATAAAAATCACTACGTCAGAAGAACTTACGCGGGTGTCCTGTCCCAATGTTAACATTCCACAACAATGTTTGATGAAGCCCTTATCGATGGCAAACAGGAAATGGATCCAATAGCATTCGACCGCAAGGTGTCTGGGCAAATGTTTTACATAAACCATTGCCTGCTCAATTGTTTGAACAAAGGTTTTACCAAATATTGGGACGACACGGTGCTCTTTGAATCCGAGACCTGTCTTTATAAACAGAATTTTGTTTTCGGCAAACAACACTCATTCAAGCTCACGATGCGAAGAATAAGTTACGTAATATAACGTCTGAAAGCAATAGGTAATAATAAGTATTGTGTAAATAAGGAAGAAATGGCTATAAATTTCTTGTAGATCTTGGAAAGCCAGCCATATTTATACCCCTTTGTTCTTTGCTCGATGACGCAAGCGCACTGTCGACATGGCCCACAAATATCGAAATAGGACAAGATTATGAATAAGCCAGCACAACCGTTACCGATGACCAGAAGCCAATAAAGTAGCTGAGGGCTAATCGAAATCCCGTACCCACAAACGAAGGAATGCTCATTCGAGCCCAGTTTATTCCTAAAATCTCACCACGACCAGATAAATTTCTACTGACCAACGATAAATTTAGCTAAGCACTCAGTAAAGTTTATGGGAAAAGCAGTGCTATAGAATCTTATAATAATAAAGTTTGACAACGAATATGCTTACAGAAATTGACAGGACATTGAGTTGTCAGGAATAAATTTAACTGTCAGAGTAGTTAACGAAAGTAGTTATAAATGCAGTCAGACTGTAATATAAACCTTGTCAGCTTAGCAATAAGATACGTGACAGCAAAATTTATTAAGTGCACTGGTCCGAACGTAACCAAATATTGTCAATTTTAAGTTAATAAATGCATTTTTGAATATAATTTAAGTAAAGGATATTATAATGTTGCAAGAAACTAGTTTTCAAATAGGTCAAGTGTCGAAAATGTTTAAATACAGTAAAAGATTTATTGAAATTGAATCTTTTCTTCCGTTCCTAGCTTTGAAATTTACAAATGTATAGTCATTTCCTTAATAGCACTTAAAATATATTACGAAAAAACATTTAGGTAATGTTTTACATAATGTCAAATGTTAATACTTAAACGATTTATCAAAATAAACTGTGCTAATTTTTTCATATACACAAATATGGTAATTTTCAAGATCCTATTAAATTATTTACACCATTAACATTTACATCAGACAATGTTCGTCCGATTTGACACACTCCATCCTACTGCCAACTAAAATGGGCATGGATGGCACGCCTGCTCGTCTTCAAATACCAGCCGTATATTTGAAAAGGTCGCAGATCACTCAAGCAATAAGGGAACACATGTCAACAATGTATGACACACTGTTCAAGGCGTTGACAATCTAGAAATTGGAATTGATTTATGTGACATGTTAACTAGGTGTGAGGAAGCAGGAGATGCCCTGGAAGATTAAGTCACAGGAGATGATAAGAGCAAAATGTTTGCTTACTGCGCAATGAAAATATCAAATTAATGAAAGTAATGATTTTCATACCAATATATTTATTGCGTATAAAGTGTAAATTTCTGATAGGGAATCGTTGATATAAATATTTACAAGTCATAACCAGAATCTAATTCGTACCTATAATTAATTATAATTCGATAAATATTTTCAGGCAAATAATTAATTTTCTATCAATATCACAGATGCTAAAGGACTAGTCAAGTAAATAACGATGTATATAATTTAAAAGCATTAATAACAAATAGCAACATTCAAAGATAATATCAATAGTAATGGTGGTAGCCTTAAACAATATTTATGAGATATGGGAATTTAAACTTGTAATAAGGTAAATCACAGAAACCAGTTAACGTGGAAAGGTATTTTACTTGACATTATAAATGAGCTTAAACTATTCCAACATCTCACATTAGTATCGAAGAAAGAAATGTAGATTTATGTAACAAACAAAGGAAACCGAAAGATAGAAAGTTAATGGAAATAAATAATAATAAAGATAATACTAACATAGGGTAACGCGTCGCCATGATGCATTTCAAGTCCATTATTCAATGTGTAGTGTACCAAACCCGTGATATATGGGCACTGATTTATATTTTGTATTAGAACGCTGAGGTAATGGACGTATGGAGTATTCATATGCTAAAGGTATCGTAACACTACAGACGAGAAGAGAATAGTATGAACGGAAGCTAATAATCATATTTAGATTTAATAGAACCAAGTGGAATATGATATAATAACATTTTATAGTTACGAGCTCGTGAAGTTTGTTCTTTGAAAATCAGCGCTACTATTAAACTTTATTTATGGGATAAACAATACATAAAGCGTCAGTCATAAATAGACATCTTGTTTTTTACAGAGTAATTAAGACCGTTATTGTTGTTTTAGCCTAATATTTTGGATTTGAATTAGAAATAAAGCATACTGCACCCATCTTAAAATATTTCAGGCATTGGTTGTTATGATAGCGATAAAATGTTTAATAGTTTATCGTCTATTCATTGTTGGTCTAACAGTAATAAAACTTTGCACCCATATTTCAATGTCTCTGAGCTCATGGCAAAAGTTATCGAGTCCCACTTGAAGATGGGCGGTCCATTGCTTTTGTGAGTCAGAGTTAACATACTTATGATCGTGACGTAAATCAATTTATTAACTCACATAGAATTTCATTTAAGAACTACATGTACTTCAACGTCAACAAACTATTTGTGTTATATTGTGCCATCAGTAATAATGCAAATAACTGTAGTGAAGATCCTGTTGTATCATTTATCACTTCTAAAGTGTATATATAATGTTTACCATAAAACATAGCTTAACAAGTAGGTTCCCCAAATTTTATTTCAGCAAGAATAAGATAAGAAAAGAAAAAATGATTCTATACATGTCTATAGCACAAAAAAAAGAAATACTAGAAACTATATTTTAACTTTCGTCATCTATTTAATTTTTAATAAAGAACTTAATCATAGCATCGATATAATTTTCAAAACATTACAAAACCCTAAGCTACGTCTTTATTACAGTAATGCCATACACACCTCATTCCATACAATCAAAATTCTTATTTATTTTCCTCAGTTCTGATGGTAAGCTCGCAGCGTCAAAGGGATTAATTCCCAGGAGAGCTGCGTGAAGCTCGCATGCGCCCGCGCACGGTCGCACGTAATCTGCCTGATTTCATGTTTGACATTCAATTATTTACGCTATACGGATCCGTCCATCAGGATCTTGGGATCGTCTTACTGTTGAATTATTAACTTCGCGAACCGGCACAACATGATACTCTTAAATATGCTAGAATATAAATAAATTTTCGTTGATTTGCAAATTTATAGCGGGCTGTTACCTATAAGGTCGCGATCTTGACGAATATTGTTGGTAGAGATAAGCAGAAGGTTACTAGATTAGCATGGATGCCCATTTGTCTACAATTCTACAATCCGTTTGCAGTTCCAAGGACAAAGTATCAGTTTCACAGAACATTTCAGGTGTCCCCCAAGAAATATTTAGAAAATTTAATTTTAACAAAAAATTGAACAGCAGATATCGTTTATTTATTTATATTCACATACCTCAATGGCATCAGTTACATCAACAGTTGCAACGAGCGATTGATAATGAATTCACAATGTATTCGTATATAACACTAAATATACTTGTAACAGACCCGTACAACCATACTAAAGTGCTGTCGATTCATTTGCATTAAAAATCTCGATTCTATATAATAAATTGTGTTGGCACCAGAGATTGATATTGGAATCTAAACGAGACGGTATTACACCCACTCGATGTAAACTCCAATCGTGTAATACACAAATCACTAAATAATCAATTGCATTATGCGAATATAATCGATTCAAAGCATCAGTATCGATACGATCCAGTCGACGCGTGGGCTTGACGCCGTGTTATCTGTCTGAAGCTTGCGACGCGAATGTAGTCTTTATATAGCTTACTCTTTAATCTGCATGTTACTAGCATTCATATAACATGTTCATTTGTGATCATCGATGTTCAATTTTTTATGTCATCATTTGTTGATCTGTGGTTGCTATCTTTTTTATCAACTTCATCTAAAAGTAATCGTCCTTATTCAAATACGGTTCTTTAATTATTATGAAGTCCAAATACTAAACTAAAAAATCTAAAACCATTATCTATGCAATTCATTAAAACCCATCATTTTATTCTATATTCTATTAAAATTGCTAAGATATGAAACGTTTATTGAATATCAATAGAAGCACTTAAACTTAAAATGGACACCGAACTGACGAATTCGACAAAATCGACTGCCCCAGAGGTCAAGTTAATAGACCATAAACACGCTGTTAAAATATAATGTCCATCAATGGAATATAGGAAAAGATAAAATAAATATATTCAACAATTTAAGACCCTATTTCAACAGATTTGGAGTTTACGATACTACACCAAATGAATTTGAAGTTGTTAACAAATTATAAGCTAAAAGATTTGACACTTAACCGTAAGGACGTAAATCAATGCCCCTTTCACGTTTATCTTTATTGTTTCAATAAAATTTAAATATATTCGATAATGGTTATCGTTTTTTGAATGCAAAGATTTGCTAAACTGTAAATGTTTTAGAAAAATCTTATGAAGCTATTGTAATTCGTAATAGATAATACATACATAATATTTGTTCTAATTTGATTAAAATGATAATATTCTGGTTTTCATATATTATCATCGAACGAAATTAAAGCAGCAATAAAGAATGCAAACACTGTTGTAATTAACATTTGTAATTAACCCAAAATGATATTACAGTGTGTAAAGTCAATCATAAAACGTTTTACCACAAATGCTTACGACTTCATTGAAACCAGAAATAGTAATGCTAGGTATTGCTCCGGTTGTCCCTAGTCCCGGGGTATTCTAGTCCCGGAACTACTACCGTAGACACCGTAGCCCTATTCTAGTCCCGGAAGTAGTTCCGGGACTAGAAAAGGGCTACGGTATCCCCTGCCTGTCGTAAGAGGCGACTAAAAGGGGGCTTCCGGGGTTGCGGGCGGCAAGAGTCCGAACTCTTGCCGCCCGCAACCCCGAACGAAGAGAACTTGAACGAAGAGAGTGGCTCGAACTGTCCAGTAAGCGACCCCGGGAAGGACGGCGGTATGTGTGGTCGCATACCGTCGTGAACACCAGATGGTGTGGGAGAAGCGAAAACTGCTCTCCCAGAGCCCGATCAGGACATCGCGCTTGTAGGACTCCGGTTGCGTTCCGTCGGAGATCCCGGAGTTCTCGTTGAGGACGGCCACCAGGGGGATTTTAGTGCGGTAAAAATCCCACATAACCCGGCGTCGCTCCCACGTCGTTAGGTACCTTTTGAAGGTTTCTCCTCATTAAGAAAAAAAAAAGGTATTGCTACTATTGCTCCTGTGGAGGATACCGGTGGCACTTCCGGAGTCAAAATAAAGGTTCTACCACCGTTAATTGTAATAGGTACAAAATTAACAAAAGTTTATGTCGTAAATACACATAAAGATGTAGATATTTAAGCATAAATAGTTATTGCACGTAATAATCAAATATACAAGCACTTTAACTTCAAGCAAGGATATAACCAACATACAATATTTACGACAGTAGCTCGTAACAAATATTATTTCTTCCTAATACCCCATAAAATCTTTACGATGGCACAACTACAATAAATATAGATAAACCAGCACTCCCATTACCAACTATATCCTTTTCAATCAAATGACTAGTAATATAATGAACTTGTCAAACAGTTTGATTAATGACTTTGCCGACAATAGAATTAAATTATAAATAAATATGGAAATCATAATCTTTCACAGTAAATAGTAGTAGTAATGCGATAAGGAATAAATAATTAATGTATGCTCCTGTATTTAATCTGTTTATTAATTTTAGGGCTTAGATTTTAATCTAGTTGTGTTCTGATTTCAAGGATATGGTAATATTTGATTTATAAGAGCCGTTCCGACTAGCGCCATTAATAATCAATATATCAATGTTTTGTGTACCAGAGATCCAAATTTCTAATGGACAGAAATTGACAATTTTCATAGATTTCAAAAATAACATTGGATAGATTGATTATTAGTAGCGGGTGTTAATAGTCCTCAGTTATGTATATCAATATGTCTGATACCTCCCTCAAATAGAGCTTCATGTAATAGGATATCTGATGACATTGGTCGTCCTTAAAATCTGAGCAAAAGCCCGCACCTCTATTTTTGTAGTTATAGGAGTATGTATTAGAAATGATCATGTGTATTAGAAATCATTATGTCTATTCGAATAGAATTTATAAAAGCAAGTAATCATAAATTTTATCATTAAAAATTGAAGAATGAGTCTAAACATCTTAGCCTACTTTTAAGTAGGTACAATTTGTAACACACATTGGCGCACTCAGGTGGCGATTAACATACCTTTCAGATACGCCAAAGGGTTCCGGGTTTGACTCCGACCAAACAAGCATTTAAACGATGAATTTAGATTCACTTCTGGGTCTGGGTCTCTTTCGTCTTTGAATTTGTCCATGGTACCCCAGAGAGCTGCAGTGCAAAAAACGTTTCTTAGCGCCACACACTCGTAATAAAGAAAATTATAATTATGTGTTACATTACAAATATTGTAAAGATATATTATAGAAGTGTAGATACGCATTATAAATTAACTTCAGTTGTAAAATCCATAAATTACACGCATTAACTGTTTATGGGAACAAGTAAATTGATATTACACGCTCGTGACAACTGATTGACTGGGCATTGTGTGAAATCAGTTGCAAGTATTCCATACAAATAAGTAATTTCAACAATTAAGCTTTATACTCTCTGACAATTGCGTTTGTATATTCATAATCCATACTAATGTTATGTTCTCTGATTCGGTTGATGTTCGGAATCGTAGGTACATGAATCAAAGATAAATATAGAAAAATGATGCAAAAATATCTACATATTTTTATGGCAAGGCAAGGAATGCTCCCCAGGGAAACCCAAAACTAAAAAAATGGTATCTTTTTCTTACCTGTATATAAAGCATTGCAAATATGTTTATATAAGTACTCATCCACCTTATTTGCCCCCGAAAATAAATATTAACCCCTAGAGAGTACCACCTAATTACGAAGTAAAAATCGCTTCATACTAATATTCTAAACAAAAACTAGGAAAAAATGTTATTATGCTTATTACTTCGATCACTAATAAGAACGCTTATTAGCTAAAAAGGTAATTATTTCGAAATCTACACTCAAGTCTACTCATACATGTACATATGAACTACAGATTCAACTTTATCGAATCGTGTAAATTAAATACAGAAGTACATGCCAAAACAAGTAACCATACAAGGCCTCCGATCTATCATTTGATATGAGCTTTGCAAAATGTTGGAAACGTGGGAATATTTTGAATAGCTAATGAAGGATACAATTAAAATTCGTGGTTGTTAATCGCTGAGCTAAATGGTGTATTTATATATTAAACTTCAACCTTATGTTTTGTAACTATTCTTGTAGTTGCCAGGTTATCTTGCTCTTAAATATGCATATTTTGAGGAAATTAATGTAACCTGCAAGACCATCACATATTTCCATTTATTGCACTATACTGTTATTTATTTTATCGCTAATTATACTTATAACTCTAAATACTTACCAACCAAAATTAGTAACGCATACTATAA
The DNA here is from genome assembly GCF_041222505.1 of Epargyreus clarus. NCBI lineage: Eukaryota > Metazoa > Arthropoda > Insecta > Lepidoptera > Hesperiidae > Epargyreus > Epargyreus clarus. The sequence goes on along the minus strand of NW_027332225.1, from coordinate 13,449,359 downwards.
ATATACCTTTATTACCAACCAGTACCATATTTTATGGCAAATATAATATCATCATCGTCAAATATACGCGTAATATGGCACTTGATAATATCTTGGCTACAAAATCAAATGTATCACTTGACTGGCAAGCTAAGTACACCTAAATGAGTAAAATTATTTTCCAAATATTTTTCAAGCAGTTCGCCTTTGGTCTTCCTTCAGTTACTTGAAATACTTCAAAATGAAACACCAATGTTATCAATACTTAAATAATATTAACTGCAACATTACAACGTTTAATTCGAAGTTCATCCGGCGTAGTTATTATTACGCCACATGCTTCATCGTATTGCGGCCATCGCTTTGAACTTTATCTCAAGTGTTATAGAAACGACTATATGAAAAGCGAGCACATTTTGCACTCCATTAAAATAAATGCGTTTGCTGTTTCGGAAATCCTTTGAATTGTTTGTCATCTCTTATCGGTCAGTGTTATTACCCATAAGTAAGATAGAGATGCCAAAATTCTTAATAAATCTGTCCACTCTTTTTACGATTCATAAATTATTTTTAACACATTTCGGGCTCATTCTCGTATGATTTTTAAAGCTCATAAATGTCATTTAATACATTTTACACACTGTCTTAAATTCGCCAGGCAAGTGTTTTAATAATTTCAAATGCAATTTATATGGTTTCCTTATTGTATTTGATATTTCATAAATATACGGGCGACAATTAAAAACCAATTACCCCATCGAAAGCTAAATAATTAGCATGTGTTCAAAATCTGCCATCAACAAAATTCCTCACGAGTTTTGATTAACCACAAAGATGCGTATCAGCTTGAATAGCAACCAAATTCTCACCTGCCTTGATTATTACCTTACTGTGTTAAATTTCACGTCGTCCAATCCCATTCATGATTGTATATCTATTCACACCGCATCGGGCTCTCATAATCCACCATTCGAATGCGCCCCGCTAGAAATCTCCATTTTTATTATGTCTATCCGAATACCATCAGGTTTGATTGCCATATCAATAAATTAACAAAATCCCACTTTCCGCTAATTATGAATTAAAAAGACCCCATCCCACGACAACGACTTCATAGATAGATTTTGAAAAAATATTTTATGTACAAATTGTAACGTTACTTTATGGAAATCTAAAATTGATATAGATTTGGTAAATCAAACACGGCAATTATTCTATGAATAGGTACGTTCTAGAGTATAACAATAGACTTTTAAGTAGTTTATTTTTCTTAATTTGTACTATACACACTCAAGGAGGTATACAAGAATTATACATTTTAATAACTCACTTATTTATCATAAATATCCTAGTTCGTAGGATTTTTCCGATTCCCTACAACCCTACAAGTACGTTTCGCATTCAATGTGATTCAATTCGCATCTGTTGTGTTTATAGCATTTATTATATTCCAGCGTTGAAACAATTTCGAGTATCTAAAAGTTTTATGTACACAGATGTACCATTAATGACTTCTGGCAAAGGCTATTCATCATTACTATTCGTTTCATATAGCTTATCTACGTCTAGACCATTCGTAGCTATACATAATAGTTTTATCGTTTTTATTACCTTGTGATACGTTAAGCCGTTCTTTTAATAAGGCATCAATCGTTTATGTCTTTTATTGTTACATCATTGACTGGTGCCGCGCGATTATATTCGTAATAAATGATATTGCGATTCAATTCTGACAGCCTCCGTCTGGTCGTTCGAATTAACTCCAAATCTGAATAATTTATTTAATATAACTGGTTGCTAACTTAGTTCTGCCAAATAACAAGATATGGCATGTTGTGGAATTATACGTAATTTTGATCTCTCGGAATATTTTTGGAGTATTCGAACGATTTGCTTCAACAGTCTATATTTAGGAACTGGAACAAGGAGATCCATATCTCTCTACGTTTTATGAGCAAAACGATTAGTCTCCATTACATTATAGGAATTGCCGTCGATTTACTATTTATCTATAGACCGTGGTTCCATCCGCTCTTGCTTAATATAAGTCACATATTGAATTTTACAGTCAATTTAGTTTTAAATAATCTTTAAACGGTTCCGTTCGCGTCGCCAGCACATTAAATTTATAGATATAGATTATACTAAATTAATTTATTAAATTTAAAATCTTTAATGATTTCTATAAATTTGCTTTTTCTGAAATATATTATACTGTTTATATCTATACCTAATACCAATTAATGATAATAGCAGTTAATAAAAATTACTTTAATGCTCACTTTTATAGTTCAGTAACTACTATAACTACACCTACACCTGTGTATGTTTAAAGTTATTTTCGTGGTTGTCGCCAATTTGTTATACATGCGCATATTCATTACAATCTTCATAGTTATCTTCGGAAACATTGCTTAAGATGCTGTAACATTTAATTAATCCTACATTACTAGTGTTAGCGTTGCATCTGGATACAATATTATTTAACGTATTTGGTCGTAAACTAGCTGTAAAATTACTACATCAGAAATATGATTATGATAACATGTTCCACGATGTTGTTCCAACAGCGTCGTTAGATGAAAATGGGTGTTTAACGACCTATTGCTACGATTTTATTTTTAAAACTACTTTGATGTGACAGAAATATAAATGTTTTCCTATGAAATTAGAGCGTTTAAGATAACCCGAACTCGATTAGTTAATTAGGTAGTTAATAATTATATTTATGGGAGTTTACAGTTTCAGATATTTTGAAACACGATTATATATGTAATTGATGGGATGAGCGTTCTAGATATATTTTAAAAGACTGTAACCAAAAAAATGTACAAGTATCTAAAATATGAAACAGACCCTACCATATTATGGAGAATTTTACGTAATCTACTTCTCTTGAGAATGTTAAGATTAAGGTTTTTGAATTTGGTTTTCAAACTATGAGTCTCATAGAGCCAAATAGACCAGTCGATCAAATACAAATATCTTATAAAATATTATTGAAACAATCAAGTATTTTCGAAAAAGAAAAAAAATATATAACAATAATATAGTACTACATTGTCTGAGAACAAAGCCGTATGATAAATCAAATCATGTCACGTTTAAGAACTTTGTCAAAAGTCCATCGCAAGCTACATTTACTTTCACTATTATAAACAGCAATGTCCCCTAAATCTGTGGTTGGAATTAGAGGCGGCACCAATAAATCCCGAGATTGAAAGATATGGGTCGACTGCCTACTACACGGTTGACGTGAGTTACACTGTTATGCCCCTACTATTTGTTCTCGTTCTATTTATAACTCAACATCATCTTTACTTTTATTTAATCTTCCAATGTTTCACTTTCTTTACAAAGATCTCCTAGAATTTATTATAAGTTAGGTAGGTACCTAAATAGTTCCGCTAGCCAAGATTAGGATTTTAAATTTCAGGCTCTTTTAATAGCGTAGACTTGTTCACGCTTGTCTTTACTCCAAATATAAATGGTAATTAATTTCAAGTTATTTTATACCCTAATCAGTAGATTAGCATATGAAACCTCATTTCAGATTCCAGTATTATATTCACAACCTCATTAAATTGGACATAGATATATCCCTGTATTACATATATAAATGTTCCATAAAAATATAGTAGTCAATATAGTATAGAGTACGGAGACCGTAGAAGTCAGTAGGACTTTAGAAAATAAATATATGTTTCTGATATAAACATTACATGAAAGTCATGACGATAAAATTATTTTACATCATATACAAACGATTTAATAGCTTTCATGAAAACAACATTAAAATCAGTCTATACATATTAATAACATTAAAGTATTTATACAGTATAAAGGAATAAATCTATTTTAATAAAATCGTTTAACCTCATCAAACTGAAGAATGTATTACTATAGCAAATACATTTCTACAAACCTTAATAACTTTAGAGGAACAACAACAACAACGTAACCTTATTTATCTCAATTTCGTTATCTAATAGATAAATAATCCCTAGTTTAAAGACCGATCAATGTTAAAGACATTAATCAGCAATGGGCAATAAATTTCTAACGACATATCAATTAGCTGTTTCCTTCTAAAGCTCTTTATTTATTATTTTATAAATACTTCAAATGTTTTATATTTAATATAACTATGTATGAGAATAGCTTTGTTTTTCTCGTGTTGTCATTTCCTGTATTGTGATTGAAAGTAACGATAAATTACATGCTTACTAATTTTTTATAAAAACTTAAATACATAGCGTATGTCAGTCCCACGATAAAGATGAAACTAAAAACACATCAAATGTTGAAATCAGTCAAGTTGTTTGAGCGGTAGAGCGTGCTAAGGAATAAGACATACAGACATGCATACACATATATACGTTCGAAAAGCTAAACGTTACACGTTTCATCTTAATCCCCAGGGTAACAATACCGTGACCGAAACCGAACAAATTGGAATACAATTTTACTTCCTATTAATTACAGGCATAAAAGGCGAGTACATGACGTTTATTTGCTATCGTAAAGAAACCGAAAACCTATTGGCTTATAGCGTGCGCCAGTAGCGCAAAAAAACCACGAAGAACGTTAGATTTATACAACCTTTAGTCTACTAACTTTATTACACGAACGACAAACTATTTCATAATAAAACCATGTACCCATTGTTATTCGCCTACAGTGTCGAGAACTCATAAAGTTTTATTGTTTACAAATCGGTTAAACATTTCGATTTCACTTTCGAGTTCTCATAGTAGTGACAAATTTGGACGAGAGTTACTCAAACCGATTGTTTTGTTTATAGAAGCTATCTAACTGTTACGGTTACTTCTGAAATAGAAATTGAATATGCAACTTGCAACTACACCATAAGGTTTAGAACTGGTATGAACGTTTGACGTTTGTTATTTCATAACAATAATACGGTAGTTTGAAAGGAAAATTGGATTACATTATAGACTTCATAGGCTTTACCAATATTCGAACAAATTGTGCAATCATTGTGTTATTTGTTGATATCCTCGCATTCCAATGGATTACGGTTTAGAATTTACCCTTGTTACTATTGACAAACGTTGATTGTGGATCAGAAACCTAGACAGTTTGCATATTTCATTTATTGACCTGAAGGGTGGAAACATAGTCTAACAATTTCCAAATAAGTCAGTGTTCACCCATTACAAATAATTGAATTATTTGGTAATATTTTTACAAAATGTTAAAAGAACTTCGTGTGATAATTAAAATGATATTCAGAGTTGTCAGTTAATTCAAGAGTTGCTTGAAGTTATTTTGCTTAAAAATAACTGTATCTAATATTTTAATTATGCCTACATTCATACTGTAGGCTTTGGAGAGCATTATATACGTACACTAGCTGACCCGGCAAACGTTGTGTTGCCATATAAATAAAAAAATGTTAAGGGTGAACAACCCTTATCACTTAGGGGTATGAAAAATAGATAGTAGCCGATTCTCAGACCTACTGAATATGGATATAAAATTTGGTGAAAATCGGAAAAGCCGTTGCGGAGGTGTACGGTAACTAACATTGTGACACGGGAATTTTATATATAAGATGTAACATTTGTCTGAAATAGTCAAAGCTAAAAATAAAATCGTCCTCAATTTAGTATTACTATAACTATGGATGTAAATCTCTGTTAGACACTCGATGAGGGGAAAGAAAGGCGAAGCATATGCAAATTAATAGTAATCGGTCGTAAAAGTATGTACCTATACTGAAACTCAGCTACCAATAAAAATAAAAATATCTAATACCTCGTTGCCAAGAGGATTTCACGGCCTAATGTAATATTACGAATGTTTTATCAGAAGCCGGTAACCCATTGATTAGTTCACTTAATCACATGTAATTACGATGTCAAATGCAATTACGCACAGAGATATCGGAAAAATGTTGATTAGTTTTCAACGATAATAATTAAATAAAGTGACATATTTTGGCAATTAGGAAAGAATCTAATTACGATTAAAATGGAACGTGTCGGCGATATTGTGATATAAAATCAGTACGCATAGTTAAGTATCGGGTACTTAGGGATATCAATGTTACTCGTATAACGTTAGGATAAGACTAGTTCACTAAAGTAAGAGTATGATCATATGTAATACTAAACCGTGCAGTACGAGAATTGGGAGTATGGGAATACACAACTGCAAATGTTGGTCATAACACAGACAGGCACAGTGACTAGTACATGACTCGATGTACTACTAGACACACTCAGAAAATTCTCGCGATTTATCTCAACATAATTATTTTCCCTTATCATTAAACATCAATAATTTGGAAAAATTAGGGCTGTATACTTGAGAGCCAAACTTTCAGAATTTAACGCCGAAATGTTAACTTCTATCACTGATAAGTAAGATATCACTTGAGATCTTAACATAATGTCAAGATCTTCTTCTTAGTAAAAAAAAAACAAAATCAAACAGCTGGGGTATCACCGTTCCAACATGATTACTTGCATAAAATGTTATGCAATGAGTATCTAAAACTTTAAATACTTTGAAGGCCCACTACTAATAACCTACAATATAATTAATGAACTTATTTCCATAACATTAAAAGTATACTGTTACATTTCCAGGTGCTGTGTGGGGCAGTGGCGGGCGCTGGCGACGTGCTGGGCAACGCGAGCCGCGTGCGCCGCGCGCCGCAACCACACCACGCGCACCGCGTGTTGTGAGTACATCGCTTTTTAAACCTTTTATTAGATTCACCTGTATGTTTGTGGGTTTGTGTGTAACTGTTCGTTAGCTGAACGGGCTAAAGCGCGAGTCTTCGCTAACGTCAACCCCGCGATTCATCGGTTGATCTTGCGAAATACTGAACCGATCATGAATTCTCTCACAATCAGAAAGCTACACTGTTCAGGAGTGCTATAGGCTATATTTTGATTGATTGAACAAAAAGCAGGCAAAGTTAGTTATATAACAAATAAGTACGACCGCGCAGTCCACCTGCTGGTAGGCTACTGCCGCCCATTGATATCTTTATTTAATCCTGGATATTATTAGGTATTCGTAATCGGTCACAGGTACGCCGCTAACCCTGAGGATTAAGCTGGAACGCCTCGAAAATGTATGTGTCCGTCACCACGCCCTTCAAACCAGAATACAGCAGCGCTTAACACTGCTGTTATTAGGCAGAAATAGGTGTGGCGGTGGTGCCGCCGGAGCCGAACCACTAGGCGTTCCAACTTGTTTATAGCCCTTTACACCCGAAGATTTTTTTTCGCAATTTCCGATTCAAAACGTTTATTACGGCTTTTTATATAGCTTAAGGGATCCAAAAAAAATAGGAAAAAAAATCCAGAGTTTATACTTAATCCAGAAATCGACCCGCACGATCGTGAGTCTCCGGTGGGAACTGTCACACTCACGATCGTGAAAATTGCAAAAAAAAATAGTTTTTTATCAAAAAATATTACAAAATTAAAACAATTTGTAGATATTTAACATCACTGTCTTTATTTTCATTAGTCTTTATAAAAAATCTGTCTTGGCAATGAAACCTAAACTACGTAATTCTATGAAAATCAACATTCTTCTTTCTTCCGTTATTGCCTCCGTCTTCAATCCAGGTCTCCAAGGCGAAGGTATTCTTGGCTAGGGAATACATGCAATGATAATGCAGATAGAGAAAACTTTAGCCATATCTATTGCAATTAAATTAAGTTTTCGACCGGTTCTTCTTAGATAATATAAATTTGTGCATCTGGTTACATATCAAGAGCCTCACAATTAAAATATTAATAAAAATATTTCGTTGTAAACTTTACTGGAGATGTTGGTAGGGATGTATAGACCTTTTCAAGACAGAAAACGTATTCTTTTCCAAGTTATTTTTCGATGTGTTGGACGTGAAGATGCTCGGCGGCGAGAAATTTCTAGGGATGATTTCGAAGTAGATGGTTGAGGTTCAGGCTCAAGTTCCAGATTCAATTCTAGGTTAATTTCTATTTGAGGGTCTGCATGTGCTTCTGGATCTGTTTCAGGGCACAATTCTTCAAATTGAAACTCTTCTAATCTATTTGGCTGAAGCTCTTCACTTTCATGAAGGTCTTCAATGTCCGATATATTTCTCCTCACCCCGCACTGGCAAAATCTGATCGTCATTTAAATGTACCCCTAAAATTGAAACAAACAAAATTGTTATTGACGAAACTTACACATAACTGGTAATAGCAATAAAAGCATTTTCATCAAACGTTATTCTGCACCAACACCCGTAGGCACACGATCGTAACAGTTGACATTTGCAACCTAATTGTATCTTAATTGCAAGTTAATTGAATAAACTACTAAAGTCCACGTATTTAGTGTTCTTTTAGCTTTTAAATTAGCAATAATTAATAATAGATACTTAACATTTAATACCAAAAATAATTATATACCTGTGACAGTGCGCGGGTCGAAAAAATCTGCCATCTTTGGACGAGTCCCTAGCACAACTGACCGTCTGCACCCCGCTCACTTAGCCGGTATCACGTGCGATACTCTCCTCACGATCGATCGGCATCGGTTGCGTTTCGAAAAATAAGAAGCTATCACGTGGGAATTTTTTTAAAGTGAAACTCACGCTCATATCATCTCGGGTGTAAAGGGATAGATCGAATATAATTGTACCATACCCGAATACACGAGATTCACTTCAATTAAACGCAACGATTTTGAAACATTTTATCAATTAATTTAATTTTAAACTAATAAACACTTAAGATATAACACAGCAAAACAATTACCAACTTGCTTACCGTACGCTTAGTCCGTTACTAACGCCACAAGATTGAGAGCTGGCATTACAACAAACAAAACCGCACACAATCTAATGGTCCGCAGTCTTACGTTCATTAGCGCTTCCTATTTGCTCCCCTTTTAAATAAATCATCGCTAACTATCGCCCGAAGGCAGGCATATACCAGTTTTGATTAAGCATTATCCATTCCTGACGTTACGGAGTTACCGCTTCAATTACCGGGAGGAACATTAGCATTCCTGTATTTCTCATATTAAATGAACCTGGACCTAACTGGCGTCCCGACCTATTTGAATAGCTTATCGCGTAAGAGGAATATAAATTCAATTGAAATGTTTTTGAATTTCTCGACTCAGAAGCAGTCGTTAAGCTTCTGATGTAATAGAGAATGTTATTTACAAAGTAAATGATAATTGCGTGTAAAGGATAATCAGGATAAACATGAAAATTACATGAAATGTAACAATGTTTCTTACTTATTATACTTTTTCTAACCATATTGCGTTCTGTTTAATTTGTTGAAACAGTTATGGTTCTTTTTACGTGCTGATATTTGATTCTTATTTTATTTTATTATTTAAGCTCTGTGTGCCATAAGACACCTATCTTATATATCTCCATAGCATCCTGACATCATTACCTTTCTTACTTTTTACATTTCTTTTTCTTGCGCTCCTTACCTTGCTGTTTAAGCGACAAGACCATCTATTGCATACAACTACTACCATCTGCGACTATTTAACATTAGAATTTGCTCAGATAACAGGAAATATATCTTATGCTATGTTTCAGGACGGACGAGGAGCTGGACGCGACGGCAGCGTGGAAGCGCTCGCACTGGCGCGAGATGCAGTCGATACTGCGGCGGGAGGGCTCCCATCGAGACGTGGTCGAGTGTTGCCCCTCGGTACTCGAGATGGTCGCCAAGAAAGGCGGCCGGACGCCCACCGGCCTCTACGTAGAGTTGTACGAGGACGGTGAGAATAAACAGCGGCTCTATGAGCTCTCCTGCGCTCCGGACGTCGTCGACAAGCCGTGTCGATTCGTCGACGCGCGACTCTACAACCAGTCGAGGTGCGTGCAGAAGTATTCGTACTCGTACGCGTTAGTGCGATACTCGTCTGGCACGGAGATGCCACAGCGGCACCGTCCAGAGGGACACTTCTCGGTGCCCGGCTCCGGCGGGTGGTCGATGGACTATGTTATTGTGCGTGCAGGTTGTGAGTGCCAAATAACACCGCCTAAGCGGAAGACCGCGCATCGGAAGCGGCTGGAGAGACACAGGCAGAGGAAGAAAAACAAACGGATAGAAGAAGACGATGACACTTGATTCGCTCTGTGCTAGTGCTAACCAGTGGGACTTTGAACAAATTAACGCGGAATCTTCCCGACTTAGTATTAGTTGGTTGATGTGCCATAGCATTTGTAACATTACTAGCGCTAAAACGAGTCTAATTAGCATCGACAAGTTCGTTCGAACTTAACACTGTATTAAAATGTAATTCTAAAACACAATTTACATTCTTTATAATTAAGTTTAACCTAAAACCAATATTTTTATCAGATGCTATGGCATTTTAACGTTTGTAACATGTTACCGATGCCATCAAGTCAGGTGTACACTTGTTTAAGCAACTCGGTAGATGTATTTCAATGTATTTATTTTGAATTTTTTTCGTCTATTACGCTTCTTGTTGTAGTATTGTGGAGTTATTCTCGATCTTGTACAACTAAAGTGCCTTGCCGATGTGCCTTATCAATTTTTACATTGTTGACTCATTTGTAAAATTCTTATACATTTTTGTAAAATCGACTTTATTCCCTCGCGTATTCAATACGTGTCTCCATTATAATAAATGTTCACTAACGTCATATAATCAACAAGAAACTATTAATTAAGTTAGATACAGATTGTGTAATAAATTAAAGCATTTTTGTTAATTCTCTTGATGTTATATTTTGTTATTTATATCGACTCGTTTTATTAACTCTTCAGTGACATCGTTAAATAAAATTTTATATTCGCTATCGTCATTAGCATGATCATTTATTTATTTTATGACAATCATATTAATTTGATTGCTCTATTTCAAAATTATATTCCGCGAAATATTTTTGCAATTTGTCGTGATTAACATAATTATCATATCATCTTAGATTGTTAATCTATTTCTGAATATGTTATTATGTATGAATTGAATATATGTCGTTCGTGATCAAAAAGTATCGTCAAATGGAAAGAAGTTTTGCTGTAAATTTTATACACCTATTAAAATTCGTCATATCTTTGATTATATTGGGCCTAATCACAATTTTAACTTTTAAGTTCTTTATCATGCAATGTTACTTTCTCAGGTGCAGTTGGTTAAATACTTATCAGTTAAGTACAGATAAAAGTTTCTTTCCATCGTCGATAATGTTAATAGTTACCGTTTTATCTTTCAAACGAGGCGCAGTGTTTTCTTTATTTACCTCACTACGGATTTTACCTGTGACAAAATAAAATTTTATCCTAAAAAAATAAATTAATGGGAACAATTAAATTTCGATCAATGAAATTATTAAATGAAGCAATAGAATATTGAATATTTATAAAACTATTTGTAGTTGAGATCTTCTTTTTCAAAATAAATAAGTGCCTTATCCAATCGATCAATAATATGATCGCTTATAAATAAAAAAAATAGAATTTCGCATAGTGAGGTTATAAAATTAATTCAACTGAATATAATGCTCTCTTATCAACATTAAAATTAAGAATATTTATTCAAAGATAACAATTTTATAAATAATTTTTGTTATTGTATCGTAACAATACTTCCTTGGTAGGCTTAAGTGCGTCGAGTCAAAGATCTGTATTATTTTCTATTTTGTAATACTTTTATTGTATTTAAAATTAGTATGTTAAGGATTAATTCATTTATTTATACTGTGTAATACGAGGTATTCCGATATTCAGTATAGTATTGTATGTAAAATCGCTTCCATAAATATTGATGTATATAATAACACAATAGTATTGTGGACTGAGATTATTTTGTGCATTTAAATGTGTCATTCAAACAAAAAATGTCTACATAACATTCGAGTAAAATTCATTACGTACAACGCCATCTGTCGTCGAGTAGTAACCAACTTTAGTTTGTAAAAATCATCACAGATGGCGTTAATAACAATAGAACTCGAGCTAACAAATAGCTAACTACTTACATCACGTAACAGTGCCATGTGTTTTATTTTATAGTAAATTGTGTATAGTTTATTCAGATTATTAAACTTTGTACGAGATAGTCAGATTATAGTCCGTTAAGTCACTGTACTTAACATCAAATTATAGTTATAATACACCCAGGAACTGTTCCTGACCATAAATAAGTAGATAATTATTCCCATAAAGTAAATTAAAATAGTGTCTTCATTATACTTATTGAATTCTGTTAAATTTTTCGTTTTCATCACAAATTGTACTTTGTCAGACCTGTCATCACAATCATTAAGAAAATTGTTGATGATAAAACACAATTTTAAATAAAATAAAAACCTGAAATAGAAAATTGTTTTATTTTCAATTAGTCAATTTAAAACAAATTCACATTATGTCAACCGTTCAGAGATTATTGTCACACTTCAAAATGTACCCTGACAATGGGTACTCCTTTAGAAGTTTTAGCACACACTTTATATCAAGTATCATTTAAGATCATAATTTCTCAAACAACGTCGTGATCTGAAAAAAATACATAAAATAATTAGATGTATCGACAAATGTTTAACAAAAACACAATAAATTATCTATATTCATTTGTAAAGATTTTTATATCTTAATATAGCATAACCTAAAAGCATCGTTGCCGATTAAAAAAATACAACTTATATAAGCTTACTGTTTTTTTACGTTGAAATGAAACTACTGCTATCTATTGAAAGCAATTGTAAACAACAAAAGTTTTCAGAGATTTTTGTAATAAAATATGTGTGAAAAGTATCAGTGCAATTTTAAGCTAATTTCTATAATACACATATACACATTATAATTCGAAAAAAAAATATTGTTTGCCTATGAATACTTTCTTTTACGAATCGATATAATTACAATTAGCAAACCTAACTAATGATAAACAATTTAGGAACGTTTAGGAAACATTACAGAGGATTTGCAAAAAAAAGTTGTATTTTTTTATACAACATCAAAGTGTCCTTACCTAATAACTTAGTAGTGAGATACATGAGTCCAAACCCAAGCACGACGGCTATGAACTGTGCTATCCCAGCGCTACGTTGTCGCTCGTGCCACCGCGCGCGTTCCCGCGGGAGGATCTCACTGACCGTCACGTAGAGGAGAGTACCCGCTGCTAGTGCCTGGAAACCAAACGAGAACATGTTCATCATCAGCCCATTCTCGTCCCACTGCTGGGCACGGGTCTCCTCTCATAATGAGAAGGATTAGGCCTTTACACACTGTTTATTTTTATTTTCACTTCAGATTCTTCTACGTTATCTGAATGTTCCATTGAAAATCCAATTAACGACAGGTGTACTATTATTATAAATAACCTGCAATCTGCAAAACAAATATTAACTCCATACAAATTTCATACCTGCATGATAGGCACAGCCAAGGTTTCCTTCACAACAGTGACAGACTCCAACCCGGCTCCGATAGCAATACCCCCGACGGAGCCCCCACTGAAGATAAGCACACACACAATGTGCATGCACAGACTACGAGAGGAACTCGCACAGATCTCCGCGCCCAGGCAGAAACCCACCACAAATTTGTGACTGACCACCGCGGCAAGGAGAAGTAGCACCTGAAAAGTTCAAATTCACAATTAACTCTTTTTAAACCAGTCATCATCAAATAGCAATTGGATTTTAAAAATATTTGATGATGGATTATAGAAGATTTTTAGCCATCCGATTGCAATGAATCTAAATCATATAATTCAAGTAATTAAAAAGCAATGATAATAAGTAATATTTAAAAATAATTACATAAAAAAGGTACAATTGTTGTATAGTATCTTAATGCGAGTCGCATACACATTAAAATAAGTAAAATATTTGATCAAAGCATTAAAAAATATTAATGGAAAAACGAAAGGAATCAACTCAAGCTCATCGATAACATCGTAATTGACAAGGCTGAGAATTTTGATATCACACACACCATAATCTCGCCTGATTATCTAAATTATCGCTTGCTTAATGACACTAACCAATGTAGGTCAAGTGGGGCAATAATACAAAATTATTGACAATAATTTTCTTGTGAGCATGGAAAAATTTAAACATTTCCTATAATGGTTTCTATCGTATAATGGAAGCCATAAAAGTAGTTCACTTGAGGTTAAATAAAAACTCCTACCCATGAGAATATCTAATTTGAAAAAGGAAATTAGTCATGTAAAATCAATTATCGATATTTTCAAGGATCGCTTGGATGCGAAGACTCAGTAGATATTGATTTTTTGCGATAATGTGTTTTTATTTGAAGTAAGTATAAGTAAGACAGAGATAATATCAATACAGGAGTTTAAAAAACTCAATATTTTGAAAATATGACTATTTCCTTCTACAACTATCCTTCTGTTACTTAGTAAGCACTAAAATATTATGAAGTATCTTTTAGTAGTTTGTATTCTAACTTAAAAGTGTGATTGTTATATTAAAAAGTTATCAAACTTAATGAATGAAATACACATATTGTTACAGGACTGGTTATCTCTATAAATGTAAATTATTAAAGACAGGAAATGTACATGAATAATCATTAATTAAATAGAACATTTAATGAATAACGATAAGTAGGTACTTAAATTGCATTTTTCCATTGCCCTTAATTGCATACTTAATTTTAATTACATTTTAATTACCGTGTAATGTACAAGTGTAGCTAAATTATTGTTCATCCCAAACCAAACTTTTATTCTAATTGAAAATGTTTTGAAAAAACATTATCTGAATCTATAAAAGTTGTAAAATAATCCGATTTAAGAATTAATCACAATACCCACCTGAGAAGGACTTTCTTGTAGACCTATAGCCAGCCCTTCTAACACACTATGCACGAATAAAGCACAGAGCAGTCCGATCACTCCAGACGAGCTCTGATTACACGGTGGCGTGTGACTAACATGACACATCCTAGGATTACCAGCGTCCCCACAACATCGCTCCCTCATTTCCCCATCTACGATCCTCGGATCATTCAGAAGACTGGTCGCCTCTACAGTACCGTATCCTCTATGAATATGCTGTGACAATCTGTTACCAACAATCTGGTTATGATCGTGAGCACCGTAGAAAATGTGTACGATCTCGTCTACCAAAAACACTAAAAAGAATCCCACACACAGCATCAATTCTGAATATTCTGGTAACTTCTCTCTTGCTTCTGGAAGCATGTGGACAACAGATGTCGAGAGAAGAACGCCTCCGCCGAAGCAGAGTAAGCAAGAAATGAAGAGAGGATGTCTTTGTCGTGCACTCTCTGACACAAAGGCTGGTATCATCCCGGTTATGAAGCTACCAAGTCCAAGAGCAAGCATTGCTAGTGCTTGTGCTGTTGTCAACTCCATTTTTGTGGGTATTTTCTCGGTTCTGCGTCCAAACTCACTTTTATTCCAACTACTTTATAAATCGTTCCTTAAACACAATGTTTGTGACTTCATACCTATTTTAACTCAACACTATGTTTGTAAACACTTATTACAAAAATGTTTCTTTGGGACACCAATCGTATAAATTCAAAAAAGGTTCAGTTTATGTCCTATGTGTGTGATTCACTCGCGTCCTACAGGGAAGAACCGTCACCTACTAAACATATTCGATGCACATTTCCGAACTTACGAAACCACGTTTGTATTTTATCTCTTATTTACACTTTATTATCAGGAACGCCAATAATATCACGTGTACACAAACCAAACACTTCTGATATACGATCAGTCGTGTGAGCTCAACCGAGTTTACGCGGGTAGTGATAAAAAAATAGGAAATACATGCGTTACCAATAAATGGCATTTACAATAATACATATTATGAAGCCATTAGAGTCGTGAATCAATTGATAAACAATGCGACGCCAATTCGCTCGATCAACCATTATAATTAGAGCTGTGATGTGGTCAGATTTACAAATAACTTTGTATTATTTTAAGATACAATAAAGGAATATGTTTAGTAATTAGAATAGTGCTAATTGTTAACGTGTATATATAAAAATGATCACATGCGTGCATTGTATGAAGATAGATGGACTATGAAATAGGAAAAATGGATGACCCAAACCTTGAAATTAAAGCAAAAATCGGGGGTCAAATTATATTGGCCATATGTACAAGGTCGATTACTGTGGCGTTTTAAACAAAGAACCGAGAAAACTAATCTTTCGTCACAAAATGATTCACGGCCAAAGAGATTAAATATATAGAACAATATAGTGGTCATTGTCAAGACTCAAGATTTGCGAAAATTTTGCCTTTTTACCTACCGTGCACATAGTTTCACCGTGACAATTTTAAATTCTATAATATAAAAGAAACCTAACCAAATGTGTACATCATGTGTGCATACACAACATTGATAGCTCTCAGGCTAAATTAGTCATTGATAAGATAAAAAATATACACTGTCTGTGTGTTCATCTGTTAATCTAAATTAACTATTATTACTCTATACTATAATATGTTTTTTGTCTCAATTAAAGTTCTGTCTGAAAAAAATATTTTAAAAATAAAAAGTAAATCTCTGCCAGCATACGATATTTGACAAAAATGACATTAACACTTCTGAAATTTATTTAACAAATAAAATGAACGAACTTTTACAAAAACATGGATGTGCTAATATTTTCACCATTCCCGAAGGGCTTAAGGAACTCATGTCAGATATTTCTAGAGAGGTAAGTAGGGAATGAAATCAGATAAGTAATATAATATATACAGACTTATATACAATACCTACCGGTCTGTGATAATATAGAAGTCTGATGTTTTATTTATTCATCGGTAAACGCTTATTGTGAGTCACTCGACAAACGTATAAATGTATTAATATGATGTTCAATATAATAAAAATAATTCATAATTGAAACTTAATTATCACGTAACATAAAAATGATAACTTAATTTAAATGTGAGTACGTAAATTCATCCGTACTGGACAAACGTATTGTATCGCACGTATTGGAAATATTACTTGGTTAAGTCAAGCAGTTTTATTATACCAAATGTGCTATCCAAGTGAACTAAAGTGTTATTTACAGTAGGACGTTTACGTAAAGTCACATAAAAATGGTAGAGTAAAATGTTTCTTACTAAGGGTGGTTTTACGTAAAAGTCGTATAAAGAGGCACGGTAGAAAAGAATGTCATATTCTTCTTACAGGTTCTTAGAGAGCAACCTC
This sequence comes from Epargyreus clarus, assembly GCF_041222505.1. Taxonomy (NCBI): domain Eukaryota; kingdom Metazoa; phylum Arthropoda; class Insecta; order Lepidoptera; family Hesperiidae; genus Epargyreus; species Epargyreus clarus. The sequence goes on along the minus strand of NW_027332225.1, from coordinate 13,432,183 downwards.
CAAAGATCTACGACTTCATAGCAAACTATTTATCCGTGCTCCTCATCACACGAGAGCACGGTATACTGGCTGTCAGGGTGCTGGACGATCTGTGCGATTGTCGGCCGTCAGTCGCGGAGCATTTGTTTGAAATTGGTGTAACAGGCGAACAAGCTCTCATTATTGCTGATATTATTAAAGAAGAGATAGAAGAATTTGAACCTACAGAAGGAAAAGGTGATTAAAATTAATAGGGGAATAAGCTGTAAGGTATCTAACCTTACAGCTTAAAGAAAGAAGACAAATTTTAATAATGAAAAAATAGAATTACAAGATATAATCAAAATATATATTTACGTTACAACGATATAACAACACAATATGTTAGTAATGATAAACAAGTAATTATTAACGACATATGTTATTATGTTAATTTATCTTTTGTAGAAACCGTAAAAGAAGCACAAATAATAAAGAGAATCCTAACACAAGTGGTTTTAGATGAAGTAAAAACGGCAAAAGTCTGTCAAGTAGCAAGAAATGCTTACCGTGACTATTGGTACAGGAAGAAGCTTTTGGAGCAGGTAACTCCAGAAATTGATATTAATATGCTGAAATGAATAGAAAATTATGATATTTATGATTTCTAGATGACGATTTATGATTTCTCGATGGGTAACTGTATTCGCTACATACATTTTAAATTACACAAGATGTGGTCGGGTATTTTGTAGACTACTAAATACCCCACCACATGTATGTAAATGTAATGTAAAAAAGCGTATTATAGGCTGAGTGACTATTTGACTGATAAAACGGTGTGGTCTGAAGTTGCCCCAGCTCCACATGTAAAGATGTGTGTTATGGATTTTCTTTCGCCACTTCTTCTCCATAACGAAACACCTTGTGAAATGGTGGTAATTGTATTGGCATTCAAAAACTTATCTGTAAAGAACCTATTTTGAATTAAAAAATATAGGTTGATATCGATTTTTAGAACATGAAAGTGACTCCAGAAGAGCCTTGGGAGATTGCCGCTGAGAGAACTTTACAAATCTACAAGAGGACAAAGCCATCGTTTACTGAACTTACCAGAGCAACAGAAAAAATACAGGTATTTACAACAACATCAAGCGCTACTAAGAATCTTATACTTAAACCTAAATATAGAAACAGTAAATGCATAACAGTAAATTTGAACCCTTAGAACCCTTTATGGTTCGACTCCGGCGGCACCTCCGCCACACCTATTTCTACCTACTAACAGCAGTGTTAGGCGCTGCTGTGTTCCGGTTTGACGGGTGTGGTAAGGGAGACAGACTTTTCCGAGGCGTTCCAGCTTAGTCCTCAGGGGTAGCGGCGCATCTGTGGCCGACGTCTGGTAGGAATATCTATTTCTATCTGGGGGTTGATTACAGATGTCCATGGGTGGCACTAGCCACTTACCATCAGGTGGACTGCATGCTCGTCTGCTACTCCAATATTATAAAAAAAGATTGCACAAGTTGACTAAAGTAATTAAATTCACGTGTTAAAACTGCCGCAACCCATGACAGCAGTTTTGCACTACTTAGATAGATAGAAAAATAATTGTAAGGGGGTTAACATAATATTTACCTGTCAACACCATATGGTGGGAACGCCCAAGAACTTCTTTATCTTTCAAAGTATGACTTAGTGGGTGAAGAATGAATTTTGACGAAGACGATCACCAACTAGCACGTCTATTGAGGGATAGCTTACTTCTATATCAAATCAAATCAAATAAACTGTTTTGATTTGATTTGATTTCAAGCAATTGACTTTTAACAGCTAATGATGATGGACTTATTTTTTTAATAAGTAATGTACTTAATGGAACTAGTTATTTCTTTTTTCACTTTTTACTACATTTTTATTTTAAATACAGGCAGCATACAGAGGGTATCATGTACGGCGTAATCTTCTCCAGCATCTTAAGCCTAAGAAGAAGAAGAAGAAACCCAAAGTGGATCTTCCTGGCCCGCCGCTCGACATAGCTGCGTCCAGAGAAATTGACCTGGGACCACTTATTGTGAGCTGAAATGCCACCACCATTTTCATTTAATTACTACAGCATTACAGCTGTAGAAATTTATATAAGAACTTGTAATAAATACGAGTATATAGTGTCAATAATCTTCGAGTAAGATATTAATAACGGACAGACACATTTAAGATGAAATTCAAAAATATAAAAGTTTAATTTCACATTAGATTAAAAAAAGTCCAGAATTGTTTAAACTATGTTGGTCTCCCATTCTTATTGCAATGTATCAAAATCCAAGTACGTACTTGTCAATTTCCAAAAAACATAAACATAAACATAAACACATTTTTTGGCCATGAAGGTAATTATCATAGGGAAACCTACCAATCAACAAACCGTCAATCAACAGACATTGAAGTATAGTGTAATATCTATCCTCTTATTAGGAGAAGAGATCCTTGAAATTTGTTTCATCTACATCTATTTTGTTTTATCACATAAAAAAAACGAATACGTTTCAGAATTTAACAGTCCGTGAAGACGACGTAAGCGGAATGTTCGATGCGCATGCCACTGAGAAGCTTGGCCTGCCTTACGATCCTCAAACAGCAATCACTCACGTGGAAGACATGGATTTCGTAGAGGATGAGGATGGAAACCGCTCCAGGGCACCGAGTCGGGTGGCTGACATGAAGTCCACTAAGAGTCTGCTTGCTCCTTCACAAATGCCTGCGTCAGAAGGCCTTCTAGAACGTCGTCGAAGCAGAGCTGCTAGTTATGCTCCGACTTATATGACAGAAGGTTTAACATTTAATTATTATAATAAGCTTGGTGATAACCGGCTCCTGCCGCTTTTAGACATTTATAATCAATCTTCGATACGTTTAAATTCCTACCTAAGGCCAAGGCCAAGGCCTTAGGTAGAAATAGAACTACACTCCTATATAATAGAGCTACACTGAAATCCTCGAAAAATATGTCTCCCTTGCCCTTCAAAACAGAACACAGCAGCGCTTCACACTGCTGTTATTAGACAGAAATAGATGAAGCGATGGTGGCTACGGTGTCTAAGCACAAAGAGTCTTTATGCCTGTTGCCTGTATGCTACTTCTATTATTTAAATAATTAAATATTTAATCATCGCCATTTTGGCAGGTGGAGCTCGTCAAAGTCGATTGCCAAGCACAGTTCCAGACCCAACACCAAGGCAAAGCCGTCATCCGAGTCTAGCGCCGCCTCCACAATTGATATCATTTGCTGAGGTGATCTGTAATCTATACGAAAATAGAAGCACTTATAATATCTGAACATACATTAGTTACATAATTTGCAAATTCAATTGCAATATAATACATATTTGAAACTTACACTATATAGAATTCTTTGCTGGAAATGGCAAACTCATTTTCATGAGACTTTCGTAAGGATATAAGAGTAGGTTACTTTTTTTATTATTTAGGGTTTTTGATATTCTGAGTTTACCATTTAGACGAAAACAATAGATTTATATAATTATACCAACTCATCACTTATACTACTTAAATATACTTTTTAATTTAGGCTCCACCTGAAGTTATAACTGATGAAGCACAAAAAACACACGTAGTGGACGATGTGACCACTGAGGCGCAAGAAGTCCCCGAGGAGATTCCAGGTACCGTACACACGATATTTATTTTTAACAAAGGACATTATCAATTAAAGAGCAGATAGTCATCATCAACCCATTACTGTTACATACTGATCCAGTAAAAGCAGTTATAGCTTTGTGGTTAATCCGCGCCCTATCAATCGAAAGATTAGAGGTTTATGTCCCAGGAACCTCTGGTTTATCAAAGTTTTCTGTGCTTGTTGCTGTTGCTTGTTTGAACGGCGGAGGAAAACATATGGAGGAAACCAGTATATCTGAAAAATCTTAAAAACAAAATGTTTTTAAAGTATGTAAAGCCTTGGCCACCGCGGTGGACTAAGGCCTAATACCTCTCATTCTTTAAATATTTTTTTTTGCAAGAACATAGTATTTTACAAGGATCATAAATTTATAATAAGTATCTTATGTTCTACAACATTGGGCGTGCAAAATTTATGTCTTGTTCATTATTACATGGCAAAGTCAAATATATGTCATACAGGAATCGTCAAAATTAAAATTATATAATTAAAGAGATGTCTTCAAATTAATCATTATTAATAATTCTAATTCTATATAGCGGATACTAATAATTTAAACGACAAATTTGATTATTTGATTATTTCATGTCATAATATAAATGTATTATCATTCAGGAATTCATTGATATTGTAATAACAATTCTACGATTGTACCCGTGTCCAGCAGTGGATTAGTGATGGGTTGATGATGACGATAATGATTTATTTCTAGATGATCGTACCGAGGGTGACGGGGAGAGTGCTCCAACAGCATCAGTGCCCACATCTGCTCTAGACACGGATGCAACTGACGTGGAGGACATCGCCGAGGACATTACCACCAGTGGCGAAGAAGGGGTTGAATGAACAAAGTTGTGCAGAAGAATTTTTCCGTTTTGGTTTTATTATTTTTTTTTTCTTTTTCAATAAATATTTTATTGATTATTTAGGGTTTCCAATTAAGATGTCACCTAAATTTTTTGACCCATTCACGTAAAATATTTAACTGATACTGGAGCTATATTTTTTTTCTTTTTATGCTAAGTATCATGATATTATATTTTTTCAAAATGTGTTTTAAGTTATATTATTTAAGATTTGGTATTACTGCTTACTTACTATTTAAATTTAAAATGAATAAATTCGGAGTACTTTCAAACATCTTGCTTTTGATTCGTTATCGTTTCGTTAAGACAGTGGTGGATTTACTAATAAGCGTACCGATATTTTGACCTTATTAAAGGAATAGGTCACGGCGAAACTTTCTAAATATCAGTTTTATTGCTGATATCGTTGCTCGCTGGATCAATTATCGTGAGCACATGGTACATAAAATGTTTTCTCATTCAAATTCAAATTGACAAGCAGTCCTGTATCACGATCTGCTTCAAGATCGATTTAAATGCAAACAACGCCATCTATTGGTGAAGAACTGACATCGTAGTGTTAAAAAGAAAGAAAAAAAGGAAACCATTTATTTTACATGCTATACAAGTTACATACAAAAGAAAATAATAACAATGGAAGGGATACAATAAAAAATAAAAAAAAACACGTGACGTAAACGATACAGTATAGCAGCAAAAATGGTCGTACTCCGTCTCTGCCGGTACTTGTGAGAAATAACAGACTCCGGCGACTGGTTTTCAGTGCGGCCCTGTTACTTATGATATTTTCAAATTTCTGGTGCAAAAATATCCACAGCCAACTCGATTTAATTTTTCTATAGCATAATATACGAAATATTATATTTTATACGTTCATTTATCCTTTTTTAATAATAATGGCAGATCTATTACAGTCTCAAATATTTGAAAGTTGCAGATTAGCGTTACCGGAAGGATTAAAGGAGTTAATGAGTGATATATCCAGAGAAGTATTTAAAAGTGTAATATACTATTTACTCATAGGGATCTGAGAGTAAAAGTGATCTATTTACGGATTCATAACGGTCGGAAGACTTTTATTACTATCATCACAAATACCTACTAATCTTATCTCATTCCAATAGCCCTTCTGATAGGAGACCTGTGCCCAGAAGTGGGACAGTAATGGGTTGATGGAAACGATATCATAAATACATTTATATCACGGCGTGCGTAAATGGACGTTTTACGCACGCTTCGCGTGCGCAAAACCCCCATTTCCGACCCCGTAATATAAAATTTTATACAACACGCGGACGAAAAATGTTTTTCTGACTCGTGTGATTGCAGTCCTCGCCTGCGGCTCGGCCTGCAAACTCACACTTGTCAGAAAAAAATTTTTCGTCCTCGTATTGTAATGTACTATTCTGTAATACTGCTGGGTGATATTGAGTGAGTTTCGAAGTGATAAATATTTAGGGCATCGTCCAGGGCCGGATTTAAGGGAGGGCAACCGGGGCGGCAGCCCCGGGGCCTTCACAAAAGAGGGGCTCCCACAATAGACGTTGGATTTTTTTTTAATTCCGACTAGTAAACACTAGTAAAAAAAAAATATATCTTTTCCTTTGATATTTTTTCGCTGTTTTACCTTTATCTACAGTACTTTGTACAAACATGAATACTAAAAGAATCTACCTGCGTTTCACAATAAAATATTTATTGAATAACTCAACTGAATTTTTTTTTTCATTTTATTCGGAAAATATGGGGCCAGGGTGCCTCCACTCCTTTGTTGCCCCAAGGCCTCTATACTCTAAATCCGGCCCTGGCATCGTCCACCACGCTGTTAAATGCGGATTGACAGATTTCATATACATACTTTTGAGAAATGTTTACAAAACTCTCAGGCATGTACATTTCTTAACGATGTCTAATTTCACCCATTAAAGAATATTTAATTCATTACAGCTGTTGGTTGTAATGCTGATTTATTAATGAGGTGATCATTTCATTATGAGTGGCAAAGCATCTGTGATCAGCTTCAAGTTGGTTACAGTTTTTTATGGGTGTGTCTTACCCACATACTAGTGCCAGTCTTATAAAAATCCACTTACATTAAGCTTAAACTACTATGTACTACATACAGTGTTATTTGCTTAGGTGTTACGCTCGCAACCCGAAAACTTGTACCAATTCATCACCGACTACTTGGCAGCTTTGCTCGACGCTCGTGAGGCGTTATCCATTGCTTGTCGGATATGCGGAGATGTCTGCAACTGTGCTTGTGAGCCAGACTTGGACTACAAACTACGTTATATCGGCTTAAGTCATGACGATGTTGTAAAAGCTAAGGACATAATACAGGAACATTTTGATAAAGGCCAAGGTTTGTTTGGTGTTATAATCTGAAATGGTATCTATTACCGGATGTGTCGCCGTCTAAACATATCAAATATGGGGCAGAGCTTCTGAGAATCTTTAAATACAATATTACTTACATTCAGTAGTAAATTATTACTATTTGGCGCCCACTTTTACTAAAAACTCAACTTATGTCAATCCGTATGAAGTAAGTGGCCACTGCCACCCATAGACATCTGTAATCAACCCCAGATAATATTAGAGTTCTACCTGAGATCAGACACAAATGCGCGAGGACTAAGTTGGATCGCCTCGGGTAAGGATTACCACATCGTCAAAACCAGCACACAGCAGCGCTTAACTCCTTTGACGTTGCAGTGAAGGAAAGCAAGTTACTAATGAAACTGGCAAGGAAGACTAATGTGACAGAGACGCAGTTAGTGGAACTGCAGAAGGTAGTGCACCGAGCGTTCCAGCTCCATACTGTGAAGCAGAGGGTAAAGTTGAACATAAAATGGTTCTATTAAATAAACCAATTTGATGTAATACCAAATCCAATATAATTTTTTGGACCCCAATAAAAAATATGAAACCGTTGCGGATCGGCTATATTTTGATATAAATCATGCAATACTGAAGAAAACAATTTTTTATAATATAGCAGTAGGAGATGAGCATGCAGTACTACTGATGGTAAGTGGCTGCCATGGACATCTGTAATCAACCCCAGATAGGATTACATGTATCCACCTGAGGCCGACACATGCGCCGCTACCCCTGAGGTCGAAGCTGGAACGCCTCGCAAAAGTATGTCTCCCTTACCACACCCTTCAAATCAGAACACAGCAGCACTTAACACTAATGTTAATAGGCAGAAATAGGTGTGGCGGTGGTGCCGCCGGAGTCGAACCACAAAGGGTTCTACCACCTTCAAACGTGCATGCAGTCTGCCTTATCGTACGCGGTCATGCCTCACGCAAATATGTAATGAACTCCATATAGAAAAGGAAGTTCTGCTTAAAGCCAATGCATTGCTGCTTCTGAAGTTTAAGTTGATCGTCTCATAAGTCAGCTGGCATCCATACCCTTTCACCGAAACTCAAGTCAGGCAAGAAAGAGGTGTGGCATTGGCACCTACGCAGTGAAACAACACCGATCCTACTATCAAACAATGATAGCCCAGTGGTTAAGAAACTCGGCCTCTTAATCGAGGGGTCCGCGATTCAAATCCCAGGCACGCACCTCTGATTTTTCGAAATTATGTGCGTATTAGAAATTAATTATCATTTGCTTAAAACGGTGAAGGATATCATCGAGAAGAAAAATCTGCATATCCGAGATAAAAAAGTTTTCAATGGTATGTGAAGTCTACCAATATGCACTTTGCCAACACGGTGGACAGAAAGATTAGGCCATAGGCCTAATCTTTCTCATTCTGAGAGGAGACTCGTCCCCAGCAGTGGGACAGTGATAGGTGAAGATGATAATGATGATACCCTACTATCATTAATATTTTATTCCAGGAGCATCAAGTATCATTTGCGAATGTAGATGACACTGAGGACACAGAGTCGACTCACGAGACCAGTGTCTCCACACCCAGCGCTGTCTCGGATTTCTACCATCCTACGATGTTATCGAAAAGCAATTCCACTTTAGGCGATGCTCAGGTTTAAGATTGTTTTTAATTGAACACTTTTGACCTTCGATCAACAATACCAAATTCTTGATCGAAGCTTTTAACCTCTAATTAAAACCTAGAGCGACTACATTGATGTTGGCCCATCCACGTTAAGTTGGAAAAGTTAATATATTAAAATATATGTGCAGATTGCAGGCTAATTAATGTAAACCTCACCATAGTTCTATTATTCTACAGAAAATGTTGCCCCTTAATTTTAATTACGTAAAAGTTAATTTTAGTTAATAAAATAAGAAAGGCAATACTTCCATAAGATTTTTATTCAGTCTTTCAGTTGTTTTAAGTTACTTTTAGTTTTTAGTGTAATCCTTACTTTAGTTCCTTTTACACGAAATACTCTTAACTATGTTATTATATATTTTAATTAACAATAAAAGTAGTTTTTGCGTAATACAGCCTTTTATTTAAATGTAGCTCTACATTTATAGGTACCTTTTAAGGGTGTTAGAAACCCTATGAATTGCAATATCACCACCAGTTACATGATTATTGATGTTAATCTTATCGTCTTTATAATGATATATTTTTATTGCAGACAGAGAAAACGACCATGATCTATCATTACCAACCATGTAAGTGTGTAAGTGTTTTTCCGAGGCGTTCCAGATTAGTCCTCAGGGGTAGCGGCGCATCTGTGGCGACCTCAGGTAGGAATATCTAATCCTATCTGGGGTTGATTACAGATGTCCATGGGCGGCAGTAGCCACTCACCATCAGGTGGACTGCATGCTCGTCTGCTACTCCTATATCATAAAAAAGTGTTCCTTGTATCCAACATGCGTAGTGTATGTATACGTATGCAAAGTATATGCTTATTCCTTATCAAGATGATTACAATGATTCACGTATATAGTAGGATCCAAAAAAGGCTCGGTAATCAAATTATAAATGTCTATTAAATTTTATCGACCTCACATATGATATGATATCAAACTTATATTTATAACGAGTGTTTGCCCGCGGCTTCGTTCGCGTTTCGAAGTAATATTTTCATCCCCTATTTTATCTCCTTGGGGGTAGAATTGATCAAAATCCTTTCTTAGCGGATGCCTTTGTCATAACATCTACCTGCATGCCAAATTTCAGCCCGATCCGTCCAGTGGTTTGGGCTGTGCGTTGATAGATCACTATGTCAGTCAGTCACCTTTGAGTTATATATATTTAGATTTAGATATTTCATATTAAGATGCGGTGAAAATATTTTGTTTTAATCCGCATTTGTCGATATTTTACAGGTAAGTTAACCGAGTCTGCCACAACCCTCGCCGGCTCCTACATATATTTGCCAGACAGAGTGCCTTATTCTGTCCACGACACCCCTAAACCTGTTATTCAACCGATATATAAAATGAGGTCTTCTGTGTTAAATGTTCTGCACACTTTACTTTACCCTCAAACTAAAGAAAATGAAATTGAAATAGCTGAAAAGAAAGAAAATGAAAATACCCTCGCAAGAACTTGTTAGTCAAATAATTCGTAATGAGGAAATTGATGATACTATAAAAAGGGTAGTTAGTGATGATGTTTCTGCTTCGGAAATGTCTGTTGAAACACAAGAAGATGTTATTTCATTTAAAGTGGGACATGACACCTCAGATGAAAGTAGCAGTGGGAGCAATGCTATATCATAACAACATTTTACATTAGAATCATCAAAATATCCCGGCATAACTGTTATAAAATCCGTTATAAATGCTGCTATATTATTGCGATTTATATTAATGTTGTTATTATATATTTTATAACTAATATTTCTTCTGATATTTTGATATACAGCGTTTTATTTTATAGCAGTGGCAGTGGTTACAAATGTAGCAATTTTGATATTTACATTATTTTATATAAATGTTATTTTTAATTGAATACTTACAAAGCTATATTTTAATAATTTTATGAATAAAATTTTGTAAATATTCATGTGGTTTTCATGTAGTTTAAGCACTATAAAATTATTTGGTATTACTGCAGGTACCTTCATCAGAAAATAAGCAAAGAATGTTTTTTACAATTTTGAATTTATTATGCGTTCCATCTTAAACTATTATACTTAAACCTAATCGTAATAACCTAAATAAAGATACTTTAGTTATACATATATTTGGTCATATTTATACGATATTTATTATGCATAGCCTATACGTCAAATTATTTTATATTTTCAAAAACGTGTCCAACAAAATTGTGCTATTATTATATATTTTATAACTTTTAAATGTGATTTAAATGCTTTCATTTCACCCACAATAAAAATATTGCATTACAAACAACAAAAATAAAATTTTAAATAATACAACAATTCTACAAAAATATGCCTAACATTTTGCAACAAAATCTTTCAATCATTAACATATAATACGTTATAATTGTCATTATTTATAAAAATATTGAAACTAAAATGGAGTATTCAATTACTATTACTACAAGCTTATTCTAACATTATTTTACATAACTAACGAAAAATCTATCTAGAGTTAGTATTAAATTACAAGTTCTTAGAAATACGTTAGTAGAAATCACAGCAGATCTCGATAAATATAAAAATATCATTAATTATTATTAAATGATACCATAATTGTTTTAAGATATAACAGAATGGTTTCTCTAAGGTAACAACAAACTGTTTTTGGCAGAAAAACAACATTCGAATTTTATTAAGACTAGCAAAATTGATTTTAAAATAAATAAATACAACAATTTCTCGACGTGAAAAATTACATTATAATTATAATGTCAACAAGTCAATAATTCAAATTGGTCATATAATCATAATAGTTGTGAAAAAATTTACTATCCCTCAAATAAATCCTATAAAACACATTTTTATCATCATTATAATATTATATAATATCATCATATCACCAATATCTACTTTTTTTAATGATACTTATAATAAACAAAAATCCTCCAATGTTACTACTTGTCAATATGTACTACTTTTTTAATATCCAGGATTTTAGTATTTTTCAGTAGTAGTAAAATTAAAATAGAGATCTCATAATACTTTGGTATAATCCGAATAATGGAATCGAAACATTACCGTCCTTTCAAAATCTCATTATAATATTTTAAAGAAAGAGACAGAGTAATGAACTCTCTTGATAATATTTACTCTTTTTTGATAATATATTTTCAAAAACAAGTTAAATGTCATGGCTATAATGGACGGATTTAAGAAAAATATACTTGATAAAAAATATCTTCAAAAAATGAATTTGCAATTCTTGATACGCTTTCAAAATTCAATAAAGGAAATATTTCCGAAATAAAGATAAGACGGTGGTAAAAATAGATAAAAACAATTTCAGTTATAGGCAACGAAAATGTGCGATATGTATGTAATTAAAAATATTTTATTGTGTTTTAATAAAAAAAATCCTTAGAACACTTTTTTTTTAATAAATATTGAGATATTTCCGTATACAATAATGTATATTGTGAAGGCTTCCACAATTATCTAATATTCTATTTGTGTCCTACGTAACCTGTATTCTTGGGGCGTATATTATCTATGTCATGGTACTTTATGAGTACTTTACCGTTAATTTCAAAGATATTGTATATGTCTAGACAACGCGTTTTATAAAAACAGAAAAGGAATTATGTTTAAACAGGTATGCGAGTAATAGGCGTCTATTCAATGCGTGGCATAGTGTAAAAGTGTAGAAGAAGATAGCATGATTAGTTTTTTAAAATACGTTTTGTCCAGACATATATAATATTTTGGTTTCTTATTAAATAGTGTCGACGCCGCCGCCCATCAGCTTATTCCCGTATTCGCTTAGCACCTGAATAAAAAATAACAAAAATTGTAAATTAACACATTAGATCTTTGGTAGAGATTATAACAAAATCAAATCAATATGTATCTGGAGGCACGGCAGTGCCTCCGCCAAGTCGAGCCAAAAGAAGCGGCACGGCCGTACCATACTTTTCCCGAAGCAATTCGGCCCATTTTTGACCCCCTGTAACTTCGTTGCATATGAAGCTAGAAGCCTGAATTACATTATTTATTAGTATACATTTATAAATATGGGTGAAATAGAAGTAGCAAACGATCATTCAGTTCACTTTATGTATCTACTTCCTGTTCAGTTAAGTGTCTACTACCGGCCATGGATATCTGCGATCAACTTTAAATAAAATTATATTTCCATTTGAGGCCGTCCACAGATGCGCACTATCCTTGTAGGCTATGATGGAGTGCTTGAAAATTTATATCTCTCTTACTACATCCTTCAAACACAATAGCTCTTATTAAAATCGAAATAGAATGAAACGGAACTTTCTTATTTTTTCTTTCTTTCTTTTCTTATTTTTAGCATGAAGCAATTTCGCATTTTGGTAGCAGTCTATGGATGCCGATATATTGATATGAGGTGATTGTCTTAGTTCTCATAAGCGACAATAAATTAATGTGCTTTCGGTTTGCTTTTGTTCTCTTTGGAGTTGGTCATAGATGTATGTACAGTTACGGCATCGGCATAAGTTTGCAATGTTATAAAAAAATCATACCATCCCATACCATCTTACCAAGAAAATATGGTTTGATTATACCTTACAAACGATCATTCTTGCAATCAATCTTAACAAAAAAAAAACAAAATATTCGTACATACCTTATAAACGAAGATATAGTGATGTCTATTAGACAGCGAGTGCGGTCTTTGCGCGCGTAGGTCTCGCACGGCGCGCGGCACGTCCGCCGCGCCGGCCGCCAGCGCGCGCGCGCACACGTCCGCCGCCACCAGCGCCGCCGCGCGCCCCGCGCCCGACGCGCACACCACCGTGCACGGACGCACCGCTGCAAACACACAGTTGGGTTAGGTTAAGTTAGGTTAGGCTTGTCCCTATCCCCCCCAAGTTATCGTGGTGGGGAGGCTCAGTAGCCCGTTGCAATCCAGCAGCGAGTGAAGCTAAAGCGCTCCAGGGAGGCTTTGGCGTAGGACACGGGGGCGTCCTACGTCAAAATAACATTAAGCCTCGAGTTGGCGCGTGCGGTGTTCCCGCACGCACCACAAAGATGACGGGATGGAGTAGCTCCAGCTCTATCCCACCCAAAGATGAGCCCGGTTGTGGGCAGGCGCCGTCGGGACCGCGGACGAATGCTTTTAGCGCACCCGCAGTTCCGTCAAAGGGCGTACAGAGGAACACCGTGGGGTTTTAGCCGGTAGGAGTCCGGCATATCCTCTCCGCTGCCCCCGCAGCTGAGAGGAACCCATGATGGGTTTCCCCATGTATAAAAAAAAGGTTTATCCCTGTAACACCGGGACCAGAATAGTTTCTTTCAAAACCTCTATCATTTCACAACTATCAAAAGATGGCCGCACCGCTACGAGCGTACTTAGATGTTGGCTTAGATGTACAATGGTGAAGTGTGTCCGTAGTGGACCATCTAACCGTAGCCAAGGAGCCCTTTCCCTGGATCCCTATTTTTTTTAAATAAAGGTTAAAAGTAATCCCGCCCTCTTGTCCATATAGCTTTACATAATTGGAATGATCATAACTGTTGCTAGGGCGAGAATTTTGGTCACATGAAATTGTTCATAACCATACCATGAGTTTGAAGGGTTAGTGCTATCGGAATCGTGTTTTGCAACGAAAGTTTAACACTATAACTTAACTTTTAGTCACAATGGTACAAAGTCCTTTAATCCTACTACGATGATCAAATGACAACGATGTCTTACAGCGCTGTTCATAAATTAAAAGCCCTGAAGCAAATAATTATATATTTGATTTCATGTGGATATGGTAGAAAACAATTACCTAATAAGTTAAATTCAAAAAATGAGCTATATTTTTCGCAAAATCCTCCAATCATCAATATTTATCGACTTCGACCTAAACAAACCTTCGATCTCCGAAGCCGCCTTCATCCTGCCCAGCGTGCCGTTAGTGGCGTGTCCGCGCCTCATCATCTCCTCAGCCTTGGCCGGCGAGTATACATTCACGCCATTTCCAGAGCCGTTGTCCTCACGCAGCTTCGACAGGTTGTTGAACGATGACCGGTTCTGATCGCCGTATATCACTTCTACTCCTGCAATGTTACATATACAGGCTTTAAAGATGGTAGAACTCTTTCTTATTCGCTTTCGCACCAATGTTACCTTTTCTGATTTGAAGAGCTTGGTAAGAGTGAGATACTTACAGGAGGCTTTCGTAACTTAGTCCACACGGTTAACAAAACGACAGTGATCGACCTCATCTTACAACAACCAGAGACAACTAGTAAAACTCTAATATTTTATAAAGAATTTCGTAGCCAACGAGAATGCAGTCCATCTGATAGTAAGGGGTTACTACAGCCAATCTGTAATTAACTCTAAATAGAACTGGGATGCTACAAGCTGATTACAGGTGCATTGCCACTCTTGATGACGATGGTCATGGTAACGATTTTTTTGGTAGAAACCTTTGTGGGTCGTCTCCGGCGGCACCACCGCCACACCTATTTCTGCCCAATAGCAGCAGTGTTAGACGCTGCTGTGTTCCGTTTTGAAGAGTGTGGTAGTCCTCAGGGGTAGCGGCGCATTTGTGGCCGACCTCGACTATCTAATCCTATTTGGTTGATTGAAGATGTCCATGGACGGCAGTAGCCACTTACTATCAGGCGGACTGCATGATCGTCTACTACTCGTATCTAATAAAAAAAAAATACAAAAAAAAAAGAACTTCCCAAGTCGAACTATGCTAATTCTAATACTTTCAATAATTACTACTCTTACCGTCTTTGTCATATTCTTTGGCATTTTGCGAGATCTTCATATAACTTCTCATCTCGGACAAGAAGTCTATCACTGAGTCGTAGTCATCGGGCACGCCCTTCGCCGGCCAGAAGTACCAGAGGTGAGTGACCTCTCTCCAGGTCTTGGTGGCCAGGTTGATGAGCTGGACGCTCGAGATGGCGTACTTGTCGCGCTGTTCCCGCTTCTTCAAGATGATCTGGAAGTCTCCGAAGGTCCGCCGGTTGTCGGATATCTCTGATGGTGGGAGATATTCGTAGCATTTCTCCTGGAAGAGACAATGTCGTTTATTGTGAAGAATTCCTGGAAAATGCTTTTTTATTGTATATATTCGAATTTCAGTGACAAAATACATCCAATCAATGGACGTGTAGTACATATTTACTTATTGCTGGTCTGAACATACCATTAACGGAAAAGATCCTAGAGTGTACCGCTTCTGGCAAGGTTTTATATAAGTTCTTAAGAAGGTATCGACGACTCTACTTTTAACCGCTATTTTAGTATTAAGACTATTTCTTAATTACAGTAGTTTTTTTCTGGACGACCATTACATTACATTACATTACCATTACACTGGTACGTGACCCTATATTACACCATAACACAGCATCCAATTATAAGACTGCCAATGATATAATAAGTCCTATCCTCTCTCTTTTATTACGAGTAGTTACTGGAATATTGTAAGAGATAGAAATATTCCTCACCACTCCATTCTCCATGTATTCAGTGAGCATGACGATGAGTCTCGAGTTTTGTTCCCAGATCATCCGCCAGAAATCCACCACGGTGTTGCCCAGCGGCGCCTGGCACATTATGTAGTAGTTACGGATGTTGCCTGGACCCTGCAAGATGAGTTATGAAGAGATTTTAGACATTTATGAATAGACAAAATAATCATATAGACTCCCTATAATATTTATGTTTTAGGGCCCACAGTCGTATAGCGGTGCGTGGTGGCACCACTAACGTTATTAGTCCACGTGTAAAGTTGTGATATAATGTCATACGCGTTTCCATGCTTCGAAGATTTAAACCGTCGATCCTGGCTATCATTATGCAACAGCTGTTGTAGTGGAGTATGCTCCTGGTCTATCTAGTTTGAGTGAACCATCTGTGACCCAGTAATGGAACACAAACATGATTGTAAGGTATATAATAGCGTTCGAAACCCACCGTAACATAATTAGCATTGATATACTCCGAGGTCGGATCGTTTCCAATCCTCTTCAACGGAACTCTGGTCTCAGGCAGCGGTAACACGTTGGAGTAGCGGTTCTTGTCCTCGCAGCCCGGCGGGACCTCGTCGGGACGGACCGTGATCGAGGGGATCTCGGCGAATTCGGCCGACATCGACTCTATGTCGAGAGCGAAGTTCGCTAAAGCTGCGTAGTTCATTGGATGGGAGGTGACCTAGAAACATTTATAATTGTTTTATATAATGTTAATCATGAAGCAGTGATACGAAACTCGGCCTCTTGATCGAGGGGTCCGAGGTTCAAATCCCAGTCACGCACCTCTGAATTTTTCAAAGTTATATGCGTATTAGAAATTAATTATCACTTGCTAAACGGTGAAGGAAAACATCGTGAGGAAACCTGCATAGCTATTTATAAAAAAAATCTCAACGGTACTCGTATGTGAAGTCTACCAATACGCACTTGGCCAGCGCGGTGGACTATGGCCTAATCCTTCTCATTATGAGATTCCGTGCCCAGCAGTGGGACAGTAATTGGTTAGCTGATGATTCTGATGAAATATTTCACCATTAATGAAAGTAATAATTACTTGTAATGCGCGCAATGCACATAGGCAACTCAGAAAAACAGACGTGCATGCCTGGTATTTAAATCTCAGATCTCCCGACTGAGAGACAGAGTTTCAACCCAGTAGGTAATCACTTAATGATGTCTATAATTAATCAACTCAAAGTACATCTGTGAAACGCATAGTGAATAATAATATAATCACCTCATCATCATACGCCGGGTTGCCGTAACTGCGTTTGCTGGCTCGCAATCTATGTCCCTTCCGTTGACCAACACTGACGCTGTCCAGGCTGTAAGCGTCCAGCGAGACCGGCGTGCAGCGCTGAGCGTACACCCCGCGCCGGCCACGACGACGAACCACCAGCTGGAAAGAAAAAAATGATCACATATCTTTACTTTACAATTATTACCACATATCTTTTACATATTTAAACAAGCGGTTTACTCACGTTTAAAAGTGTAAATGGGACATGATTGTTAATTTTTAAAATGAATTAACGCGGAACCCTTTTTTATAATATAGAATTAGTAGACGAACATGCAGTCTACCTAATGGTAAGTGGCTTTTGCCGCCCATGGACGTCTGTAATCAACCCCAGATAAGTTAAGAGTCCTACCTGAGATTGGTCACACTGGCGTCTCTTACTACCTTCGAGCCTAAACACAGTAACGCTTATCACAGCTGTTATTAGGCAGAAATAGATGTAATGGTGATGCCGCCGGAGTCGACAACAGCTGATTCTACCATTAAAAGTCAAAGTTCAAAATAATAAATTAATTTGTCAATTCATCGAGGAAATGCTGAGTGTCTTGGGTACTTTTATTTAAGTAAGGGAGACATACTTTTTAGAGGCGTACCAGCTTAGTCCTCAGAGGTAGCGGCGCATCTGTGGCCGACCTCAGGTAGGACTATTTAATCCTATCTAGGGTTGATTACAGATGTCCATGGGCGATAGTGGCCACTTACCATCAGGTGGACTGCATGCTCGTCTGCTACTCCTATGTTATATAAAAAAATAACCAGAATAGATATGCCAAAAACACAATTATGTGAGTTGCATATCAAAACTCATTCTGCGAAGTATTAAAGGAGATAACAAAGTTAGTATTAAAAAGAATAAAGGGCCTCACAGAGGTATCTGTATAAAAATGACTGTGTCAACATCCGTTTTTCATTACGATCAAGTTACCAAATGGTAATATCGTGTTACTAAATCTTACTCAGCTTTACTTACAATGTTATATGTGAACTATTGTTCTGGAGACGTTCTAATGCAACAAAAATTAAAGTAACAATGGAATGAGAGTCCTAAGTTAAAATTTATAACGTTTATTACGAAGCAAATAATAAAATCAAAATTATATTTATGACTAGCTGACCAGGCAAACTTTGTACCGCCTCAAAATATATTTCATAAACAGATTATGAAATATATTCCATATTATTATACTCACCTTTAAACGTTCCCTGGAATTCCACAAATTATTCTAAATTAAAATTAGCCAAATCGGTCGAACCTTTCTCGAGTTTTGGCGAGACTAGTAATCAGCAATTGATTTTTATATACATATAGATTTTTTGGTCGTTTTGTTTTATTGTAAACTCTCTAATTCATCTTCAGTTGTTTAATTAATAAAACTTCTTATTTTTTTACTATAGGATTTAAAATACAATTTTAAGGTGCCATTTGAATTAAAAAGGGACATATTTTTAAATTATAAATAATTTCGTGGCATACTTTAATTTTAAAATTGCTTTTCTAATTTCAATATTTACAATAAGATTACAATCTAAACACTCAGTTAGGAATAAATAACTCACACCCTATTTTAGCACTCCATAAATAATAGTTTTAAGTGACTAAAATACCTGAGAACTGATTAGTCAAGATTCAAAGGCGTTTGTCATCGATCTCGAAAAGCTTAGTGACCTCAGACCAAAAACGATACACCTAACTTCTCGAAGAAAATATGGAAGCTTAACAAATTCTACCGATTTAGCTAGGTTATATTATGTAATGCAGAATTTGATACACGTACGAATTACATCCGAATAATGAGATGAAAATAAAAATTATGCCGATTGCACGGAGTACATAGAAGAATATTGAATACGACGTAATGTTATTGAACAATGCATAGATTAGTAAAGATTATTCACTCCTAACAAGAAAATGTAACCAGTTTTGACAATTGAAATAGTTGCGTAAAAATGTTTTGCCACGTCTCCGTGTCCCTAAAATATTAGAAATAATTATTTATTTATTATGTAAATTACGCAGTATTAGTTATTTATTCGTAAATTTTCTCTAAAAATGTTTTTATTTGTCAAGAATTCAAAAAAAGAACTTACAATAAGCCTTTTGTGGCTTCATTCAATTTCAAGGCGGCGAAGTATCTTTACTAATCTATGGAACAATGTTAAACATACGAGTATAAAAAATAACTAACATCATTAAGATGGACGATAATAGGATGACACTTAAAAAATGATAACAGTAACATTCACGAAATTTATAACAGCGTTCAATCACTCACACAGTGCAATTTGAGCTTTGCATTATTACACGAAACATTATCTTTCTTTTTTGATCTGCGACAAGCACTTGATCTCACATTCATCTCAGAAAGCTTAACGATGGAGGAAGAATTTCGAGACCGGTTTGCAATTCTCCACTTGAAACTACGAGTATAATTTATGTCGTGCCTTATTTCTTGTAGTTGTCCAATGGTTGTAAAGTCGACCTTTAAGTTCTAGTTGCATATTTTCATGTTTTACTAATCATCATCAACCCATTAACGTCCCACTGCTGGGCACGAGTCTCTACTCATAATTAGAAGGATTAGGCCATAGTCCACCGCGCTGGCCAAGTGCGAATTGGTAGACTTCACATACCTTTGAGATTTTTTTTTATAAATCTCAGGTATGCAGGTTTCCTCATGATGTTTTCCTTCACCGTTTACCAAGTAATAATTAATTTCTAATACGCACATAACTTTGAAAAATCAGAGGTGCGTGCCTGGGATTTGAACCTCGGACCCCTCGATCGAGAGTCCGAGTTTCTTAACAACTAGGCTATCACTGCCATATTTTACTAATAATCATTATCATCATCAATCCATTACTGTCCTACTGCTGGGCATGGGTCTCCTCTCAAAATGACAGGGATGAATGGGAGAGGGACACTTACTAATAAGGTATTCAAAATGGATGGGTTAATTCCTGTAAAAAGTAGTGCTAGCCAAGTCATTCCAAACTTGGCCAATCAGGTATCCCAGGTTACAGGTTTAATTTTTAGAAGTTATGTGCGTTTTGGTAATCAAGTTATTCTCACTTGACATAATTGTTTGAAAGAAAACATCGTGAATCGTGATCGTCACCTCTACAAGGGAAAGCCCTTAAAAAAACCTATTTGTACTTAGCAGCGCGGTGGACTATTACTTAAATCCCTTTAAGAGAAGATCCATGAATAGCAGTGGGACAATAAGAGGTTGACGTTACATGAATTCACAAAAAGTCAATTATAAAAAAAACTTCAAATATTAATTTTCGTTTTTTTTTCTTTTTCAGTATTAAGTAACTTTTTTATTTTTTTGTTAAGTAATTTTTTTAAGCCTAAACAAAATGTAAATGTTTTATTTATGACAAATTGTTTTTAAAAAAGAAAGGCTATGTCAACATTTAAACTAGCGGCGCCTCTGGACAACGCACGAAGGTTCGTCATCAAAGCATTGTTTTCGAATCGCGTTGTAAAAACATCCTCTGTACTGTTCGATATGGATTAGGCCCTTGAGTGGGCCTTACGTGTGCTACATGGCGGTATAGCAAAAGGACCTAAGGACAAATTATTGCATTTTTGCATTTACTGCCATATTTCTTACTTATATTAATTTGCATCAATGATGCGATCTTAATGGACTCGATTAAAATGTATTATTTAATGCAAAATTTATTTAAACCATTTAACGTCATAACTATATTATTGAATATCATAAACAACATTTATATAAGTATAAACATTGCAAAGGATTAAAATGCTATTTTTTTGCAATCGTAATACAATTATTTTATACTTTGAATGTTATGAAATGACATCGTTTCGAAAGTCAAATATTTACAACTATTTTCGAAAAAATAAACACATTTAAAAAGCAACTTAAGAGTTTCCAAAAAATATATGTGTATATGTTTACTATATGTTGTGTAGTATTGTACCTTTATGTAAGTATAGTGAACTATTTGCTTTTTTATCGAATGTTGTAAACACATTTTTGAAAAACTTATATATATGAGTTACACACTTTTGCGTTACGCTGCGCAGGAGTCGATTGAAGTGTTTCGTAGTTTTAAACAAGTGCAGGGCGGCTGTAACCTCACATAACCGAGTGACGTACCCCTAGGAGGTCGGGTTCAGAACTAGTCAATTTAGCCTTTAGTTTTCATTTTAGTTCACGAAATAATTTTCAGAAATTCAGAGTTGTTTATTTTTAAAATTGTCCAACAAGAAAATTTTATTAGAAACCTATAGAATTTAAAAATGTTTATTTTATTTCCAAATTTAATCGAATTACTTTGTTTTCGAATTTTCAATTTTATTAATTTAATTAATATTTACATTTCTGAACCCGAATCCATTGTAAAAGTTTATTTTTAAGTGAATATCGGGTAACCAGATCGTCTTATTTGGTAAGTTTCTAGCTATTATTTTTTATGATATAACTATAAGGTTAATTAAGCCCAAAGTTTACAAGGCTTACATAGGTCATTACGGTGGACAGCAGGATCAATCCCAAATGAGATTGAGTTCTACCAAGGTCGATGACGGAGGCGTTGCTACACCTGAGAACTAAGTTTTAACACCTCGTTTAAGGGTCTCTCCCTTCAAGTGGTAACAGCACCATAAATAACTGTTATAAGTTTGAAGGTGGTAGAACCCTTTGTGGTTCGACTCCGGTGGCACCACCGCCACACCTATTTCTACCTAATAACAGCGTTAAGCGCTGCTGTGTTCCGTTTTGAAGGGTGTGGTAAGGGAGACAGACTTTTCCGAGGCGTCCCAGCTATATATATATATATATATATATATATATATATATATATATATATTTCTTATGTGCGTGTGAATGTCACTGAACTCCTCCTAAACGACTGGACTGATTTTGATGAAATTTGTTGTGTGTGTTCAAGGGGACTTGAGAATGGTTTAGATTCACAATTTAGTCCGTGGGAAAAGGTTTTTTAAATTAATTTTTAATTCGTAAGTAGTTATAGAATCGGAAACTATGCATTTGATCAAGTGATGATCTTTAGCAAAGTTGTTGTCCAAGAGCCCACGAGGATTTGGGAATTGGTAAGACCAATTTTCAACAGATGGCACCACTGTCATTCTAATGCAGGTACAAATTTTCCGTTTTATGTATGTCATATTATTTCTTTAAAATGCGGGCGAAGCCGCGGGCACCACTAGTCTTATATAAAAAGGTTACGTGCTTCACCTGTCCCACGGCTGGGCATGGGTAATTAAAATCAACGGCGCATCTAGTGCGGACAGGTAAACTCGTACATATTTTTGAAAACATTTTTCTCAGATCTATAGATATATTAGTGTCCTTTGTAAGACATACGTATATTTCTGTATATAATTAAAAAAATCGAGAGCCTAACATGCGTGCCTGTGCAAAACTTTCAGAAACGCGTTCTTGCTTCTGGGTACAAATAGGTTTTGCGAACGTACAGCCTCGTTTGAGGACTTTTTCTACCAGCCATCATAATTTAGTTTAATTGCATATTGCATAGATGTATCTAATATTTATAACAATTAACATATTGACGGTACATAGTCAATACATCTATGAAAATAATATGTATATTAGAAAACACACTGATATGTTTGAAAAAAATAGTAACCACCATAAATTTAATACTAGAAATAGAAATAAATTAGCAATTCCTAAACATATATTATGCAAGGTGGCTAGATATTTCATGGGTAAAAGTATTCGCTACTACAATAAAATACCTGACCACATTTTGAATCTCACAGAAAAATAGTTCAAACATGTCGTTAAACAAACGCTATGTAAAAAAGCGTACTATAAACTAAGTGATTATTTGACTGACAAAACGGTGTGGACTGAAGTAGTTCCAGCTCCACATGTACCATTAGGTTAAGTTTAACATTGTAAAAAACATTTTTTTATAAGATGTGTGTTATGGAGTTTCTTTCGCCGCTTCTTCTCCATAACGAAACACCTTGTGAAGTGGTGGTAGTTGTACTGACATTCAAAAAGAGCTCTGTAAAGAACCTATTTTGAATAATAAAAATTAACAAAATACCACCGCTTTGGATAGTGGTTCGTTATGAAGAGGTAGTGGCGAAAGAAACTCCGTATGTGTGCAATTTAAAATCTTTTAAAAGTATGTACTCGTTTTATATAATGTTATGAGATGAATTGCTTAATAGTTTGTTTGTACGGGATGATGTGTTCGCCCAGCGAAAAAATCCCACTTTTAATTAAAAATAAATAAATAAAAATTGATTTGATTTGATTTGAAAATTGTTTACACTAGAGGCATAAAAGGCCCATAAGCTATCAATTGGGGCCCCACAACCCACAAGTACCAGGAGAGCATAATCGCATAGCACCTGTGACCGAGTAACGGCTTCTCGGTAGCGATAAGAGGCGTCTGGTGTCAGCACTAGTCGGGTTGCATGGAATGTTTATGGCGATATCGTTGACAACTTATGAGAAGCGTTTCATTTGAAAAGATTATTTGTCGAAGCGACTGTTAATTGTTCATAGTTTATGTTACTGACCGTTATTCGCAGCGTCTTGACAGGTTTGAATACTTTTGCATATTCACTTATGGAGTTTTAATTTAAAATAGTAGTTTACTACATTTTTACTACTGGGCACGCATCTTCGCACACTTTTGAGAACTATTAACCCGACTACGCAAGATTGATGATTTTAATCAATTTCAACAAAAGAAGGTGCTGTGTTAGTCCGTTATGTATTTAAGTAAGTTAGTTTGTCGCCGATTTTCTCAATCTACTGAGTATGAATGTCTCATTTATTTTGGCAAGCCCAAACGGCTTCACGGATTTTCGTCATAGGACTCCTCCTAACGTCTCCACGTTAGATTCGTCCTAATTGTGGAAAGGATAATTGTGTGTGATAAAGTGGATAGGCTAAAAAACTGAACTCGAAGTCTACCTGCCTACTTCTTATTATTCAAATGTCTTTTTCAGGACATACATGAAACCAGCAATTAACATCACGGTCTACTGTTAGGAGTCTAAATGGTAAGATTTAGTAATATATTTCCATTTTATTTATTATGTATTTTTGTGTATAATGTTGAAGAAATATTGAAGCAGCAGATGAACATGTAGTTCACCTAATGTCAAGTGGTAGAACCCTTTGTGGTTCGACTCCGGCGTTCCAGCTTGGTCCTCGGGGGTAGCGGCGCATCTGTGGCCGACCTCAGGTAGGAATATCTAATCCTATCTGGGGTTCATTACAGATGTCCATTGGCGGTAGTAGCCACTTACCATCAGGTGGACTGCATGCTCGTCTGCTACTTCTATATTATAACAAAAAAGTAATTACTTATACCTAAGTTTGACCACTAATAACCAAAGTATTACTTTCAAATATTCAACTTTACACAGCTGTTGAGCAAAAATAAGCGTGGCTGTGATATCTCCCCGTGTATTATATTTTAGTCTATGATACTTCCTCTTATACTGCCGTCGAATGTACATTAATTAAGCCATAGCCTCATAATTTATTATTTTTTTATATTTAATGTTCACATATTGAACTTATTTATTTATATTTTATTTATTTATTTATTATGGATACATTAACTTTTACTCCAAATATTTAGTTATTTTAAAATAAAAAGATATATCTCACTTCATTGTATATCCTTATTCATAATTAATTTCATTATCATTTAATTTAAAATTTATATTATTATTTCAAAATATTCTAAATAATCTTAATATTAATATTCTAAATATCATAATTATAACATTCCAGGCAAGATGGCGGCTTCAATTTTAGATCTACAACGGTCTCCAAAGTAGTGAACGTAATTTATCGTGAGTTGATACTAGATATTATGCTCATTACTTTGGATATCTTGTACGAATTTACAACATGTACGAGTGTACGACTATTTAAAGAAGAGACAAGAATGAACGAGGTAAATGTAGAAGAAAGAACGATGCAGTTATTGGTAAGTATATAAGAATACATAATTTATTTAAATTTTATTTTAGGTTAAAAAAAATTGTTTTAGGAATAGTTTTGTTAGTTTAAGTGCAAATTTTGCTTAAAGGTTAATAAGATTCTATCTATGAATATAATATGCAACATGCTGAGTAATATACATAAGAATAAGATTTGTTTTTTTATTAATTTTACTTACAAATCGTTAAATACAACTTAATTTATATCTATTATTAAAATTTGAATGATTGTAAAGGTTTATGTTTTATTAGCCGATATTTATTTTACTCGTAGAAATAAATTAATATGAGTATAAAAAAATCATTACCTTTGGGTATTTTTTTACTTTTGTACGTTTACAACTAACGAAAGTAGTTCGAATTTTCTTAGCTGTCTAGGAGGTTTCTGCTACTCGCCGCTAGATGGCACAACTATTCATTTGTCAATTTTAATAACCATGTAAATAGGTTATTAAAATTTGATTTTTTTTATTTGTTTATCAATATCGCGAACAATGTGTGCTGTCACTTATGTTTTAAAATTTTCAAATCAATTAGATTATTTATGGGGACATTGACTCTATGTTATTTTAATTAATTTGTAGGTTATTAATATTTAATATTTTTTCCCCATAATAAATCTATCAAAATAAATAATTGACAATTTAAAAACTCAATATCCCCACAAAATTGAGATATTTAAATTCTTTCTAATGCCTTACTGGGTTTTAAACCAGGAACACTCTACGTTTTAGTGGCATGAAGAACATATTTAAGTTTAGCAAAGATAGATAAAAGTTCAGTAATCATTATATTAATTAACAATGCTTACATGACATTACATTAATGCTTTTAGAATTTTTTTGACAAAAGTTATTTCAAATGTCAATAAGTTATTGTAATATAATGCCATTATTTTACAAAGATATACATTGACAACCCTTATATCTCCAATCTCTCTAATCTTTTCTAAATAAAGAAGATATTTTAAAGATGAACTTACCAATAATCCAACCAGCAGTACCAATGCGATGACGCCAATCGTGCTAACAGCGATCGCAACAGCCGCTCCCGAACCAGCCTCGTCCGCCAACACTCGTGACGACGACTCCGTGGTCAAATCAGTCGCGTAGTCATCTTCCGTAGTCCTCTCATCTGTCGTTGTATCCATCTCTTCTCTACTAGTTGTTATCTCTACTACTTTTGCACTTATTTCTGTAGGTTCTTCAGTTACCGCTGTGGTCATTGGTGTCGTGAAAGTTACAGTGGTGGTTTCTGGTTGTGTCACTAACTTTGTGGTCGGTGCTGGTGTTGCTTTAGAAACTTGTGTTGTAGGCTGTATGATCTCATTGCTGCTACTGTTTTCTTCGGAATTAGTATCAGTGTCATGCGCTTGTGGTATATTACTCTCTGTAATAACCGGTTCTGTTTGTGTTGGAGTACTTTCTGTTGTTGTAACTATAGTCTTCTCCTTCTTAGGTGTTATTACTTCAGTTGTCTCAGCTTCCACAGTTGTGGTTGGTGCTTCATTCACCGTAGTAGTCTCTATTATTGTTGTAGATTCCTTAACTTCTGTTGTTGTAGGTACCGGAGGTGGTAAGGTACTTAAGCTCTCTGTAGCAGTATCAACTGTAAGTGTAGTTTCATTTATGTCGTGGTCTTGTACTGTAACTTTTTGTGTCTCGTTCTCAACGATTTGTGAAGATACTTCTATTTGTTCCGTAGTATCCACCACTAATGTTGTAGACTCTTCAATAGTGTTGGTTGTTGTTGCGTATTTTGGTCTGTAAGTTGTAATAGGAATGTCTTCATTAGTTGTAGTTTTTGTTTTTGTTGGTATAACTGGATGCCATACTGTAGTAGGTTCTGTTTCTGTCATTTCAGTTATTTCTTCAGTCGGGACATAAGAAAATCTAATTGTAGTTATCTCATAGTCGGGTTTTGTAGGAGTATGGGAGATCTTTTCCGTGACAGTTTCGTGCTTCTCTTCGTACGTTCCAGCAGTTTCGTCCTTGGGCGTTGTTAGTCCCGCAGGCAGTTTTGTGATCGATTCGAAACCAGTTGACTTTGTTGCATCAACTGGAGGAATTGTTTCCACTTTGGTAGATTCCATCGTTTCTTCCGTTGTCGTTTCAGCGAGTTCTACCGACGCGGGTACCCAAGATGGCTTAGCTTCCTTAGTACTAGATGTTTCTGTCGTTTCTGCAGAATTTGTTTTAGTGGTATCAATAGTACTAGCAGGTTGTGGACTGCTTTGTAAAGATATATTACTTTCAGCTGGGAGTGTTTCAGATTTAGATTCAGAGGACTTTGGTTCAGATACTTCATTTGAGTTAGGTGAAGTTGAAACAAACAGTGGCTTCCAAGGTTGATTTTCTTCGAGATTGGTAGTATTTTTGGGCAATATTTCGTTATTAATAATTCCAAGCGTCGTAGTTATTGGACTTGCAGTTGTTGCTTTTGTGTCTGAAAATTAAACAATTATTACATTAGAATTGTTGAAATACTGTTAATAACAATAATATTGTTAAACAACTTACAAGACAGCTATAATAAGTATAATAAATTAAAAAAAGATCTTACCAACAACTTCGCCAATGTTATTTAATTCATTATCTTCAACACTCTTCTGTGTTGAACTAGTAGAGTTGGCTACGGGGCTGGGCATCGACGGAGGACTACGAAGACTTGCGAGTGCCCAGGCCAACGTAGGCGGAATCTCCATGTCGCTTACGCCTGTTTCTACCTCCGATGATGTTACAGTCGATGTTGAGAATTTTGTAGAGCCCCTCTTCCACAGTGTAGGGATTGTATTATCAGATATGGAAGGCGAGTGAACAACTTTCTTAAATCCGTTATCATCACTATGCAGAACAGGATCAATGTCTGATGGTAAAGTTGTCAATACTGTTCTTGTTGGCAATCTCGGTTTCATAGTAGACGAAAGTTTATCTTTAATATTAAAATGCTCAGAATATATAGTAGTTGGATATGTTGATCGAGTGTAGGATCCTCTAGTTATATTCTTCCTAGGTGCCATCCAGATGGGTTTTATTTTTGGCGTAGTATGGTGGAATCTTCGAGTCATCGGTCGGATGCCTTGGTTATTAATAGATACTTGATCGGCTTGTATAGTTACACTGTTAGGTGAATCTTTGGATCCGGTGAGATTAAGGCGCTTGGAATAATTCCTGCTTCTGCTAAAAGTACTGGAATAAA
The DNA here is from genome assembly GCF_041222505.1 of Epargyreus clarus. NCBI lineage: Eukaryota > Metazoa > Arthropoda > Insecta > Lepidoptera > Hesperiidae > Epargyreus > Epargyreus clarus. Next base: position 13,403,643 of record NW_027332225.1, on the reverse strand, counting down.
TTTTGGTTCTACCATTGTCGGTTGAAGATATAGTATTTTGGGTTGAATAAGGTATGGGACTGATAGAATTAAATATGGACGGAATTATACTAACTGGTAAAATGTTAGTTGAGACCGTGGAATACGCATCTGACATTGCATCAGGAACCATAGGACTGGTTGGAATTTCAATTATTGTTGGTAGAGTTGCCTTCAAAGACGGTAGTTCATCTTTAGGTGTGGTAGGTGCCGTTTCCGAAGGCAGAGTATCGTTATCACAATCGTCTTCGTTGGTATGACTTATGTTGTATGTTTCGGTGGATAAAACAGACATCTCGTAATAAATACTTGTACCGTGTACATCAGATAGCTCCTTGTTAGCTGTCCCGGCTTCATCATTATCTACTAATCGTATCTCTTTGGTATTTTTTATTATAACAGTTGATTTATTAGTCGGGATACCATTACTCAATGTTTCTAATCCTACATTTTCCCTAACAATTTTGTGCACATTAGTCATATTCGGTGGTTGGGTTTTAGCTTTAATAGTATCTAAGTTATTTAAAATGCTCGAAGATATTTCTTGAAATTTCTTATCAAAGAAGTCGTTTTTCGGAGTGGTTAATTCGCTTTCGAAGTCAAAGAAACTTTCTGATTTGTAAGGTTCGTCTTTAGAATTGTACGTGTCTTCTGGAAAGAAACTAGAAAAACTTCCAAATGAAGGCGTACTGTAGTCCTGTTTTAATTTTTTATCTGAACCACGCTTATTTTTCTTCTTATTACTAAAGTCATCATCGTCACTGTTGAAATTGGGTATCGTGAAAAAGTCGTCAAACGAAGTGTATTTGTCGTACGAGCTCCTTTCATCCTCTTCTTCATCATCGTAATCTTCTTCGCTTTCGATTTTGGTGTCGGTAGGTAATGACGGGGTTGTACTAGACACTACGGTTGGCATTTTAGTTTTCTTGTAGGTTCTCATACTATCAATAATTTGAGCTGGTTTCTTGACTTCAGGGGTTGGAGTGACTATAATGATATTGGATGCCTCGGTAGACATTGTGACCCTTCGCAAAGCACTTTCTGTACTAGTCTTTGCAAGAGGATTGAACTTAACCCTTCCTCTGTCCTTATATTTAGCATTCTTCTCTGTATGTTCTTCTGAGGCAGAGTCTTTAGGGCGTAGCTCGTTAAGGGCTACGTCGGGTAGTTTAGATTTATTCCTAGTGGTCCAAGTACCGTTAGTTCTAACAAACCTGGAACTTCTTTCATCTTTGATCGTTGTTGAACTCGTTTCGAGCGGTAACGCGTGACCGCTTACGGATGTGCTGATTAACAGTAGTAAATGTACTACTAATGCTGCACCTGGAATATTAATACAATATGTAAATTACTAAGGTCATACAAACACAAATTAAAAAAAAATGTATTTCGGAATATGTCTCTTTGGTAGTCTCATACCATCTAGAGCTAGCTAGAGCTAGAGCTAGTTAGAGCTAGAGGTAGCTCTCATCTAGAGCTACTAAAATAATATTAATAACGAAGTTGCACAAAAAAGTAAATACTTAATCAAAAAAAAATGTACATGACATAAAGTCATTGGCGGGCACTTTTTAAGCAACTTTATACACATAATTTAATATATATACATAATTCTAGTACAGATGTAAACCTAGTTCTGTTTATTTCCCCGACAAAATTGGAATTAACCTTTATGAAATTTATGAAAACATATAAATAAAGATTAATTTTCATAGGAAGACCTTTCAATTGTTATTACTAATTAATTAATATTGGAAGATTGTAATGTATATGATATTACCTAAACATATTCTCACTGGTGATTCCATGATCATTTCATTTTGCTGGTTAGCAATGTATCAACAGCAAAGCCCCATCGTGTGCCCTCTCACTGCTCGTCCTGAAAGGAGGAAACATTTGTTCTACAATTAATAATTAATTAAACTTTCATCAAACATCTTGATTATAAACTAATTCCTCTATATAAACGCAAAGGCAAAACGAATCACTACCTTTTACCTTTTGTTTAAATGTTTTTTTGCTTGTCTGACTTTTGATGACTTTTGACTTTTTTATAAGTTTTGGAGTAATCATTAAAAATATCTCCAATGTTCAGTATTTATTGTGGTCGAATTTAGACCACTTGGTGAAAATATAACTTTGACTCTTGAGAAATTAGGGTTGACTATAGATGTCCACGGCAGTAGCCACTTACCATCAGGTGGACTAAATACTCGATTATTATAAAAAATAGAATTAATTACTGATGAGGTGTAATGTATACGTATCGTGCAAGAAAACCATAAGCCCCATTCTGCACAAGTCATAAAATCATGTCATTGCATAAAATAATTACTGTGGGAATCTCGCTCGCGATGTACTAGTAGCATATGGGAAAATGATGTAACAGTTGGATAATACTCGTGTCTGATGAGTGCTATGTCGCTTAGGTAAGGGAGATGAAAGTGTTGCCAGGTAAAGGAATTCTCCCCAAATATAGACAAAAATAGGAATTACTAGAAACTACTTCAAGAAATTAATTTTCTTTGGGACATTTTTTTTATACATAAAAAAATATATAGTTCCTTAAGTTCTAATCTTGTATCTCGTTTATTATATAGATTTAAACACACAACGTTTTTGTTCTTCACAAAACATAATCTTCATACTTATTTTGATTTTGAAAACTGGAAATGTAAAAGAGCGTTAAAAAAACCAAAAAATAGGTAACTCGCGATATTTTCTTTTCAAACAACAGGAATAATGAAATAGTTAACACCAAAAAATCATACCTCTCGTACTTGCATTAAGTTCAAATATTTCAAAATTCAATATAAATGCAGGGGTACTCAATCACTGGGGTCCATTACAGGAGCAATTTGCGGTTCTTTGCTGTATAATGACGCGGCCTATGCATCAAAGGTCCATTTTGAGCAAAAACACCAGTTCCTACATTACCGCAGATGGATTTTGCAAAAAAGGAGTGTTCCCATGAATTTATCTAGCGATAATCTATGCATCCCTGGTGTCCACGGCTACTAGAAAGTCCAGTTGATAGTTTAGTTTTTGTTGGAACATGTCGTCGTGTCTGTCATAATGTTGTTTTATAATAGAATAGCAGATGGGAAATCAATAAGACTAAGGGGACTAAGTTCCATGCTTAAAAGCAAACACAGCAGCTCAAACTCCGCAAGTATGAGAAATGGGCAAGGCGGATCATTAAGGGTAAACACTGCTGCTATAAGACGGAATTAGGGTTGTTCTAAGAATTCTACCACCTATAATTGTTAGCGAAATAAGTTTACTGATTGCACATAATAAATAACCCAATATTTCTTTCTGTTGTTCCACACCATCATTAAAGTACAATAAGTACTGACCCAAATATTAGGTAATTTGACCAAATGGGCAAAACTACATCGTAGGTTCACTCAAAATTACTTCTCGAACTGTCGTAGATCGAATCAAAAAGTTCAGTGGGTCAAAGCATATATCACCACTACACCTATTTCTGCCTAATATTAGCAGTGTTAAAAACTACAATGTTCACATTGAAGGGTGTTTTAAGGTCCACTGGGTAACCAACAAAGCAACTGATCCTAAGTCCGACCTCAGATAGTACCTTAATCTTATCTGAGATTGATTACAGATTACAGATGTCACAGATGTCGGTGGTAGAGTAGGCGCTTACCATCAGACAGACTGCATTGCTCATTTGGTATATAAATATAAATAAAAATAAAAAATTGTTGCTTATGGGGTTAAAACGTGGTCAGGTTTCCTGTACTGAGTACATCGCGTACTACTGGGTGTCCTGCTATATAAAAATGTGGTAACCGAAACAATCGATTTAGTCCTTAGAAGTAATAACGTATCTGTGGACTACTGACAGAGTTTCCCACATAAAATGTATGCTGGCAAATATATTATAGCAATTAATCATATGCGCGTCAGTATAAAGTTTTACTTAACGACTAGTAATCTTATACACTGCCTAATACGAAAATCTCTATCTTTAATGACGCCTATCTAGGTTGCAACCTGTTTAATATCTATCATTAACAATAATTATATCCTCTATTGCACGCGCGAATTCTCAATTTGAAAGGTTAGCACGAAACTATTGTGTTTGTGAAATATTATATAGCTATCTATGTTTTCATCTTCTCAACAAAAGAAACAACTTACATTAGCACAGTATATAGTTGTAGAAGTATGTTCACGGGACTCCTTTATATTATAATGTAATTGAACTAAGCTAGTAAGGAAAAGATATTTTAAATGTAACCCCAAAGGGGCTAAGCACGGTATGAAAATATGTTATAGATAAATATCATTAATTTATAAATTACATCTCTATTTTGTCGGTAAGTATCACCGCATCTTGTTAGCATTGCTAACCACAATATTGAGAAGTATATGTATTACTATTGTACTTAGAACGGGTTTCCACCAGGTTATTCCACCGAACAGTTTTTCCTCCTCGATTCCTCAGTTCAGAAAATAATTAGTAAAAAGAATAATAACCAAAAAAAAATATTGAAACAACAAAAAAGAAAAGCTCCTTCCACAACTTTTACCATACACCTATGTAGATGACATTTCAAAATAATTAATCAGACATTAGTTACGATTGCAATTGCATTTAGAACTGGTTTATATAAAACTGTTATACAATCGCCGTGTGCAATGGTCTTTTATAATCTTTAATAGCAAGAAATTTGAACCAAATCGAAAGTAAATTTATCGGTACATATTTTAAGATATCCGTCGAAATATAATACACCAATCTTATCATTGGTACAATGTGGTAACAGCGGGACATTAGTTTGAAAGCCAAACAAAGATTGAATGCTTCGTGGTAATCTTTCGTGCACATTTCAATGTATTTCCCTACAAACTGTGTTACACTGCGCTATTACTTAAATATACGTGTCAATTTTCGCCCAATTTCATGGGAGGTTAATTTCGGCGTACAATAGGAGCAATGAAACGCGTACGATTTTAATTGTCGCTGTACAAATAAATCGGAGTTGGGACACGTCGGGCAGATCGTGACAGAATGCGCTTGCGCTCCGTTTTACTGCATCTGTAGTGATGGGGCAATGGTACAATTCACAGTAGATATTTCATACAAAAAATTAAAACTTTAGTAGAAATTCGTTTAATTATGTTTTGACGTTAAGCTTGTACAACTTTAAAAAATTATGAAAAGGAAACATTGCAAAGAATATAAAAGATTTTTTATAAATCCCATGTCATTATTGTTTATTGAATGAATCATGGTACATTACTTAATTTTAAGTATGTCACAGAAATATACATTCACATACTTCATTTTAGCTTTATGACTTTTAGTTTGTGAATTTTAGTTTTATACTACTTGTTACGTCTAATTTTGTAAATTTACTTAACTAAAGAAAAAATCTACAATTAATATTTCAACGTATGGCTGCAGTGTCAAAACGAATAATTGAATTACGAAAATCAATGAATATTTTATCCGTCCATAAAACCATCATATAAATCAAAGCAGAGTGGATCAATAAATTTGTTTAAAAAATAATAATTAAGTAAAAAACCGATAAAATTAAGTACATGATCGATGTACTAATACAATTGGGTACATCTCTAGTATCAATGAAATTACATCAACATAGCGCACGCCGCTCGAATCCCAACCAGCGGCTTACGTTCACTACATTGTGTACATTCGGAGAAATATGTATACATTTGAATAGAATTGAATATCACAAAAGGATATTAAAATGGCTTCTATAAAGGGCTGCCGTAAAGTTAAACTGCAATCTCTAAGCCTTTGTCGAAATCAAACCTGTTTTTAAACTAAGAAGTCAATAGCTTTTGAAGCTTTATTATTTTTATTCAGAAATCATAATTTACAGTTGTTTGTGTTGAGTTAATATCGAAATACGTTGCGACATTTATAAACATCGCAAGAAAAATCATTTAACAGTCGTTTATTTTTACATATTTTTTGTACGAATTGAATAAATACAATTTTCACCTCAGTTATTACATTTATTAAAGACACACCCATTTTAACACAATTTTATTTTCCACAATTATTAATGTTAAAAGAAAATATCACATTATTAAAGTGAGTAAATTTTATTAGGTATTTATTAATTCTAACTTGCACAAAATTAAATGCACAATTTAAATTGTAAACAATTTAAAGAAATTAAAATCGAACGTAATTTCAATTAATTTCAATTGTAAACAATTTAATCAAATTAAAATCGAACGTAATTTCAATTAATTGAAATTAAATATAAATTGAATTAAAACAATCGCTGTGAAAAGTAACTGGTAAACTTTTAAAGCCAATATTCTTAATTGATTTACCGATAAACGAGCGTGACGAGAGTAATCATTGGTAAAAGAAATATTTTTCACTGTAACATCGATTTTATCTCCACGCAACGGAGACATCTTGGTCAGTAAAAAGTAAGTGGTAAAATAATTACACAAAAAGGCATTCGCTACAGGTATTTAAATCTAATTAGACATGAGAGACGCAATTTTAAATTTAATACGAAAGAAATACGAAAAGTAAAACCAATTCGTATAAGGTTATTTAAAAAAATATTTGTATCAATTTTACCTACATATTTATATTAACGGGTATAGCTTTCGCGAATAACTGCTAAATAAGAAAAAAAAGCAAATTAATTGGTTAACAGACTGCCTAATTCACTATGCTGTTTAACCAATTGTTTAACAATATCTTCGTTTTGTTTTCGTTTGCAAGGTTTCAGATTTAAAAACGCTGTACAGATGCCACTGTTTTGCAACTCTTGCACAATAAATATTTTTAAAGTCTGATCAAAAATAGATTGACCCTTGACGGCGCAAACATAAGTTTTTATGTGAGCATGCAGTCGACCTGATGATAAGTGGCGACTGCCACCCATGGCATCTGTAATCAACCCCAGATAGAATATTACATCGGCCACAGATGTGCCGCTACCCCTGAGGACTAAGCTGGAACGCCTCGGAAAAGTATGTCTCCCTTACACACATCAAACCATAACACATCAGCGCTTAACACCGCTGTTATTAGGTAGAAATAGGTGTGGCGGTGATGCCGTCTGGGTCGAACCACAAAGAGCTCTACCACCTTCCGAATGTACAATGTACATGTAATTGTATAGTATATTTATAAACACAATCCCAACGCAGTCCCTGTCAGTATTCAACACACGTACACGGCATTATACTTGCCCTTTCTTAGTAACCATTATCTAACCCGTGCCCTTACATGGGTACAACAATTTAATGTGTTGTGAAACGCTTCAAGGTTTGAAATCGTATTATTTGTCCAAAAAGATGTAGTTAATCTAAGAATCAACCTGAATATTTCTGTCATCTACTCATAAAAATAAAAAAGTATAAGTAAATAAAAATATCGAATAGATTACCTTTCAATATACATAGTCCGTCCATGAAAATAAATAAATTTTCACGCCCATGTTAAGAGTTTTATATTTCTATAAGCATAAAAGATTTTTATGTAACAAGCGATAAAAAAGGATTTTGGAAATTTAAAAAAAAAATCAATAAACAATGTTAAAAGCTTCTAGCAATACATGTAATTTCAATAGTCTTCTAGATTGGAGCTAGGGTTCCTAAATTTTGCGCCTATACAAATTTAACACAGGGGTTTATATTTTACGCGACAGCGGAGGTTTAATGTTTTTAAGCGTGTTTTTGTATGTATGTATGCATGTATGCATGTCGTATTCTTTGGCACGCCCTATAGTCCACAGGACTTAGCGTATTTAGACATTTGAGGTATCGTTAGATCGGTTTAAATTCTGAGGGTGACATGGACTTACCTACTTACCTACTTTGATTATTAATTGTGACACAGCTTGCTAAGAAATGGATTTGTCAATTTTGTTGTACCAGACGCAATATTCGTCACTAGGTCAACGGTTCTCGTTTTCCTCGACAGTACGTATTTGTACTCCACACACGAACAAACATGCCCTTACACAAAGCTGTAATGTGTTGCAAAACTATTATCAATTGCCGTCAAGGCTGTAGAAATCTTGTCTACATCTTCTATTTGCGTTACTTTGACGAGGAAGTTAGAACTTTAGAAGTGAAATGTTTATTTTATAATACAGATTTTGTTATTAAAGGTTCTGTGAGGTTCAAACTCGGTACCTGCAGAACGTAACGATAAAAGAGATTTAAAATAATAAAAAATTGAAATTACTTTACTTAGTTATATGATTTGAAAAACTATGGGTGATTTAATAATTAGTCAAGTGCGAATGAAACTCCCTCACGGAGGATTCCGTACCAAATTTTCATTGTTATACATTTTTAGTATATATTATCTATTTCGGATCAAGATATAGAGCCCTGTAACAGATGGACAGACAGCGGAGGTTTAGTAATAGGGTTCCATTTTTACTCTTTCGCTACGAAACCCTAAAAATGACATGAAATTTTATATATATTTTGATATTTTTCAACTAAATATGCAGCTATTTTGACACTATTAACTCGAAAACGGTACTCGCATTGCACATGCATGCTAGCATGGTACCAAGACCTAAGCAGGTAGGATAATAATGCGTTGCGGCGCCACCTCGCGGCATTATGTATGTTGTAAACAGATTATGTGATTAACATAACCACTCGCCTCGGCGTGGGAAACTGATTCCTATACCTATTTACTCTTACAGCACAGATGTTGAAGTGCATTACAAGATGTTATATAGATTTTTATTTAAAAAAATCAAGACGTTAACTAATACTCATTATGTTTTTGTAAGATTACCACGTAAGAAGATACCACGAACATAAAAATAGGTATAGCTTAGGTTAGGTTAGTTTACCTACTTCCACATTTGCTGCTTCATTTTCATAAAAAGACAACCATCCTCATAACAAGAAAAATCTAAATTTATAATTTGTCTGCCTGAAGATTGAACTCTAAGCTCGTCACAAATTGTCATTTGTCTGAAACTCATCTTATAACTACGATACTTTCAAATTTTTTTACGTACTTTATCTAATACGGCCATAATCGGCAAAGTAAAACATAGCCCTTCTCATAATAAGAGGAAACCTGTACTTAGCCTACTAAAGTTGAAAATAATGTAAATCAACATCTTACTCCATATTTACATAGGTCCAAAATTACGTCAAACTTTAAATCAACTCTTAAAGAAATATCGCAAACAAAATATCTTTTAAAAATAAACTAAATCAACGCTTAATAAACTAAATGAAATCGGAGAGGTAAAGGCCACAAAAACTAAAAGCGCCGTAAATTACAAAGCCTTTAATTTAAAAAAAATGGTGTCAATATTTTTTATTAGCAACACTTCAACAGTATTGCACTTCCTAATTATTGACGAAATATTATAACAAACCTCATTATTGCTGAAATAGATAGATTTTCAGCTGAAATTTTCTTGCTTCAGTGGCACTGCACTTTTTGTCTCATTAAAAGTAACGACATCATTAGATATGAAGCGTCTTGAAAATAACAATTTATTTGCGCAGAACGAGTGTAGTATTTGTAATGATGACGGGTGAAGAAATAAATTGGGTTTTCGTAGTATCGTCGTCAACCGATTGATGTTCCACTGCTGGGCACGAGTCTCCTCTCAGTCAGGTACTTAACACACCTTTAAGAACTTTTTCAAAGAATTTGGGCGTGAAGTCCTCAAATATCATTACTGAGAAGATAACTATTCAAAAATCTTATTGCTCATGACGTATTCGTAGTCCATGCCACAGACCTGTCAGTATCTAACATTACAGGTCTTTGGTCCATGCTCATGTTTTAGACCTACTAAGAAATTATAAATGTCAGTTTATGAGAGCGAACTACAATTAACAGAACGCTCGTCTCAACGAGGCGTTCCAGCGTAGTCGAGGGACCTTAGGGCAATGAGCGCAGTTACGGTAAGTTACGGCAGCGAAGATCCACGTTCATGCTCTGCTAACTCCAAAACGCGAATCATTTTCACTTTTGTTTATAGCCAGGGGAAAGCAGACATTGTAACAGTCATCTTTATTTATACTTATGTTTAATGTAATTGCCAAATTACGAGTACTACACATTTTTATAACTAAAGTTGTAATAAGTGTGCGCATCTTGTCTGTAATTTTACAAGTAGAGACAAATTAATCTTTTTTACTTTTCATTATAGAAGTAACAAGTATGCCTACCTGATGTGCTATGTTATTCAGGCTACCTGATGTGTTGTTATTCAGATTTTGGTTGAGGATTAGTTCTCAAATCAAATGCAATGTGAAACGTACCTCGATGTGTTTCGTCATCATCTTAGCACTGATTTGAAATATTTTTAGATGCACTTACAGCACAATCTCTGCACGGCACGGCCCTACAACGGTAGTCTTTGCTCATCAGGGGTAATCACTTAACAATTACAATTACAATTACTCTAGTAAGAAGACACAACGAAACACACAATAGTTTACACATAAACTTCTTTAATGCCTCAAGTTTAAATACCACAGAAACAAATAAATAACCGAAAACTACACTTAATGTCGAGCCAAAAAAGAGAACTATATCCAACAGTGGTCTAATGTCAACTGAAGAAGTTATAAAGAGTAACTAAAAACTAAATAAAGTACAACATGATCATAGTTGTCGATCAGACGTCAATCACAATGTTTCCAATGATTCAACAGACACGCAATTGTGGGCGGAACCATCTCAGGTTACCGTGTCTGGAGTCCGGACTTTTGGTGACGCTGATAAACTTGCATCATTGTACCACCCTACATAATACGAGTACTTATGTCTGCCCAATGACAGCAGTGTCAAGCGACGGTACATTTTGAAGGGTATGATAACGGACCTAGATGTTCCTACTTAGTTTTCAACAGTCCTCAACAGATGCTTTGCCACCCCAGCAACTCTGGCAATGCATCTGTGATCTGGAGGGTTACTACCATCTCTTAAAACAATATTATTTTAATCATATATTGAAATTTCGTACCACGACCTCGTAAAAGTAAGATTGTTTTTATAATAAGCAGTTTTGTATGATGTAGGTCGAAATGATTCATTCTTTTTTTGCAAGAAATTTAACTTTTTAAACAAAATATGACAATTTCAGTTGGTTTTATACAATGGACACGCGAAAAATGAATAAGGGTTTAAGTTTGTTCAAATGCGTATGACGAAACACAATCAAGACTGTGATGCGAAAGAATTGACATTAGTTTCGATGTCTCGTTTCCTCTTGGGAACTGAATTGACTGACTTGGGAAGAAGGAACAAAATTACTCATTTTTTACATCACTTGGCAGGAATAAAACAAAACTGTTTTAAGGAGGTCGTGGTACGAAACAAAATAATGTTGATGGTGATGGTGGTGATGGTGATGAATCTCAAATGGTGTTACAGGTGTAAAGATCACAAATTTCCATAGCCATTTACATAAGATAGATTGCATGCACTTTTGCTACTTTTATATTATAAAATTGAAGTACCTGTGATAAGTATATATCCTCTACTACACAATGATAGGTAGAGGGCGGAGAGATTAAATATTGCTATTATGTAGTAAGTTTTAAATAAAGGGTCAAGTACATCAAATTCGAGCCCTAAGTATGACGAAAACGACAAAAACGTGACGATGAAAATTTGACACAGGGTAATTTAGGGCACGCGTAGATTTGTCCCTTTGTTCAGATGTCTAGCGTTTTAACTATTGGCTATTCTATCTCATTCCCTCTTAACATCAAAGATATTACTATGGAAAGGGACAACATTTTCAATAACTATTATATATTTATGAATAAGGTTAAAGCCGGTTATGGTACAGAAAATTCAAAGGCAGAGAAAGTAGTTTATTTGAGACAAACGCATTGAATTCTGCGGTTAGTTCGTGCACAATAGAACAATACTGGTAGCGTTACTTGTTATTCCTTTTACTGGTGACAATTTCTGCTCTAAAAGGATTGTGGTTGTCCTCTTTGTGTTATGTATTAAACTAACTGTCTTCTCTTTATTTAGGTTCGTTCAAGTGGTTTCAGGATTATAGACGTTTTTTTTTGTCTTATGCAAGCTTTTATTCGACATAGTGGACATGTTTTTATCACGCTTTTATTTAGCTTGACTGTATTTATGTATGTAACAGAATCTTTGAACTCGATTTTTACCCGCTTTGAAAGGTCCGATTAATTTATAATTTTGAACAATTATCAAAAACCGATGACAATACACGATTTAAATAATTTATCCCATTCACCTCATCAGGAATCAGGATTAACGATTTTCCTAGTGCGATTTTAGTGATTATTAGTTTTTAATCTATAATTATTATTATGTAACGAAATTTCAAATTTTACTGTGAACAATATGTAAAGTAACATATATTTCATTGATTTACACCGTCTATATTCTAAGCTTGCTAAAACAATTTCTAAATTTAATTCCGTGTCCAAGTTTCTCCCGTACTAATTGTAAAAAAACAAGCCAAATTTTACACTTCACACTAAAATACTAATGAAACAGGGTCATGTTGCAACACACCCTATGCTTGATTAAAACTGTGAAAGGTTTTTCGCCGATTTTTCACAGTTTTTCCAGAAATATTTCAACCAGATTGTTTATTGATTTTCAGTGTAAGTGCATTATGTAGGGGTACCCTGGTTCTTCTTAGCGCCTTAATTATCTTATAGTTATTCTTTAAGTAAAGTCATAGTGTCCGTATGGTTGACCCGGGGAGGTACCACCGCCAAACACATTTCTAACGTAAAGTAGGGATGCCGGGTAGCTAACATAGCGATCATATTATTTCTCAGGAGTTGAGGTGTGATCTGCATCAGGTAGAACGTGTTCTACTGTTCACTATATGGTGTTAGGAACAGCTATCCATCCATCCATCCATCCATCCATGGGCGGTCATGTGTTCAGTATCGTACACAGTAGATTTGTTCGGCAAAATGTAGTCCATGCGCATTTTCTTCATTAATGATTTGTAATAAGTCTTGATAATTATGATATTTGTATACCTGAAAACGTGTACTATATGTAGCTTTTTAATACCTGTGTTTTTAATACATGTATTCACAAATAAAGAGATTTGATTTGATAAAACTATGAATTTTCATACGAAATATACCCACCCACGCCGTTACAATATCATATGGTGTTGTGGTGTCTTCTATCAACAATACCAATAATCGATGTGTAGCGTGGTTGTGGTTACGTGTGTAGGTAATGGAGGACTCAAGACGATTATCCTACTTTGGGCAGCTGTAACCACCAAATATTGTACGGAATGTCAGTTATGCAAATGTTTATACTACTAGACTATTCAGAACACACGTAACGAACGCACATAATTAAATCTGTGTCAAGATCAACGCGAAATTAACGGCGGATTTGATACCGGAATTTTAAAATTTACTGGCAAATTTTATAGGAAGTTTATTAGCATTTTATGTAATTTACTCGATATATTTCTTCTCTAATAGTCCCAGTTGATAGTCACGAAGTCTAGAATATCCGTTACGCGCTCTCTGCGAATCTGTCGCGTTTTCGCAACGATTCTACTTCGGTGATTAGAGGAAACATATTTATTTTCCATTATATTAAGCCAATTAAAATATTTGTTTATTGCAAAATATTTGTTGCTATTGAAGAGCCTTCTCATTTTAGCCCTTAACTTAAAGATTATATATTTTTTTAAATTCCTAAACCAAGCGTATGGAGTAACTATTTTACTAAAACTCTATTTAGGCATTTTAATAGGTCTATAGTAGGTACATTAAACTCTAATTTAAATCATATTCCAATCGGACATATATTACGGATGCCCAATTGGAACATTAACATACAACACATAACCAGCCTATATGAATCAGCGCAAGGGAAAGTAAACGAAGAATGGTCTGGTTAATAAGGAAGTATTGGTTGCGTAACGTTATTAGTGGTCACCGTCGCACAGAACGGTGTCAAGAGCGACCACCACGCCGTAATGGTGATTTACTTATGTTTTTGAGGTGGTAGAACGGATATGCTTATTTTATCTTGCAAGCCTGTAGACTTGCTGTGTTCTACTTTGAACGGTAGAGGTAGCTTAAATATGTAGGGTACCGATCTTTATATATATGTTTCTTATGCGCATGTGTATGTCACTGAACTCCACCTAAACGACTGGACTGATTTTGATTAAATTTGTTGTGTGTGTTCAAGGGGACTTGAGAATGATTTAGATTCACAATTTAGTCCGTGGGAAAAGGTTTTATAATTAATTTTTAATTCGTAAGTAGTTGTTGATTTTGAAATGTTTCACATTGGATTCTACAGACTTCGCTACCATCACAGTTTTAAATATTCTATCTATTTTTCAAACTCGTAAGTGATAAGGGTTGTTCGCCCTTAACATTTTTTTATTTATATGGCAACACAACGTTTGCCGGGTCAGTTAGTATATAATATAAATAATTCTAACTAAGTCTTAAGGCAGATATGCATAACTTGTACCTATACGACTCTTGTCATATTCTAAGGTGTAGAACTCTTTATAGTCTTATCCCGGAACGCCACTATTTCTGTCTAATAACAGCATTATGAACAGCCGCTGTCTATAGGTAAAGAATATGAAAAGATAAAGATACTGGCGGGTGGCACCCGAGAGGTGCCAAAATTTGAAGCCTTAAAACTCGGATAAATTGACGTTTATCAACGTTGTTCTGAAAACAAAAGTGTCTTTATTTATCACGTAGATCCTTCCTAGAATGTCAGTTCACGTGATTTCACATACTTCAGGGATTGTAAACCTTTCAAAAAAATATATTATATTATTTTGCAAATTACTGTGATTGCAAATTACTATAATAGTACCTACTTTTCGTTAATAGTAAGCCAATAGAAACTGGATTAAAATATTCGTACTTTGGTGTTTATCTTTGTCTGAATAAATAGCGCAATCAATTTCGATATTCTATTAGAAACCTATCCATTAATAATTTGAATTTTTATTCTAAACAAAACACCAGAAAAGAACTATCATAGCGCTCTGCACGTCTCGAATGTTTATATTTAATTCTATAGACTACACTATAACAATCAATTCATCAACAATTTACAAAAATGTTAGAATTAAGACACTTACCTTCCATTTCCGTTATTACACGTAGATAGTCACTTTTGTAAACACTAATCGAAAAGTTAAACCATTCACTTTCGCTTTTGGGTGGCTACTAAACTTACAGCACGTGGAAAAAGCAAAAAAAAAACGATAAGTTACAATTCATGGCGGATGGCACCTTAGCGGTGTCATCAAAGTCCCTGGCGTTTAGCACCACAGTGGTGCCACGAAATATTTGTTCGCCGCCAGGCGTTAAAGTTTGTCCGGCATTGAATCGGTTAAGTTAATTGTGATTCATAAAAGAATGAGACAGTATATGCAGTACTCCGTGTGATCAAAGTATAAATGTAGAACTAAGTTTTAACGCCTCAGTTAAACGTGATATATATCAGAATGAGACGGTATATACGGCACTCCGTGAAATCAAAGTATAAATGTAGAACTAAGTTTTAACGCGTCAGTTAATCATGATATATAAAAAATGACACTGTAAATACGTATACGTATGCTGATAGCTCCAGGAAATTCAATGATATTACGAAGAAACCCGTCAAGGCAATTTGTGATGCGCCGTAGATTAACGATATCGCTAGGATCACGACCTCAATGATCTTATTCTGGCCCACTTACTAAAGTGACTTCATGGCATTATGCACATTTATATAACTACTAGCTGACCCGGCAAACGTTGTGTTGCCATAAAAAATGTTAAGGGTGAACAACCCTTATCACTTACGGGTTTGAAAAATAGATAGAATATTTGAAACTGCGATGGTAGCGAAGTCTGGCGAATCCAATGTGAAACATTCCAAAATCAACAACTACTTACGAATTAAAAAATAATTAAAAAGACCTTTTCGCATGGACTAAATTGTGAATCTTAACCATTCTCAAGTCCCCTTGAACACACACAACAAATTTCATCAAAATCAGTCCAGTCGTTTAGGAGGAGTTCAGTGACATACACACGCACATAAGAAATATATATATAAAGATTAAAAATGGGAGTTGGTGTGTTGTTACTTTAAAAATTGACTTCATTATTGTAGGTTGTAGTGATTCCCTTTGTGGTTGGACCCCCGCCTCATTTATTTCTGCCTAATTACAGCATTGTTAAGCACTACTTTGTATCGGTTTGAAATTTGGTTAAAGACCTTACCTGAGGCGTTTCAGCTTAGTCCTCAGGGCAGAACCGCATTTTTGGTCAACCTCACATACTCTTATCTTATCTGTGATTAATTTCAGATGATCATAAACGTCACTTGCCATAAAGGTCCAAATTTATTTCAGATTAATGAACATGGAAAATTATTTATTTCTAACCCATGGACCATGGAATTATGTAATATCTAATCCCTAAACGACACTTCATATATGAATCATAAATCACTAATGTGTTGCCGTTCCTGAGGACTAAATAAGAACGTTTCTTAAAAGATTTTTATCTTAGCACACTTTCTGAACCGAATCTATCGAATCACCGAATCTCTAAATTAAATTTTGTAAAAATGAAAACTGATGAATTTATACAATTTTAAACTAGCATTCAAATACGTTTTTAAACTTACAGCCCAACTAGGATTCCCGGTTTGAGGTCATGTTATCTTTACAATTTTAGCTCCTAAACCATTTATTCTCCTGACAGTTGTTAACCTGCCTCAAATGGGTAATGACAGAAAAGTCATTAGGCAATTGATGGAACTCGGGTAAAAACAACTTATCAACCCGATGATTGCTACTGCGCAAATGCCACGCAAATAGGAAAACTAAATGTGTATTAACATTATTTAGATCTTCATCATCAACCTATTTTCAGTTTTTAGTTAGAGCTGTTCTTTGTTTCGGCGGAAGAATGTGGAATGTGGATACAGCCAAACTTACATTAGAGGAAACATTACATCTTAAACCTCAGGAGTGACAATATATCTGATTGGCTTCAAAGAACCGCTGTTCTATATGGTGTTGGTGTTGTGTTCATATGTTAGTCCAATCTTATAAAAGGAAAAACATATTTGTGCCCTACAGTTGGATGCGAGTGTTCTCTCAGGGTGAGAGGGTGTAAGGTCATGGTCCACTATTTCCTCACAATCCAGTGACTTGCACCGCGCTTAATATTTTGCCACTATCGGTCACCCATCCAACAATCAATCGTGCCTAAATTTCTGAACCTGATACTAGTTACCACAAGCATAGAGTATACACAAGCAAGGATCCCCTTCCTCAGTTACTTGGGACATAAACATGTCTTACACATGTTCCAATTCTCAACTATAGACTGACAATATACAGAGGTCAATTTATGACAACGCAGGACATAAAATATAGCTGGCTACAGCTTAATGGCCTAACTTCAGGACGCAACGAGGAAAATTTATTGTAGTGAACAAAGTTAGACAAAGTTGCAAAGATCTTGATGTTTGCACTCGGTACGAATACACGGCACGCACCTGAATTTTCAGTTATGTACGTATTAGAAATTATGTCACTTGCTTTAATTGTGAAGGAAAACATCGTAAGAAAGAAAACCTTGTCTCCTTTCCAAAAAAAAGTTCTCAAAGGTATATGAAGTCTACCACATGCGGTGAACTAAAGTTAGATAAAATTCCTTTCTACCTACCATTCTTCTTTTCTAAATTTGTTGAAAAACAGACGACTTCATTAACAAAACTTACTAGAAGTCTCGTAAAAGTTGCATGCGTACGAAAGTCCGGTACTCGCGGTAACGCAAAACAATTCGCCCCAGGCTTACAAACTTTTGCATGCGTGATTACCGTAACCATTATTATGTTTATTATGTTACGTTCATTCTTTTAATAGCCTTGCAAAACGTTATGCAAAGTTATGCGTTATTACGAAAGATATTATTTATTTTATTTTATGTCTCAACTTGGTGCGTCGACCGATTATTATTTATGATTAGTTCGTTGTACTATTTATTAGGTTTAGATGACAATAAAATAATTTTATTATAAGTGATTATTGTCGCAATTATTCATTTATTGTATAACGCAGTGATTAATTTTATGGAGTAACAGACAGTAAGAGCAAACATGCACCTTTTGGTTTTTAGACCTCCATACATTTGTGAAGGTGGTAAAATCCTTTGCGGTTCGATTCCGAAGATACGACCGACATCTTTTTTCGCCTAAAAACTGCTGTGTTCCGGTTTGAAGGGTATGGTAAGGTACTTTCTTACCCTTTATAGAATGTAAAATTTGTAAAGAAATAAGTAAATTTTTGATTTTTTATTTCAATTTTATCTGAGCCGTACCAACGAACTCATGAAGGGTAGTGTTATCTGTGGCCAAATTTAGATAGAACTCGAATACTATCTGGGATTGATTACAGATGTCCATAAACGGTAGTGGTCACTTACCATCAAGTGAAACACGCTTTTATCGACTAGTATCATAAACAAAGGCAGAAACAGAAACGACGTTCACCCCAATCCATCAGTTCTACCAGTTGTATCCTTAAGCTTGATATGTAGAAAAATGTGAAATATTTGTGTTTTCTTGAAACAATAGCTGGCGTAGCACGCAGCATCCCGATCTGAGAGCGGTCGCGCTCCGGCGGGCTTTACGCTTTCTCTGCTACATGCCATCGCATCGGATGTGTTGCACATAAGTCACGAAACTTGTACCACGAATTGTTATAACAATATGTCTACTTAGAACAAAGTAGACATATTGTTAAAATTGTAAATGTATGTAAAATAAGTATCTTTTTGAAATTTGTGAACAAATTATTTGCTCTTTTTCTTTCAAAAATAGGTTTATCAGTGCGCATTAGTTGAAGTTTTTAGAAATGTTTGGTCCTTTTCCCTCCAAAAATGTTTTTCGATCCAAACTAGTTAAGATGAAAAAACTCTTACTTACGAAAAACCTTTGGATAAATACTATGTTCTGAATTAAATTATGCCATAAAAATACCTGTGGAACTATTTTTATGTCCCATTGCATGACGTCTCTCATCACAAATTGGGTACCTAGAATACCTAGTCTGACCGCAATGCTCTTCCGATTCCGAAGATAACTACCGTGACCAACAACTTAACTTAAACTTACGTTGTTACGTTACGTTGTTAAACTTAACTTAAATAATTTGTTTTGCAGTTTACCTATTGAAGTATCACGTTCCGCCCTCACATAATCTGTAACAAATAAAGTAACTATTAACATTGAAGGTGAAGGTTTGAAGGTGTTGAAGGTGGTAGAACCCTTTGTGGTTCGACTCCGGCGGCACCACCGCCACACCTATTTCTACCTAATAACAGCAGTGTTAAGCGCTGCTGTGTTCCGGTTTGAAGGGTGTGGTAAGGGAGACAGACTTTTCCGAGGCGTTCCAGCTTAGTCCTCAGGGGTAGCGGCGCATCTGTGGCCGACCTCAGGTAGGAATATCTAATCCTATCTACGGTTGATTACAGATGTCCATGGGCGGCAGTAGCCACTTACCATCAGGTGGACTGCATGCTCGTCTGCTACTCTTATATTATAAAAAAAAAAATGATTTTGCGTCATCATATTTATATCATAAAATTGATATATCACAATATTGCTGCATACATTTCCTTCGTAAGAAAAGTGTTCTAGATTCATATGGTGAGACTATTCCATAGTATATGAAACTATTCCATATATTCCACTAGTCCTCATAGATACCAATGTAGTGGAAACCAAACCCACAAAAACCTTCAATGCGATTACCACATCGAAGGTGGTCGAATGCCTTCTAGCTGGGTTACGGAGGCACCACTTACCCTTAATATAATAAGGCTAAGCTGTTGCGGTAACCACGAAAGGTTCTACTGCCTTTGAACCCTTAAATGGGGTATTTTGCTACCTCATACAAAAATTAGAATCACTTAACTGGCCACTAACACAGACAAAGGAACAAACGAGCAATAAAGAAATAAAGAATGCCCTTTCGAATATGGAACATGAAAGCTTATTGGCACATCGCGTGTACTACATGTCAACAATCCGGACATGTGCCCGGTCGTTACCTCCAACCGTAGACGTAAGCAAATTAGACTCCTAAAATATATAAAAGAGACTAACTGTGCATAATGTTGTACATTATAATGTTGTAACCATGCATAATGTTGTACATTATGCATGGTTACTCTATTTTTAACTCAAACTCAAAGAAAACCTGAAAGCTTTGTGTACCTATTACATGTATAAATTATAAATGACGTAGGGTTTATTTCTACGCAGCCCGTTTTTTTTATTTCATAACCATTACCACTTTTCTATTCATAAAGTTAGTTGTTATTTTTTTTCTTTTTCTTTTTTTTAATTCCAACTTAGATGTGAAATTACTAATTTAATATTTTCTCTTTTAATTTGTTTTTTTATTATTCTATGTTATATTATAACCTAACCTACACTTCGTTGTTAAGCTATAATACGATGAGTGTTGTATATACCTGTAATGGCGAATCACACTGAACCATACATATTGCAATATTAATATTAAGGAATGTCTAGTGATAAGTCTATGGTGTATCTAAATCAATAAATAAATAATAAATAAAGTAAATTTCGGTTACTACTGAAATTGAACAAGAGCTTTGCTTAAAACCAAGATATCGTGAATTATTGGAAATCAGATTGGATTGTTATCTGAGATTGTTGAAAATAGTGTACCGAAATATTTTAGTAGGTAATATTTTTACAAAAAAAAAAACTTTTGAAACCTGAATTACAAGTGCATGACAATTTATAATAGAGTTGAGAAAGGTTTAGATTCACAATTTGGGGAAAAGGTTTTTTTTAATTAATTTTTAATTCGTAAGTAGTTGTTGATTTTGGAATGTTTCACATTGGATTCGGCAGACTTCGCTACCATCGCAGTTTCAAATATTCTTTCTATTTTTCAAACCCGTAAGTGATAAGGGTTGTTCACCCTTAACATTTTTTGTATTTATATGGCAACACAACGTGTGCCGGGTTTAATTTTGTATATATATATAAAATTAAACCCGTTACACTGAGGACTCTATTATTTACCTAGTCTTAGCTCGAACCCACCAGGGTAAAGGACACTACCCTTACTTAACTATGTTCCATATTACAGGTCATTCTATAATGGTTTGCCTGTCACATAAAATATCCAAATGTGAATTCTAAATCAAAAGCACACAAAGATTAGTTTACTCGTAGAATAATGCTTTGACAAAGGGTTGGTCATCGGAGGTGACTGACCTATATTTATTTAATGCGACATCCAATTATAGGCTATATAGTGCCTATGCCTATAACTTAATAACGATTAGTGTTAGTGGGATTGTAATCATGTAATGTAATGTTCGTTTTTTAAAGGGAAATAATATTTCTTTGCATCGGTGATACGTAGCGGAGTATGATTGTGGTCTTTTCCAATTTTGTATAGAAACCATTACTAACATATTAATACCTAATTAAATATCAGATGCTTTAAGCCATCGTGGCAAACGCCTGTACGCGCCTGAGAATCCGTTAAAATACTCTCAAAGTTGTGTGAAGTCTACCATAAGTGCGCATTTATCAGGGCGACCAGAGCGTCCCAGCCTATGGCCTAAACCCTCTTACTGAAAGAAAACCCGTGCCTAACAGTGGGACAGTAATGGGTTGATGTCGATGGTACGAAAACAGATGTAATAATGACGGTGCTACGTGATATTGATATAAACATTGTGAGGATATGCAGGATGCAAGAAATCTAAAAAATAAAGTTTTCAAATGTATGTGTCTACCAATACCCACTTGGCCAGCGCGGTGGACTAATCCTTCTCATTCAGAGAAGAGACCCCTGCCCAGCAGTGGGACAGAAATGTTGTTGATGATGATGATGATGATACGTGATATTAGTTATTAATACCTTGGTGATATTAGTTAGGTAGTTAGTTATTTATGATTAGTTATTTTCTAAGTACCTATAGTACCAGGCTCTCATGAACGACCACTATTGTGTAACTAAGCGAGTCAGCTAAGCCGGTTCCTTAAGGGTCCATCCCCACTATAACTTGGTCGCGGTTCACTCAAGCTCCTTTCAAACACGACAAACTCCTTATAACGCTCATTTATCATTTATATCGTTGTACAATGTACGCTCGTTACATATATTCGTGACTTGAAGGATTTAATAATGTTATACAAGTATTGTTTTCACACTAATGATGTCTTGTTTAGATATCGGACAGTATTTTTATAACTAAAGACCGAACAGTGTTATAATTTTCACACATAAAATTAACCCAAAAATGTCGACATTTTCACATATTTTATAATCTTAATCAATCTTAAATGCTTTCTACACTCACAGCCCTGGATTTCCAGTATCGTGGGTCCCGTGGACACACACAAAGACGAATACACAAACACCCAAACCCAGAACAGATGTCTAAATTCATCACTCAGATATCTGGCCGGGAATCGAACCCGGGACCCTCTGCACGTCAGACCGGGGTCGTCCCCCAGATCCCCCACGCGGGTCGTCATACCCTGAAATTATGTGTACAATGAGGAATCAATCTATAGGTACTATAGTGTCCAAGCCTAATTACGAGTAGTTTTACGAGAGTGTGGGTAGACCCTAAGTTGGCACACTAGCATTTCATTTAGCCGCTTTTCCTGCTAAGAGATCGTTATAGATCGCGGAGACCAGTTTGAGATCTCATCTCTGTATACCTGTTTCCAATAATTGCAAATCCGCAATACCTCTGATTTAAATTGTTCGGACCTTGATTTTGTGCACGGTTGAATTAAACATTTTAATTATGATAAATCAATTTAGTTTGTTAATTTAATTAACGCAAAATGAGTAAAGATTTATATTAACTTAATTTATAAAAATCCAAATTAATGATAAACAGAAAAGTATCTGAGTTGCTTTTGATAAAGCTATTTAATCCGAAACGTTTAATTAAACGATAAAAATGTGTGCTTATAATATTTCCATCTTGTTTAATTTATGTATTACGAAGTATGTAAGTACGAATGTATATATTACGAAGAATAATAATTCATCACTTCTTTCCATAAACAAAAATCTTATAAAACACTAGCTGACCCGGCAAACTTTGTACCGCCTCAAAATATATTTATTAAATATATTTCAGCCTATGTTACTCGTGGATAAGGTAGCTTTCGAATGGTGAAAGAATTTTTAAAATCGGTCCAGTAGTTTTTGAGCCTATTAATTACAATCGAACAAACAAACAAAGTTTTCCTTTTTATAATATTAGTATACACTAGTAAGGTATTAATATTTAAAAAAAATCTTTAATAAATCTACGTCGAATAAAAGTGTGTTAATTTGATAAACAAATTGAATTTGACAATGCTCCCATCTTAAACTTCATGTGATATAACAAGAAAATCTGTACGAATTACATCGGCGTTGTAAATTGCATCGGAATCTCTAGCAAGCAACAAAAGCAATTACCTACAGTCTACATAATCACGAGTGTTTCACAAGTAATTGATTGCTGGAACTTAATCAATATCCAATAAAGAATTCTTCGTATTTCTGAGGAATGCTTTACCTTTGTCTCTATGGCAGACAGGTCACAATTTTTTACCTTCTGTTATTTGGCTTATTATAAAGATTTATAATTAACCGCCGTAAAGTCCACTTACTCTAATGATGATTGGAAAGAAAGAAATAATGTATATTTATATTTTTGACATGTGCATATCGATACGTTAATTCGCAAATCAGCCAACTACACTTTTTGTCAAAATGATTTGATAGTAAATGGCGTTGAACGAAATCAAAATAAATAAAAAAACAATTTGACAAAAAGTGGAGTTGGCTGTATTGCGAATAAAGGTATCGATATGCACTATGTAGAGCTAAATGGGTTATTAGTAACTTTATATAATTAAGCATGTTTTGTAGATACAGACCTTTAAAACTCTTAGATCTATTAGAGCTTACATTTCAACGATTTGTAGCTGATAAATAATTTACTCTCTTTTCTTACCGATTGATTTTCCTACACGCACGCACGGAAACGAACTATTTCTCCAATCGCCTTTAATTATTTGTCGTGTGACATCTTACTAACAGACCTGTCATGTAACACCTGTATCCAATAACACAGTTCAACTTACAGTTTTCTGGACGGTCCGACCACTAGCCGTCTAATCGAGCGTGAGCCCGTCCCACTCGACTGACTCCGGCTTATTTCGATCATCATGGGAATTTAATCTTCAGAAGAAAGTTTAAACGGCCCTATTGAATAAATAGATTGAGTAGTAATTGTGAAGTGTTTGTTGTCACACGATTCAGCAATTTCAAGTATTTGGTAATTGTGGAGATGTTTTTATGGTGTACTTGCAACAACAATTTTCTTTCCTATAGCAGAAGTGTAGTACTGTGTTCTGGTTCAAAGATTTACAAATATTTACCATTGGCCAATTTTCTTGGTGAGATGGTTGCAAAGCTGTTCAATATGAAAATTTTCGCAGATGACAACACACAGCAATAACCGCTTAACTTCAAATGAACTAAAATAATAAGCTTGCTTACTCCTTTCATCAAAAATGATAATTAATAAAATTTAAGGTTTTCAATATTATCCATTTCTATTTTTGGAAACACGCGGTAACACTCATTAACAAGAGCTTTCCAACTTCGTCCTAGGCACTTATTTTCTTACTAATTGACATATTATTAGTAGCAATAGTTAAAGCTAGCGTCCCCGAGGATTTTTCACGAAAGAGAATTATCGTAATCAATCAAGTTTAGAAGTCTTGACAACTGTTTTATGTAAGTCAATACGCAACCCTGAAATTGGTGCTAATGACAACCGTTTTAGGTCAGCCCTTGCTACAACGCTATAAAAGCATACACATAAAACTAATCTAAAAAATGGCGAGGACTTAGTTGCCAACCTATTAACATTACCGCATTACGTTCGGATGTCTGCTTCGACGTACACACGACAAGGAATCTAGGTTGAAGCCACCAAGCGTATGACCGAACCGTTTACCTTGGCATCAGTACACACGATTCAAAATGGTTGCTTTGCAGGCCAACTGCATATGACCTATATCCAAGGTTCTGTGTCTTACGGTCCTTTCCAAATAACTATGCACTTTTGATATGTAGATATTGTATACTCGTTTTATTACACACATCATGCTGTTTTATTCTGTAGTTGATGTTAAGTCCCAGGAAACACAAAGAAAGTTATTGGACATTAGCTATGAAAAGAGATGGAATTAATAAAATAATAATAATAATCATTTATTTCAGACAATATAAACAAAGATACAAAAGTATAATTGAATACAGAGGTCCATATCATATATACCTTACAGACTAACATACATATTAATATATACTTATAACTAAATCACGTATTTGCGGCGACGTGAGGCGCGGGTCTGGTGACTGCCGGGGGTCCTCTCGGTCCACGGAATTTCCGGAACACAACTCCCTTCGGCCACAGCTCCTCCTTCAGGAAGGTCGACAATTGTTCGGTTGGGACGCGTACAACAAATGAACTAAAGTTCACTGCGTTACGCGCCTCCAACTTCTCGACCACCACCAGTCGGGTATTGGTGTTGATCGCCAAGTACTCCACTACGTCAGACGGCTTCGTGTTGTAGTGAAGCCGCGAGACATACACGAGCGTTACAGGAACAGCAGGACGCAGTACATGATCCGCTCCTGTCGGTGCTGTGCCACATTGGTTACGACAAGGAGGCTTTTTCTTCTTCCTCTCCACTTTAATAAAGCCATCCTTGTCTGCCACACGGTTGGACACCACACTGCGAGGGGGTTCGATGCGGGGGTTCCCGCTTTCCCTCTCTGGCCTCGTTGTCTTCCGCTTCCCGGGTAGCTGGCGGGAGGCAGCTGCAGCGTAGTCACGTTGAGGCGTGGACATGACGACGCACGGCGACGAGGTGTTACATGCCCCACGACGCGTGTTGACGTTATTAACCTCTGGCGACCTACTTACTGTCACAGTATTGCGTAACGTAGCAATTTCAGCCCGTAGGTCGCTGATGGTATCTTGCGAGGCTTCTAACTTCAGCACTACTTCTGCCAGGCTTGTCTTCAACGTTGTGATGTCTTTTAACAGCCTGGTTACATCCACATGGTCGAACGTGACGGGCGGCAGCTTGTGGATGTTCTTTGCCACGAAAGCTGGTATGTCATCGGGATCAGTCACCTTCAGGATATTTATTATGTCCTGGAGTCCTTTCTCTCCTTTTTCGTCCTTCCTGCGGGAAGGCATCCGGTCGCTCATCCCAAGCGACTCAAACACGAGGTTCTTAGCACTGCAGATCTCCTCACGCGTGAAGTTCGTCTTGCAGATTTGGATGATGCTGACCTCATCCATGGTGTCGATGGTGTGCTGTATAAACGCCAACACCTCATTGGCTATGAGTTGTTCAGATCTCATAGCCATTTTCCGTGCAGCGGCGATTGCCGCGCAAAATCGCGAATATAAAATAAATTATTCGTAAGCGCTGTTTGCGTCCGTCACCGAGCGCATACAACACCCGAATGATATAATATACATATATATGTTGTATAAGCCTATAGGCCTCTTACGAATTGTTATTTTTCATTCTACTTATCTTACTTACTTTACTTCTTAATCCAATATGTCAGAGGAAGGTTTTTACTGACTGGATCCGGTAGGTTGGATTTGTGTTCCTAAGTTTTTTCTGTTACATTTCATTAACAATATGAAAGGTGATTGAACGTGAAGCGTGAAGCAGTTCTATCATTTGTGTAGAAGAGTATGGTGCCGGTCAACTTACAAAAAATATGAAGGCATCATCCTGTCTCTCATGATTGACAAGGTATTTGTGATCGACTTCAGGAAACCTTGTTTTTTTGGAATTTCGTTAGAAATGTTCACGAGTGGCAGGGATAACTTCGTCATGAGAACTATAAAAAGATTTTAGGATATTGAAGCCCTAGTGAGACTATATAGGAGATACATAAAGGCGCTGTGTAGACTCATAGCCGCACATTAAGATTCCCTGTGTCATTGGTGCCATGAACCTGATTGAAGGTGATAGAACCCTTTATGGTTCGAGTCCGGCGGCACCACCACCACACCTATTTCTGCCTTATAACAACAGTGTTAAGCGCTACTGTGTTCTGGTTTGAAGGGTGTGGTAGTCCGAGGCGTTCCAGCTTTGTCTAGATCTTCTTTGTCTAGATCATAGAATCTAGATTCGATTACAGATGTCCATGGGCGGCAGTAGCCACTTACCATCAGGTGGACTGCATGCTCGTCTGCTACTCCATATTATAAAAAAAAGATATGTAAATTCACCATTTAGATTTCTATCTAACTGAATCGTCAAATGGCTAGATATAATAATTTACATCCGGAATCTGCATAACAATTTCCCAACAAACATTGACGCAACTCTTCTTGCGCAAAACTCTAATTCGTAGGCAAATTCTATGTCGAATCAGGCGAAATTTTTTGAGCAAACCTTGAAATGTCATTCACTCGGTTTCAATATGCGGTTACATTGAACCGTATTTAAACTGAAAGTTGGAGAAACATGTCTAAGCAAAGCAGTAACGTAACAATGGGATGCCAAGGGCGACAATGGCAAAATATCTCTTCAAAACTAATAGGGCCTTGAGCGCCCTGACCAACTCCGAAATTCAATCTGTATAAGGGCTAAGAGTACAAGGGGCATGGTGCAATAACGGAAGAAGTAGAACGCTTTTAGCTATGATATTAGCTCATTGAGCCACAACATTAGTCATGGTCAATCGTTTTAAACGCATCTACAAAGGTTGGCACTCAGCGCCTAATTTCTCGGCAATTATTTTAATTTTACATTTCGCATATTATCAAATACGGCTCAATGCTTTTAAATTATTAGAGATAACATTTTGTGTCTTCGGAATATGTTATCTCTGTCTTGACAGAGTTCATATAGGTTAATTTTCAGATAATTAAACTGGAATATCAAATTAATCGCGTCATGCAAAGTTGATGCAAATTTACCAATTAAGTTGAATGAAATGAACGAATTCTACCCGCACTTAATCAATTATTCGTTATATTTACATCACCATGAATTAATATATCGGTCAATATAAACGTATTTTACTGACACTATAAGTAAAATAAAATAAAATAGAATAAAAATATAAAATAGCTATAAGGAAAATAGCGGGCACAGACTGGATAGAGAAAGGGAAAGATAGAGGAAAATAGGGACGTCTGGAGGAGGCCTATACCCGCAAAGGGGTAACTTTAACTTAATTATTTTTATTATTAAAGGCTTATTATTATTTTTTTTTTTTATTAAAGGCTTATTATTATTATTATTTTAGGTAAAATATTGAATGTATCATACATTTGGCAAAGGGAGATCTTCCGCCGGGCTAGGTGATAATGCCCGGGGAGCGGCCGTGCTCCGACAGTCGTTCGGAACTTGTATATGTACAAGATGTTGTGAAAACTTCGATAGCGTGATTCAGAAACGTGTAGCGCTATCTCCTAACGAGATGCGGGAAGCCACATACATAAACAATGTGTACTAAATAAAAATGACAAAAAATCATTATTGATTTCCTCATGAAAGTGAAGTGTAAGTGTTGCTTAACGACGCTATTTTTTTACAATGAAGATGACTATCTAAGAGGCGGCCACTTCCCGATAATAATCATTACAGTCACGAGAAAAATCTTGTAAGAAAGTATTAAAATGAGAAAATTTGTCACACTCTCTTCTTACTAACACGATTATATCAACTATGTTTAACGCTCGTAAGGATGTGATGATGAAGCGTTCTCATTTAGTCCTCACACCTAATTTAAGTAATGATAACCTAGTGGTTTAAATAAAATTATCTCAAAAATCTCTCCATCGGGGGCCAAGGTACGAACCCCAAGGACTCACAACAGATTTTCAAAATTACGCACTTATTAAGATAGTTATTTAATTATCGCTTGCTATCTGCTACTCTTTCAACTTTGAAAAAAATCATTGCACGGAAACTTGACAGTCCTTAAAAAAATTGTCAGTTTATGGGCACTCTTTTTTTCCAGTTCCAGTGTCAATCAGTGGAACTGTAATGGGTATACGGAAAATACACGAGACAAATTTAGCTTAATAAAACAAAAGTTATATCTTAAATACGCGTCAAAAACCGGAAGTAATAAATCGAAATTTACTTTCACCGGTTAAATGTTAACAAACATGAACTGATAACAACAACAACAACAACAACAAATACACTTTATTTGTACACCACATTTAAGGATACATATAAGACAATAAATAAGATAGTATACAAAAGGCGGCCTTATCGCTTAGAAGCGATTTCTTCCAGACAACCTCTGGGATGGAGTTAAAGAGATATGAAATCGTGATAACATCTGTTATTCATTATTATGAACAAATTTTTATTTGATCCGATAAAAACGAAAGCATACAGATATTAATGACACCCACATAATTGTAGGAACAAATTCTTTTATGGCATTGAAATATTGTATTACGTATACAGTAATATTTATTTGGATATTTGCTTTAAAGAATATGGACTCAAATTAAGTCCTAAGGATTTTAAGGTCCCTTACGGCGAGACCATAGATTACGATGCATAACACATGTTAGTGTACATCTGTAATTTTAAAGTAACTGCAATTTTGTAGACATAGACATATGTTTATTTATTTTAATTTATAACTTAGGCGTAACGAACGTAGAGGAGGAAAATTACCTGACATCAGTTTAGACAGGTTGCTTAAGGACGAAGTCGGAGCGCCTCATTCGTAGTGATATTAGTATTATTAATCAGGACACAGGATATAGAAGTACAACGCTGTAAAATTAGGTACTAATTTTACTACGCTCTGTGTCACGCTTTTCTAATCAAGACATTGCAGAGTTATACAGCACTTGAGCCAGTCAAAAAGAGTTCTACCCCCGTCAATACCACGCGCTCAGATTTCAGAATTAAAAAAAAACCTTCGGTAAAAGTTACTTAAATATGTACGAGTGTAACACGAGTAAAACCACGCGACGAGGCAAGTTCAACATAACATCAATGTACACATATTGCAATTTATATGTTAATAAACAATACATAAAATATATGTAGTTTTTCCCTCCATATAAGCGAATTTTCGCGGAGACACGCGTGGCGTGCGGGAGAAAATCGCATGCATATTTATACATTGCTTTCTCTGTATTCGACGCTCGATACGTGATTAATAGGTAATGATGCTGGACATATTGGTACAGAATACAACATACACAATATTGTATTAATGGAAGAACTAGTTATGGGTCAGAGGTTCGAGGCACGCACTTCTGATTTTTTTTCAAAGTTATGTGCGCTTTACAGATTTACTATCACCTTTTTTAGTGGTGAAAGAAAACATTTTTAAATGTCGCCTGAGAGTTATTTATAAGTACAACCTGTGAAAGGTGCGTTAAGTCACTGGGCCAACGCGGTGGACTATGACCTTAGCCCTTTCATGAGATGACAACAAAAGGTATATATTGTTACCAGCACTTTAATATACAAGCGTTCCGTACTTTTACAAGCAGCATAACGTCTTAATATACGTGTATAAAAATATACACAACACATTATATGCGAAGTTTCTTAATATTTCTTCACTCACAACTTTGCTTGATGTATATATGTTATAAATGTTATGCAAATTGCATTCCCTGTCTATCCGATTGCTTGACGTAATAGTCATGTAGAGTAGTCACTGAAGACTTATAAATCATGCGTAATGCAGTGTCAGATAATTGCTATGAGTGGTTATGTACATAATATGTTACTACATAATGGAAAGGTTCAAAGGTATATGACGTAAGGTGAGAATTAATCTTTCCGAAGACAACATACACTGTAATAAAATAATTTTCCCTTTAAGAAACCTATTTTAAACAGCTTTCAATATACGACCATGACAGTTATATATAATATTAATAATAAATGAAGGTATTTGATTAGAATTACAAAAAAAAAACATGTACCTACGCCATTATTGCCTAGGTCCAAAATCTTGCTTTATTACAAAAATATTATAGAAACAAGAAACCTGAATGCTTAAAAACATACATACATGCGCTCGAAAAACATTATAGTCCGCAGGCAGTCCGATAAAACGTTATCATAAAAGACCATAGTAAAAGACTGAAACAATGAAACGAAAGATCACTATAGTACAGATACTATAGCCGTGACTATAGCCATTTTGTAAGCAAATTCGATAACAATCGATTTAGTATCGTTATAAATTAACACAAATTGCCTAAAAAGCGTAAACTGAAACAGCTTAAAAAACAATGAGGTAAAAACAATCAAGTGACCTCACGTTGGCGTTCGAAAAAATAGATCTTTTTTACATGGAGTATTTTGTGGCGAATTCGGCCACTTTTTGCTTATAGTATTTGTAACTGAATGCAAATAGGATCGTTCGTGTGTGCAATTCGGCACAATTCCAAGTTTTCATTACATTTCTTACATCACGCTTCACCAACTAATTCTAATGTAATACGATTCCAGTTTTGACTGATTGCATCAATGTAAAATGCTTATTAACAAGTAACGCTTGTTAGGGTACCGCATGTAGACTGCTAATGAAACTCTATTATTAAGGCTCTAAAATTTCTATAATAAAAAAAAATATAAATGCATACCTCGCATACAAGAAACTTCTTTTTCCGCGTTTTATTCAGATTGTTTTTTAAACTACTTACTACTACTACTTACTACTTACTTTTATGTTTTACGAGAGCTACCATGAATAATAAAAGTTGAATAAATATAAAGACTGTTCCAATATAAAGTAACGAAGATTTTTTTCGATGATTTGGCTGATTTTGCTGAATTCTGATAATGACAAAACGTGTAAAGATGACACGGAACCCTATATATGGCAGTCGGACTCGCACTTGGCGAATGTTTTTATTATTTAGTCAAATTCAAATCAAGCTTAGTCTGCGGTTAAATAGGATGTCGCAAAGTAATTTTAAACTGCGCCCAGTTTCAAATTGAATGTCGTAATTATGTAATGTTTGCTTTTTAAGATTTTAATAATAGCATAACGAAACGCCATGTTATAGTATCAAAACAAAAGTAACTTATATTACGCGATCCGGAAGCCCTCAGACACCCTTCAGAACTTAATTGAACTATTTTTGAAACCTTTTGTGTTATGATTAGATTGTTTACTACGAATCTTAAATATATATATAACTCAAAGGTGACTGACAACTAGTGATCTATCAACGCACAGCCCAAATTACTGGACGGATCGGGTTGAAATTTGGCATGCAGGTAGATGTTATGACGTGGATGCCTACTGCTAAGAAAGGATTTTGATAAATTCTAACCCCAAGGGGATAAAATAGGGGATGAAAGTTTGTATAAATCTTCTTAGTTAATAATATTACTTCGTAACGCGAGCGAAGCCGCGGGCAAAAGCTCATTTCTACATAGAATGCATAGATGTTAAGAACATAGCTGTAAATATAGACAAGTACGTTATTTAATATTATGTATCTATTCGCGATATACTCCTCCATTTTCAAAGAAAGGGATAGTAATTATTTCTATGACAACGAAATTAAGTTTATAAATTGGAATTCCAAGTGCTCTATACATATTAATATTATTTTATGAAGTTTGGTATAAAATTAATTAATATCAACTGTGTAGGTACCATGTATAATTTGCTTTTTTTTTATTATATTTTCAAAAAAACTTATTACTTATTCCTATGTACTTATTATAATTAAATACATTTGGGAAAACACAGACATTACATTGATAATAATTTAGTTTAAAATTCTTGAAGGTTATTACACAAACCATATTGTTCTTGTTTATAAATATTTAAAGATATTTATCTATATTCTTGAAATAAACGAAGCATATTATATCCATTATTGTAATAACAATTGAAATAATTGCTTGAACGTGAGAATCTTCTGCGCAGTATTGAACATTACAATAGAGATCTAAATGATAAATATTTTATATAAACATACAATTTTATTATGTAATGGAAGTTGGAATTTATCTTACATATTAATGTGAGTAAATAATACATTCGTGTCATATTGATCTTAGATTTAGATCTCAATTTTACTGCTTAATCGAGTTGATACATCTGTAAAAAAACGCAGATAAAATCAGAGTCCTACCTGAGGTCAGCCACAGATTACTACCCTTGAGGACTAAGTTAGAACGCTTCGGATACTTATCTGAAGCGTTCAACATACTTATGTTTCCCTTACCACATCTTCCAAACCGGAGCACAGCAGAGCTTAACACTTAACACTGCTCATGTCATTATCATTAAGCAGAAATAAGTGCAACGGTAGTGCATCCAGAGTCGAACCAGAAAGTGTCATGATTTCCGAATTTAATAAATTATTTTGAAGCAATTTTATAATCAAACCTTTTATAAAGTATCCGATTTGATAATTGCGACAAGTGGAATTAAAAAAAATAAAGAATTGTCAATTGTCAGTGGTTAAAAATGGAAGGTAGTTGGGACGGGAGAAAAATATATTATGGTGACTAAAATAAATAATAATATACTGTGTTGAAATTGTGGAATAAAGCAAACCAGGAAAGGTTCATTAAAGACATAAGTGACGTTGGAATTAAGATGGTGTCAAATATATATACCTAATAGTGGAATCTGATGTGATAATTGAATAAATATAGGTACTATATAGAAGATGTTTCATTTCATCTTAGAAGTGGGATCAAATGAAACATAAGAGTCCTTCGAATTTTGAGAATTAAATTTGAAACTATCTAATATAGGTTATCCCTAAAACACGCGTGATTTAAATGTAACATTTACCACGTCTAAAGAAACTCACGAAACATTTCCTGCAAAAATTGCAAGTGTTATCACAATAGTTGAAAATACAAATACACTTAGGAGTAACTTATAAATACATCAGAACGGACACAGAGACAACGAGCGTCACGGTCAATTCAGCGGAGAGAGGCGCGAACGCCGGTGCAAGGTCAGTTGTTACGAGTAGCTCACTCGCTATTTATGGTGGGTATTTTATTTTGCGAAGTTATGATCCAGGAGTATTAGAGATTAGAGGGTTCCAGGTTGAAACCTACATAGGTAGATTTTGATAAATTTTGATTGCCGTTTGAGATAGTTTATGTCCCTGTCCTTGTTTCTATTGTAAGTGGCCATGAAACTGGAAAACCTTTGGACGTAGAAAGTGTAATTTTAAAGATTTGGTATTTTGTTGTTCATCATCAAAAATTTGTATAATCCAAAGGTGATCATTTGACACGGCGCAAGACGATATTAATTTCTGCTATCAGCAATAATGTCTTGCTAGATACTGGATTAAAGGATGTAGTATAATGCCAATTTTCCAGTGAGTCTTATGTTAGTTCTCAATAATAGCAACTCGACATATCTACATTATAGGAATTAGCTACACATGTGCGGTAGTAATCACTCAACAAGTATGCTGCAAAACATTTATAAAGAGATGAGTAACAGCATGGACAACAGACAAACAAATACAGAATTAACATTCAATGTGTGGTTCCGTAGTTTGTGTTGGACTGGAGAGTAGAAAATCGAAACCGAACCGCACAAATATGTAATAACAGACAGTTTCTCCGCAGATTTGCTACGGCGATACATTTTCCAGAGCTCATTACGTGAATTGTGCTATCGAATTGCACTTTCTAACGATAGATCACGATTTTCCAGGCTCAAAGAGCTTATTTATTGATATCATACATTATTTTATTAAATTGGAGTTTGTATCTATTTGATAAAGGACGATGGATAGACATAACTCACTGCAATCAATGACATCTGTAACTAACTTAATTTAGAACAGAAACCTGAAGGTGATCTCAGACGCGTTGCCATTTTTAACATGGTCGCCTCATAACTCTAGAAACTCCTGTCAGTCTAGAAAAGTCGTCAATGAATGCCTAAGAGTTTCATAAATCAAATTAAATCACACATCTGTATTTGCCAAAATAAGGTACAAAACTCTGTTGAAATGTGTCCTAAGATACAAAAATCCTCTTACCAATACCTCAGAAGGAAGTTCGTATCTTGAAGTACCTACTATTCATACTTACAGACTCAGGATTACTATGTCACTATTATAGTTTCATACTAATGCCATTTGCTTTTCGACGGTTCTATATCAAATTAAAATCATTCTTGTAAACCGGCGAACTAATTTTGATTCGATGTTTACACAATTACTTTATAGTTTTATATATACTTTATTAGTTATCAATATAGGTTACGTCTTACTCAAATGTAAAATTTCTGTATAACATGAACAAATTCTTCCGTTGTAAAGTTTACTATCATTTAGTATTGATGCGAGTAGTTACTTAAAAGACGTGGTAAATGTGACGAATTAAATAAATGTTGATGAGGTAAGCGATTGTCCGGAAAACAGCGCTTAGAAAGTAAATTATGGTTATATCCCGTATGATGCAAGTTGTAGGTCTTACTCGTAGCTGCTTATTTTTCCTTGTGCTAAATCAACTTTGATTTAACTTCCTGAAATATTACGTTACTGAATTACTGTACACATATTATCAATATTAGTACCTAGAAAATGAAGTGGAGTTATTTATAAACAAAACAACTTTTTATATTATAAATAATTTATAAATTGTTGTAATCATTGTTACTAGATAGATTGTTGTCTCATTTAACTGTATTTTTATCCCTGCAGTCGATACTAAAAAGTGACAAACGAATCTGGTTGCAGAACCCTTCGTGTTTCAACTTTGATAACACTACCGCCGAACGTATCCATCCTAATTACATCAGTTTTAAGCTTAATTTTCAGGCATAACGACGCATTTGTGACCTATAGGTAAAAGTCTAATTTTACAGAGTTTAATATAGATATCCGTGGGAACAGTAGCCACTTATCGTCAGAGAAACTGCAGGTCCGTTAGCTGCGTCTATTTCATAACATCCTTCAAAATACGAGGACCAAAGTAACTATAGTAACTTCAATTGTAACAGGCTTACAAAGATTCCTCGGTCTACTCGCGCCTATTATCCAATAACTAAAGTACAATGGCCGACATATTTATAGATCGTGACTGCGACAGCCGGACAAGCAAATAGCACGTAATGTGGACAATCTTAGGACATAATCTTATCAGCTCTTGTGGATTCTGCTTTGTACAAAGAGAAATATAGTTAACAAAGAAATATCGATAGCGGAAGTACTATCGGATCTTAAATAACTTGCTGCTTAGAGCAAAGAGTTAAGTTAGAACTTCCCCTTGTACTGATGATCTGGAAGATAGATAGATACTTCTGGATTCAGAGAATTCAAGACCGATCGAAATGGAACAAGTTAGGACAGAGTTCGGCAGTGGACTATCACATACTATTGGATATATACACAGACGTCCTTATGACACCTTTTACAGCATTTTTCACAGTAAATATAATGTAGAAAACTTATAAGCGGCATGATGAAATGAGCCTCACACAACAATAAAACTAATTTTGTCAGCCAAGCAACGATATCTCAGACTATCGATTTATCACTAAAATAATCCTCACACTACGGACAACACTGTTAGCATGGTTGTTACTTCGTTACACAAGGATGATGATGATGATGACAGTATTTAAAATCATGAGAACTCTCCATACGCTTTTACATTGCACGTGTCACTTATACCGTACGTAAATTTACTCCTGCGTTGTATTTTATGCTTCCGTTATTATAAACAAAGCAGACGATAGCGTTATCGTTATATGAGAAGCATAAGAAGTCTTTGTTACTGATATTTATAGCATTTTCTTTGAAATTATCAAGCGGAATGCAATAGCATCCTTATTAGATTTCCTAATGGCATTACCGTTACTGGCCTCAATTGGTTGTAGCGATGATTTGCGCAAAGGAGGTAAAAAACTATCGGTCCTAGATACGCTCCTTGTGAAACTCTTAATTGAGCGCGATTTATAAAGGCTGTAGATAAATAATCTTTCATTATTATCTTTGATTGGCAATTCAGACGAGCGAGCGTACTTCTCGACTCTGGTCAAATATCAATCAAAATTTTATTTTATCTACATGATATTATTAATAATAATAGATATTCCAGATCGACCCCACACATTCACACACGCTCTACTACCCAAGAGGACTAAGCTAGAACGCCTCGGAATATAATGTCTCCCTTACCACACCCTTCAAACCAGAACACAGCAGCGCCTAACACTGCTATTATTAGACAGAAATAGTTATAGCGGTGGTGCCGTCAGAGTCGAACTACAAAAGGCAAACTGTTGTTATAACTATCGTTATCGTATTGAGATAAGATACTTATATGTGAGCCTAATCATAAGCTTTTAGACACAAAAGGTTTTATCAAAATCAGTCCCGTAGTTTTTGGATATCCGAACAACACAACAAAAACAGCTCTATAGTACACCAGGATAGATTAGCAGATTGTAAATAAGCAAAAGTCTAAAGAATTCGTGCTAGTATACAAACGCACCCGGTAACCCAGTATGGTAATTGCGCTGCCAACGCCAAAAGGAATTTAGATCTGTCCTATTCCTATCACTTTAAATCAACATAAATCAAGACATGATCACATTGCCTACAAACACAAAAAGTCAACCAAGCTTGTAAGTAATCACAACTTTATCGCTTCACGTTATAGTTTAATTTCATATGATGGTTGTGAGCGTATAAGATGTTTTTGTGTCAAAGGAATTATTAGGGCAAAAACTTGTCATTACCAACGGGGCCATTGTGTTAATAATTGTGACCAAGATAGTTCTCGGTTTAGCTCTTAGTAATTGCTGTGAGCCTGGTACAAATAGTTTTTGTACCTCTTAGTAAGAATTACTTATGACTCATAACGTACCTAATATATAAATAAAAAAGGCGTTTGTCTGTCATTTCAAATAAACAATTTCCAAACTTATCATGTCTATTGATGCGATACCAAAACATAAATATGTTATTTACATTAATTAGTTTGTTTATCTTTGAAGAAACAGATAAATAATGCATTGAAACTTCTACGTAAAAATACTTTATAGGTAGTGATCCAATCTATCTTATGCTCTAAAAATGTCCAGTAATTTGCTACTCGTATCAAAGAACAGAAAATATATGCACGGAAGAGAACTTAGAAGAGAATGCCTTATGCTGTTTAATGTAGCACAAATATAGTATCAGAATGAAGAAAGAAGTATGTTATCCATCCACAGTGAAGTTCAATAAAAAAATCTTAACTAACTGGTACCGCTGAAATTTTTGTTAAAAATTGTTTTAGAAATCTAAAATGGACGCTATGACTACGGAGAATCATGTAGTTAAATACCTACAAACATTTATTCACTCGATATGTATGCACATAATCGTTAATTTGGTTATCGACCTCACAAGAGATACTTGTTTACGTAGAAACTAACAAAGAAAGATTACAAACAAAAGGTAAAGTTAACCTAAAAATAAAATGCATATTTTTCTGTCACTCATTAGTTACTGAAACTTTACACGTCTCTCAAATTACTTATTATTATTCTCTATTGTATCTTAAAGTTAATAGAATAGTAAATAATAACAATGTTACCTACGTAATAGTAAAAAGCAAGTTTACAATTTAATAATATTCCAAATTAAATTAACTTCTTGGTACCTAGCATTTTTTGTATTCATACCAATTTATTAATTAGCATATTTATGATACTTCATTTAAATAAATAAACAATTTATTTACACTGAGCGCAAAACCTCGAGTAAAAAAAACTACTATTATTTTTAAATCTACTTATGGACATAAATAGTTATCTTGTAAACAATGTAGCCAAAATTAATGTTTATGGTAATTTTAACACAAACAACAGAATTTACTTTAATTTAGACATTTTTGGTAAAATATCAGCCAAATATTATAATTTCTTATACATTTTTCAAGGTCATGAATAGTAAGGCAGACAGGGACAGAATTGTTTATATAAATAAGTGTTTTTTTTTAAATTTAAAACATGAGCTGCCTCGTGTGATTCCGTGCGCGGATTTACAATTTTGACAAAGGAATTCTAGGGTTATTTCAGGTTATGTCTAAATAAATAGGATTAGTAGGTACATGTTGAATATTTTTTTATAATATCTGTCTTTCATGAGCAATCCGTCAATATTGTTTCAGCGATTCATAAAGTATTGAGTGATGGACAATCGTTTTATATTGATTTAGTTTGAAGAGCTTCGTATGTGAGGTATTTGAACATAGTGGTCAGGATCAGCTTTACATTTTAGATCTACGATAAGTATCTAGCGTTAATCTTTATTTAAATATATATAACTCAAAGGTGACTGACTGACATAGTGATCTATCAACGCACAGCCCAAACCACTGGACGGATCGGGCTGAAATTTGCATGCATGCAGGTAGATGTTATGACGTAGGCATCCGCTAAGAAAAGATTTTGATCAATTCTACCCTCAAGGGGATAAAATAGGGGATGAAAGTTTGTATAAATCTTCTTAGTTAATAATATTACTTCGTAACGCGAGCGAAGCCGCGGGCTCGTACTACATATTTTAGGTCACTTACAATCACTTTGGACTGCATGCTCGCCTGCTTTAATACACAAAATATCACAACATCATAAAAGTGACATTTATTTTGAAATAACAAACAAGCTACTCATTTGCATACACACACATTGTAAGGCTTCTAAATTCCATTATCTAAGCGTTACAAATTACGTAATTAAACCCGCTAGTTTACACGGGCGAGTACCCAGGCATAACTCACTAGCCCACGAGACCGAGGACCGGTCCGAGGCCACTGACCCACTGAACTGGCTGATTCATCTCAGGATGACCCGACTGAGCTACTCGTAACACAAATAAGTTGTGGTTTAATTGCAACATCACCGCCTTTCTTCCACACTATAGTAGTTTACACTGCTGTATCTGTAGAGAGAGCTGATAAGAGATGAGATCTAGCGATGTATCAGTTATCGACTTCAGATAGAATACTTAAAGATTGTCTCTACCCTGCGAGATTTTACGATCGATTGGAAACAACTGACCCACTGAACTGACTGATTCATCCCAGGATGACCACACTCGTGACAATAAATAAGAAACTTGCCAATAAAATTGTTCCAGCACTGACGTCGCTTTTCGGCTTTCGTAAAGCAGTTTGGGCTACTTTGTTCTTGTAGAATTGTGTAGTGAGACTCATTAGTAGGAACAAGCGACGAACAACGAATGCTGATTTATGACCTCGTAGAACACTTAAAGATCTACAGTCTTAGATGTACCACAGATTCAAGGCCAATAACCCGTTAAACTGTCTGATTTATCTTAGGATCATAGAAATGGGTGAAAATGATAGTACAATTTTGGTTTCATTGAGACTGCTACTACAACTTATGAGTTATGAAATTTGCGTGGTTGAAATTTATTAAAAACTTCTGCGTTATGTAGAGTTTCTGCTATGTTTTTGTAGAGGAGTATGTAGTTGTGGATGAGATGGCCGGTCTGAGGTTACTAAACTGATTGACATTAAAATGACCTAATAAAAAATAAAATACCTTGCAATTAATCTTCCAACACAACTTTTTGGAAAGCCACGTGACAACAGCGCTGCGTGGCTGTAGTTTAGCGTGAAGAGTAAGACAACACTCATTTAATACATTTACATTTATTAATTGTTCTTTTTAGATACACGTATACAGAATCAGGTAGACTGTTAACCCATCTGCTACTACAAGCCAAAACAGCACAGCAGCGTTTGACATTTCAAGGCAGAAATAGGTGTGATGATTGCAGTCCTAATCCTGCTATTTCTGGCAGACAATGAGCGTAATTTTCGAAACAACTTATACAAAAGGCAACTGAAACAACTAATGTCCATCAAGTACATATCACTTCATTTTACCTTCACGCTGCATGATTCTACTTTTTGTCATCCACAAATTTCAAAGGATACGGTATTTTTTTATGCATTTAACAACTGATAATTATGTGTAAATACCCAGTTTTGTTTTATAGCTTTCGCATAAAAATCTAAACCAGCTAATTGCATAGCTTCTACTTGATCTAGATGATCCAATGCCATGTGCTTTATGTGAGATATTATCGTTATTGCCTAGTTCCTTTAGTCCTCTTACATCACTTTTGATGGTACTAATGAATACGATAATAACGTACTAATCGTTTTCTATATAGTAGAACATGTTTACTGCGATCGTGAGGTACCACCACCATACCGATTTCTAGTGTGAAGCAGTTCTTGCATTTCGGTGGACAGGTGTAGATATAGGCGACCCGAGAGGGGTACTCCTAAGGACTGAGAAGTCCTTAGGAGTAGCAACGTATCTGTGATAGGCTTCAGGCAGACCATTCTTCTGTATAGTATAGCTGAAGCCTGGCCTTAAATCACTGAACGGAAAAAAATGGGATTACACAGATATAACGAAAATCACATAGCTTTAAAAAAGTCAAGCCAAGAATTGATTTTGTTGACGGTACCAATTATGAAGCGATACTAATACAGCGACAAAAAACTCTGGCTAAATTAACAACAGAGGAAAAGGTAACGAACGCACATCCACCAAGAACATCGCTACCTTCACGCTCCATGAGCTTGGTTTTTGTCGGTTTCGTACAAGGAGTCCACGGTTGGGCGCGTGGGCAAAAAATATCGATTAGTCTTCGTTGACCCGATAAGTCACTTAATGCTCTAATTACATCTACAGTTACGTTGTTTACATCGGCCATGCGTCGTGGACGTGCTTCGGCCGTATCGATTTATTGGGAAATAAGAGTAATTGGATTAAAATTTAAATTTATGTTCGTTGCATTAATAAAACGCAAGCGATGAGTACTCACTAATTTATTGCTTGCTCTAAATATCGATGATTTTTTATAAGAGTTTTGAAAGCAAAATTTCTTTATCCAGAAGTTTCAAACAAACTTGCAATTCTTCTGACTTTACAGTCATAAATATAATCAACCTCAAATAGGATATTATATATATATCAAGGTGGTAGAACCCTTTGTGGTTCGACTCCGGCGGCACCACCGCCACACCTATTTATACCTAATAACAGCAGTGTTAAGCGCTGCTGTGTTCCGTTTTGAAGGGTGTGGTAAGGGATACATACTTTTCCGAGGCGTTCCAGCTTAGTCCTCAGGGGTA
Organism: Epargyreus clarus; assembly: GCF_041222505.1. Classification (NCBI taxonomy): domain Eukaryota; kingdom Metazoa; phylum Arthropoda; class Insecta; order Lepidoptera; family Hesperiidae; genus Epargyreus; species Epargyreus clarus. The sequence goes on along the minus strand of NW_027332225.1, from coordinate 13,361,336 downwards.
GCGGCGCATCTGTGGCCGACCTCAGGTAGGAATATCTAATCCTATCTGGGGTTGATTACAGATGACTACTCCTATGTTATAAAAAAAGGAGATCGTCATAACCGTGGTCAGCTAAAAATCTCTTGGTATCACTGAGTGCTAAGATGAAACGCCTTATATGATATATCAGCCTTTCTTTATTAATTGTGCAGCTTATTGATTAACTTGAATTCGGATTCTGAATTCTAAGCATGGATCAATAAAACCACAGAAAAAATATTGTAACGAATACCATGGGTGTTTGCCACATATCCTTCTTGTTAACAGACGGTAGAACTATAGATGAGTAATTATAAGTGATCGAAGAAGTTTCTGGAAAAAAAAAGGCTTAGAAAAAATAATTTAAAACTTAAAGTTACAAGTAGTTGCAGTATCGCGAAAAATTATAGTCCCAGTCTATGAAGACAGATTTACCTTTAGTAACGAAACTTTAAAATAAGACTTAATAGAGTCATAACACAGAAACCATTTAGGCAACAAAAAACGTTAAATATCGTAAACAAAGAGTCCAGCTGCGAAATAGAGCCAAGAATGATAGAAACGAAAAGTTAATTTCATTTTGCGTCAACCATCGTTACGGCAGAGATGGAAAAACTGATAATCTTTGTCGATGACAGCACTATAATCGTTTCTATTAGATGAACGACGCAATCGATGCTGCGGTTTTTAGTACGTTTGTTTCATAAACAATTCTAATTTAGTGCGAAGTTGCGAGGATTTATTATGATTGGAAAAGTAGGTTTTTATCGGCTCTCAAAAGATAAGGAAGACAATTTATTATTGTATTTTATGATATTATATTTATATTTTATTCTAGAAGCTATGCCTAGCTAATAGACATTGCGTCTTCTGATCAGGTAGATTTATAAATTGATAGGCAGATAGACAGTGAATGATCGCTAAATACAGAGGACACAAGATTGATCTGAGGCAAACTAAGGAATCGCCAATGGTGGATCCCCAACGTATAGTTTATTTTTGAACACATTTTAAATATTAATTGAATTCGTTTGTGAAACTGTAAATATATACTCGTAATTATAACAAAAGATCTGCAACATCGACAAATCCACGAGATATTTTTATGATGGATGCACACAGAGATTCTTTAATGTTATTTAGAATATTGATATACTTATTATGAAATATGAAATATTACTTCTGACAGTAGATATGTTAACTTTATTTAAAAACTCAACACTGTTTACTATTTAATTTAATAATAGTACAAAAGAAGGGACTTCTAGTAAATAACAACTCGACATCATGAGTTTCTCTTGATATTAAATGTTAATACTTCATTGACCTTATTCAGGTCACGACTTCAGCCTTTATAAGGCTTTTACTAAGTCGCTCTAAGCTGCGAAAGCTCATTTCAATACACATAGTGATTCAAACGGGTAAGAACTAACGCATGATACCACTAATTCGAAACCTTTTTTTCTAAAGGTAAATACGATTTTGAAGGTGGTAGAACTCTTTGTGGTTCGACTCCGGTGGCACCACAGCCACACCTATGTCTGCCTCATATCAGCAGCGTTAAACGCGTGTGTTCTGGTTTGAAGGGTGTGGTAAGGGAGACTTAAACGGGATTGTCGGATTAAGACTACTTGATGTCCTAAGCTATCCACGCCTATGACTCCCTCTGTCCATAAGCTAGTCTTTAAAACAAGATTAATAAATTAAAACCCTTCGTGCCCCCAAGACGCGATGCCTTAATTAATTGCTTAATTTGCCTATGTGCTAATCTTGCACTTCTTATCATAAGCTATGACGTAAACGTATAATAGGAGTTTTATTAATAACCTGACGATTGAAAATTATTTGTTGTTTTATTGATACTATTATATTTTGTTGATTGTTGGTATTACTTTTCGCACAGTATAACTTCGTATCTCATCAAATGTGAAACACATCATTCGCTCTATCACATGCGAGTCAGGCGGCATCTGGCGACCGGCGACAATGTCTGAGGTCAGGCCGGCCGCCGCTGACACCGCGCAAACATCACAATGCTCGCTCCGATTACAATACACTGCGGTCGTTTCATTCAAAAATTACGTGACATTGGTCAAAGATTTGGTTACGTTAGACGAGACATTATTACACATGTTAAATATTAATGAATTAATCCAAAAAACGGTGTTATGGAAAGGGAGAGAATTTTGAGAAGCATTCTGATTTAATCCAGGGCAACAACAATCCTGTGGCATATCTCAGTTTGGCCTAAAATCTTAGTTGACCAATAATCATAATGACCAACAAAAATATTTATTATTAGCCTTATTATTTATTGTTCATAGTCTTTGGATCAAATCATTTATCAGCAACTACGTAACACACAACAGCTTTATTTAATAAATTAAATCGAATATAAAGTGTGCAAAACCTCAAAAGTCACTTTTCGATAAAGCGAAGTGTCATGCTTCGCCTACCACGGAACACCACCTGCCAGTATGTCGAAATACGACAAACGTATCCCAAAGTAATGGCGTCGTAAATTTGATGATAGATACATTGAAACCTGATGACCAAATTCAGTAGCAACGAACATGCAGTCTACCTGATGGTAAGTAGCTACTGCCGGCTCATGAAATCTTTAATCAGCTCCAGATAACATTAGATACCTACCTGCTCGACCATAGGTATGCCACTATCCCTAAGAACTAAACTGGACCGCCTCGGAAATGTATATCTTACCACACCCTTCATACCAAAACACAGCAGTGCTTAACGCTGCTATTAATCGGCAGAAATAGGTGTGGCGGTGAAGCCGCCCGAGTCGAACAACATAGACTTCTACCATCTCTCCAAAACGCCATGACTAAAGAAATGTAACTCCAAATTAATTGTAGCATGTCAAAAACTCATCCAAACTAGACAAACGGAAGTGCGGCTCGGCAAATCGATCTCGGCGCATCGCGGTCGGCGCGAATCGATTCGTTATCTATAGATGTCATGCTTGCGCAACTTGTTACTCAATAAATCGGGAATACTATTGAGGAAATATTTTTTTATGTAATAGGAACTGAATGTTTGCAAGCTGTCAAGAGATGGCGCTACTTGTAGTCTGAATCACGCTATAAAAGTTTTCTTATCATCTTGTTTATGTACAAGATCTGAATTGTGATACCGGAGCACGGTAACTTCCCAGACATAGTTATCTTGCCTGGCGGTCATTTGCCAATGGACGTACATGGATACAAAACGGTCACTACCATCCATAAAAATCTGTAACCGATTGCTATAACAACAAGTACTAACTATCAATTATAGACACGTTGTTTCCCCCCAGTTTGTACGCCTAATTTAAGTAAATTGCTTGACTAAGGTGAACTAAGCACTAAGGTGTAATGCAGGAATACTTATATGATATTATGTCGACCTTACTAAAAACAATAATTACGTTACCGTCGGGGACTCGCAAACATTGCTGTTTGAATACAAAAACATGAAAACTATACATAAGTAGAGATAGGGTTTATGACCTACCTAGAACATGATCTACCTGTGTCTACCGTGTACAAGAAGTGGTACCAACTGACCTTACATTAATTGGCGACATACACTGAATCTTGAACAGATGTACAATGCTCAACTAACCGTACGTAGCCTTGTGCACGTTTATCACGTGAAAAGACGGTTGTTTGTTTACCGTAGACTAGGTAACCAAATAGACTGCGAATGCATCTACATATATGTATTTCTCTCAGGTACCTGAAGTTAGAGGTACAGTAATTGGTTCAGAAAAAAAAAAGCATTATACTAACATTATACCCCTATGAGTATGCGTACTAACGAAACAGGAAAATTCCTAGTGTGGGATAGCCCTCACTAGGATTTTTCCTGTGTCATTAGTGCCATGGACATATAAAACCCAGACGAGGAACAGAAATTTTAAGTTCTCATTTAAAATATTTGTTTGGCCAGGAACAACCTGGATCCGATTGCATGACGGACTGTTATGGTGATAGCTTTAATACATATTATATTTCGCGCTGACACACGAATTAACAACTTAATGTGATAATACTCGTAGAATAAAATTTGTAGACGTATGCAAGATTTATTTAATTGATTTACTGGAAAAACTATAAAAGTAAAGATTGCATTAGGGATCTATTTCATTACTCGCTCTACGTTTGGGCCAATTGCTTTTATGTATATCCGTTTCTTATCAAATTCTACTGTCACATCAATTAATAAATTATGCTTAAAATTTTAAATAACACTGATTAATTTGAGAAAATTCAAGTAAACATTATTTATTTAAGTACCCATAACTAAATAACAGCTGGGAATATTATTTAAAAATAGTATATTAATATATGTCTTTTGACAACGTTCGTGCAACAGGTTATTAAAAAAAACGCTTTCTACACTCACAGACCCTCGCTAGGATTCATTGTGTCGTGTGTGCTATGGACAGACACATAGACAAATACACAAACACCCAGACCCAGAAACATAAATCTAAACTCATCATTTAGATATCTGTCTGGCCGAGGATCGAACCCGGAACCCTCTGCTCAGACCGGTATGGTGACCGCTCCGCCACAATAAATAAAACATTTTTCTTGGTACTTGTTAATAAGTAATGTGTTAATGTGTTAAGCGGAACAATTATAATAAACATCTTTAATTGCGTGGAAAATATTTAACAATGTATCGTTAATGATTTGAGATTTTTTATAACCAATGGTCACCTGAAGGTAAATAAATTATAACAACATCTATATTATTAATGCGCGAAGAAAAATCTTCGTAGCTTGTAAGGGTTCCGTACACAGAGCTGTATCTCCTGAACTGTAATAGACACAATTGAATTTTTATAGGATACTTAAATGGGTAGCCGCTATAAACAAAAACTTATAAAAAGGGAAAATAATTGCTGGTCGCACATACTAATAACCGCTTTTTAGGGTTCCGTACCCAAAGGGTAAAAACGGAACCCTATTACTAAGACCGCTGTCTGTCCGTCTGTCACAGGGCTTTATCTCTTGAACCGTATTAGATAGATACTTGATTTTTCTACATATAATGTATATCGGTGCCCGTTATAACAACAAATAGGTACTAAAAATAAAAAAAAGTTCAATACAAAAAGGGACCCCATACAACAAACTGCTATTTCGATATTTTTCGAAGTAACTGTTGATCCGTTATAGGTAGACAGTTGATTTTTTTCACAATGCCTGCTATAATAAATTCTAGAATTTAAAAAAAAAATTGGTGGTACAGAATCCTCCGGGTGCGGGTTCGACTTGCACTTGGCCAATTATTCGCTTTATCGTACTACTACTACTACGGTACTAACCTAGTCTCTATTGAATAATTAGTAGGCCACGTGTCGGCAGAATTAATGCGTTTAAATATTTAGTATCTTGCCTCGTACGTTGTATCATTATGTTAATGAAGCGATTGCTACTTGCATTACTACTACTACTAGTACTAATACTACTACTGATTTCCGACTTTAACGCTTAGATATCTAATGTTTATAAGAATTGTGATGAGAATCAGTACTTTTATGAGTTGTACAAATTTTCTTATATATGTTTTGGCCATTCTAGAAAGCTTAACAATTAAAATAAACGTGTATACAGTCTTAATAGAAAGTGATACGATTATGAGAGAGTAAAAATACCGTAGAGACGTAGAGTAAGTAATATGTTGCTACTTCTAAGGACTAAATTGGAATGCCTTATATCTCTCTAGAAATAACGCTTCTAATGCTTTCTACTCTTGTTGTGAGTGCAATGCACAAACACAAAACAAGTAGGTATACAAACACCAGACCAGAACATAAATCATAATGCCTGGCCGCGGATCCAACTCAGAACCTGAACTGCTAAAAAGCTACGAAAAGATAGCCTCACATCGTTACGTACCGTTCTCTGTTTATAACATTTATCTGGTATCATCATCAGTACGTCAGGACTTCCTCCAGTCATTTATCATGTCAGTTGCAACAACGTAGCATAATGGAATCGATTACTCCATATTTACTCACAATGGCGTGGTGTTTCTTAATCTGTGCTTAAAGCATCTACCTACACCCAAAAGAAATTCGTATGGTGAACGAGCATCATATTCATTTATAAGTATCTTAAATCTTAAATAAGGTAAACTTAAATAAATATTAAAATCTGCTGATTTCTGTAATGTAGGTACGTATTCGAAGCTTGCATCCATGCAATACAAATTATTTTGATTGAAATCAAAAAACATAAGAATCGTAGAAGAGTTATGAGATTTTAAACGTTTGAAAAAATACATCGTGTGTAGTGTGGACGTATAATTTGTAGTTCTATAAAATTTCAAGCTCCTGGGTGTTCAGCCACTCATACGAATGCAAGTTGTATTTAATACGATATATCTGGAAACATTGTTTGGTTTGGCCTAAGACTAAATGTTTTTTAAAGGGAGTTAATATATGAGCGACAGTTCGCGTCTACGACGCTCGTAGCCAGCGCCTGCCGCCTCTCGTCACCGACCGATCACCAACTGCAATCAAGCGATCATCGATGATGCCAACATGAACTGTCGCTTGTGTTAGATATCTGTCGCTCATGTATTATGGCCCTAAACCGTAAATAAATTTTGATCAATAGTTTTTAGTCAGAAATAACAGCACGCAAGTTATTCGCAATTTAATTGAAAACTATGTTGATAATTTCCCAAAAATTAGTCTCAACTTTAGGTAACTGGTCCCTTACTCGGCACTCCGATTAACAAAATTATGCAAAACGATGTGATAAATTAGAATAAAAACTAGTTTCGTGATACTTCGTGACATTCGATCCGTTCGTGTTCAAATTTCGGCATCAGCGAAAAATATTTAAATCGGCAGGATTTTATTCATATTGTTTGGATAATCACCGATGCCTGCTGGGCATTGCCGGATTGAAATGCTTATAAATATTAAATAAAAGGCAAATACATACATAATTATTTGCGCATCACAAAACATAAATCCGCATTGGCTCAGCGTAGTTGAGTTTGCACGCTCCATGCTTCCCCAGTAGTAGGGGAAACCCGTGCCTAGTACTGGGACATTCAGTAGCCAATATTAAACAGTTAATCACATCTATTGTGTACAAAATATGGATATTTCTAATGTGTACACTGTACACATAATGTAAGTTACACATTTAATATTTGAAAACAGGCAAGTACTGGGACATTCAGTAGCCAATATTAAACAGTTACTTTTTTTGTGTATACAAAATATGGTTATTTTTAATGTGTATACTGTACACATAATATACCACTTTTTATATTTGAAAATAAGCAATTATAGTTCCGTAATAATTATTATAAATAGAGCGATTTGGCCTACCACTGCGTAGGTTATATGAATGAGGTTATCCCGGATCAACTATATTTTTATACTAGGTAAGTACAAATTAGAAATTAATTCATTATTTATGAGCTATGACACGGAAGGAAAACATCGTGAGGTAACCTGTACGCATTTCTCTATAAGTATTAATGTTCTTAGAATTATGTAAAGTGTACCAACTGGCACTTGGCCAGCTTGGTACACTATGGCTTAAGCCTTTCTCATTATAATATGCCAGCAATGGAACATAAGATACTTATAGAACAATGTAAAAAATGTTGTTTGTGTTTTAATCTCAAATTAAATCGTCACAATAGGTACCCTTTTAAACGTGCCTGGCTATACCAATATCAATATTAATTCTAACTTAAGAAGATATCATGTCAATAACAACTTTTTATTCGCCTTCCAAGAATAGTACATTACAATACGAGGACGAAAAATTTTTTTCTGACAAGTGTGAGTTTGCAGGCCGAGCCGCAGGCGAGGACTGCAATCACACGAGTCAGAAAAACATTTTTCGTCCGCGTGTTGTATAAAATTTTATATTACGGGGTCGGAAATGGGGGTTTTGCGCACGCGAAGCGTGCGTAAAACGTCCATTTACGCACGCCGTGATATAAAAGCCATTTTTAGACTGAGATGCAAAAACACATAAAACCATAAACAAATCTGCGCAGCAACAACTGTGGATGGGATTTTCCTCATGTCGAGTACAAGCCGTATGTTATTATACCATTTAAGAATCACGACAATGATAAATGATCGTCGATATTTTTTCATTGTTTGTAACTTACTCACGTATGTGTAATTTATGTAGACTGCATGTCTGTTTAATTTGATATTTAATTAATTGTAATTAAATAGATATCCGATAGATTATTTATCTGCCTACTTATGTTTTAAGACAGCTATGCGTTGCTGTGTTCTACTTTGTAGAGTGTGGCAGCAGAGACTTAAATGAGGCGATCCAATATGGACTATATCAAGGGTACCAAGTCAAAAAGACTAATAAATTTGTAAATGGAGATGATTATGGATATCCATGTGCTGCAGAGATCATTTACCTTCTGGTGGACTATATGTTCGTGCGTTACTTCTATTTCATAAAAAATATTTATTTCTTTTTTTTTTTACTTACTACGATCAAACTGCACGCTAATTTGCTTGAAAAACTTTACACAATATTTTTGAATTATTTTACGTCGAAATCAATAAAATAAAATATGACGCAAATCTTTATCTTAACTACTAAAATATTCTTGTGTATTTAATGCAAAACAATGCAAGTTATCAGGAAAAATCGTGTTTATTCATAAACAAATATCCATAATAGATCGCAAAGCTAAGGCAAAAAGTGAAGCTATCATCAAAATATCTCGAAGCCACTAATTGGTTAGCCTTCACCGGCTTCTGAGAATTTACTTCGAAATGCTAAGAGCTCGCTTGAAAAGAGGGGTGTAACTGCATACGAATTTATACAGAGCAATATATTACACAAGGTTTTGCTAACGGCTTCACTCTTTGATACTCCAGCTGAATTTCATGTTTAATAAAAATGAAATGAAATAAATGAAATTTTCGAAGAAACAATAAAATTTTAATCAAACATTTAATAAAATGAGCTCTAGGAAAAGGGCTATTGACACCTTCAAACAGTTGAACTCCCCTTTCCCTTAACTATCTCTTAGTTTAATTAAGAACATTCACGATTAAGTCATTTTTCTGGAAATTTGTGATAATGAATATTGTGCCTCCTACAAAAATAAAAAAAAAAGTAAAAAATACCTAGTAAACCAAAAATATTAAAATCCGTTCATCACCGTAGGTAACTCCTACGAGGCTACGATGCAACACAGACACACAATCGCACATTAAATTTATTAGTTAGTATTAATCAACCAAACAGACAGACATTGATCTTCTGCGAAGACATTAATAACCGGTTCCGAAATCTCGGCTTCCGGACTAAGTAGGTAATCAGTTCATTATTTCCTTACTGTAAGTAAATCGGCTCTACATATTTGTTTTCAATACTTTAGTGTATTAAAATAAAACAGTCATAGTAGAATTGCCGGTCTGACGCGCAGAGGGTCCCGGGTTCGATCCCCGGCCAGACAGATTTCTAAATGATGAATTTATATTTCTGGGTCTGGGTGTTTGTGTATTTGTCTCTGTGTGTGTCCATGGCACCCACGATACAGGGAATCCTAGTGTGGGGCTGTGAGTGTAGAAAGCGTTTTAATTTTTAGTTTTTTTTAGAATTTTAGAAATTTCAGTATACCTACAGCGTAAATTGGACTTTTTTTCAGGTAGACTTACAAGACTTTTTATTACGAAACTGAAGGAACTTTTATTTGAAGTAGCCAGTGTCATCCATGGAGATCTGTAATTAACTCCTAAGCAACACCCTGAAGATCCTGCTTTGTTCGCTCTTGCCACACGCTTCAAACCCAGTGCTTAACTGCGTATAAGGTCGAAATAGTATGGCGGTGCTTCCGGAGTCGAACCAAGGGACCAACTCTTACAATTAGGATTTCTTATTTCACAATCAGTGAGTGAGATTGGCGGAGTTTAAGATATTTTCAAAGATAAAATGAACCCTTTGACAACGTGATTGACTAAAGCTCAAACCTTTCCTATTTCGAGTCATCCTTGCTCAATAATAGTATACGAGTATTGTAGAGTTTCATTGTAAGACATATTTATCGTTGAAAAAGTATCGAAAAATACAAAATAGTTTCTATGCTGCATTTTTCTTGTGACAGGGTGTAATTACCATCTCATCAATACACTATATTTTACAGTCCAATCATATAAAATTACATGGCAATACCCCGTTTTCTCGCGTGATATGATCTCAAGTAGTGCGTTAAGTATATTGTATTATTACAACTTGCAAACTAAATATAGTTAACCGGTAAAATAACACTAGAAACTGAATAGTAATAAGTGTATTTTATTTACTGTTGCAACAAAAAATGTTTATTTTCTATACATGTTTCGTGCTCTGAGAAAACATAAGGTTTCAAAAAGCTATTCAATCGCAGTATACCTAAGTAAAGATATTGTGTTAGACGAGGAATACTATTTTAGAAACAAGGAAACGTAGAATTTAAAGTGCAAGACAGATGTCATTGATGTGAACTAAGCTCTATATGACCTATGATCAGCGACAGGGTTCCAAAGGCTCATAAGATGAATAGCAAGGCATTTTAAGTTATAAATAAATAAATTTCCGGAAGTTTTACAGGTATCAATTAAATGCGATTTGATATAATTTTAAATACTGATTTAGGTATTTGGAGAGAGATGCAGGGATTTGGCAGTACCACAAAGGTAGCTTACGCAGGGCCGGATTTAGAGGTCTAGAGGCCTTGGGGCAACAAAGGAGTGGAGGCCCCGTGGCACCAAATTATTTTCCGATTAAAATGAAAAATGTTTACAGTTGAGTTTTTCAATAAATATTTTATTGTGAAATGCATGTAGATTTTTTTACTATTCATGTTTGTACAAAGTACTGTAGATAAAGGTAAAATAGCGAAAAAAAAATTCAAAGGAAAAGATATATTTTTTTACTAGGGTCACCAGTCGGAATTAAAAAAAAATCCGACATCTCTATTGTGGGGGCCCCTCTTTTGTGGAGGCCCCGGGGCTGCCGCCCCGGTTGCCCTCCCTAAAATCCGGCCCTGAGCTTACGAGTGCTCTAAACAATTAAAAAAATACATAATTCCACAGACCAATAATGCTATATGTTATCTGTACTCAAAGTGCATTACGAGCGATGTAGGCCGTTAAAACCAACAGGCGTGAGATGCGGCGCGATCTAATTGATCGTAACGGTGCCGGAGTCGAACGGAACAGAATCCACTGCCCACGGATTCTGGTTACCGCTACGTAATCAGCGCTAATGTAATTTACTATTAGATGTTCGATAGATATTTCATTAAATATTGCTAAATTAATTGTATGACGGAAATTCTTTCCTGTTCCAAGTACCTATTCTAGAAGAGGTCATTTAAAAAAAAAAAGAAGGGTCTTTCTTGAGCATGCCTTCAATTTGTAAATGCCATAAGATGAGTTTGGAGGATTGCGCGCACGATATTATGGGCAATAAAATGCTAAATTGTTCGCTATACTGATGGAAATATTAAAACAGATGAAATAAATATCGTATGTAAAACATTTATAACAATATTTTTTCATATTTTTTTATATTAAATCAAATACATGTGCAGCAGGTAAATTTAGCAAACACTTTTTTTTTCGTTCGTAATTAATTAATTAGATATGTTGATTGAATAGTAGTGTTGATTGAAATCATTGATTGAATTGTAAAAGTTGTCACTAGAATGTTGCTGCTAGCGCGATCAGTTCAACTATCAAGTCGAGGCCGCACGCCATAACATAATAGGGAAGCACTTACAATCTCAGATAGCGTACAAATAATTGTACCTCTTTTGGTAACCAGTTTCACTTTCATCAAAACAACAATAGCGGTTTTCGTCGGATCGTTGCGAGCTAAATGCAATATATTACTTCACTGTAAACAATTACAGTACTTACCTTTGTTTTTTTAAACTGTACTCGTTGAGCGTGAAAGATGATTCCGCAAACTGCCGCCATCTGTCTAAATTGTAGGTATTTGTAATGGTTGTCAGTTGAAATTCACCAAGCTTATTGTTTGTTTTAATTTTTTAATCGATTTCGTCATAATTTCCAAAATTATCTTTGATGAAATTAATAAACATATTAGATAATTATAAGTATCAAAATTAATATTGAGTTGGGAGTAGTGCCGCCATACATATTTATAGCGTGATGGTGACGCAAATCTTGGTTTTTGTGTAAATGCCAACTTATCAACTGACTTACATTCTACATTCGGTATTTAGGAGTGATCTGTGATCTGTGATCGCCTTCAGATGGAATCTCAATCTACATATCGATACCTTAATTCGTAAATCAGCCAACTCCACTTTTTGTCAAAATGTTTTTTTTTTTATTTATTTTGATAGTAAATGGCGTTGAACGAATTCAAAATAAATAAAAAACATTTTAACAAAAAGTGGAGTTGGCTGATTTGCGAATTAAGGTATCGATATATGGAACTGGTTACAGATGTCCATAACCTATCTACCGGCAGTGACCACTATCATGTGGACTGCATGCTCATTAACTAGTTCAATCTAATTAAAAAATATTAATCAGCAATATGAGTTACACACAAAATGTTGCCAAATTCAAGACAAAGATCATATTGATAAGTTCTTACAATTTCGTGAGATACAACACAGCCTTGTGCCAAACTGGTTATTTCTCACTCACCAGTGCACTATGGGCTCTTTAGGTTACCGCTTGACATTTATTATAACGACCTCCCTCTTATCTTAAGTTTATTCAATCTAATATTATGCATGTAGTAAACCTTCAAAGGTTTATTTATGATGCGGGAATTTCCGCGCTTCCTTTACAGTCCTTTTTTTGTATTTATTTTAAACAATTTATCCTTTAACTTTTTTATATATAGGCAAACAGTTATTCATGGCTGCAGACCATAGATAGGTATTTCCTCCACGTGTCCAACTACACCATTATCCAAGGGATTGCCAAACTTAAGGTATATCATAGATGTATTGGCATCTAAAATATCAAATGTCCGTTCAACTTGTGAAGACCAACTTCAAACCAGTTTTTTTATAACAAATCTTCATCCAGTTAAAAACCGTGACCGCGTCTCTTCAATATCAACGAACCACTTAAGTGACAAGACTGGGCTCGTTCGTTACCGTACAACGGGTAAATTGATTTATTTCAATTGCCGGATACAACAGACAGACGCGGCCGTCATCGCTATAATAACATAGAATCACTGGCCGGCCAGCAAGAGCCACTAACCGTAGAGAAAAATACGTGAGTTCCAATTTCGAATTGACGTTTTAATCACGTCGTAATGCTAGTCCACAATATTTATATTTTCTAGTTCATGAATAAGTATTTTAAGTTATTAATTTATAGTAATGTAAGTGTTTTTTTCTTTTATTATTACAGACAACAGATTATTCTTGATAGGCACCCAGATTTATATCTCGTTATTTTTTTAACGAGCGATGTTACAAAATATAAATAAGTGACACGAGTGTATATTAAGGTATAGTCTGCGCCAAACTACTAGTCCGCTCTGAAGTTGTTGCGCACAACTACAAGCATATACTCCGCGCGGACTCTAATATCCAATTAAATATTTATAAGCATCACATTAAATATACCTAGTAACATAACTACATACATCTTATACAAACATAAGTAAGCACACGTTAACTTTAGTCCTAACGAAGATAACATGACCATAAAACTTGTTTCGCTTGTAAGTTTCAAAATACCAACAAGAACGTTAATCTTTACGTTCTCGAGATCGTAATCATGTTAGGTAACAATAAACGTTTGGACATATCGAATGTCGTTCCTCGTTCCTCATTAGCCAAATGTATTGTTTGAATTATAATATGTGTATTGTGTAATTTATTATCTGTGTCTATGACAGAACTTTCGCGCCAAACAGGAAGTTACTTTATGGATTATCCTAGTTTTTATTTAATAAATGTTTAGCGGTTCCCAGTATCTTCTAGATATAATTTATAATAACTAAGCATGAACCACGAGTCCACGATACGGTGCAGTACTTCTAAACTACGGTAAACAGTAAACACAAGATTTCCGCATAAAAAACTTTTTCCGCCACAACTCGTAATAATAGTTTACGCTCTGTATCTTTACACATCTCGCTAAGCACATATCGACAATGCATGGATGCGGCACCTCTAAAGCTTCGATATTGAATGCGCTGCATTTTGCAATTAGAAAGATACTTATTAAAAACGCATTTCCGGGAATAAACAGAAAACATTTTTGGTTTATTTTGACTAAGACTTGAATTCCACTATAAATAGAACGACAGGGAAAACACCTTGTAATAAAAAGTAAAACTTGTATAAAAACAATTTAGAATCTTTCCGGTACAAATTCTGGTTGAAAACAGTCCGTACTTATCTGCGTCAAAAAATAAATAGGCGGGGAATGCCTGGATTCTAGAATTTATAAGAACGACGTAAGATGAAATATTTTTAATAACACGCATACTTAGGCTTACTTTTAAATGTGTTATAATTTAGTCAAATTAAATGGACACATACTAAAGGCAAAGGTGCTATAACACTCGCGAAGATACGAGACGAGCATATTGAAAAGATTGTGTAAATGCCAAGGTAATAAATCAATATGGCTAATGCGGTTACATTCAAGATGAACGTTTACTCAACTGCTCAGTCAGTGTCTACAACTCCGTAAGAAGCAGTGATTTACTTTTTATATAATTTACCTAAAACACGTTAAATCGCTAATTAGTCGTAAACATCAGAAATTGAAGGTGGTAGAACCCTTTGTGGTTCGACTCCGGCGGCACCACCGCCACACCCTATTTCTACCTAATAACAGCAGTGTTAGGCGCTGTTGTGTTCCGGTTTGAAGGGTGTGGTAAGGGAGACACACTTTTCCGGGGCGTTCCAGCCTAGTCCTCAGGAATAGCGGCGCATCTGTGGCCGACCTCAGGTAGGGATATTTAATCCTGTCTGGAGTTGAATACAGATGTCCATGGGCGGCAGTAGCCACTTACCATCAGGTGGACTGCATGCTCGTCTGCTACTCCTATATTACAAAAAAGATAGAAAACATGATGTTGCTATTATTTTTAAAATAACAACCCTGCTCAGGTCACCTTTACGGTCATCGTCCTGCTAATAGTTACCTACGTAGGTTTGTGCGCATCTAGAAATTAATTGAATAATTTAAAATGCAGCGTAGCTCGCTATATCGTTTCGTTATCCTTACTAATATTATAAATCCGAAAGTAACTCTGTCTGTCTGAAGAGAGAACCAGACAGACGTCTGGTTCTCTCTTCTTCACGCCCAAACCACTGAACCGATTTTAATGAAATTTTGTACAAAGATAGTCTAAGACCCGAGAAAGGACATAGGATAGTTTTTATCCCAGAAATCCCACGAGAACTAGGGATGGCGATCTAAGATCGATTAATCGGAGAATCGATCTTTTGGACCCAAAAAATCTTTTGGACTTCGATTTTAGTAAGGATTGAATTGTAAACTATGCATTTGATCAAGTGATGATCTTTAGCAAAGTTGAAGGTACGAATTTTCAGTTTTATGAATGTTAGTATCTTATATTATGTTCTTTTAAACGCGGGCGAAGCCGCG
The DNA here is from genome assembly GCF_041222505.1 of Epargyreus clarus. Classification (NCBI taxonomy): domain Eukaryota; kingdom Metazoa; phylum Arthropoda; class Insecta; order Lepidoptera; family Hesperiidae; genus Epargyreus; species Epargyreus clarus. The sequence goes on along the minus strand of NW_027332225.1, from coordinate 13,345,681 downwards.
AGCAAATACCAGCTTTTAATAAATTAGGAGCTACATCAAAGTAAAAAAAAAAAAAAATACAGCCTCGTAGAACGTGGTACTTTTAAGTAACATCAAAATAGCAAATTAGCATGCAGACCATCTGATGTTAAGTAGTCACTACTGCACATTTACCTTCGTAATCTGTTTCAAATGGGATTTTCGTAATCTACTTTGGCTTGAGCAAAGATGTCATACATTACTATTCCTGAGCTGACACGGAACGCCTCTTAAATAAATGTTTAGCCAAATGCCATGCTGCACTCTTCAGAGCTAAGCGGCGACTAACATTTTAGCATTCAAGCATCAGTTTCACCTCTTTAATGAATACCACTTACACAAAATGCCGTGATAGCGTAGTGGTTGTAACTCGCCCTTTAGATCGGGAGATCCAAGGTTTAAATCCCAGACACGCATCTCTGATTATTCGAAGTTGTGTGAGTATTAGAAATTAATTAATTATCACTTGCTTAAACGATGAAGGAAAACATCAAGAGAATCCTGCATACCTGAGATTTAAAAAATAAGTTCTCAAAGGTATATAGTCTGCCAATACGCAGATGTTCAGCGAGGTAGACTATGGCCTAACCAATTAGGCCATTCTCATTTTAAGAGAGGACTCGTACCCAGTAGTGGGTCAGTAATGAGTGGTCGACACAATCCGCATGATCGATCTATAAATAATCTGTAAAATCTGCAAGACTATCACTGTTTTCGATCGGTACCTAAGTATTCATAGTTAGGAAGCAAGTACAATGTAAGTACATTAGCTTTGTCAGAGATCTTTGTTAGTTCATCACCTACTTAGCCTAGTTTCCTTTGAGCGTTAACTATTGTGCGCCTACGCTAAGGTTGTCTTTGAGCTAATCTGTAATGGCATACTTAGCATCTCCATTGGCATAACGGGCTTGAATGAATTTGTTTTTTAATTTAGGACAAGTATGATTTATTTTGTGTGTCATTCATCAGTTCACTCTCTCCGCCGGCAATGATCGTCGCTAATGTTGGTACCTATAATAAATCTGTGGAGAGGTCAATTCTGTACATGAAATATATTTCCAAAATAACTATCAGGGGGTGATTAGCGATCGATACTGATGCCAAAAATGCAATCAGTAAAATTTTTGTCTGTCTGTATAACCTTTATAGAAAAAAAAAACTAAGCGACGGATTTTCAACGAAACCTGGTACAATTATTTTTCATAGACCTGAGCTGGTTATAGCATACTTTTCATCACGCTACAATTAATAGGAGCAGAGCAGTGAAGGGAAATGTTGGGAAAACGGGAGAAGTTACTCGATTTTTTAAGCTTCCGTCGCGTGTGCAACCTTAATGGTTAAAGCTACACAGAAATCATTTATCAAGGAAATGTTCTCCTTAAAATTATATAAAAAATATCCCACGACAGCATATGTCTATCTTTTATGCTTGACTAACACTATTTTTTTTTTATTTATATGGCAACACAACGTTTGCCGGTTCAGCTAATTTTTGTTTTTATGATTAACAAGTAGCAAACGAGCATGCAGTTCACTGGGTAAGTGGGTACTGCCGCCCATCGACATCTGTGATGATTATCATCTGTATGAAATACTATATTATTGACTAGATTAGGATGGGACAGAGAAAATTACAGTACCGACTATAGAAAACTCCACAATTTATAAATATAACGCGCGTGCTAAAATCCAATTTTCAAAATTTAATTTCTCGAAAACTATGCGCCAAAAATCCCTTGTCTTGGATGGAAAAATCCCTTATCTTGGATGGAAAAATCCCTTCTTTTGGATGTTGTCTTCAAACATCCAAAAGAAGGTCTGTGCAAAGTTTCAAATCGATCAGAGGAAGGAGGTTTTGGAAGTTTATCCAGGACCTGTTTTACTATACTGTGCCCGCAGGAAGGTAATGTTTTCGAGCACATCTACGTTCCATTTATTGCATCTCTTATTCTATTGCACGCTCTATAGCGCAAAGCGATTAACGGGTTTCAAAATATAATGAGATGTTATTAGATTCGTTTAATTTGAGGGAGTGACATAGCCTATATATATTGTTAAAATAGCACCAGCGAATAAAATCAAACGGGGGCCAACTACAAATAAATATACAGACGAGGACAAATAACATTTCAAGAAAAAATTACCAAACCATTGGTTAAAGAAAATGTTAAATTGTCGTTATCATAATAAAAGCTCTTCCTTAAACATTTTTAGACTAATCGCCAAAAAAAGACAATAATTATGGTGATCACTCTCGAGACAATGCGTAAATTACGCTTAACTAATTACTGATTACTTATGTTAATTTAAAATATTATCTCTCAACGTGGTGCTCAATGACTAATTAGATTGTGCGTTATGCACTTTTAGATTTGACCTTTTGTTCTGAAACCGTAAACAGCATAAATATAATGAGTAATTTCTATAATTTACCTAAATAGGAATCAACAAATAGATAATATGTGCAATTTATTAAAAAATCGATTTACTTATAAGAAAAGTGCTACCATATTTTTTTTATTATAATTCTAATATAAATGAAAAATACTCTGTATATTTAACTTCTTAACAAAGTGTCCAAGCACAACATATTGTAAGTAAGTAATAGCATAGTAAATTCCCGCATGAATTGATTCTCCCAATCAAAGCAATGTTTACAAACAACACGCAGCATCTGCGCTCTCGTCGGCAGCCATAAAATCATTCAGAAACGTGCTTAAAATTAAAATCACATGTTTACCTCCGCCCTCAGATCCGCTTCGACCACTGGTCAGTAAAATAATAACACGGTCACACTGAAACACAAGAGAACTACTAAAGAGCACAAAGTTGTTATACCACTTTTTCGTATTTAGGGCGTATGCGCGGGAACTTCGATTCGGTATTCGCTATCAACACGGGCGCTGCCACCGACGCTCGCGAGTCGACTGCCGACTGACCACTGTCTCGCCACTCGCTCAGAAACTCGTTGAGATAATTGCGTTAATGCCGATCGCAGTTTAGAAAACGAATAATAGCATAGGACACGCTCCGTACTATTTGTCAATGCTGCTTATGGTACAAAAATGCAATATTTGCGTGTCTGCGGCTCATATTAACGATGTAGTCTGAAGACTCACTCAAGTATTTCAAGAGTAATTCAGTTAAACAACGCTAAACGCAGTTTATAAATGATGGACCGTGACATCTTGAATTGGTCCAGTAGTATTGGCCTATTAGTCCAGTAATATTGGCTGTAGTATGCCCGAATAACAAATCAATTAAGAACGAAAAGGACGTTCAATCGATGTTTCCAATAGGTTTGATAACCCTTGAACCCACTTAATTGTCAATCTTTTTGGAATAATACGCTAAAATTACGGCATGCACAGTCACTCCTGACCATACCCAACGCTAGATAGGGAGACGTTAAAGATAAAAAAATCTAGTTACTATTGCTACACCACTCTACACTCTCTCTCTCAATCTATTCCCTTAATAAAACATCATTCCTGCTACAACTAAAAAAACGAACGAACTAAAATATAATAACGATCTTCGTGAATTATGATAGCTCTAGGTAGAATATATATCCTCACTTCATCATCTTCATAATGAATCCTTCGAACTTCAACATCCATACTAAATCACAACCCCTTCTAAAGTATGTTTTAAAATATACCTTTTTTCAGACATAATACAATAAATCTTTGTTTCACACACAAATTATTATCATAAGGAACAGATAAAAAAAACGTTTCAAAGATAAACTTTCATTGTTCACTTCAATTATTTTATTTGGTTTTACAACTTCAATAAAATTATGCTAGTAAGGGCGACCACACATGAAACGACAGAATGTTAAAAATATAGACCAATATGGTTGAATGATGTTGATTGGCTACTTAACGCATTTTTTACTGTGTTTATTCAGAGATTCTGTAATCATATTTTTTTACAATTGATTTGATTCAAATATAGTACGTTTCATTTGAGGCGCCTTAAATCATTGTAGTAAATTAAAATGGTCAAAAAATAAATTAATATTCATGGTAACAGGGAGACTCCTGAAATAATATAGATCAGGTACAAAACATAATAGCTTGGTCTAGTTCATCATTACATTACATTTTACGGTTAGTCATTATTATTACATTGTTCGAATAAAATTAACATGTCACATTTTTAGTTTTAATTCAGTAGAAAAAAGTCGCATATTAAAAATTAAAAAAAAATCTCATTGATATATTATAGTGCATAAAAATATTTATGTAGCAAATTCGAATGCAGTCCGTCTGTATTTTTTATTTAATTCGTCATCTCTTAAATACTCAAGATGCCACAAAGAGCGAATTTAATGCTTGATGGTATTGTCAGTCAAGCGTACACAGATATTGAGAAAAATGTAGCAAGTGTTGAAAATAATATAATTAAATTAAGATTATGCAATAAATTATTCACTACTGTGTAATTTTTCTACTCTTGTCAACTAAATATAAATTTAGTTATTTAGTAGTCAAATTTTATTTCTTATATGTATTTAATAATTAATTATTATGCATTCTTATTTGCGTTTTAAATAAAGGCGACGATGTTTTACTGAATTATTATTACAACTTAATTGTTTTGACAATAATTTTATTAAATAAATAAACAAAGCTGCGCTAAATCGACAGTTAGTATTCATTATTCATTAAATACCTAAACTTAAATAACTTATAAAATTAGATCTATTTTAGGTCAAAAGAATATTCGAAATATGCAAACGCTCACAAAACTATTTTACAGAGATTCCAATTGGTAAAACACAAAAAAATGTCAATTTTGTTAACGCTAAAGAACAGTATACTCCTATAAAAATAAATATACTTCATACACTCACAATACATATCGTAGTAATCAGAAGACAATTGCCTACTATGTACCAATTTAGTCCTGAAGGGCAACGACGCATATAGAACTTACAAACTTTAGATATACCTTATGATTGATTTAGCTTCAATTGTCCATAGGCTGGTGACTATTAGACAACAAATAAAATGTAGATTCGTTCACGATTCCGAAACATGACAAAAAAACAATAGCCACCTCCCGCAGATTTAGATATTTACTTACCATGAAAAGCTGAATTATAAATTAAAAAAAAAACAATTAGTCATTTTAGTTAAATTTCTAATCTTACCTCGATTTGTAAGTCTTGCAGAAATAAACCTTTAATGTAATTTAGCAATCGTCCGCCGATCACGTACTTTACAAACAAATTCCAAACAAATCGATTTTAACCTTAAACAAAATCGCTTGCGGCGATTCCGAGAGATTTTTCTTATCACTTTTTTGTCAAATTGAGTAATTAATTTTATCTTCCAATTTTAATTACGATATCTCTTAACTTTTAATTCAAATATAACGCATTTTTTAAATCGTCAACCACACAACACGGATAAGAAAGCAAGATAGGAAAGAAGACATCTTTAGTAGAAAAATCTCAAAATTTTACTACAAAGATTAGAAAAAATTCGAACACAAATATTATACACTACTAATTCAATATATAATCCAAAAAGATTTCTTTCAAAACCGAAAGAAACCGATTAGAAATTGTAAAACAATATTACAAAAAATATATATCAATATCAATATAATATAACAATTCTATACAATTATTTATATATCTAATAAAACATTGTACATGTATAAATATATATATAAAAATACATACATACAAATTAATAGGCACTTCTAAATAGGAAGTATAGTACAAAGGTACAACATATAAAGTTCAAAAATTTCGATATACAATTTATATCAAAAGTTTAATTAAGATTTTTCTTACGTAAAGAGTAACCCTTCTTCATAATCTCAATAAATGTCTAAGCTATTGAATATTTTGTCTTTTCCTATCACAATATTTCCAATATTAAGGAGAATAGCTGGAACAATGGTATCAAGGGTATGAACTACGAGGTAAAGGGAAGCAGTTAACAGTTAACAACTATGAAGGGATTATTGATATTCATTTATACTGGTTATAATATTAATGTAACTTACAATAATAAGGGTGTTGCCACATCCAAGCGGTCAACGTCGGATCATATCAACTGCCATCGATTGATCAATTTAAATATTCGATCGAAAATTATACTATAAATGGTCGATTACCATTTACATGCCATGTTAATCCCGTGAGTTTTTTGGTCTTATAAAAATTGATAAACCAAACGGCGGTTGATCTCACATTTTGGTGGATCATGGTTGTGGAAGCACCCTTAAATATAATCATTGGAATTTTATTCATATCATATTTAACTATTAGAATAATTTAAACTGGTTATATAAATTAATTATTTGTACTTACAGGGTATAAGGTATGTAATATTCTATCACTGTTGTTGGGAACCACGCGACTGGAAACATTTGATTTTTTATTATATTGCTGAATTGGTAGCGAACAAATATAAAATGTTTCTTTTTATTTCGTTTATTAATGTTTACATTATGTATTGGAAAAAAATATGAAATAGGGTACGCGTGAGGTATGGTGGGCGCCCGTTAATATAGTGTTTTTCAAAATCAGTTGAGCGCTGCCAATACATTCCGTCTGTTGCCGCGGGCGTCCATGGCGTGCAACAGACTGAAAGCGCGAGTTAGACGCCCATTTCGTGCACTCGCGTAACATTTAACTTACAGGTCAATTGGATTTGAGAAAATTTTAAAAATACATTTTTTATGTATTATGCGGGCAGATTTTTCATTACATAGTGCAATACTTTTCTATTGCAAATAAGTCAACGAAAAAAAGATTTTTGCATCGCACCTGGCGTGAGCACCTAGTTCTTGTCGCGCAGGGAAATCAAATAAAAAAATTCATATATGTATATAAACTTAGTCGTCTTTCTTGGTAGTTCCTAGCAGTGGCTCCTGGCGGTCGCCTATATTTACTATACACGGCATGAGATTAATTGGTGTGTTCGTAGTTTACGCGTAGAAGATGTATACGGCACGGCAGGATGTTAGCCGCGTACATGTGTTACTAGCGGAGTGACGTGTCGTGTACGTGTGTTAGAGTCCGCGCCAAACTTCCAGTCCGCTGTGAATATAGAAACAAGTTATGTTCGACCGCATTAACTTTCTGGCTACACCCGCGTGTAACAACTTCAGAGCGGACTAGCAGTTTGGCGCGGACTATACGTATATTATTAGCGGAATGACGTCAGTGGTGTTACGAGTAGAAGACGAGCACGGCGGCGTGGTTGCCGTTACTACGGCACCTGTTACTATAAAAGTGACGTCAGGAGTGTGTACATGTTACGAATAGAATCTGAGCACGGCGACGTAGCTGCCGCGCACGTGTCACTAGCGGAGTGACGCCAGTGGTGTGCACAGGTTACGAGTAGACTACGAGTACAGCACGGCGACGCGTGTCACTAGAGGAGTGACGTCACTGACGTCGACAGGTTACGAGTAGAAGGTGAGCACGGCGGCGTGGTTCCCGCGCACGAGCAGCACGCGGTCGGCGGCGGTGGCGAGCGCGGTGAGCCAGGCGAGGTAGAGCGGCGGCGGCACGACGGCGCGGCGGCGCGGCATGGGCTGCGTCACGCACACCAGCCGCGCGCCCGCCGACTGCGCCGCGATCAGCTCGCGCAGCCGCAGGTGCCGGTGCGTGCGCTCGCGCGCCGCCAGCAGGTCCGCGTCCGTTATGCCCACTGGGTACCACACAAGGCTTAGTCACACACCGATTAGACACTTACTGTTTTTTTTGTTTTTATAATATGGAGTAGCAGACGAGCATGCAGTCCACCTGTGGCTACTGCCGCCCATAAACATCTGTAATCGACTCCAGATAGGATTAGATATTCGTACCGGAGGTCGGTCCCAGATGCGCCGCTACCCCTAACGACTAAGCTGGAACGCCTCGGAAAAGTATGTCTCCCTTACCACACCCTTTAAACCAGAACACAGCAGCGCTTAACACTGCTGTTATTAGGCAGAAATAGGTGTGGCGTTGGTGCCGCCGGAGTCAAACCACAAAGAGTTCTACCACCTTCAAAAAATAATTCACGTTATTAAATTCAAAGGTGGGCCGAGAGGAGGTCCGCGTCGGTTATGCCCACTGGTGACGACAAACGCACAAGTTAATTTAATTTAGTTTCCCACAATATCTGAAGGTGGTAGAACCCTTTGTGGTTCGACTCCGGCGGCACCACCGTCACACCTATTTCTACCTAATAACAGCAGTGTTAGGCACTGCTGTGTTCCGGTTTGAAGGGTGTGGTAAGGGAGACAGACTTTGCCGAGGCGTTCCAGCTTAGTCCTCAAGGGTAGCGGCGCATCTGTGACCGACTTCAGGTAGGAATATCTAATCCTATCTGGGGTTGATTACAGATATCCATGGGCGGCAGTAGCCACTTACCATCAGGTAGACTGCATGCTCGTCTGCTACTCTTATATTATAAAAAAAAAAGATCATTCAAGTTAAACTTTTTTGCCAATTCCATATGAGAAATAAAAAAGTAGGAGTGTAATATCAAATATCACTTTTACCCCCATGATGTTACTAGAAATCGGGTAGTACCTTATTAATAGTAATTGTCAAATGTATATTTAGTAGGTCAAAACATTACATACATTTATTACTATTTACTAATAATGGGCATTCGTGTACGCCACAGCACGTTTAAGCTTATTTCGTTAAGAACTTCTATTGTTCCTATATAAAATACTGAGGTACCATATACTGTGTAATTACGTGTTGCTTTATATAAAATAATTATATATTTACGTTTTTAATTATTTATCTTACTTAATTAAAAATGTATACCTTAATTCAAATGTTACTAGTAATAGATATAACGATCTCTTTTACGAACAAATAAACACTTGTAATCGATATCACGACAGACTTTATAAATTGGTCTGCGATCGATAAATACGCTAAATAACAAATAACACACTTACTATTGTCATTATTGTCGTCCGGCGTTCTAAAAGGTGCGATTAGTTTGTCGAAGTACGCGAGAGTGCTGTCTTTGGGCTTTTTCGTGACGTCAGCTATCATCTTCAGCGCCGAGTAATCGATCCGGAATTTCGATAACAAGGACGCCATGCTGTAAGAAATAATATTATTAAAAACGTTCCCATAGCAGAAGGGATGGTACACATCAGAAAAAAATATTTGATTAAAACTTGGTTATTATTTCAAAAACTTAAAAGCGAAAATGACTCGGGATTTTAATAACTAGTGAGGATCATTGTGGAAAGCAATTATTATTTTCCAGCACTGCAGTTTAAGTCGGTTTTTCAGTCGGCACATTCAGCCATCGGTCACGTTTGTTATCATTGACTAGGCTTTAAAACGTCGCAGAGGTGGTTTGAAATAACCCAAAAGTACGCCCACTAACTCATACTTAAGTAATATTACGGGGTTTCCTCGTGGCGTCTCCCAGTAGAAGAATTAAACCTGGACTCAGCTATAAACACAAACAAGGAGTTATAGACAATATAAGTAAAAAAATATATGAGTATCTGCTATACTAACTTCCTTTCTTCAATTTCAAGTTCTGTGTTCTTATTAGCCAGTGTGAACACTCGTAGTGGGCAAGATGACCATGCACGACGCGTCGATAATATATACGGCAACAGGAGTGTCAGCCCTGTGATATGTGATTAGATTACATTAAAAAGACGAAACAAAATAATTATATTAGCCATTCAATATAACACATAATAGTACTTATGAAGACATTCATTTATTGCAAGATACGTATCTTATCTAACATGAAACTAGAAAGATTATGAAATCAATAAAACAACCATTAACGTAAACAATTCACGAACACAATAAAAATTGCAATTGTCGAATTCATTGCAATGAAATCAAGGCTCTATTAAAAGTTCATTTTCGAATCTCAGTGTGTCAGTCTCAGAATTTGATCCTTATAAGCGACACTATCAGATAGTGGAATAATTTAGAGGGTGTATTTTTTTCAAAATGTACTCGTTCGATTTCTGGATAGGGGAAAAGGTATTGCACGCCTCATAAGCGAAGCGTTGAGGTTGTGCTCTACTCTCGACATTTCAAAAAAAGCAGTTTTCTCGAAACTGAAATTGATTTTTTGTTATTTATATTGCACTTATAGGTTAATTTGAGTGCACTAATATCAAGTCAAATAATTTATCAGGCACATAAAATATATTTTAATAACAATTTTTTTGTTTAACATAGTAAATAATAATATTAAACATAATCTATTCTGGACGTCCGTGTATGGACGGGTTTATGTGGCATCAAAATTGGTCGAAAAAATGATCGTATCGGAATATTTTTTTTTTTAATTATCTAAAGTAACACACGAAATAATTTCTTAGTCAATATGAGCGTTTAATTCACTGTCATTAAGTTATTATTTATAAAAAACTAATACAACAACAATCAAAAAAAAATTGCTAAACTTCTTTAAAATCATTTTTTTTATTTGTTTATTGAATAGAAATAAATAATAAAAAATTAAAAAAAAAAAAGTCAAATGTAAAATCTTAAGTTGTAACCTCGTGAATATAACTCCATCTGATATCTATAAATGGTACTTATTTACAAGACACTGTAAAGTTACATTGACTATTGAGGTGTTTTTCTATTTTCGTGCTCTGCTCTTAATTTGTTAATTAATTACCTAGGTTAAAACTTTCGATAGATTTGTAGTGGTGGAATGAGGGTGGAGGTGGGTGTGATTACAAATTGTTTTCATTTGAGTCGATTGTTATTGAGCATTTAACAGCTTTCTCATAAAGAGCCTCTAAAATTTTGAATTTTTTAAACAAAACGATTTTAAATTCACATGTTGCTTCTTTATACTACACTATACTTGTCACCTGGATCTCCTTTACTCCATTTATTATTATTTAAATTTTTAATTTAAATTACCACTCAATTCAACAGTAGTGACACCGTGAAAGATCTTGAGACAGTACAAGAACTTGGCACATGAGAACGAGTGTATTTGTATATTTGTATATTTATAAAATATACACTTTTACAAATAATCAATTTCATTGTAAAAAAAAAAAATTAGATTATGAGGCGTGCACTTTTGGATTTTCCAAACTTTTTTAAAAATCTAATGATGCAGTTTTAGTTTTTATAAAAAATGGCCTCGTAACTCCTTTCAGCATTTTTCGTTAATCCTTATAGTTTCAGATTTGGCCTTGAAGGCCTATTTGAAAAGTTCACCCTGTATATGACGCTCTTTACAGTGTACAAGTCAGCAGTGGCGGACAATGATTGTTGAAGGCCCGGGGCGGAAAGTTGAATGGAGGCCCCCAGTATAAAAAGTTGATTTGATTTTACAAAATTACAAATGTGTCATAGATTCTTATTCACAGAAAAATATGGCCTTTTTTAGTAAATGTATTCTGAGGCCCCCCAGGATCGGGGACCAGGGGCGCCCCTTCCGCCCCCCTCCCTTAGTCCGCTGGTACCCCCCTGAGTCGTACCTCCGTCATCGTAGAGCCACCAGACGTCGACAGTGCCGGACTGGCGCCGCGTGAACTGCTCTACCGATGTGAACGACGACGCGCGGCGAGCGCTGCGCCCGCGACGTAGCAACTCGCCTAAACTCTTGCTGTTCGACAAACAGAAATGGACATTGTTATGGTTCTATACACGTTTAGTATGACAAGACACCTTCGGGGGTGGTCACTTCGGATCTGACACGCTGAGAAGTCTAGATATATACTTAGTTCAAACATTTAAATAATGAATTAAAGTTGCTGCATTGAGGCTGTGTGATCTAAAAGTAATTGATTATATAGTGTGATTCTTAGTTCTTATATATAGGCCAGATGCAATGCAACATCGATAGCAATAAACAACCAATTAATTAATTAAACAATTAATTAAATAATTTCAGAATGTTATCACATCCGTTCAGAGTCATGTAGCGCCATCTATTGACGAAATCCGGAGTTTCGCCGCAATCCATTTTACTATTTTGAAAAGTTTTTACTATTTATTTATTGGAAAACATTATACTCTTGCCTACCTTTCCTTCTGAGCAGGTTTTTCTTTATTAGCAGCTGGATCAGGTGATACGACTCTTCTCAGATCTGGAGAGCCGAGTGACACGTCTGACATACTGCTACCTAATAGAGAATATTAAATGAACATTAGTTTGCCTGCCTGCCTGCCTGCCTTATATTGCCTGACATATTGCCCGTGTAAAATTATCCAGTAACCCATACCAGGTGAGTAAGATGTCTATGAAGTATAGGCTATTAATAAACAATGAGTATCACTAGGAGCTAGTGGAAAACATTACATGAGATGTGGACACAAAACATTAAACGAATACTCACCACTTAATATAAGGACAAATTATTTTCATATTTTTCGTACGTACCTAAATATAACATACTTTAAATATTGCAAATATCCATAACCCATAGTGACCAATAACATAAACATTAACACATTTTTTATGAATTATCATATTGTGTTAATGACGTGTAAAATAGTTCAATGTAAATCATTCGAATTAGAACATGTGACGTCACAGAACTCTTCCCCTTTGCATCACACCAGAATGTAGTTTCAGGAACACTTCCCATCCTTAAGCAATTTAATTATTCCTACAATGAACCTCATATTACACAATTCAAAAGTATAATTAAAGCCCTTCTACGCACTAGCGGGTTCATCGCGGGGGTGACTATACAGCGGGTAGTATCTTCTCTTCATTTTGTGACGATTAAGTGTATACAATCACAAGCTATTGTATATTAAAACAGAAAACCCGCTAGCTGCGCAGTTATGTAAGCCATACACGCTACGGTCTACCGGACGGTTTAACTGCGCAGGTTTGCCTGTACAGGTCAACCACACGTTGGTTGCGTGTATGGTAGCGTGTATGTACTTGGGAATGCAATCCCGATCTCGCGGGATCCCGATCTCGCGAGATCCCATGTATTTTTTCGGGATCAATCCCGAAGCATAATATGACGAGATCTCGTTCGAGATTGACGGGATTGTGGAGGAGATATTTGCAGTTTGTACATAATTGTTTAATCACGCTGTTGCCAACCAGTGTTGAGTCGGAGAGGGCCTTCTCAGCAGCTAGCTACATCTACAACTAGACGAGATCCCGAAAATCTCGGGATCCCGCGAGATTGTGATTTCTAATCCCGCGGGATCTCGACTTTACGATCTCGAGTCGGGATTGCATTCACTAATATGTACCATATGACATACAGTTCTGTAGCGATGGCATCAATTGGACACGATGACGTACCGATTATTGATTTTGTACCGGTCGCCTGCGCAGGTTTAAAAAACTGCACAGGTCTATTACACACAATCCGGTGTACCTGCTCAGGCATACCTGAACAGATAAGACTTCTCCGAAGCACCGTATCGTGTATGGCAGACATTAGTCGCCCTACAGATAAACCGCTAATGCATAGGAGGATTATGGAATATCACAAAAAATACATTGATAATACAAAACTTACCTCTCGAATGCGTGTTGAGACTTTCAGTTGACTTGGATCCCTTATAGCTGTCGCCCATGGAACCTGCGGCGTTGCCGGGGTGAGCACAAACACGGAATGGCATGGGCACATGGAAATCGTGTTAAACACTATACACATTAGCTTAGCTATATGATATGGGGGAATTAGATTTGACTCCTTTTTCATAAACGCTCAGAAACACTCGTTGTTCTTACCTATTACAATATGTTACGTATTGACTGGTAGGTAAAGTGGTAAATATACTAGAACTCAGAACGCAGTTTGCGTTCTTGATAGATATGTACATAAATGAAAAATTTAGTTTTCTGGTATGGGTGTTTTATGTGCTCGTTTTTTGTACCCACGACCATATTACGGAAAGTACCCATACTATGTGACCGTTTCTACCCCTCAATTACCATATTTTAACCCTCTCAAAATAAAAGAAGTTAATGATAAACTGAAAAGGTACACAATATTTAAAATAAAGTTATTGGGCGTTTATGAAATAGGAGCAAGAGGTTACATTTAGCACAAATATCATTAGGTTTCACTATTGGATGTAGTAGTATCTAAATGAGAATGGACTTATGAAAGTATTAATCATAACATAAAGATGTTACAATGTTTAAATAAGAAAATAATAAAAGCTAAAATCCTTAACCAACTTAATTATCTTTTGTTATCATGAAATGTTTCTTAACCTCCACTTAATGAATAAAATCCTTCAATAATTCGAGTCTGAATCCTTCAAATACACGGATTTTTAACAACTATTCATATTTTTACTGTAATAAACAGATTTCATATACTATTCTCTAGATTTGCAGTTGAAATCCTTATTGAACGACATAATACTCGACGAAGCGTTACATCATTTATTCATAAGAATTACAACATGCAAAAAAATAAAGAATTTCTAAACGAACGCCATTTTTTTATTCTATCTTAGGAAGTAAAAAAAATGGCGTTCATTTAAAAACTCTTTCAAAATATCAATATACGCGATCATCCTTTTATCAACTAGACTAACCCCATTTTATTTATAACCTACTAAACTCAGTACCAACCAACCCACTGAACTTACATCCACATGAACATGAATAAAACCAACCATAACGTTATCTAGAGTATACAATACATATGACTAAACCAACCACAACACTACTATCTAAGCTACATACGTGAGAAAGCGGAGAGGTCCTTGGTGTTCATATCCTGCAGGTATGCCTGCAGGTCGTCGTCCAGCGCCTCGCTCGTGTACTGGCCGCCCTCCACACGAAGCACTGCGAGCGCCATGTGCACGTCTAACGCTTTACTGGAAACATAAAAAGTGCCTTAACATCAGATGGACTTTATGATCGTCTGCTACTCCTATATTATAAAAAGAAAAGTTTCGAAATTTAATGAAAAAGCGATGGAAGTTCGTACGCGTGAAATTCATAATATTCATAGTATCTGCGCCAAACTTCTTGTCCACTCTGAAATTCTTGTGCACAGGTGTAGTCAGAGAGCCAATGCGGTCGAACACAACTACAAGCATATACTCCGTAGCAACGTAAGGGCACACACTGCGCTATGTCCACGTGGACGAGAGCGGGCAGCAGAGAGTGCCAGTCTCGCACTGTGTTTGTCCCGCTAATACCTACAATTTGCTGTTGCGACCCGACTCATTTCTATATACCTACAGAGCGGACTAGCAGTTTGACGAGGACTCTACGAACGTACGAAATAGGCATTTATTACTCCGAAAGTACAAGCAGTCTGATTCATGCTTAAACGCCTTACAATATTCGAAAATAAAATGTAACAGATGCTTCATTAGATTTTATGACTTAGATGAATGCGATCGTCATTCATAGATGTACAAAGTGTCCTAGGACTCTTCGTTGTTCAACTACAGATCATAATTACTTGTGTCCTATAAACAATTAATTCTTTGAAAGGTTTAATTCTTTAAATTCGGAAAAGACGTCTAATAGGTAGTATCATATTTTGCAATATAAAATACACACATATTTACAACATACTCACTGCATGACTTCAACATAGTCAACTATCTCCTGTCGGTCACATGTCTGCCAATTTTCCTTAAAACCCATCATTAATATATTCGGTTTTAGTTTACCGAGACCGCTAGCCTGTAAATAAATATAATTTCAGTATTGATTCAATAAGTTCTGGCGAAGGCAATTTTCCGAGCAAAATCCACCTAATTTTAATATTTTACGACTTATATTCATAGAAAATATTTATTAAAATTATTATTACCAATACAGATATGTAATACTTTTGAACAAATATTAGTAAATAATTGAGACACTCAAAAATAGTAGTAGCTGTGGCTCTACATAAGATCTTTTAGACTGATGCAATTTTACCTGTATGAGTGCACTAGCGCCATCTTTAAAATTGACGTCATCAACGACGGTGTAGAAGGACTTTATCTTTCGTTTAGAGAACCAGAAGTACGCTCTGTTCGTCAGAGCTTCCCTAGTTCTGTGGCTCATTTGACTCTGAAAAAAAAAATATTGTATTAAATTTTATGATTAATTTTCTGTGAAGGAAATTGTATTGAATAAAATATTTATTGATTGATTTCAAACAATCCTATTGGAGGATTTGACACATACATTATTTAGATTGGCTACCACACATATTTCTTCTGGAGGACAGGCACTATTAACCTATAAAATTTGTTTGAAGCATGTAATAAATAATTAATGTGGGAATTTGAAGGTGGTAGAACCCATTGTGGCTCGACTCCGGCGGCACCACCGCCACATCTATTTCTACCTAATAACAGCAGTGTTAGGCGCTGCTGTGTTCCGGTTTGAAGGATGTGGTAAGGGAGACAGACTTTTCCGAGGCGTTCCAGCTTAGTCCTCAGGGGTAGCGGCGCATCTGTGGCCGGCTCAGGTAGGAATATCTAATACCATCTGGGGTTGATATCAGATGTCCACGGGCGGCAGTAGCCACTTACCATCAGGTGGACTGTATGCTCGCCTGCTACTCTTATATTATAAAAAAAAAATTGAGAAATTAATAGAAAAAAAACTAAGGGGAAAACAGCGTTCATGTAACTCAATATCTTGTAATGTTAAGCAAACGTTGATAAACCTGGTACCATGAAATAAATATTACATACTCTGGATTTTGAAAAAAGCTTGTAGTTTCCCATTGCTTTACCTGTACTATGTGCCCGCACAGCATCAATGAGAGTCCTTTAGTGAGAAGATACGTGAAGTCAGTTAGAATCGGTCTTTCACCAGGAAAGCCGGTCAAAACCAAAATCTGTGGTCTGAAACAAAAACCATATTTAATATGGCTTTTAATATAGTACAATAATTCTACAATATACTAAATTATGTACGTTCCAATTTTTGCTATCACAGACTTATCACAAAAATTCAAAATAAAAAAAATATACTACAAATATTTTTTTATTTCATATCCTCCAGGATTAGAACAGTATGTAAAAAATATTAGGAAGTTTCTACCTGTAGTTCTTCACGTGTTCAGTGACCCTGTTCAAAGTGTGAACCCCAGAGAGTGCTGTCTTGTACGACTGCGCTTGCGTGGTCGAACCCCAGTTTACATCTGCAAACAAAATTTAATATTGTACACTTCTAGTCTGCTACCCCGTACATAAAGTTCCTGATTTCCGGTGAGGCTAATATTTAAGTAAATAAGATCTATTTTATAACAATAAGCGATTACAGATGCGTAATGTGGCAGAAAAGTAGAAAAAGCATAAATTAACAAACAATCAATGACTACAATACACACTCTAAGATGAAAGCAAACAAAAGCAATGGAATATCTTCCACTAGTCTAAATGACCATGCCTATTGAACGGCTACGCTATGACAGTCTCAGGTCGAAACTTGTAAATATGCAACATATTAAAAAACTTCGATAGCGTGTTTCACAACACAAGTAACGCCATCTATTAACAAGTTTGCGTCAATCGCCACACGTTACCGGGCTTGCGGTAGGACACGAGCAGGTAGAGCGCGAGCAGCGCGGCGATGGTGACGAGCGCCGTGAGCCACGACACCACGAACATGATGCCCACACACACCGCCGCGCCCAGCAGCGACAGCCACATGTTGTACAACTGCACACACAGGGTAAACATTATAGATATGTTTATGCGTGAAACTATTGTAAAACAAAATTATTCATACATGTCATATTGTATCTAAAAATCGATATTCATTTAATATAAGATATTATAGTCACTTGCATTCAAGATTTTTTAGTTGTAAAGACAGTTAAAACAGCAGTGTTAAGCGCTTCTGAGTTCTGGTTGGAAGGGTGCAGTAAGAGACTACTTATCCGAAGCGTTCCAGCTTAGTCCTCAGGGGTAGCGGCGCATCTGCCGACCTCAGAAATATCTAATCTAAGAATATCTAATACTATCTGGGGTTGATTACAGATGATTATGGGTGGCAGTAACCATCAGGTGGACTGCATGCTCTTTTGCTACTATATTATTAAAAAAAATCATCATCTTCAACCCATTACTGTCCCATTACTGGGCACATAACTCATCACAGTCTCAAAGACTCAAAAAAATAGTAAGTAGTGAAAATACGATACTTACTTTAAAAGTCGGCCTCCATCCGACTGGTTTGGCCAAACTAGCGTGGAATGTTGAGAAGTTTATCAGAGCGTACGCCGCCAAAAAGAAGTTCGAAATGAGAGGAGCAATTTGATTCAAACCACCTGAAATAAAATTACGATATAATTTAAACATTAGAAACCCGAACATGAGTCACATAAAATATATTAATAACTATAATATTAAACCATAATATAGCTATCCACTTTGGGTTTTTGTCTTCCATTACAAGTCAGAAACCTTGATATTTTGTCTTATTGACGATAAAAATTAAAATAATGGCATATTCAATAACATAATTACAATTTTTCCAAGTTAAAAATATTTCATACCGATCGATATGATGGCAATGGCGATGATGAATGTGAGTACGTAGCCTCGAACGGGTTCGTTGTTGCTGCCGTATCCTTTCGCGAAGAACTCCAGGTAAGGATACAGTTTATCCTGACATAGAGCCTGTAACATTCAAATAACAAATGCAACTTTAACGGAATTGTATAACAATACTTATGCTAGCAATACCGTTAAGGCGTTTCTTTAATCCAAATTCATAAAAATAAAGAAATAGCATTAATTAAATATTTATTTTTAGGTTTGCTTTTTTACATACTTATCTTAAATACTTACGAAATCAATATTGGTTGCGAAAATTACATAGATTCATAGATTATATTTTATTGTAAGCAATATATTGTACATAAAATATTACTAACATTGTGACATTATGTAAACCCTACAATTAATGTTGTAAATTGTATAATATATCCAAGAGATTTAGATTACCTGGAATACTTTAGGTGCGGAGACAAGCGAGGCGAGCGCGGAGGACAGCGCGGCGGCGAAGCACCCGCCGTAGATCAGCGGACCGAATCCCGACATCAAGCGGATCACCTATGGAGACATATTGACATAAATAATTACACTTAACTTTTTTCTTTATTAATTAGTATAAACATGTAGATTGTAGATAAATTACATCATTTACAAATACAATTACTGGCCTATCTGAATTTAGTCACCGACTCATTGTCACCCAAGAAGTAAGTTCCATTGCCTACTAAACCCTACAAATTCAAACTCGACTTTATACCATATGGAGCCAATTGGAAACAAATGTCTATATCTATATCTATAGGAAAGTATCTTGTAGTGGTCCTTCAACATCATGCTAGTTCATTTGTTTTTATGTTATAAACAAGATTATAATGTAATGAACAAAATATTCACAAGGCTTCACGAAATATCACTTTCAAACAAGGGCATACTCATAATAGACACATAAAGAATAATCTATTTAAATGTCAAACGAAGTAAACTCACGTCGTTACTATGATGCAAGCCGTACTTGCAGGTGTTATTAACCCTGCAAGCGGTCAGAGTGCCCGCCGCGAGGTCGGCGAGGTCCCCCGAGGCGTCGCGCAGTACGGACCAGCCGGCCAACAGCGCTATCACCATGTACGATATCGTCGTTAACAGAATCGCTAGTAACGTGCCCTTGGGGATCGATTTTTGGGGGTCCTGAAATGGTTAAAAAAACAATTCATTGGTAACTAGCTGTGCCCCGCGGTTTCACCCGTTAAAAAGAAACGGGCACACCTAGTTCTAAAATATAAATAGCCTAAGTATTACATCTGCTACCTGCCAATATAAGTCTAGAAAAACGGTCCAGCCATTTCAGAGATTAGCCTGAATAAACAGACAGACAGACTAAAATTGTAAAAAATGTTATTTTGGTGTGTGTATCGTATGTTTAATCATATGCATGTAGTAAAAAGCGGTTATTTCAATATTAAAAACAGACAGTCCAATTTTATTTATATGTATAGATAAAAGATGTAAGAGACTATACTAGAGATGTAATAGACTAAAGATGTAAGAGATGTTAAAGAGGTAAGAACACTTGTACAAACTTCGGATTGAAACTAAAATCGTGACTAATACGAGCTTCGGAGTTAAACTAACACTGGTACTACTCACATGAGTATCTCATCTAATAACAGATCATCCCAGGTCAAAAATATAATAATCATTCCGATAATGTCCCATTACACAAGTCTCCTCTTAATGTGAGAAAAGTTTGAGACACAATCCACTAACATAGAGTATTAGCATACAGATTCATATGTTTACTAGAAATTACTGGAAACACCCCAAAATGCCAATTTTTGCTTTTTTTTTTGCCAATGCCAATGCCAATTGTTTTTATATTATATTATTTTATAATTCTTGTACAGTTCTTGATTAAAGATTGCATACACGTAACGACATCTAGTATCAAGTAGCGACATAAAGCAAACGTAACTTACTAAGTTAAAAATAAAACTCCTATCACGTGTAAATTATTTTTGTCAAAGTTACTTATACAGTTAAAAATAAAACTCATATCGACCGTAGATTATTCTTATTGAAGTTAACTCCTTACACAGCTACAAATAAATTCCTATCAACCGTAAATTATTATAGCAATAATTAAGTTTTAACCAACCTTCAAGTCACCAGATATATTAGCGCCGGCGAGTATGCCGGTGGCGGCGGGGAAGAATATGGAGAATACGGAGAAGAAATTGTGCTCCACGCCCTCAAATTCCCTGTAGTCTGGACCCATATTACTGTAGAGTATTGACACTGTAAGAGTAAGAAAGCATGTGTCTTTATGCAAGCACGTAAAAAATCATACTTGTCTGGCATACTTATAAAATATTTTTATGCATTTAAAAAAATGTAGACTGACTAAACGACAATAAATGAAAGTGAATACTAAAAATATATACACTTTGATATGAATCATTTTTATAAATATTAACTAACAATGTATACGTTAAATGGTGTTACACTACGGCCACGATTTGAAAGCTAACTAATAATAATTGTTAACCGATATCGTCACATGCAATAATTGAATTTTAATCTAGATGGCGTTGGTTACAATCAAAAGCAAACTAGGTGACTTTCATCCCCCGCTAAAAATCACTCCGATCTGTTTTTCCAAAATAAAACATCAAAAACACTCACTATTATATCCAATGAACCCCTGGGCCTCCTCTAGCTCACTCTTCGGCCCGATGATGGTCCCGATGCACACGTCACCGATAGCGGCCAGTAGGATGATGAGCAACACCACCTGGGCTTTGGCCTCCCACTCCATGCCCACTATCACGATACCAGTTAGGAGGACTATCGTGATGTAGCCGTATATCGCTTGGTCCTGAGGAGTAAGAGTAACCCGATTCAGCCTATTCCTATATCTGATAGACTGACAGACATTTAAAAACAAACGTTTTTAAGTCATAAAATCAATGGCACTCATTTTTTCATAGATTTAATATTTAGTATATGGGGTACAAGGTTTATTTTTATAATATAAGAGTAGCAGACGAGCATGCAGTCCACCTGATGGTAAGTGGCTACTGCCGCCCATGGACATCTGATATCAACCCCAGATAGATATTCCTACCTGTGCCGGCCAGGCCGCTACTCCTGGGGACTAAGCTGGAACGCCTCGGAAAAGTATGTCTCCCTTACCACCATTCAAACTAGAACACAGCATCGCTTCAAATTTGCTGTTATGAAGCAGATATATGTGTGGTGGTAGTGCGGCTGGAGTCAAGCCACAAAGGGTTGTACCACCTTCAAACTACTACACCTTCTGACTATTTGCCACTTGTTAAAATACTAAAAAATATTTGTTACACGCAGTTGATTAACGTTATTACTGAAATTAAGGTTAATTATTAAAATTACTAGTTACACATATTTCATTATTTATTATTTGATATAACATTTAGAAAAATCATTATTACACCTTGAGATTTTTAGTCTCCAGTAAAATGCAATATTGAAATAGAATCAGAAATCACGTTTTCTATTAACGTTATCAGTGAATCTAAAACAATGTCTACAATGTAGGTATTACGTTTCCGACATAAAATCAATAATCGCAATACTTATAAGGAAAACATGTCATTATTACGAAGTACTAAAATATATTCGTTGGTAATGATAAAGAACGAATATAGCGGGTTTTCTCCTTTATTTTCAAAATTTATATATGCATTGTCACTGCTACCCATAGAAATCTAGGATCCCAAAGAGAATTGAACCCCTACCTGAGATTGGATTTTGACTCCCGAAAACTAGGGAACTCTTGGATCAGTTTTGTCATCCTTACTACATACAAACTCATCTCATCTCGTCTCATCTTATTTTATCTCGATTCACTACATCTCACTTCGTCCCACCTCGTCGCAACTCATCTCACTTCATCTCACCTCGTCCCACCTCGTCACACCTCATCCCATATAATTTCAGTTACTTACCCAGGCCTTGCTGACCATATACGCGGACTCCGGTATGAGTGTGATGAGCGACTCCCCGAAACCGACCACGTACATCGCGCAGGCGACAGCGTTCGCCATCGAGAAGATCAGACCGATGGAACCCCCGAACTCGGGGCCGAGGGAGCGCGATATCATGTAGTATGTACCACCTGAAAGCGTATAAAATGTTCGCGTATAAAAAGGCGGACCAGTCAGGAGTAATGGAATAAAAATCCATAATGCAATTTCATTTAACTATAAACTTTGCAAAAAATACCAATGGTTTATTAATACGTTTACTTAAACGATTCCCGGTTTGGAAAATATTTTTTTTAATACAATTATATACTTTTGCGTTTTACCAAAATCGACCTCGTACCTCGTTTGAGCATTTTCCAATATTTGCGAATTGAAAAGTTAAAAATGTTTTTAATATTGTAGCATTTTTATGTTATCCTACATATAAGGCAGACGGCCCACAAATTGGAAATTACACATAATCATATTATTTCAGAATATGAATTGTGACTTACCTCCTTTTATAACCCCGTTGGTGCTAATAGCGGACATGGAGAGCGCGGTGATCGTGGTCACCACCGACGTTGTCAGGATCAACAGCATCGCCTGCGCTGCCAGACAAAATTATCATTATATTATACACCAGTCCTCATACATAACAATGTAAATAAACAAGTAAATCATTTAAGAAAATATTTGAAGGTAATATTTAAAGGTGGTAGAACCCTTGGTGGTTCGACTCCGGCGGTACCACTGCCACACCTATTTCTACCTAATAACAGCAGTGTTAGGCGCTGCTGTGTTCCGGTTTGAAGGGTGTGGTAAGGGAGACAGACTTTTCCGAGGCGTTCCAGCTTAGTCCTCAGGGGTAGCGACGCATCTGTGGCCGACCTCAGGTAGGAATATCTGATCCTATCTGGGGTTGATTACAGATGTCCATGGGCGGCAGTAGCCACTTACCATCAGGTGGAGTGCATGCTCGTCTGTTACTCCTATATTATAAAAAAAACCTAATATGTTAATGATCCGTATGGCGTAATAATCGCAGTGTAACGATCCGTAACGATCAGCAGTAAAAGAGTAGCGAATATGAACCACAGCCAAGCAAATATTTCATTCATTAATTTAGAACAAAGGTTTAGAGATTTAAAACAAATCATTAATTTAAATATTTTGTTTGAAATCATGGCAACAGCACCCTACTTCAAGCCTTCTTTGTAACCTTTTACCATCTACAAGTATGTTTTTTTAAATCACGTGTCTCAATTCAAAATTATATCTTAATGGTCTACGAGTAATTTGTGTAGAATTCATTTATTTCTCTATAATTTACTGAATTGCTACAAACTTAAGTAATTCCTTTTATCTACCGAGAACAGAATTATGAACTCAAATCAAATTGAAAATTAGAAAAAAAAGTAACATAAATTGAGACACATAAAAGTGTACTTTTACAAAAAAAAAATTAGCAAGAGGTACATCTTAAATCAAACAATCAAATATCGGTATAATAACATACATACACAATCTAACGATTTCATTAACACGACAGTGTAATATTTACACGTTACACACACTTCAAATAATACTAACATGTTCAATTCATTGTACGTTATGACGTGAATGGCTCACAAATATTGACTTTACAAACATACTTTAAAAATGTTTATTTTAATTCAATTCATTGTAACATTTGTAACTTATGCTATTGTGTAACTTTTAATTCACGTGTCATAATTCTCTTTCGTAAAATACATTCATTGAAATAAACGTTCCACTGGCACAAATGTAGACTATTTCAATACATTATTTACAAGCATCTGTTTCATTATTGCAATGCAGTCCTCAATGAGAAGTACTAGCTAATCAGGACGCCTATCTAAAATTGATCATTAAAAAGAGAAAAAGATGCTAAATGCGCTCTTATCAGACAAAATCATACTAACAATCTCATGGTACACTTCAAATCTGGATTAATAACAATTTATATATAGCAACAATCATCCAACTTTCACAATCAAGCCATCCCATACTAACCCACGCCGGCCTGTCCGACCACCCAGGAGAGCCGCAGGAAGAGCATCACGCCCCAGATGTTGAGCAGACAGCGCATCAGCACGCCCTGGATCCAGCCGAACTTCACGTGCGGCGTCGCCAGCGCCGGGCTCGCCATGTCCTTCTCCAAAGTCTGGCCTGGCTGGAAACACATCTCACATGTCCTAATATGTCTTGGCTTGTGATTCGAAATTGTCATCATCAACAACAACACTTTTTATTGTACCAAAGGCAAAATCCAAAGATTTTATTCAAAGTAGATTATTTACCATTCCATAGAATCGCACTACATGGAAGATTATTTATCATAGATAAGGCTGTTCATGATGGTCACGACCCTCAGTCATGAGGAATCGATTAAGAAGAAGATTCTTTACAAATTCTTTTAGAACTATCTGCTACCACTTAGGAAGAACTTTCGTTATGGAGAAGAAGCTGCGAAAGAGACTCCATAACACAATCTTTTGAAAAAATCAAATCCCAATAAATATCAGCTATGCTAATAGAGTATGTGGAGCTGCAGTTAGTTCTAAACACAATTTTATTGGTCAAATAATCACTAGATTTATAATACACATTACACGTTTGTTTTTTGATTTTAAAATTTCTTAATGTGAGATTCTTGGCCAGTCCACTACGCTGACCCAGTATTGATTGATAAATAGATTGGTAAAGTTTTAAGGTATCCTTAGTGGTTAGATTCAGGAGGCCTCCCTAATAACAGAAGTGTTAAACGCTGCTGTGTTCTAATTCGAAGGGAAGGGAAACATACTTTTTCGAGTCATTCCAGCTTAGTCCTCAGGAGTAGTGGCACATCTGTGGCCGACCTCAAGTGGGCAATCTTATCTAGGGTTAATTACAGATGTCCATAGTCAATTTATAATTTCACCAACGAAGTCGGTAAAAACATGCATTAAAAAATTATCGCATCAATTACTATAAACAATTAATCATTTACTTGTAACGATTAATAAGCAGCGACTTATAAATAGAGCGAATAATATTCCTTTATCAATATTAATATAATAACATTGCACGCCAATTATTTATTGCATTAAAACACAGAACACGTAACTAAATAGACTCGTAATGTAAGAATTATTATCAATATATACTAAAGCAGTTAGGCATTTCAGTGTTTTGTGCAATTATACATATTATAAATTAATTGTGACTTTGATTTAATAGTGAAGGAAAACCGTTTTGAAGAAACCGGCAGGCCTGAAAATTTTAAATGTCAATGTTATGTGAAGTTTAACAATTCGCACTTAGCTAGCAGACTATGACCTAAATCCTTCGGACTCTGGCAGAAGACCCGCGCCCAGCATTGATATAGCACATTTTACTATGACATCAGTCAAATAAATCTTATACTCGAGATACACGCCTATGAATATTATTCGTCTTATTACATATTTTCTATTAGCAATCAACGAGCAGTCAAAAGTAGAGTCCGAACAGCGAATAGTTCCCAGACTATCCTTTGATCATATTAGCTGTCTATTTGCTTACATAGTCTACGTATCGGAATTAAATAAGATGTGTATAATTGAGAGGACAGTACGACATTATTGATATAATTGAACTGACAACGTATTATCTTGAAACGTGCAATTATTATAAAAACATTATTCACTTGAACTATGACGTAATAAAATACTTCACGTGTAACTTAATTGAATTAAGAACATATTTTATTTTTATTTTTTATCATGTCACAGATACATTAATGTACGAGTAGATATTACTTATTATGTCTCCTTTCGAAGAGAACCTCTGAAGCGAATCAACAATTCATTGCTCATTCCTAAGTCCCTAGCTAGTATGATAATTAAATGTTGAAATGATATTATTAGCATGTGGTGAACAACTTAACGGTTTATTATAGTATAATAACAAATAGTGTAATATATGGAGTAATCGCGATGAGAGAAATGTTCCAACAGCTCTGCAGATAGAATGCATACAAGAAATACATCTTTCAGAACACATAACTGGATTTCCATTCTATGATTCCAGAATTATACCCATAAGGATGTAGCCAATTGTTATCCAAATGTTAATACTGATTAACCAGATATAGAAAAGTCAAGTTATAAAAATACATATCTAATTAAAACAAACTGGAGAATTATTATAAGAACAAAAACTCCACTGCTTAAAAATATACCTTATGTCACTCCCATAATTTAGAAAAATCCAATAACATCTCATATACTCATAATATTTTTTAATTCCGTTCAGCCATTTGTGTTATAGGGCGTGCCAAAAAATAAGACGCATGTAACATACGCTCAAAAACCGTTACTCTCTCCAGTCGAATAAAAACACAAACGCCGACCGATCAATATGTAATCATATTACGTTACACGGTAAGTGTAGTAACATTAACAAGATTAGTTAGTTTGCATGTAACGAACCCCCGATTGCGTTACATACCCCCCTCGGCGACCTTTGATCGCGTTTTGTTTTAATCCCTCGTGATACACCACCGATCTCTACCGACAGCTGATGATCCGTTTTTTTAATAATGAAACCTAACGATAAAGCAGACGTACTACCTGATGGAAAATAATCAACGTCCTCTATGGACATTTGCAACACCAAAGGAGTTGCCAAAGCGTCAAAGGCTTTGGAGGAGAGCTCTTTTTTGTTGTTATCTTGTTTGTAAATTATTGTTCTAATAGTATTGTATAAAGAAAAATGTTTTACAACTTAGAAATAGGTTATACGTTTAAATAACATTTCAAAATATCATCTCATGGCAAATAATGTTGTAAATGCGAAAGTGTGTATGTTTGTATGTAGGTATGTTCTGTCTTCTCGTGAAATCCGCTGAACTGATTATTGACGAATTTTAGCATAGGAATATTCAAGACCTTAGAGTCGAACAAAGACTATCTACCTTACGTCGTGAAAATAAAAGTTGGAGGGATTGAAAAAGGGGATGCAACAAAATAAACCCATCAAAGATTTCAATGCCTATGTTGATAAGTGTTTTCATCTGTTGATCCGGGTCACCCACAATAAAGAATTGTATGAGAAAAAATCGCTAAAGGTTACAAAAAGCCTTATTTATGAATATTCATTTAAATAAACTGCAAACTAAATCAATTAAACATTATTTTAATAAACAGTTTAACTTTATCGCCTCTATAACGTAAACGTACACATGAACGATCATATTTACATATTTCAACATTTACAACGCTTGATTGACGAGTGTCTTGACGTTTAGTCATTGCATTAACTATAAAGTTTATATAATAGTTAAATAAATGTATGTGTCATGTAATAATAAGAAAATTAAACATTTATTTTACCTCAAACACAAAACTCCTTTCCATACTATTTATATAACTTCTACCCTTGTTAATTGACCAATTCGCATATTTTTTACAGTGAATCTAAACGATGAAGCAAAGAAATGAAGTGCTACCTCATGGAAAATAGTCACCTTTACAACATCAGAGGAGGAATCACCAATCCATTGCCGGCTTTAGAGGAGAGATCTTTTTGCACGTTCAGGATATATAAAGAAACGAAACCGTAGAATTGTTTTGTTTATACAAATAACCTTGTGAAATGGGTGTAATGGACTCGTACAGACAGCCTAACCCAGGTCTGACTCAAAATTCTTCATTTAGATCTCCATTTTGCCGGAGATCTAAAGATTAACCAGATTATAAGATCTATATGGTCACTTCCCCACCACAAAAGATAGTATTTGCTGCACTATCTCTATGTACCTAGTGCAGCGATATCTCGATCGTATTATACGTAATCCGAAGTACAACAATAATGTACATACGAGCACGTGTAACCTGCATTCCACACTAGAATTAGTCACTGGGTCAAGCAATGCATACGTACCACCTACGACAATATACTATTGTAGACAGCGCGTGGGTCCACCCCTGACCCCGAGTCAAGTGACAACGTAGGAATGCTAGAACTTCATAGATTTGTAGCTCATGTTCTCAACGCCATGGCGTTGTTACTCATGTCAGCTCTATCATTCTAATTAATACGACAACTCAAGTGATTCAGCCGAAAGCTTCGAATAGCAAAGGAATTCATTGAAATTATTTTAATGATACAAAAAACTGTGTTTTTAACAGTTGGTTGTTAACCAATGTATACTTTTCAAATTATTTCTTTTTAAAATTTTCAGATTCTGTAACCAGAATCCCATTTGAAAAGAACCACTTCATGCATTGTATTTAAATTACGACTATATTCACTGTCGATCTAAAAACATATAAGAAAATCTTCATGATGCTTGATATAGATTTTTTATGGTGATTTGTTACAATATACCAAGACGAACACTCAACTATCGCACCCATCACAGTAATATAAGGACATCATTTAGACGTTCTGAAGAAAATTTGCCCAAGATCTCAGAACCCTTCGAAAAGAACCCAAAATAAACTCATCATCAACCCATTACTGTCCCACTGCTGGGCACGGGTCTCCTCTCAGAATGAGAAGGGTTAGGCCATAGTCCACCGCGCTGGCCAAGTGCGTATTGGTAGACTTTACATACTTTTAAGATTTTTTTTTTATAAATCTCAGGTATGCAGGTTTCCTCAGGATGTTTTCCTTCACCGTTTAAGCAAGTGATAATTAATTTCTAATACGCACATAAATTTGAAAATCAGAGGTGCGTGCCTGGGATTTGAACCTCGGACCCCTCGATCGAGAAGCCGCGTTTCTTAACCACTAGGCTATCACTGCTTAAATAAACTCATACAACAAAAATATTCATATGGCGCGACCCGCTACCATACTTGTCACAATTGAGATGGAGCAATTAAGTGATTAAGGGCCGCAATTAGGACAATTAGCGGTTACCTGCGATCACAATTAGTGCGTCATTCTGATACAAACGCCGCCTTCGCATAAACAACAGCGCCTAGACAAACTGGAGTAGTAGTTGCATTGTAGTTAGTTGAAATAAGACAAAGAATATGTGGTTTGATGCCAGACAGGCGAAAGAAAGAAATCAAGTTAATTTAATAATGTACATAGTACAATTTTTACTACGTACTTGTTGATTTGTAATAAAATTTACCTTATCAATAGAGAAGTTTGTGAATAGGAGCATGAATCCGCTTCACATAAAAGCATACCAATATCAACAATGTCTTTGTTCCTGTAGCTCGAGACCAGAATAGTACTACAGTCAGTTACGGTTAGCTTAGTTTTATTCGCCCTTCCCTGTCGTAGAGGACGACTAAAGCATCCCACATAACCCAATGGTCTCTCCCACGATTACGTAGTAGATTTTAAAGGTTTCAATTCACCAAAAAGCGGTCAAGTTTATGATAATTCCTTAGTAGGTACTAGATACTTTTCAAATTTCTATCTGTGCTAAGTAAATTTGCATAGATTGCTTATTACTACCGGGCGTAAGACAGTATAACAACTAACGCCTTGAAGCATAAGTATCTACTTCGACATGATTGCACTCTGTATTAAACCTATAAGTAGGTACTCATGGCCTACGTACAGTTCACGTTAACTTGTAAACTTAACCTGGTTACGTGGAGCGCTATTAATAGCGGCTGGAACTTCCACTTCACTTGATATTCGATAACCTCGCCCCGTGAGAGTGACCGTGACCGTCCTACGATATGCCGATAACCATGACTCGTACTAATACATTTTACATAAATACTAACATGCGCATTACGTTAATCTATAGAAATACAAGCAAAGTTGGTTGTAGATCCCTTTGCGGTTCGGTCCCGCAGGCACCACCGCTACACCTAATTATGTGTAACATAATTCACTGCAGAATTAAGCGCTGCTGTGTTCCGCTTTAAAGGGAGTGTGTGTGGTTCTCAAATTCCATATTCCAATAGTTTTTACTTGCAATAACTATTGCAGTCCTACGGATTGTCAACGCATCTATGATAGGTTTCAAACAGAAACTTTGTTTCATATGGAGAAACTAATTATAGTTATATCCAAAGATATTTCAGTATTTTTTCAACGTGATTACAGGAAACGACTATCGTTGTGTTAAGCTCTTGTCTATGGAAATTCCACAGTCCATAAAATATTGAGGATATAAGAGACTATTTTGAATTATGTATTATTTTAACCATATGACTACATTATTACGTAACTAATAACTATATTTTCCAATAGATTGCATATGCTAATAAAACAGAGACATTTAATAAACATGTATTCATTATAATAATAGGTATTATATGAAGATAGATTTTTATGTAAATGATGGAATCGTTTTTACAAAAAAGTCATCTCTCTACACGATTTAACTTTATAACCACATTCTAAAACTAATATTACTAGCCCATTAAAATGTTACTTTATTATTTGGGTGGCAATGGGGGATAATTTAAATCCAATTTTTGGGATTACAAATCTTGTCCCTCGGCCGCCATCTTGTAAAAGGGACGCAAATACTTTGCGCCCGCTTTCAGGTAAATAATTGAAACAGAAAATTTGTAAGAATAATTATAGTCTCACATTAAAGTATCTACAACATTGGTTCTACAACTTTTTGTCGTACAACCGTAGGGCATACACACAAACACAACGTCACAATGCAAGTATTTACACATTAACTAGAAAAATAATAGCGAAGGACATAGTCTAAATATTTACGGCAACACCTGTATCAATAGAGTCGAATAGGGCATACAGCTACACAATAACACTTCCTACACGAGTTACGACAGAACATACATATTACATACGCTTGAATGGAAATGTGAGTAAAGTACTTATAGCTCAATGGGACTCGATTATCGAAAACGATATTTTAAATTTTACAAGGCTACCAAAAACTATAAAGGCCTTCCTTCCCTAGACAACTGTGTAATAGTTTAGATTTGAACATTATATCAATGAGTATGGAGGAATCGGACATCTCTGGAAGTAAATCACCCTTACAATGCAAAACCTGTAATGATTCAATTTGTGAGAGCACCCACGATACAATCAGTTTATCTTGCTAAAATATTCAATCTCGAATTGTTACGTTACAGATGAATGCTCGTTAGTCCATGAGAGGTTTAGCTATTCAAAACAGTAAAAAAGAGCTTTCCTCCAAAGCTTGCGATGCATTGGCGACTCTTCTAGTGTTGCCAATGTCCATAAGTAGCGGTAATGACTTTCCATCAGATAGCCCGCCTGCCTTATCGCTCATATAATATTGGCAATATTGTAACCTATCTTAATCTGATAAAGACAATCTTGGATCGTAACATTTCAGTGCAATTTCCCAGTGTGAAAGAGCCTTAATAGTACTTATTAAAAAACTCAAATATGCAAAATACTCAGATTAAATACCTTCCCAGATCTTAGAAAATGATTTATATCTACAAGAAATCTCATTTTAGAGAATATTCTATGATATGATCTTTGTACTTATAGATATTTACTATTCCCGGACATAAATGATTAATGAATATTTCTCAGTACACCAGATGGTATGAGTGGATTTACTACGAAATGGAACTCTCGAGATATTATTTACGTGCACATGCCATAAATATATCAACGGATACAATGGTAGTATATTTTACTAAATGGCTTTATTTACGTTAAATTCAGTATAATTGTAATACCGATTAGTAAACGCCATTCTTACTTTATGGTAACTTAGTAGTAGTGGACATCGTGAGGGCAGGATTAAAATCCTCCAGAATATTCTCAATAAGTGAAATCAACTAAACTGCTCTTAAGCAACAATATGGAGTCATCTCATTATTAGGGAAGCCTCAACCAACAATGTAAACAGCAAAGTCTGCAACCAGTAAGGTCGGTGAAAATTTCCAAAAAATAGTTATGAGAACTTTTTTAAAGCCGTCGAAGTATTAGGAACTCTTCTAGTTTTACAATGTATCTATATTTGAAATTGTGCTGACTTTAGACCTCTCCAATCCTAAATATTCTTATATCATCATTGTTATATGAATTCTGCGAAATAAAAGCATTCTTTCCTATAATTTATTTAGCATATTGTATGCAATAACATACGGAAATCGTGAGTTGTTTTTACGTAATCCAAAGCATTTACATTATGTGAATAATTAATTGATCAATATTTCACGTTTCTCAGTAAAATTCCTAACTACAAAACATACAGGAAAATAAAAATAGTGTTGAGAAGAATTCCACGTATATTTCCCAACTAGTTGACGGCAACTACATTATATAAGATAGAATAGTGTGTTCCACATTGGTCTCCAAAAATATGCAAGCAGATGTATCGTAACACGTTGCGTATTCTACTTTACTTCTTAAACGTTTAGTTAAACTAAACTAATGCGTTATGTTTTACACGACGCGTATTGAAAAGTAAGAACTCCTTTGAAGTGAAAACTCCCTGAAGCATGTTGTGTGGTGCAAGTTATTGTAGAGGATCTTTATGGATTTCGAGTCACCGATATGCTAATATTAAGTAGTATATTATAGTGTTGCGCTTCGCCAGTAATAATGATATTGCATACAATGAAAATACTATTAGAAATTAAGTTCAGTTAAATTTTATGAAAGTTCTCCTGAATAGTACATTACGATACGAGGACGAAAAATTTTTTTCTGACAAGTGTGAGTTTGCAGGCCGAGCCGCAGGCGAGGACTGCAATCACACGAGTCAGAAAAACATTTTTCGTCCGCGTGTTGTATAAAATTTTATATTACGGGGTCGGAAATGGGGGTTTTGCGCACGCGAAGCGTGCGTAAAACGTCAATTTACGCACGCCGTGATATAAAATAATATAGATAAAATATTTCTGATTAATATTTAATTTGTTATTTCAATAAACTTTTCATTATATTTGGCACCGAATTCGTTGGATTTACTGCATCCAACAAATGAGCTTTTGGATAAAATCACACCATCTGTGGCCTCTGGCTTCACACTGTAATGTTTAGTGTTCGTTACATAGATTAGTAAAGATAACTCACTCCTAACAAGAAGATGTAACCAGTTTTGACAGTTGAAATTGTCACTGTCATCTATTTTTGTGTATGAAAAATATTGTAAAAAATTAGTTTTTAGATAATTTACGAATAAAACGATATTTCTCCGCACTTTTTCTTCGATTTCTTGTTTTTGCAACACTTAACTGCGCATGTCGGCATTGTTCCGCGTAAATGACACCATGGCAGCCATTAAATGGCTGACCGAATTGTCAGCCGTTTAAGGCATTTAATGACTTATATATGGGTTAATACCACGTTATTTTAAAAATCGTAAAGAAACTCAAAATTTAAAATAGACAATGAAGAAATTATCAGTTACAGAGCCGACATTCAAATTAAGATAATTTCTGAAAATATTTAATATGAAAACTGTCGACGCAATTCTACCTAAACATACTCATAAAACACATAATCCACATAACGTAACATCACGGAAAACTACCCCGACATTGTAGTAACAAGATTACATTGAGCCCGACCTTCCTGGAGAGCGAAGCGTTGTGCAGCTCATCTAGCGTCGGTCGTGGCGCGGCGTGCAGCGAGAGCACGTTCCTGTAGTTGTCCAGCCTGGGCAGCGCTTCCCGGGTGAAGTGCCTGGAATAAAAAATACACGTGATCGGTTTGACACCAACAATGCGGGTAGAAAAGAAAGTCTATCCAATATCCGTCATTCAATCGAAGGGCGTCATCAAGCGGGAATAAAAGTGCCATTGGCCACCTTTGAAGGTGGTAGAACCCTTTGTGGTTCGACTCCGGCGGCACCACCGCCACACCTATTTCTGCCTAATAACAGCAGTGTTAGCTGCTGTGTTCCATTTTGAAGGGTGTGGTAAGGGAGACATTCTTTTCCGAGGCGTTCCAGCTAAGTTCTCAGGGGTAGCGGCGCATCTGTGGCTGGCCTCAGGTAGGAATATCTAATCCTATCCGGGGTTGATTACTGATGTTTATGGGCGGCAGTAGCCACTTACCATCAGGTGGACTGCATGCTCGTCTGCTACCCCTAT
The DNA here is from genome assembly GCF_041222505.1 of Epargyreus clarus. Lineage (NCBI taxonomy): Eukaryota > Metazoa > Arthropoda > Insecta > Lepidoptera > Hesperiidae > Epargyreus > Epargyreus clarus. Next base: position 13,311,191 of record NW_027332225.1, on the reverse strand, counting down.
ATTATAAAAAAAAACCTCACCTCTGTAGTTTCAAAACCATTTCTACCACTTGGCATCGCCAAAAAGACATGTGAGCTATGGTTACGATCAATACAAACATACTTATTAATATTATAGTACGTTACATATAGTTTGCTATATCGTCGCTTAAGTTCTAATACCGCGAAACTAAAAAAATGGCAATTTTGAGTTACGCATATAAAACGATAAAAAAACCGCTAGCATATATTGGCTCCGTCAAATACCCGGAGAAAATTACGCGTAACTTAAGTGTTATTTCATATTGAGTTGAGGGGTGACGAGCACAAGAATTAAAAATAACTAAATGAGACAGTTTTTAATGCTCTCCTGAAAAGTTGGTAATTTCGAGATCCGCGGTGCTAGAATTTATGTTTTTTGAACAGAATGTTCGAATATCGATACTCACCTAAAACTTTTGCCATATTTGGTGTCATTGACAGTGAGTGGATCGTCGCTATCCATGCCGGAGCCGTCAGACTCCTCTGACATCTCCTCGTCCTCCTGTTTGTCCTCCATCTGCGGACAGGAATAAATATTTAGAAATGATATTTAAAAAAAAACGAAATATATAAGATTTTTATTACTAAAGTACGCAGAAATTTTAACCTATCCGAATCAATAAAATTTTACTTAATAATATAGACGCGGTATGTAGAGCAGTCATTTTTAACCGATTGTCCAAAGAGGAGAGTTTATCGCGTATATATTTATTAATGAGTCTGTAAAGAGACTTTAGTTCGTTTTTATTTTCTTATCTTGAGATTTTAGTTTGGTCCTTTGAAGTTCTTGTGAATGAAGGTAAATATATTTTTTGTCGTCTTTGATTTTAATCTAAATAATGACTCTTTCTATGACGTTTCTTTAAGCTGCTACGAATATATTATTGTTTGGAATGTGTAGTATGGTAGACACGGATTTCTCTATTTCCGAATTGCAACCAGTTATATCGTTATTAAAAATATCATTTAGAGTGCCTCAGCAACAATTCAAAGTGCACGTGACCAAAACCTAACCTAAATCGTAGGTACGCTTGAAATTCCGTGTCGCATTTACATAGTGCCCCGAGTTACGAAACTAATTACATAACATATAAGGTAAGACCTATTCCGAGTCGTATAAAGAACGAATGAAGTATTCGTACACCGTTCACGTACTCATATCCTTCCTTGTTTGTTCACAGTACTTAATGTTATAGGAGCGATTCCAAAATAAATATTCTTATTAATGAATTCAATAATTAAACATTAATTAATGACTCAGAGGAAAACGGTGAAATACTAAGATCAACGATAAAATATTAGTGTCATATTAAGAGTCAGGGGTTCTAAATAGTTTAAATAGCGAACACGCATGCATGGGACCTTTCAATGTTATGTATGGATTAGGAAATAACATATTATATCGCATATTTTAACGATACTTGAAATGTCATGAAGAAACATGTCTAAGAGATTCGTAAATAATCATAAAAAATATACTATTGACATTTTGTCATAGATTTTGCTCCTACATCAGCCCTGGTAACTCGTTCATTAATTATTTCCTATTAGGACTCTATTCGCTTACTTCCTTTATGTAAATGCAAATTGATAAGCAAATATGCAAAACTAATTTAATAGGCAATAGAAAAACCGCATGTCTGACATAATATGCAATAAATAAACAACAATAACAATAGCTAGATCTCGGTGAATTAATTATGTTCGGAACGTTTTACGACTGTTTTACTACGCGTAATAAGTATTAGATGGATTATGCACGATCCGCCATGCCATAGAAATTATTTGCAAGATTTTAATCTTTTAAATTGGCTTGCTTTATTTTTCATTAAGGCTTACGAGCACATGGCAGTCTTTGGTCCAACCTACAGCTCAAACGGCTTGATGGATTTTAACATATGAGGTGTCGTTGGACTTGTCTAAATTTTGGGAGTAACTTACGATAAAATTTTAAACAATCGGGATTGTGTTTTATAAGAATTAGCTGTTTATATTATGGACGCGTTAAGAACAAAAACTAAAAATAAAATAATTAGCTTCAAGTGTCTATCTACAAAGGCTCAAGAAATAGAGTCACAGACGGACCGACATTGGAGGCTTACTAATAGGTACGGTCAACTTTGACGCTTTACCTACTAAAACCTCTTAAATTACACTTGGTCTAATAAGCTCTAAAGAAATAACTCTAATATAATGGCACATCTACTTTATCATAATACATAGAAACAAGAATTACAAATTTCATAAATATTCAACACAATAATATACGCTAATATATTTTGTTATAGATTTTATTGTTGTCTACTAATATACACCTTCATATATATTTAGGACAGAAATTTCCAATTTTTTTTTTTATAATATAGGAGTAGCAGACGAGCATGCAGTCCACCTGATGGTAAGTGGCTACTGCCGCCCATGGACATCTGTAATCAACCCCAGATAGGATTAGATATTCCTACCTGAGGTCGGCCACAGATGCGCCGCTACCCCTGAGGACTAAGCTGGAACGCCTCGGAAAAGTATGTCTCCCTTACCACACCCTACAAACCGGAACACAGCAGCGCCTAACACTGCTGTTATTAGGTAGAAATAGGTGTGGCGGTGGTGCCGCCGGAGTCGAACCACAAAGGGTTCTACCACCTTCGATTCTGGTTTTAAAGAGCTACTTAATGTACAAAGGTTATTTTTTGCCACTTTTGTAAATGTATAAGTACGAGAGTTCTATCAGCTTACCTATATAAGCTCTATCTACATCCTGCTTAAAAAATCGAAAACATCGCACGCACATAATAAATAATTCATATCTGATTATCTTTGCATAATATAATGTACTTATTAAGGGCTCCTAAAACTTTCACCGTACACCGTGCGTGATGTTAGTTGTTTTTTAATACATTCTGTTACATAAACTATTGCCCATATTTCAATGTCTATCAAACTTGTTTCGTTTGATGGGCGCGAGTGGGTGATGTCGAAATGACCATTAAGTTTTATATGGAGTAAAAAAACGTGGAAAATAATTTATCATAGACTACATATATTCTCAGAAACAGATAGTTAAATAAGTAAGAATATGTCATTTAAATTTTTAAAACTGAGAAATCAATCTACATAAATAACCCAATTTTCAAATTTTATCCCAAGTGTCACTCGCGCTACTAAGACGAATCTAACGGCACCTATATTAAATTCATCAAGTTGTTTTGACCTCAACAAATAAAAAAGTAAATACATAAATATTTGTTTGTACTTCTATACCGAGAATACTGACCAATTGCCGGTTAGCAGCGGACTATAAAACATTTGGAATAAAAGTCTCAGCCATTATTCACTGTTTTTTCCAACGTTAAAATCGACTATTTTAAAAAGATGTTACATGTATATAGAAATAAACGTTTTACTTTATATTTTCAATCATAATCTCATATACTAGGCCAAGCATTCATTAATAAATTACCTTATTCTTCCTGTTATATTATTATTTATATTTCAGTGTATAATAACCTTATCATATAATATAATAACTATTATACCTAGTTGTTAGAATATTAATAGTTACCGGAATACAAATAAATTACACCTATACGAATGCTCGTAATTTTAAAATAACTGGTGTTTCAATAAATTTACTAATTTTCACGATACATGGTGATACATTTATGGTGAATTACTCGTAATAATACTAATTTAATATCGCTACATCTTCTTCAGCTTTATAGCAGCAGTGTTACACACTTCAATGTTATAATGTGAGGAGTATTGTACGGCAGACAATTGCACGAGGCAACTTAGTCCTCAAACTTAACAATGCATTTGTTTTGACGTCATGTATAAGTCAATACTTTAATCTCTGATGTCTGACGAGAGAAAGCACAAATACCGCCAGAGACCAAATTGCATGCTCATTTCTTACATACATTTTATAAAAATCCTGCGTAACTCTGCAACCGCCCATTAATAATCATTACGTAGACATTTAACATAAAATATTAATAACCATTAACCATTTTAAAAGTATCGAAGTAACCAGTAATTAATTAAACAGCTTGCCATCATGCATATGCATGCAAGTTTACGACGCAGTACACGATGACACCAAGTGTGCACAATCTCGTTGTGTTTAAAATAGCGAGTCAAGTGGAAAACTAATGGCCCACGTATAAATTAGTTGGATCAACCATATTTATCCTCGAGACTGTTTGATCTACATGGAATCTATTTATTTATTTGTTTATTGAAGAATTGGAATTATTTTGATAACAAAATCTGGTCATATTGAATCAGTGGCGTAGGGTGGATTGGTCCTGCCCAGGGCGGAAATTTGCCTTTTACTTGATTTGCCGAGCCCAGTAGGGATATGCCGCCATAAAGGTCCTAATTATAATTTGCCGCTACTCGAATGTGCCGCTGGAGGCACACGTTGTGTACTAAAGGTTTTAAAAAAGCCCCCATTTGTAAGTTTTTACTGCCGCCCAAAAAGTGCCGCCCACGACGATTCTGCCCCAACACGTTACTCCTTTAGGGTGAAGTTTAAACGAGATTTTTATACGAAGGAGATATATCACTGCCTATACTGGAGATACTTAATTTAAAACCTAAAATACACTTTGATGGATTTCGTGTAAAACCCCAATAGAAATAATAAGTCCAAAAGTATACTCATGGGAATGATTCATAGCCTTTACTAAGTACCACTTATTGGTAAGTGCAAAAGTAAGTACCGTCGCACGTGGGGCATGCCTACACGCACTTTTATACAATTAGATTGAGTCACGTCACGAATAAAAAGTATACCATAGATCGTCCCACACTCCATAGCATTCATGCGATAATACCGTGAAGTGAAACTTGGTCCACACTATAGGGGAGTCAAATTGTGTATCAGCAACTGTAGATATGTGATAGAGTATGTTTTAAGCGTCTCCCACTTGTGATAAGACCCATGCCCATCATTGCAACATAAAGTTGCAGCAAAAATTGCAGAAATGAAGCAGATAAGCATTTTCAGTGCCTGTTCTTGGTAGTGATAGTTCCAGTGCCTGTTCTCTCATTAAACAGATTAATATTTTATCAGGTCAGATTTTGGCATACATGACACAAAATTTTATTGTGGAGTTTAGGAATGGAAAGGATTTATGTATTATTCTTTAATCATGATCTTTTTTGCACGACAGGTCCACCTGACGCATGCGCCGCCGTTTTCAACGTTTTTCAAACGGTGACTTGTATGAAAATACGAGTATTTGACCGGATTAACTCTCATCTCCATGTGGTCTCATCCCACCTATGTTTAGTCTCACTAACTTATAACATTTGTTATATAAGAAAGGTAACATGTACAAGAATGGGTGTCGACCCTAATATAAGTATCCCGCCCACACCTTCATAACGGGATTAGATACATTCGCCACTTAGGTGAAATTTCGCAGAATTGGCCAATTTAAGCGTACCACTCAGTAAATTAATTAAGTAACAACATAAAAAGCTGTCATGTGGATGAGATTAAATACCATTCGTTTAAACTGGGATTTAGCTGGCTCCTATTTTATATTTTTAATAATCCCCAGTGGTAGCAACGCATTTGTGGCCGTCCTCAGGTAGGACTCTAATTTTTAGCTGGGATTGATTATAGATATCTAAGGACGGCAGTAGCCACTTACCATCAGGTAATTTCTATACTCGTTTGTTACTTGCATAATTTAAAAAATATATTTAACTAGTTATTCTAATTTGTACCACAGCCATCGCTGGGAAAGCACAAGTTGTTCGATTTCACAAACCTTTAAGAACTTTTCTTACTCGGCTACTGAAGTTAAACGATCAGTATTTCATTATTCCCCGTCGAACTCTACATAAGTTTAAATTAATTATTTTTTAACCGTTAGAACAGATATAATATTAATTCTATCAATCCCAATATGCAAACAGAATCTGGCATTACCACTCCAGACCAGCACGTGCCAATTACAAAGCACGACCAGTTTTAATGCGATTCAAAAAGGATGAAGAGAATGGTCTGATCGTTATCCTTATACCATCACGTTTATAGCTGCGTGCTTCATGCTTCACTGGAAATACGTTTATGTATTAATAATGAATTAATAACTAAGATATCTTTATTGTCAACTTGCTTATTAGCCGCATCGCTTTAAGCAATAAAATTGTAAAGGAATACGCCTCAAAAAATGACCCAACCTAGATATTTCCCGGTATAAAATTACTGAAGAGCAGCATATGTCTATCATGCTACTAAAATTTCCATATATTATTGATTAAAGTACCTACCTAGTAAAGGAATACTTTGGACGGATTAGACAGCGGTCGGTAACCTTTTTGGCAACACAAGTTATTGGCGGGCCGCACTCGGGAGTAGGCTTTGAAATTTTTGACGGCGTAAAAAAGGAGAAAAAAAAGTCTGCAGGCCACATGCGGGTTGTTGGTTAAGAATTTTCATGATCCCACTACATAGCGCAATTGTCCAGAGATTATCGTGTCATTTTAACCGAAAAAATATATAAGGATTAGTTTGTAAGTTTATACGTGTTAGTACTCTATATTTGATTACTTCATCAAAGCTTCCAAGGAAATCCAAAAAGTAACTCACCCTAGTTACTTAACACAAACAACAAACCGCTAGAACTAATCCAGCTTGACTCATCTGCGCCACAGCAATTTCAACTCCAAGGGAAAACATAATTAAGACCTAAAATGAATAATGATGGACTTCCACTGTCTAACGCATTTCCCGTTGGACAAGAAAGCCACTTTGAATACAGATCGTTTCGCTCAATTCACCAAGGCTGAGTTTGCATTGAAGGGTATTTTTAGCCGCGCTAAATTTAGACACGCCCACTTATCCAACGGCATCGGGCTGGTACTGACCAGCTATTTTCATATTGCCTTAAGTGGTCTTAATATAAATGAAACTCGTGCGACGGTCTTGTAATCCGTCGTGAATAATCAAATTAAAATCACGTACTGGAGGTAGGATTTAAGCCGTTTATGGTAGTAAAATCGATTAAGCGAATCATGTTTGAAAGGTGGTAGAGCTATGTTTTAACCAGAGAGATATCACAGCCAGATAGATTTGGTTGAAAGGGTTTGGAAGCCGGCTGACTTACATGTGAAGCATCAACTTAGACCCCCTAGGAGTGACGACGTATCTGTGCTCAGCTTCAAGTAGAACTTGTTGTATATAGAATTAGTCCACAAATCACCATAACCGGCCCTTCCCCTTCAAGTAGACTGCAAGTTCCTTTGCTGCTTCAATTTTATAAAAAAAACTAGCTGACCCAACAAACGTTGTGTTGCTATATAAATAAAAAAAATGTTAAGGTGATCAACCCTTATCACTTAGGGGTATGAAAAATAGATAGCAGCCGATTCTCAGACCTACTGAATATGCATATAAAATTTGGTGAAAATCGGTAGAGCCGTGTCGGAGGACGGTACGGTAACTAACATTGTGACACGAGAATTTTATATATAAGATGATAACATCTCAGTTGATCTGACGACGAAAGTCATCCAGCTATATCACCCCTGTACCCTAGACTAGCTAATCTAAATAGATTCGTTCCAACCACTAGTTTACTACTGTAAGTAGCCCGACATCAACGATTTTGAATTAAGGCCGCTAATAGATGCCGTTCAAAATTAGGGCCGCCGCTAGATTATAGACGCACGAACCTGAGGAATATTAGCGTCTTGGACATCAAACAAGTAGAGTTTCATTTGATATTTATTGCAGTAGAAGCAGCTTCATCCTCATTCCGAACACGTGCCCATGAGAATGCATCTAAACTGTGAAATCCGGTGCACATCACACCCCACCACTTCTCGTTTCTGACCATAAATCACAGGGTCACTTAATATTTCATACGTCTCCATCTAGTATACCGGTATCTGGTATCTTTAACCGTAATGAACGCCATATAACGCTATATTCTATAGCTCTCATAAATAATGTAGCTGTACACTATGTTTCGAGAGCCTTTTAGATATCGTATAACATTTATAATTAGACGTTAGGTCGAATTCAAAAATCATCTGTCTATGGCAAGTATGATGTGTGTCTTGTTCAGTCATTTTAAATAATGCTGTAGTGCGCCCTGCTGGTTTTTAAATAGCGTTTCATTAGTGATTGATTAAATATAAATGTACTGTAATTTGAAATATAATAATTTTATCTACAGTTTAATTTGTGATTCTGTGTATGTGAGTTGACGATGACGCATTGCATTCAAGAAATATCTTGCAACTTGCGTAATATAAAATTCATTAGAAAGATTATTCCTCTGCAACTTCACATACTTGAATTTATACCTATATTAAAATTCCTGTAAAACATTATTAAATGATGACGTATTCTATACGAAGATACTATTCCCTGAAATATGAGGACCAAAATCTTAATTCGGCAATTACAAGTCTGACTGACCAGATTAAAACAACTGAAATGGTAGATGGAAAACTACGGCCTGAAGCCCTTCTCATACTATAAGGAGATCTGTGCCCAGCATTGCGTCTAAAAAATATTTGATAATGATACCTTTCTGAAGAAGACCTGTGTCCATAAGTGGCAAAAAATGGTTTGAAGATGATGCAACTTGACCCATCCTTTACATCCAGCTCTACACGTGCCCTTACTGTCCACGCCTAAACCAGTATAATCCGGCTCGCGGCTCACGGCCCCTCGCGCACCTTATCTGCTTCCAGTTACCGACCCTAAGACGCCCGAGGCTATAGGAAGCGCCCGAGCGTCGTTATCCAATTTACCGCTATTATGATTTATTGGTGCAGGCGCCTTTGACCTAGACCGCTTGCTGCCACCATGGATTGAAGTTTCTTAGAAGTCCATGTTAAATATAAACTGAGTCTCTTTAAACAACTCACAAACAAGTGCTGTATAATATTATATTTTATGTAATTTATCTAGACGTCGTTGTCAACCAATTGTTCCTCTGGGCAGGGGTCTCCTTTCAGAATAAGAGAGCTTCAGGTCATAGTCAACCGCTCTGGCTAAGTGCATATTTAGAGACTTACACACCGTTGAGAACTTTTTTAAAAACTCCCAGTTGTGTAGATTTCCTGCCGATGTTTTGCCGAAAGAAGGAAATATGACTATACCTTGTCTATCACAGGCTTCAAAGGTTTCAAAGGTGATCGAACTCTTTGTAGCTTCAATGCGTCAACACCTCCGCCACACCCATGTCTACCATATCGAAGCAGTGTTTGCGCTTCTATATTGTAATTTAAAGAGTAACATTTTTTTCCTTTAGGAAGTCTTTTAAAAATAGTAAGTTTTGTCTTACACAAAACTTACTATTTTTAAAAGACTTCCTAAAGGAAAAAAATGTTATCTATGCGTCGAGCATATTTCTTTTATATGCATACACATTCAGCGCTAAGACAGATGGAATACCAACTACTACTGAAAACTAGTAACTGTCGCCTTATTGACACTTCCAACCAGAGGGGTCGCGAATGCGTAGAAGGCTTTAATAGAGCTGTTTTAAGGAACCGCTCCTAGAACAGGAACTGATATTTTCCAGAAGCAGCAATGATCACTTGACATCAGATCATCAGATGACTGTTACTCAACGTCCTAAACCTCTTGAAAACCATGCCTTACAGTAGTCAACGTCAGCAATATAATGGACGATGCAAGGGATTTAGAAAGTACATTACACGTGTAGTACATACGTCAGAGGAAAGGTCATCCAGCTATTTTGGAATGTTCCAGTGATTTTATCTATGCGTGACGTGTTATTCGTGCTATATAGTTTTGATATCAGGCGTAAATATTTAATGCACGATTTTTGTAAAATTCTAATAAAAAAACAAGGACGAATTGCGTGAGGAAGTACCTGACGTACGTTGAAACGTTAACGCACTTTGCATATTGTTATTACATGACCAAATACCATATTAAAATACAGTGAAACATCAGTTTACAACAGATTCTGATTTGTCTACGCCTCTTTAAATTAATAACATTTATTAAGTCACTTCAAATTTAATAATATAATGTTTATTTTATATTATAACTATATTGCTTTGAACCTCTATTTGTGCCACCGGGTCGTTTGTTTAAGGGGAGGCAAAAATTTAAACACGACATCCTTTTTTTCGCATTATTATGAATCCACATTTTTTTCGAAAAGTGTACCAAAAAAGTCAGACACGCTGTAGGTGCCAAGTTCTATGCCTAACCAGGAAAACTTTGAAATTAATTTTGATTTCTTTTCAGATTTAAGTGTTCACATATTTTTATGGCACCTATACAAGGCACCTATTGGCTAGGCTACAAGCATCTATTGAAATGAGGAAACTTTCTATTCATACATACACACTAGCTAGCTTCCTGTTTTATATGCCATATAATAGGCAAAAATAACAATATAAACCACATTTTATCGTAACATGGATTTGAATATGAATTTGTTTCAAAAGCAGTAGTTCCGTTTAATGTTGAAACAAGGCAGTTATCTGGTTTATCTGAATAAAGTTTATCTCATTACCTCATTGTGTGCTGCGATTATCATGGATATTGTATGTGCTACTGTGCTGACATTGGTTGACCAGCCGAGCCAGTGTTTCTCAAAGTTCAATCAGACCCCCAATGTAACAGTTATTATTACTGTTGGTAAAGCTGTTAAAATTGTTTATTATTAATTTGTCTATCTCTAATAGTATTAGTAGGATTAGAAATTTTTTCTTTGCTTAGATAGACCATTAGAGAAAAATTTTAGGTATTTTTTTAATGAATTAGAACAGATGTTTCATACTTATGACTTATGTTTTATAATTATATATATTAAATGTTAAAAGTATTATCATCAAATTCCAGGCTTCTATAAATAAAGTGTATAAATTAATTAATTCACTAATTCACTACTCAGTTATCAATATGGATTCACGATTATCCAGACTACCAACTGCAGCCAATTATATTTAAATACCTATTAGTCATACAAATATTTTAGTCCAAATTATTTTTTTTATTTTATTTTATGATAACCAAATGCAAATTACCAAATCCATATTGTAAACAAATTATGCGTAGGTACATACATATAATGGGATGCATGCATAAGTGCATACTTATGCATGTGCATGCATCCCATATACATACATGCATGGATGCACATGCACTAATGCATAATCATAGTAATGAAGATTCCCATTTTAAAGTAAAACATGTGATCATTATGATGTGTTTCATTCATTACATTGGCTTGTAATGTAAGAAATTGATAAAACACATTTCCTCATATGTTGTAAGTTGTATAATAAAATATTTATATAAAATTGATAAAACACATTTCCTCATATGTTGTAAGTTGTATAATAAAATATTTATAAAATGTAAAATAAATAAACATACACATAGTTGTAATCAATTCCATGGCTAAATTTGTGTCAAGGTCTGCAAGTTGTTCATTATAAAACATGTTGCATTATAATACCTACAGAAATAAATTACTATAGGAAGCAATTTTTGTACACTTGTTAAAATACTATTGAGTAAGGTAATCATTAATAATAAACTTTTTTGTGTTTTAATTTTTATGCCTAACACTCAGTGTACTCTAACAAAATAATTAAAAATAAATGTATAGTATAAAAGTAGCATATTATAAATTAAATATATATTTTTTTATAATAAATAAAGATATTAAGTTATATTCCATATAATTTTTATTTTATTTGATTAAAATATTAAAATAGAACTTCAATTATTTGCTTTTATTATCAGTTTTTCGTAAAATTCGACTTTATAAATATGGAGAGGTTTTTTGGCGATCACGCGTTCCAGATATAATATAAAAAAATCTTACCTGAAACCTGGTGGTAGAGGGCTGATCCTTAAACCTCGAGGGTTTCTCCACGTCTCGAAAGCTACTTTTAGTGACCGGCGACTTGGTTTGCACGATGTTCCCGTTGGTTACCACGTCCAGAAGCTTATCTGTTTCCGAACTCTCTTTAACCTTAAACTGGAGGCCGGATTCCACGTCGATATCAATTTTAGGAATCTCTGTAGGATACTGGATGTTCCCGTTAGTCGCTGCCATAGATTTAGCCGAGCTAATCTTCCTAAATCTCCCTATTATCACGTCTTCTTCATCATTCACCGGCACCACCTCAGGCACTTTACTGGAAGTTCCCTCGCCTTTCACAGGACTCATTTCTATGTCCTTCTGCTTCGAACTCATTTTGAATATGTCTTACTACGGATTTAACACTTAAAAATGTAACGTTCAATTTATAATAAACATGTTTACGACCGTTTTACATTACGATTTACAGCGGCGTAACCACACATGATTTTACGATTTTCGCGCGCAGATTTATTGGTGATACTTGTTTAATAAATAGAAACAATTGCTCTGCATAAAAAATATAATAAATTATTAAATATTTATAAAAGTCTGTTAGAGTTTCTGTTAAAAATATTACAAAGCATGTCAGATTTTGATTTGATCGGATTCAAACAACGCGGAATGCGAACGTAACACGCGCTCACACAATAATAGAAATAGAGAAATAGAGCTCCTTTACTTTACAATTTACATAGACTGTCAATGTCAATGTCAGCAGCAGGTCGACTATCGATAAAAATATCGATTAAGACATTGATGTCTTTGAGCTTAAATGATATTATACATTATTTATTAATATTAAAGAGCAAAATTATCGTTCCATAAATTTCAGAATTTCAGAGAATATATAGTAGGTACATACTGTATTTATTCCCTTTTTATATTAAGTACTATTACTATTATTCGTATTGCTTCATTGTATATAGTTAATTATTTTCAACTGGCAAGAACACCGTTCATATTATAAACTTTCCCCTTGACTCGTCGCTAATCACTTGTCTTATTCTACTCGAATCGCGTCGCCAACTTCGTCGCGACTTATAATTTTGTCCGCCTTTATATTTTATTCATAAAGAGGAAGTTCCGAAGACTTACATAAAAACTGAGTAATATCTAACAAATTTATTTTGTCAATAGTGCACAATAATATAATAAAAATATGATTGTTATAATTTATATTTACATTCATCTTTAATATTATAATGGCAGACCCAGACTTGTCTATATACTATAATCTGTTTTCTGAAGCATGGTGTGCGTGACAGTTAACAGCGACATCGACAGATGCAAAGAGTAAATAATAAGATGTCGATAAAGATTTTATAAGGTATATATTAAATAAAAAAAAATGTGAGCCGTCACGGGACGCCTGGCAGTTGTGAAACATCGACATTATTTTGTAAAAGTAATATGCAGAAAAGAACATATTGTGATTGAAACTAAATATGTCATAATGATAAAATAAAATATTACGATTTTTTTCCAGATAACTATGACTATTTATTGAATAAACATTTATTTTCATTAAATACAAAAATTTACGAATTTATTTCAAATCGTGACTACTTCGTTTAATCAATGACTTCGGTAATAGTTATTGCGCATGGCGACGCGCCGCCACACCGTACACACTACTGCATATAGACTGTATATATATACCATCGTATAGCGTGGCGCCACGGCATGCGTCGCCACGCCAGAAATCGGTTTTACGTGCGGCTATAGATGTTTCACATCAAAAACATTTTTTTTAAGATATCATAGTCCGCGCCAGACTTCTAGTCTCTTCTGAAGTTTTTGCATGCAGATTTAGTTAGCATAATTATACTCCATAACGTAAGGCATATTATTTTAAATCTTTGTTGTAAGGGCACACTAACGCAGCTATGCACAGAACATCTATAATCCTAACGAAGCTATGTACCCGTGGGCAAGAGCGGGCAACAGACGAATGCTGGGGATGTCCCGCGCTGTCTTCGTCTTCGCTAATATCTACAATTTGCCATCACAACGCGAGTCGTATCTAAATTCGGAGCAGACTAGCAGTTTGCCGCGGACCATGGAAACATACGGCATATGCGTCAAATATATAGCATATTATAATATACGCGATAGTTTTTCGCCAAAGACAATAGATATTATGGTTATCTACATATGGCTTTATGTGGCAAATACGGCCGTTTCTAGTTACATTCATCTTCAAATGTCATGTTTACGTCGTTGTCAAATGTCAATATTTTTTGTATAAAAAAAATACTATAATAGTGGGTGCACTGTGCAAACTGCAAAAAGCTGTGCATTGGGAGTTGGGAGTGTACGACAGACGACTGGTATTAGGCAGTTTAAATTACTTCAGTCCAATGTGTTATTGTTAGGCTTGTAAGTGTTGTATTAATTACATTAATTATTGAAAGTGCGAGCTCGCTCTCTGTGTCTATTTTTATAAAGTTTGTACTAAAACGTTAAGCTTGTAATCGTATTACAAGTATAATGGGATTTGATGAAGGCAGAATCGTTTTTGATAACGATAATGGAATCTATTTCGCCGGCCAATCAGTGTTTGGAAAATTAATATTCGATCAAGAAAAAGACAAGACTTTCCGGGGTAAGTGAATAACTTGTTTCAGTAAGTGGAAATGCCGCCATTATTGTATTGCTTTTGTTTTTAAATGTTGTGTAATTTTGATTGGAGTAGGGCGGCACCACCGGTTCACGAAACTATAATTCTATTCTACAGTACTGAACTCTGGTTTTCACATTAGGCCAGTTTGAATAGGTTAATATCATACTTAAGAATATTTTTAGAAGCAGAAAACTGGTGTAAATAAGTTTCCTCAAGATTTTCCTTATCCGCTTCAATAACAAATGATTATTAATAATTCTAACAAATCTAAGGTTCAAACCGGAAAAGTGTGAAGCTGAAATTAAATCTACTAGAATGTTACTGCCCTCTGTGCCTGTTTTACAGTGGCAGTAGCATTTTATCCATATTTTATGTATATACATTTCGATGGGTCCTACAAAAACTGGTGCAAGTGCATTTCACAACTTTCAACGTACATAGTTAAAATTTTAAAATGGTATAATTGATACCTTGAAAAAAAAAACTGCATTATACATGAATAATGTTAAAGTTACACGCATTAAAACATTCAAATCGCTCTACTGTAAAGTTGTGAAAATGCACTTGCACCAGTTTACGTAGGACCCGTTGATTTAATCATTACACTCATAGCCCCACAGTAGGAATTCTGTTTCATGGATACTATGATTACACCCAAAGACAAATTAAGGTGTTTGAATCACAATATTTTACAAATCAAAATCCATAATTTAGTTACATATTACTGACTGAGTATCAAACCTGGTCTGACATACAGTGAGTATGTCAGACTAGTTTGATAACCACTGTGCCATACAGGTAATACTTATTATATAAAATATAAATATTATATATACAAGAACTTGTTATTTATACATCTTTCCTTCCTTCTCAAAGTATAATTATAGCAAAAAAAACCCACTTGTGTAGTGTTTATGTGTAATGACCTTGGCTGGACCGAATCCATTCATTCCAACTCACATTTTAACAATAAGAACACAATATGACTACACATGTGTTAGCTACATAATGCTTTAGTCAATCCGCCTAGTAGTTTCAAATTTTAGCCCAATCGGGCGGTCTGAGATTCAATCCCAGAAATGCATCTTTGATTTATTAGTTAGGTATAATCACCTAATATATAAAAATAAATTTACTTGTAATGATGATGGAAAATATTGTCTGGAAACATACGTCTTAGAACTCTGCATAATGGACGAAGTGCAAGTTGAACTCACACTCTGATGGATCCATACCATCAAGTTTGCATGTATTTTTTATTTTTAGTATTTGTTATCATAGCAGCCAAAGAAGTTAAATTTATTGTAAAAATTTGAACTGTCTACTTATTACAGTTCAATAGAACACTGAAAACTTAATTTTCATGTTATTTTTATTTTTATTATTTGTTGTTATAGTAGCCACAGTTAACTAAGACTCTATAAAAATTTTTAATTATGTATCTATTACGGTTCAGGAGATAGAGCTATGAGACAGACAGACAGACAGTAGAGGCTTAGGTAACAGGGTTCAGTTTTTACCCTTTGATACGGAACCCTAAAAAGGGCTCTCAAAGGGGTGTAAAGTCTATAATTTTACACTTGGCTAGTGGTTGGCTACCTGAACCTTCTTACTCTAAGAGAAGACCCATGTCCAGCAGTGAGACAGTAATATGTTGATAGCAATCAGTTATAAACGTTAAAAAATGTGGTAGGATATCTTTTAAATCACACTGCATTCTTAGCACAATAAAATTATAATTAGACATCAATGGCCTACTCATTAAAGGGTCTTATGTTACTAAATGTTTATTGATTTTTTCATTATTTATTAATTAAAAGACATTCTTTTAAGTATATTTGTACAGAGCTATTTTTGAACAGCAATAACCTTTGTACCATCAATAAACGATAATCCGTTTTGATTGCTTGATCAATGTTCATGATGTGTGCCTTGTATTGCATTGTCAATATTTATTTTATTGGATAATACTATACTTGACTTATAAAATTTGAAGTAAATCGTATCTTATCAATAAAGTTATAACTGATGTGTTGTATTAACAGAATCAGACTGATGTGAATTTTTCAAATGGGCTTTTTCCTTCACATTTTCATTTATGATTACTTCCCAGAATTTTATCCTTATGAGTAACTTGTATCTGATGAATAAATGAATGAATAGATTGGACTGGGACAAGTTGCAATAAGGTAGATAGTATTAAAACCAACATGAAGTCTTATGGATATGGCAATTGTCATGACAATAGTGGCATTATTAGTACATGTGTGACCTAGCAATTTCTAAATTTTGGTCCTATCTTGGTTTTTGTTATATGTTAGGCCAACTCACTGTAATTTATACTAATAATACATAATATACATAATTTACTTTTGTTGTTGACAAATTACTTTTGTTGTTGCCCTCTGGAAAGCCGCCCCTCTTGACCTCCCCTAAAACTTTACTTTAAGTTGATCTTTTTATTTCAGGTATATACATTAAGTTTAAGGGTTTCTGCACGGTGCACTGGCGGACGAGCCATACGCGGAGGGTAAATGGCAAGACTGAAACTTATTATATAGACCATAATTCCCATGAAGAATATGTGAATCAGAAAATATACTTGATCGGATCAGATAGTGGTAATGACTAGTGCTTATTAAAAGTTCAAGGTTTTAATACTAACATTGGACCATCATATATAGAGTAGAAGCAGTATAGTTCCAATGAGCTCTATCACCTCTACTTAATTTCTAATGTGAAGAAAGTGGATGCGTTCTGACTGACTGCAACTGCAATATGAAACAACCATTTTAGTTTTCAGGTCGAACTACTGTTCTGTTAGGAGTTGATTACAGATGTAGATGGGTGACAATGATCAATTACTATCAGTAAGTTTGTATGGTCATTTGCTACTTCAATCTTAATTAAAAAGAACATAATTTCAAAATTACTAGCTTCTAAGTTATCACACATAAGCATTTTTTTCATCACACCAACCTTTATGCTCATCATGGGGCTACCATAATGATGATTACCTCAATATTATTAACCATTTGACCCACAGGGGAGCAAAAGATAAGGCCTGGCCACTATGAATATCCCTTCCAACTGATGATTCCGGGGAACTGCCCATCGTCACTGGAGGGCACAGTGGGGCACATCCGGTATGAAGTGAAGGCGGTGGTAGACCGCGCATTCAAGATGGACCAGGAGAAGAAAGCAGTAGTCAGGGTCATCTCGCCTTTGGACCTTAATGCTGAACCTGGTGTCAAGGTATACTTAAATATTGATCATTCGCGCATAGAACCCTTTGTGGTGCGACTCCGGCGGCACCACTGCTCCACCTATTTCTGCCTTATAACAGCAGTGTTAAGCGCTCCAGCTTAGTTCTCGGGAGTAGCGGCGCATCAGTGGCCGACCACAGGTAGGAATATCTTATCCTATCTGGGGTTGATTACAGATGTCCATGGGCGGCAGTAGCCACTTACCATCAGGTGGACTGCATGCTCGTCTGCTACTCCTATATTATAAAAAAAATCTAAATATATATAACTCAAAGGTGACTGACTGACGTAGTGATCTATCAACGCACAGCCCAAAACATTGGACGCTATGACGTAGGCATCCGCTAAGAAAGGATTTTGATCAATTGTACCCCCAAGGGTATAAAATAGGGGATGAAAATATTACTTCGTAACGCGAGCGAAGCCGTGGGCAAAAACTCGTATATATATAAGAAAGGGTTCAGGGGGTTCGCACTACCCCTTACCATAAGTGTTTACTTTATGAATATCTTAGCACAAAGTACTTAAGAGGAATAAATATTTATTGACCTTTATTGTATTTGGTTTACCATCAAGTGATAAGTAGAATGTAGCATTAGGGCATGCAATCTACCTGATGATAAGTGGTCAATGATGTCTCATAATTATATGAAAGCAACTCCATATCGAATAAGAGTTTTCGTTGAAGCCAATTACAGATCATACAGATTTACCACTCCTAAGTATTAAGATGGCCTTTAGACTTGAAGGTTACCAAAGTCATGTCAATCAAAATGCAGAGCTGTCTTCCAAAAAATGTTTGTAATAATAAAATATTTTTTAATTACCAGGATCCAATACAAATGAAAATGAACGAGACTTACTACTGTTGCTGCGCCCGCTCGGGCAGGGTAGAGGCGGTCATCAAGCTGCCTGCCTCGGGGTACTGCCCGGGACAGGTCATACCCATCGAGGTGTCCTGTGCTAATGAAGGTTCTGTCACCATTGACTCTATCACCTTCAAGCTGAAAAAGGTAAGGTTTAGTTCGCTTCAGTGGCGTTAGCATTAGGGCTATTATGGAAATGAAAACTCAAAAACTTAACATGTACAAAAATAAATATGGGTTATAAAAATACATACCACACTATTTGCATGATATTTTCAGTAAATTAAACTTTAAAAGAGTTGAAGCTTTTACAAAATCACGAAGTTAAGAGATATTTGTCTACAGGTGGCCGTGTCTTTAAAGTAAAGCTTGTAAATAGCTAACTAACAAAACGAAAAATGAATGAAAAACGTGTGCTTCTTGGGAATCAGACAGAAGTAATAACTTAAACTAATCTAAATTGAACTATTTAATATCGAAATTGTTTAATTTTAGTAACCGGAGAAAAGCTCAGGTTATTACCAATTTTTTTTGTTAAATATGTGTATTATGCCTATTGCACACTAAACACTGAGTGATGCGAAAAGAGGAGAAGCGTCTGTCAGACATACGGCTAGAGCTGTGGTTATTCGTTAGTGAAAGGGAAACTAAACAGACGGGGGCCGTGAAGCGTTACGTAACGAAGCGGTTTACCCTCCCATAAGAGGTTATCGCTTCTCAAATACAGAAAATGGGTTAACAAACATTAGAAAAAATATAATCTTCTCATACGATATAATGATTTGAATATTTTCATGTCGCAGGACACAACATTCCACGCGGGCGCCACGAAGACGGAGAGCGAGGTGCTCGCGGAGCTGGAGTCGGGCGAGGTGCGCGCGGGCAGCAGCCGCCGCTTCACCGCCGAGCTGACTGTACCCGCTATCGACTCGCCCAACGTGCGCAACTGTCGATACATCAGCATCGACTACGAGTTGAAGGTTCGTGCTCTATGGTGGTAGAACATTTTGTGGTTCGACACACGAAGCAAAAAAAAATTCTATACTAATATTATAAAGAAGAAAGATTTGAGTGTTTGTTTGTATTGAACACGCTTCAAAACTACAGGACCGATTTGAAAAATTCTTTTACCATTAGATTCCTTGATAATCCGTGATGAACATAGGGTATAGAATATTTCTTGTACCTTATAACTGCAGTGAACGCTTCTGTGTTCTGTTTATTTTTATAATATACGAGTACCAGTCCTCTATGGTGGTGGAACATTTTGTGGTTCAACTCCAGAGGCAACACTATATCTATTTTGCCTTTTAACAGCAGTGTGCGCAGCTGTGTTCTGGTTTTTTTTATAATATAGAAGTATGCACTCCACCTGATGGTAAGTGGCTACTACCGCCCACGGATATCTGTAATCAACCCCAGATAGGATTAGATTCCTACCTGAGGTCTGCCACAGATGCGCCGCTACCGATCATAATTAAACTGGATCGCCTCGGAAAAGTATGTCTCCCTTACCACACCCTTCAAACTATGCAGGTTTCACAGGTGTGGCAACTGAAACATTTTCTCCACGCCCTTCAAATCAGAACACAGCACTGTTATTAGGCAGGAATATAGTAGGTTGTGGTGAGACCGGAGTCAGACCACATAGAGTTTTACCACTTTCAAATATATTTGTATAGGGCTATAGTGACTTTACTAAAAGTATGTTATATGTAATTTCTTATCTTCTCCACTATTAAATATGCTTCGATGATATTTTTTCTGCTAAATAAACCTTTATTTACAGGTCATTCTAAGCCCTGACGGCTGCCACAGCAACACATCGCAATCTCGAAAACTAGTTATTGGTACAATTCCCCTCATGGAATCCGGATATATTCCAAGCCCTCAGGACCAGATGGGCCAACAAAATGTTGCTGTCGTCAATCAATCATTCCAATCTGCCTATCCTGGCGCAAACCCTTATCCTGGACAAAACTCACCTTACCCTGCTGGGAAGGCCCAATACCCGACTGGGAATTCTCCATATCCGACTGGGAATTCTCCGTACCCGACTGGGAATTCGCCTTACCCAGGTGGCAACGCACCATATCCTGTTGGGAATGCGCCTTACCCAAGCAACACCCCTTATTCGGGACCTGTGGTCACACCATACCCAGCAACTTCCCCATACTCGGATGGGAATAACTCTTCAAACCCACCATACCCACCGCCATACTCCGAAGTTACTAATACTGCACCTTACCCTGTAGGTCCAAACATAGCTCCGTACCCAACTGACTCGCCGTCCAATCCGCCTTACCCCGTAACAAATTCGCCTTACCCACCCCCTACGAGCTCCCCCTACCAACCCCCGAAGGCGACGGTGACGGGGCTAAGGACGGGTACGCTGGGCTTCATGGCCCAGGGCAGCGCGATGCCGCAACTGCCACCGGGCGCGGGTGTACCTTACCCGACTAGTGTAAGTATTTGTAATTTTTTGAAATAAAACTTATTTTCGTCGTTAAGCTAAAGAAGTGTTACTTCAGTCGTGTGGTCTAAAACATACTGGTATTTAATGTTTTTTTTTTATAATATAGTATCAAACGAGCATACCATCTAAATGGTTGTAAGTGGCTAATCTCGCCCAAGGACATCTGTCATCTATCCCAGATAGGATTAGATTCCCGTGGTCGGCCAAGATGCGTTCCTACCCCCTGAGTACTTAGTTCGAACCCGCGTGGCGGAGCGGTCACCATGCCGGTCTGACGCGCACAGGGTCCCGGGTTCGATCCCCGGCCAGACTTCTAAATGATGAATTTAGATTTCTGATTCTGGGTCTGGGTGTTTGTGTATTTGTCTGGTTGTGTGTGTATGTCCACAGCACCCACGATACAGGGAATCCTAGTGTGGGGCTGTGAGTGTAGAAAGAACTCCTCGGGTAGAATATCTCGGAACACAGCAACAAATAATATTACTGTTATTAGGCAGAAATTGGTAAATGTGTTATATGCAAACAAGCTTCATTATTTTTGTATTCCACATAAATAACATGCACGTTTTTAATACTTCCTACTTTGTATGACGCAGGCCATATTAATTGACTATTATCATCTAGACAAAACCTTTTAACAAAACCACTACCGACGTCTTCATAGATTTTTACAGAAAAACAAAGCAAAAATAATTTACGTAAAATGTTGGTAAAATGTATGCATGGACAATTAACATAAGATGTGGTTTTATTACGACCTTAAAAACTAGATTTCAACGTAACTTAACGTAAAAACTTTAAATTCCTTGTAGGTAAATTAACTTCAATTGAAAAATTTAAAAATCGCTCATAATGTTGTCAACCATAAATAATAGAGCATAACTGTTTACGAAAACCGCCACATGCACAGAAAATGTGTCACGGCATGCAATAATTGTAATAACACCTTACTGCTCAGTAGTGGATAATGGCTAGTTAATTAATTACAATTATATGTTTGTATTTCAGCCTTCAGCCAGTCCTTATGCAGCAGCTAGCGCACCAGAGCCGGCAACGCCCGATGAAAAGAGTAAGTTGATAATTATAACCATTTTTTAATGATATGTATTCCCATTTTTTATAATATATATCACCTAGATTGCAACTTATTGAATGTATGTAAATGTTTTTTACCCATGTGATGAAAGTAGCAATACATAATTATTTAAGCGATAAAGTATGAGAGGCTTTAGATTTTTTATGTATCGCGAACGTATATGCAGTATGTGGGCGTAAAGGTCGAGGAAATAAATTTTTAGGCCGAAAATAAACGTTATGAACACACTTAATCGTTATTTTATGAAGTACTTTATGAAAAGAAGCTCAACCGAACACAATGGACGCGTGCGCATCGGGCGGTGGCTACGATCGAACTGACAATAAAACTGGCCGCCCCTCCAGCACTCGGTGTTACGTCATTATGACATGATATTTCGATATTCGTTAAAAGAGGGTAGTGATAAAAAAACACATAATATACTACACTAGCGTAATCGTGATATTTTTACGACGAGCCGTCACATAATATGTACAATAATGTAAAAATTACACACATGTGAATAAATAGAGAATTGGCATTGTTAGAGTAACTGCTATTCTTAATTAATCTTACCAAAATATCGTGCCTAGTAAAGTTCGAAATTTGATAATTACTAGTGTGCAGAATAAGTCATAATTGGCCGACCTTTGTCGACCTTTGGTCGTCAAAACATTCGACGGATAGATTATAAATTAGCGTTAGCCCACAGAGGTAAAAGTTTGATGTAAACAAAGTTACATGTAAATATGCATCTTAGTTATTCGTATGATGTAAATTATAGTCCGATTCATAATTAGGTGTCCAAAGTGTAAACAAAGGTGTTGAACTATCAAGAAAATACGTTTGAAATGGTAGTTTCTTATTTTTGACTATATTAAAGTAGTACAACGTTAATAAAATAGTAAGCTAAATAAATTAAGACCAATTCACATTTTTTAATATTAAATTACCTCCATTCATTCCATATAGTAATAATAACAAAAAACAAGTTTTATGGTAGAACATTCGAATGTGATAATGGGATCCAAACATCGAGATCCAACAATCGGGATCCAAACATTTTTTTTGCCGCCATTTTTTAGTTTCGTAGCTGATAACACTAGAAATAAAGATAAACTGGCCATACCTCAATTTAGATTAAGCCAGATGTGTAGGGGAACTGTATTCGTTTCTGCAATAAAATACCAAAAGACATTATTGATCTATCCGAGAAAAGGTTTAAATCTACTATAAAATTAACTTTATGTAAAAAAGCTTATTACATTGTAAATCAGTACTTAAATGATAAATCCGCATGGTATGACAACTCCAGCTACAACATCAATAATTAATTATGTGTACCACTATGTAAAATTCTATATTATTTCCCTTTAAAAGATGCACATATGCACACGTATGGAGTTTATTGCGCCGTTTCTTCTCCATAGCGAAATACATTCCGAAGCAGTGGTAGTTTGTTGACTTTCAAAAAGTATTCTATATGAATCAATTTTGAATAAATGAGATTTGAATTTGATATTATTAATTTTCGTGATCGTGATCGAACTCGAATGATCTCTCGTTTTCATAGCGCGTTTGTTAAGGTTTACAATACCTGTAATTGTATTGTGACAATGACATTTCTTTGTTTACATCTTGGACACCTAATTATGAATTGTTTTATATGTTTCATATTTTTATTTAATAATGAATCCAATTATTTTCTATTTCAGAAAACCCAATGCCCTAAACAGCGCGGTGAGGATATTCTTCAATGGCAAAACGGAGAAGCTTATGAGGAAGGTTACTTTTTTTTAATCTATACGACTTAAATATACTTCAATAAATAATAAGGTGACTTAACTTTACTTATGAAGATATACAGCCTTTTCTATATACATAAATTGTGATAAAATTCAAGATTTTTTTTAAATATTCTGAATGTATTAAAAATCAGCAACAATTTTTTTAAGCTGCCGTCTACATTTTAACGCATTTTTTTATTTTATTGTTTTATATTTTATGTTTTTGAACTCTTTAAAAATATTATATAGTAATGTTAAATATATGCTTTAAATTCTGCAACTATTATTTAAACATCTATCGACAATTTAATGATTTTTTATATGTATATTTTTTGACTTGTTTATATTTTGTTTTTTGATCTTTAAGATTTTATATAAATATAAGCTATTCGTTGTATTCGTCTTTAAGACTTAAATGGTTTTTTTTATGAATAATAGTATTACGTAACACAACATGATTATTAACATAAAATAAGTAAGCAGGAAGTGTGTAAGATCCATATTATATGTATTTGTTCAGATTTTTACTGAGTCGATGTTGTTTAGGTGGAAATACTGAAATTTGTAGAAAAGAGAGAGGATTGGAAATGTATGTATGTAAAAAATACTAAAACTCCTTACGTAATTCTCGAATGACCTCTTGTAAACAGCCAGACTTAGAAAAATCTAAATTCATTATTTGGATAATTCACTGATTCTAGATTACTAGAGTAATACGGCCTGATGACAGGCCGGTACATTAACCACTACGATAAGCGAGCTGCCAACAGTAGGTAGTAACTATTATTGAATAATTTGTATTTTGCAATCTTAAAGACTCATAAATCATACTTAAAACCATACTACCTTCATTTTTTTTGAAAAAAATGACAATAAATCCCACCAGATGTCCTAGTTCGGCGTTAGGGAAAGTACTGTTGGACTACCTCAGCGATTTGTGCCTTTATTACTAATACTATTTACTACTTTATGATTCGTCCACATTACACACACTAAACGTGTCAGATACGTGATGTATCAGACAAAATAAAAAAAAAATCGGTGACATTGTGACTGTCAACGTCTCCGCAGCCGTGTAACTGATATAAAAAGTTACATTCTGTAATAAAATATTGTCTGTAACTGTACGTGTATGACACGCTCAGTGTCTGTAGATGTAAACCAAACTTTATACACCTTTTTACCTCTGAGTGTCTTACAATATTGCCATGTGATAATTATATGTCTTTTATTGACTATATTTATGTGTGAGGTGCTTAACGTTGACGTTACTGTATAAGATAAGAATAAATTCGCATAATATTTTGTATTATTTGTAAGTAAATATAAGGAAAAAATGAAAGAAATTTAATTTGAAATCTTATTTTCGGTAATATTTGTTGGCACAAAAACTTATTTAAAAAGCATTTAAGTAAATATAGATTTAGTAGTCCTATATTGTTTAATCTTCCATGGTTCGTATATAAGTCTCATTATAAACATTCTTGTAACCTGATAATACTGTTAAATTTATTAAAAACAAAATAATAAGGGTTTGTTAAACAAAAGTTGGTAATGATTGTATCGTGTGCCTTGTTTGTAGTGGAAGCGCTTATAGTATGGTGCTGGCATCTACAATGATATGTTAGGCACAGGGCCGGATTTAGGGAAGCGGACTAATGCCCCAATGCCTCCACAATAGAGCAAATATATGTATATCCTTTCCAATCATTAGTAAGTCCTAAAATATTTTTTTGTTGGATAAGTAAATTTTCTAGAAAAGGTGAAAAATTCCCTGTTCGTTGTAAAATAATTAGGGGCTTCCTTTGTTGCCAAGGGACTCTTTCTTTCATATCGGGCTCTGGTTAGATGAAGCAACCGCGATTACTCCTTGTTATGATCGTAAAATACTATAGACTAAGCTAGCTTAAATCACTTTAGAAGCAGAACGTTTTGAAAAGAAGTTCCGTATATACTGTAGATTTTTTGGAAATTCCCTCCCTAAAAGGTCTAACTAAAAGTAAAGTTACTTACCATATATATTACTAAAAGATGAATAAACATTTTGATGAATTTGTGAACTAGCCGCGTAATGTGGAGGCCAAAGGATTCTTGGTATATTGATTGGTCGAGAAAAGTGTGCCATAAAATTATATTTTTCGTATTTTTACATAATTTACGTGTTAAATCAGTTCAATTATTGTTAATTCTGTAACCGTGGCCATAACGCTATATTTAACTAGTCGCATATTAATATTAAGTGAATATTTGTTAAAATTTTATTAATTTTGATTTTTTATTGTTGTTTACACAAGTTAGTTTAAGTATAAGTCAAACTCAGGGGCCTTAGGCTGAAGTCACACGGAAGACTGGGGCGAGAACTTTGCAGCAATTTTGTTATATTGTGTGACCTACGCTTTAGACCGCAAACTAAACTATAACTTTTATACACGAGTTTGACAACGTACTTATATACCAATACATTTTATAAGAGCATTTTTTAATTAATTTTTAAATAAGACATTTGTATTTTATTATTAAGATTTTTTGAAACATTTCGAATACTTTTTGGCTTATGATAAAAGATTATGAATTATATAATATGACTATTGGAAACGTTTTTTTATTTGGCAAGGGGAAATCGTATAAATATATATTTCTGGGTTTTAGTCATGCACGTTTTTTTGATTAATTTCACCTGAATGTCGTAAGTACGATACTTTAACAGTATTTTATTTTATATTACATTAGTACGATATAATTCAAAAATTAAACTTCGGCATGTTTCGTTCCATAAAAACAAATTTAATATTAAAGTGGAAATAAATAATGATTTTAACAGTTATCTCCAACATAAATTTTACATACTTAAAAAAGATCAGGAATTATAAATTATTGATTTATGCCACAGCCAAGGCGTAGTACTCGTATTATAGATAAATTGTTTTAGTCATTATGGTATCGACAGAAAGTAAAGCAATTAACCGATAGATTCATTATATCTTGATACAATACCCAAAGTGGGGCGAGGGGAGATACTTCCCCCCTCACTCATTTGGCTCCTTATAAACTTACTTATTTTGTCGTCATTTTCTGAATTGAACAGACGGAAACTTGTACAAAGATACCTGTTGTCATTTTTTTGTAAATTTTGAACACTAAAACAAAAGTTTGAAGAAACCAAAATTGTAATAATGGGGTTCGACGAAGGCAAAATAGTATTTGATAATGGTACTGGAGTTTACTTCACTGGTCAAACTATTTCTGGAAAATTAATATTTGATGAAGAGTCCGAATTAACTTTTAGAGGTAAGTACATAACATTTGCTTTAACTGCGATAGCCTACGTGCAATTCAGCTTCAATAAGTAGGTGCGTTCAATTCCTAGACACCTCAGATTTTTCAAACTGATATGTGTATTAGAATTTAATTATCACTTGCCAGCAGCAGCGCAGTAATAGATTGACGACCACGACAGCGGACGATAAGCGGTCCGCCTGTTGGCTACTATTGATGGCAACTTTTAGTGGTCCCCACGACTGTCCAAAATAGCTGTTAATTGTTGTCAAAAAGGTGTAGTGAAGGAACCATCCTTTAATCCTTTGTTAAGAATCTAATGTTATCTGGGGTTAATTACAGATGTATATGGGTGTAGCCACATACCATCAAGTGGACTGCATGCTTGTCTGCTACTCGTATATAACAAAAAAACTTGTTTAATAAAGATAGCCTACACAAATTATATATTCGATAGGAGCCAATGAGCAGCAATTGTGACTGTGGCAAGCCTTCGTAACAAATATTCCGTTAATGATTTTTTAATCGCATTAAAGTTTAAAGCAAATATTGTAATGCATTAAAAGATAATGCTAGAATTATTAACACAAAACCCTACTACCTACTTCGGTATCTACTTCAGTACCAACCTAGGTAACTCCCTATTGTCTTTGCAGGCATATACGTCATCTTCAAGGGATATTGCAAAGTGCACTGGCGGACAGCTAACACGATGATATTGAACGGCAGGCAGATCACGACGCATTATGTGAATCATAATTCGTACGAAGAATATTTTAACGAAAAGTTCTACTTAGTTGGATCTGAAAATGGTAATCTTTTAGTGTCTTTTTGACGAGGCCTTCAGTATAACTTTTGTTTTTTTACGTGGAGAAATCCTACTTGGGTTCCTCTCACATGCGGGAGCAGCAGAGAGGATATGCAGGACCCTTTGTCGGGACCACCTAGCTACGCCAGTAGCAATAGTCCTATAGTATACCTACTCTAAGGGCTGCATATACATATTAACTAGTTACATTTTTATCTCTTGAGGTGTTAGTTGTGGTAGCATAGAGGCTAAAAAATCGGACTTAGGTAAGCTGAAGGTCTGAGGTTCAAATCTGGTATGAATCTATCATTGTTCCACCGTATGGCCAATAAGGCTGTTTCAAAGAGTAATCTAACTTGATCCAGTAGGGATTCGTAAACTATTATGTAGATTCTAATGAACGTTTTGTTTTTAAAGCATAAATTATGGCCGCAATATTTATTTCCTTATATTCAAGTCAAAGGTCAATCAATTATTTTTGGTGTAAAATTACAATAACATATTTACTTATCTAATGGGATATATATAGGTACAGCGATAATTATAATCAGGATCCGCCCTGGCTCGCCGCCGGGGTTTTCGAAATATGTACCTACCTATCTTGCGTAATATACTGATATTTAATACGAATTTTAGGACACGTAAACATGTGTATGAAAATACTGCTGTAATTTATGGGGCTATTGAAGTATTACTTAAGTTTAATTTTTGTATATTTCTCCCCTTCCGTCTTTATTACGGTACAGAATACCTTTGATTCTGACATTTGCCCGTGAAAACATTGGACTTGAAACCTAAATTTTTTTACAAACCTAGAAATAATAATTGCATAACGAGGACGCGAGCACCATTTACACCCGTCAGTCCCCATATCCATCAAATTAAGCGAATCAAAACCCCTTCTTAACGCCCTACGCGTTAAGAAGGGGTTTCTTAATATTTGAATGACCCCCAACTACGTACCTACGAATTATTATTTTATTTTAGGCGAAGAAATGATAAAACCAGGACATCATGAGTATTCCTTCGAATTCCTGATTCCTCCAGACTGCCCGTCGTCCTTGGAGGGCACGGCAGGACACATCCGGTACGAGCTAACCGCGGTGGTGGAGCGCGGGTTGAAGACGGACCCGGAAAAAATGGCTTTAGTTCAGATCATCGCTCCTTTGGATCTTAACACTGAACCAGATGTCAATGTAAGCTTAATGGCTTTTTCTGACGGAGAGTAGTCCTCTCTGGGACAAACATTTACTTTATTTATTTTTGAAAAGTTTACGTATGGCGTGGTAGATGTAAACGTCTCAAACACATTATAATACCAATCAACGTAAGACAAAATGTAAGAAAGGAGTTCAAGATCGCTATTATAATAGTCTGGTCCTAGCAAAAGAAAAGGGAAGTATGAAAATGGATGGCTAAGAATTCTTTAACGTAACCTGAAACTTACAACAACGTACGCGTACAACAGAACTTATTTCTTGTTTCCATCTACATGTGACCCGTGTAACAGATATTGGACAAGTTACATCGAACACAATAGTTAGCATTAGTATGCTCAAAACAAATTATACCTTTTTTTTTGTTTACGAGGGGGAAACCTTCAAAAAGTACCCAGTGTCGTGGGAGCGACACGGGATTATGTGGGATTCTTACCGCACTAAAACCCCCCGGTGGCCGTCCTCAGCGTTGCCAAGAGGACTCCGGGATCTCCTACGGAACGCAACCGGAGCCCTCTGAACGCGTTGCCCCTTCGGGCTCCTCCTAGGTGAGCTTCAGGACTCACCACACCGTCAGGTGCTTACAACGGTATGCGACCACACATACTGCCGTCCTTCCCGTAGTTGCTTGCTGGATGGCTCGACCTCCCAATCTTGGCGCCCGCAACCCCGGAAGCCCCCTTTTAGTCGCGTCTTACGACAAACAGGGAATACCGTAGCCCTATTCTAGTCCCAGGACTACAGGGACGAACAAATTATACCTACGACTACAATATTCAGATATAGCCTATAATTTTCAGAAATCAGTGGAGTTGACACTCGAAAAGGTATTCCACAGCTGGTTCGTTCGTTCTGGAAGCGTGGAGGCAGTGGTTAAACTGCCCCGCGCCGGGTACTGCCCGGGACAGTCCATCCCCATCGAAGTCAGCTGTACCAACATCGGCTCTGTACCCATAGAGGCCATTGCCTTAAAACTTGTAAAGGTTAGCTTTTGTTTTGTTTTGCATGACATCATAATTTAGTATTTTGAAATGAGTACATACTATACCTGTTCAGTCCAAATGTTAAGATTAGGCAAGCAGCATGTCGGTTTGCAAGTTGTATAATAATATACCGTATTCGGAAGTTACTAGAACCAATACACACAACACATACAACACATGTGGGCATACCGGAGACATATAATAATTATAATTATTTTTAAGTTTCTCATTCTAAGTTATGTAAAAGTCTTATGAGAAATAAAGATTCTTAAACCTAAAAAAATATAGTTTGAACGGGGAGATGCTACCATCACAACTATTTCTAGTATATAGACTCCTAATCTATATCGAGTTAGTTACAGAAGCCCGTTGACTGCAGTGATCACTTACCACCACTACATACTGTCCACGTTTCCTACTTTAATCATATAAAAACAAACAGAAAAATCCTTAAAGCGCTGGTCGTCGTTTAGAGTTTTCACAGCTACAGTTTAACTAATATACCTACTTTAGTTTAACTACTTATAGTTTAAAAATAAACGCTTTTAGGAAATAACGTTCCACGCCAGCGGCACTAAGACTGAAAAGGAGACTCTTACGGAGTTGAAGTTGGAGGAAGTTCCCGCGAATACCACCCGCAGCTTCACGGTAGAGCTGGTGGTGCCTGCCACCGACTCTCTCAACGTGAAGAACTGCCGGTATATCGACATTGACCACCAAGTACAGGTCAGTGATGCTAACGGCCGTTTTTTATAGTAACCACTGTAATGTTTAAAGGTGGTAGAAGCCTTTGTGGTTCGACTCCGGCGGCACCACCGCCACACCTATTTCTGCCTAATAACAGCAGTGCAGCAGCATAACGGCACTGCTGTGTTCCGGTTTGAAGGGTGTGGTAAGGGAGACATACTTTTCCGAGGCGTTCCAGCTTAGTCCTCAGGGGTAGCGGCGCATCTGTGGCCGACCTCAGGTCTAATCCTATCTAGGGTTGATTACAGATGTCCATGGGCGGCAGTAGCCACTTACCATCGGTGGACTGCATGCTCGTCTGCTAATCCTATATTATAAAAAAAAAATGAGTACTATCAAATATCAAATGACGGTTTTTAAACGAAATGCGATTAGCAAAATGACGTCCTTCAAATTCCAATATGGCCAATGTCTCAATTTTGTAATTTTTAACATGCTTTTATCAGCGTGATCTGTATGGATATACGAGTAGGTATGTATGCATGTAACGGTATCTTTGAACGCGATTTTACCCAGTTGCATATTTGAATGGTCAGTTAAATGTAAAAATCAAGAACCGGTGACAATACACGATTTCAATAATGTTATTTCATTATCTTTATCAGGCTTTGTACGAAATTATATAAATAATTGTACATTTCCGAATTAAATTGATAAAAAAGCATAACAATTGATACTCGTATCAAGCACCCCACGCTATTAAAACAGTAACATTAATTCTCGTCCATCATTTTATTTTTACATGAAGAAATATTTTGTAGCTTCATTAACTATAAAAGGGTAGTTTACAGTTTATTTAACTATAATTTATATATAAACTATAAAGGTTTTTTTTAAATAAACTTTTATTGGGTATTGATGAAAAACGAAAACTAAAATCTTCAAAATTTAAATCCGATTACAAATTTAGTTTAGAAATAAAAGCGTTTTACATTTTTTAAAGCAAGGTAATACAAAAATGAGCATATAGGTAATTATATAAAACGCTTTACGTTCCCAGGTCACCCTGAAACCTCACGGCTTCCATCGGGCCACGTCAAAGTCACACAAGATACTCATTGGAACGATCCCATTACTCAGACCTTTAGCTGCCGCGTCGAAGAATAAGATGGCACAACAGACTGTTCCCGACGTCAACCACGCTTCATTCATTTGAGAATACTTACCTCATTTGAAACACTTTTTGAGCAAACATTAAATTACGTCATTTGGAATCACATTCACGCAACTCTACAGCGACGGCTTTTAGGCGAACATTA
Organism: Epargyreus clarus; assembly: GCF_041222505.1. NCBI lineage: Eukaryota > Metazoa > Arthropoda > Insecta > Lepidoptera > Hesperiidae > Epargyreus > Epargyreus clarus. The sequence continues at coordinate 13,278,900 of NW_027332225.1, read as the reverse complement.
AATAGCACAAAGAAGTACGTTGCTACCGCCAAGCTATCCTAACCTAACCTCACCGACGGTAACAAAAAAGATATACTGCTTTTACACACTTTAATATAACGAATGAATATCGAATATTATGTTTAAATGAAAAATGATTTTTTTTAGTAAAGTGATAAACTACTTGGTACATTGTATTTTTTACATTTGCAATAAAATAAGTCATAATTTTGGAGTTTATATTATTTAATCTTAAATCTTATATTTATTTATGTATGCGCTATATCATGTGACTGTTTCATGTACAAAAATATACAAATGTCAAATTATTTATCTATGTAGTTGAACATATTATGAGTAATATTTTGTAATTAACTATATAATCAACCCAAATTGTATTTGTATGGAACCAAGTTTATTCTTACCTACAAAATCAGATAAAGTTACTCCACCCCTAGAGAAAAGTAAACAAGCTGTCCTGCAATAAAACGATTTCAGTAAGACAAGTCGAAGCATACAGGCAGAGGGACGGCTCAATCAGGAAAATACAAAAGTGGGATTTGAATTTAGGCTTTGTACAGATCCATTGACCACCGCGCTGGCCAAGTGCGATTTGGTAGACTTCACACACTTAAGATTTTTTAAGAATACTCAGGGTTCTCCACGATGTTTTCCTTCACCGTAAGTAAGTGATAATTAATTTCCGATATTCCCATACTTTTACCACAACTTTGAAAAATCAGTGGTTCGAACTTCGCACTCCCCGATTGGGAGGCCGAGTTTCAATTGCTACTATCACCACCGGACGTATAATTTGATTAATAAAATTAAATGATATCGTTGAAGCAACCGTGGGTGTCGGTTTTTATAGTACCTAATCCCAAAAACACAGGCTCAATCGGTGCTAAATAACTAACCCGGCCGGACGCCAACTTACAGCATTTATCCGAATTTCGTCAATTGTTTATCTATAATTGTTTCTAATTTATAATTCGGAACAAAGTGCCTAAGTGCGTACTAAATTGAGAGTACTTTTAGTTAGTGAGATTTTGTAACGATTAGGCTTAAATACTTACGCTAGATTGACTATTGCAATGGGGTTCGATAAGTGGAATATATTTACGAATAGTCCTGACGAAGAAAATGTATTCTATTCCGGTCAAACGATAAAGGGCAAAGTAGTTATCGATCAAGACAAAGAAAAATCTTTTCGAGGTAAATATTTTGTTATTTTTTAGGAGAAGTATTTTCTAATGCGCTTAGCATTAGAATATACTTATCCTAGTTACAATCCTAGTAAAGAACAATGTTACAAAAACAATGGCTTTCGTATATTTGTACTAATTTATTCATTTTACAAAAGGATGACTTTTGTCAATTATTATTACAAGAAATACACAGGATGTTGTTTTCATTATTGCAAACAAGTATACAAGTGATGCTTTCAAATGGGCTTTCATGGCGAAATCCGAAAATATATTAATTTACCTACTAAAAATGTTGAAAGGAGTTACGAGGCCGGTTTTGATAAAATATAAAACTGCATTATTCAATAGTTTTTTCAAAATATTTTTTCCCTAACTTGAAACCGAATGAGTTAATGTTTAATAACCTGTATTAAACCACTATCGGGTAGTGTCGCTAACCGATAGTGGTATGAAATAGGGATATTTCCGTGTAAATGTGTTGCGATATTTCCGAACGGTCTACGTTACCTTCTAAATTAAATCAAACTCCAGTCGCCCCTTACCTGGTTTTGGCCATAGATGACTTGCTATTCCTGAGGAGTAATTTGGCACGCCTGGAATAAGTAGTTATATCTTTCATACCACACCCATCAAACCGGAACACAACAGTGCTTAACACTGCTAGTGGTGTCACCGGAATCAAACCACAAAGGGCTCTACTACCCTCAGAATCCACCAAATGTGACAATCGGTGCGAAGCTACCTGAAATATACAATAATAAAATACCTGAAATTTCGTGGTCGGAGGCCTTATAACCTTAGTAATATAATAACAATTAGTTTGACCTTATTTCCTTTATCCATTTCAACTTGAAAGTCGCCATATACAAAGCTACGGTGTATGTGTCGGATATTGTATGTTCCTATCTCTTCAGTTCATCCGGTTTAGATATCATAAACGTAAAAAATGTTAAAAACAAGCTTTTATTTATATTGGTGTACCTACTAACGGGAAAAACAAAATATTTAATGAAGCAATTCGAATGATGTGGTTTGACAATGTGTCGCCTGGTGATAGTTATAATCAAAAAGAAAGGAAGGAAACATAATAATATAACACTAATATAATAGGATATACAATTAAAATTTGAGGAAAACAATAGATATGTATATAAACAACATTCTAAACTAAACTATATATATTATACACCTAAATAAAAAACTTTATAAAAATACTAACTATAATTAAATATAATAGGCTTCATCCAAATTGTTGTCCTTCGGAAGAGTTCCCAAAACACTGGCGACATTACCCCGCTGAATAGCTAAGCTAATTCTCTGTCCGAGGTAAGCGCCAGCCCTTTGGTCATTGGTGCACTCGATCAATCGCTTGGAAGGATGTTTATAGAAAGATCGAGCGTCAGAACCCCACGGTCCCATTGTCTCCACGCCAAACGGCAAAAATATGTAGTCTCTACTGAGACTTGCATACTTCTGCAGTTTGCGTATCTCAGCGTCGGTAGCCACAACACCAGCTGCCCTTGATGATAACGTAAGATGGGACGGTGCCAGTGTGTCAACGCACGTAGCATCCCACACAAGACACCTCCCATTCTTCCACGGTATCAATGTCAAACCGTCAGGCCTCCTGCCATCGTCACGCACAACACCGTTCGGCTCTAATTGAGGATATTGACAATTTATAATTACATTATATATTTTCATTATCGTATTCAGACATAGGCCCTATATTGTAGTCCAGATGATCCAAATTTATCTTGGTATGGAGGCGAGTTGGTCTTCAACGGTCAAAAGCAAAATGATCCATGATTTTTGTTAATAAACTACTAGAAACTCCTTCAGTGGTTATCATTTTTTGCAACGTATTTAAATTATATAATTTTAATCAATATGCAATACTTAAAAATAAATTACTGAAATTGTATTAAGTGTAAGGAAGCAAACTAATATTTTACTTATAATGGTAAATGCGTAGTGTCGTACCATCGAATTCACTACCTGCTAAAATAGGTCGGCACTCTCTGTAATAAAATATATTTTACCCAGTTTTTATTGTTCCGTGATATTTTACTTATCATAGAAATACATAATAAAAAAACTAATTTAAAATATAGCCTATGTCACTATTTAGACTAATTCAACGACACCTTTTATGGTAGAATCCGTCAAGCCGTTTGGGTTGCTGAGCGTAACATAAATGAGACGTACCTACACATATGTCCCTACGCTTGGTTATTGAAAATTTAAATTTGAAAATAATTACGTTCAAAGATTTTTATGTGCAGGTGTCTACGTTGAGCTGAAGGGTTATTGCCGAGTAAAATGGTCAAAAATAAGATATACGGAGTACAAGTACCAAGAGTATGTCAATGAAAAGCTGTATATCATTAGCTCAAGGGATGGTAAGTTTTTATTTACCAGAGGTTATTTTTAACCGATTTCTTCTTACGCACGCACACGTTACCCCTATGTACCTATCTACTTTGTTTTATCGTGTATATTCCGCCCAATTAGTTCAGTAGCTTCAAATATTCTTGCAAATAGACAGTGAAAAATTAAACGATCTTGTCTACGAAGCATGAAAATGCACATGAAATTCAGCCACTAGAAATGTGAATAGTGGGCGTAACTGAAGTCGAAAAAAAGGTCGGCTATTCTCTGTAATAAATTGATAGTTTTGGAATAAACTTATTTGAATAGGCACACGTATTTTTTCAAATAGATGTACCTATTCAAATAAGTGTATTTCTTCAAATAGGTGTACCTTTTCCGTAAAAAAGTTTTCAATTTTTCTTGCTTTGTACCTATATGGTAATAAAGGATGTTCTAAACTGTATCTTAGTCGAACCAGGTAGAGTTCTACCACCTTATAATCTATACTATCTAGAGGGACACGCTTCATATACTTGTAGGTAAATTTAAAATGCAGCCAGGGCACTACGAGTACCCGTACCAATTCACCATACCACCGGACTGTCCTGCTTCGTACGAGGGTAAACACGGACATATCCGGTACGAGCTGAACCTGGTCGTGGACCGCACGCTCTTAAAGAACCAGGTGAAGTCGGTCTGCATCAGGGCGATCACACCTCTCGACCTTAACCCGTTACCTGATATCAAAGTAAGTTACTTTATATAATAGACCGTAGCTGTTTTTATTTAATTATATAACAAAATAAACAAATATACTTTCCAAATAGCGAGCGGTTAGAAATTTGGGCTCTCCATCGGGGGTCCGAGGTTCCGGGTCAGGCATGCACCTTAGGTAGTTATTATCACTTGCTTAAACGACGAAATATGGTTATTGGACGTATTTAGGTCCTGATTTTTCTCTTTTAATATTTATTAATTTTTAATATCAGCTAATATTATAGAAATAGCCAACGAGCATGCAGTCCATCGTAAGTACCTATTGCAGGCAATGGATATCTGTAATCAACCCTTAATAGGTATCTGAGATCGGTCACAGAAGCGTTGCTGCCCCTGTAGACTAAGTTTTCTAACTTCCGATCCGAAGCGTTCTCGTCTCGGACGTATGTCTCTCATACTACACCCTTCAAACCAGAACACAGCATCGTTTAATAATGTAATAGCAATATTGAGCGCTGAAATTGAGATAGCGGTGCCTCCAATTTAGGTAAATCTGTCTTTAATATTCTCGATTTCCAGGATCCAATACGATTGGAAGTGAATAAGACATATGGTTCCCGCCGCGCGGGCTCAAATCACATTGACGCGTCAGTGACTTGCCCGGTGTCCGGTTTCTGCCCGGGACAGTACATCCCCCTAGAAATTACGTGCGATAACACCAGTTCTACCAACGTCCGAAAAATTCAGGTTGCACTTATGCAGGTTAGTTTAACGACAAAATAGTTTTCGTGTTACTCATAAAATAAAGTTATTCCAAATTATTTTTATTGGAGACATATTCATGTTGTCAGATTATTATGATCACGGTGGCAAAAAATAGAAGTATTATAACAAATGTAAATGTACAAAAATATTATAATTATTTGTTAAGGAAGACATCTTTTCACCGACCTATACCCGGAGTGTGACGAATTCGACCGTTGCACTGGGCAGTCCACAATCAAGCGCAACTGTAATCTGTATCTTCTCCCAGGTAACGACCTACTATGCGACGAGAAAGAAAGTCTCGGTGGCGGAAGTGACGTCTGTGGCCGTGTGGCCGGTGTTGCAGCGCAGCATCCTGAAACAACAACTAGAGCTACGCGTGCCCAAGCAAACTGCCTTAAACGTTCGCAACTGCAGCTTGATCGACGTGGACTATTACCTCAAAGTTAGTATCAGTTAGCTACACGCACTCGTTACTCACGAGCTATGCTTTGATTCAAGTGTTTACCTGCAATATTCACAGAACTTTCCCCCACTTCTTCTTCTTCTCTCTTCTTCTTCTTCGTTCTTTCTTTCTTTCTTTCACTTTTCCCAGATATTTTGAGGGTGGTGAAACCCTCTGTCTACCACACACCTATTTCTGCTGAATAACAGCAATTTTAAACGCCACTGTTTCCTGGTTTGAAAGGTGTTGTAAACGAGACGTACTTTTCCGAGGCATTCTAGCTTAGTTGTCAAAGATAGAGGAGCATCTGTGACCAATCTTAGGTAGGAATGTAATCTTATCTGAGGTATGGCACATACTGAAGAGAGGTCCAATTGGATCTTTATCTTCTACCTACCGATTTTATTTTAATACATATTAACTTATATAAAAACTTTGTTTGAACGTGCTTGTCTAAAAGTCAGTACTGGAAACATCTTTTTCAATTTTAAGTACAATCTCTTCAGTTTTATGATGTCAGTAAAGTCCACACCATTTCAGCGAAACACAAAAACGCTTCATGCTAGAATATTATGTATTTATGTACTTATATATACGTAAGTTGGATTTGTGATACCGGTCTACAAATAATATTTTTTGCAGTTAACAGTGAAGCCTCACCATCGTCGCTCGTTTAGCTCGAAACTCCACCGAATAGTCATCGGCACAGTCTCACTACGCGAGCCCGATCAGCTCGAACAAGATGCTCCTATAGAAGTCTCCACTCCATCATCACCCTCTCCCCTGCCTGTCCCACCCTCCTCCCAGCCTTCCCCACCAACCAGCCAGGCTTCTCCACCAACCACACTGCCTTCCCCACCAGCGTGCCAGTCTTCTGCACCAAGTACCCTGCCTTCTCCATCAACCTGCCAGCCTTCCCCACCAACCTGCCAGCCTTCGTCACCAACAATCCAGGCTTCCTCACCAGCCAGCTTGCCTACTCCACTAACCTGCCTACCTTCCCAAGCAACCTACCTGCCCTCCCCACCTACCTACCTGCCCTCCCCACCAACCTACCTGCCTGCCCCAACAACTTACCCGCCTTTTCCACCAACATACCCGTATACCCAACCAACCTACCCACCTACCCAACCAGCCTACCTGCCTTTCCAAAACCCAATGGCCCATGCTACCTATTTTAATGGTATCCCTTGCGCTAATCCGTCAAATAATTTGTATCCTTATTCCGGTTCATGTAATTTGTATCCTTTCCATCCCCCATACACAGGCGATGGTTTTCTTGCTACTACAAATCAGCCACCACGTTACTCATTAGTAAGTATTTAAATATAGTTGCTAAAATATAATACGACAAAGTAGACGATACATAGAAAGGACTTTTTGATTAGTAAAATATTCCAAATTATACTCGTAGAAAAGAAATTACTTGACAACGTTAACACATTACTTTTCAGAAGACGTTTGATCATCTTATTGTGGATATATACGGAGTCCTTGCTTTTATACAAAATGATGCATGCAAGCTTAAAATAAAGATTTATTAAAGCTATTAAAGAGTTTGGGAAATTAAGTAAGCGCTTAAAATTTATTCATATTACAGTCTCGGGAAGCCCCGAGTGCGCCTGAAGCCGACGCAGACACCAGAGATAATTAAGTATGCCTACATACAAAACATCCAATGACAATGTTATGCATTGCTCACATAGATAAGACGCTCAGTAACCAAGAAACGTAAGACTCGAGGGACGAAAAGGCACAAAGGGTAACCCAACAGAGAATTTTGGAGGATTTAAAACCTATATTTTTCGGATTGTCTATTATTGTATCTTAACAATATAGTTAAGACACTAAATTTTCACGATGCATACACATAAGTTACCTACAGTGAAAAACATATTCGAAATTTAAAAAAAAATGTGTAGTTTGAATCGAACCACTTTGTGTGCGAGTTTGATTCGCACTTGGACAATTATTTTATGTCTGTTGTTATGATAATCATCTATAATAATTTGTAATAATATAATTTAGGTATTAGTATAGATAGTATGCTTTTAATAACTTGCTGTAGCATAATTATCGAGTAAATAATTGCATAAACATATTATAAATTTAAAACATAATGTCAAATTAACCTTAAGGTATTTTTTTATGATTAAAACAGCCAATCAATGGGCATTTATCAGTGTCCATCGTGGGAAGGTAACAGGGAGCTAGGGGGTACTGCGTGTGTGATTGTCTTCACACTTGACTTCACACTTCAACATAGAACTAAGATTTTACCTGATATGGACACATATTCAATATATAATATGGATATATTACCCTCATGTGTGGGTAAATCCTTTCTAAGAATAACTATGTGCTATGATTAAAATTATTATGAAAAATAATAATCAGAGTTGTAAATATTCTTTTTTATTTTAATTGTTTAAGCGTTTATAATAGTTACAATATTACCACACATAAAAAATATTATATTGATATATTTTAACAGCACCACAAAATACATTAAATGCATTGGATATAACATTTTTATAAATTTAAATACAGTTCAAAACTTCAAATACTTTGTTCAAATTTAATAGTCCGCGTAAAACTGCTACTCCACTCTGAATAAAGAAATGAATCGCGTCGCCATAGCAAATTGTATAACTACACCTGCTCGCAACAACTTCAGAGTGCACTAGCAGTTTGGCGCGGACTATATACTATTTACAAAATTTAAAAATTATACTTGAAATAAAATAACTATCAATGAATTAAAAAATATAAATATAGATTAAAAAGATTAGTCTTATATTATAGTTAACAATCTTATAAACTATGTTACTATGTACTCGTATAAAGCATTGTGATAACAAAATAATACAATATTAAATGCAATAAGAACAGTGTTTTTCAAGGCACGCCCTCCTTAATATGTTATCCACATATAGGTAGCGTAGGGTAATATTTGACGAAATTTTACCCTACGCTGTTTTAACCTGGTAGTGTAAATGTTCCATAATATTAAAAAAAAATAAAAATATTTTTATTAATGTTCATGATTACTAACATAGATTTTTAGTAAGAAATATATTTCTAAACTTTATCTTGTTTTTTTTACTAAAACTCGCGAACCCCTTCTAAGAAGTTTGTGACCCCTCAAGGGGTTCCGACACCCACTGAAAAACACTGCTGTAAAATATCAACACACACTGATTACTACAAAAATAGTATTTGTGTACACTGACTTTCCATATTGAGTATTTGCATGACAACATCACATGTTTCAGTAGTATACAATAGTAACTTCTATAATATATTAGAATTATCAGTGAAATCAATAGGTAAGACATTCACTAATTTTATTAATTTCTGTAAAACATAGCTGCTCGATTTATGCTTTAAAATTTTTAGCATGTTAAATTAGGCAAATCATGATAATTCTATATATACTCAAGATTAGTAGTTGTAGATAAAAACACTATCTACCTAATTATATGTATTGTAAAAAAGTGCATTATAAAAGTATAAAAACTCTTCAACAAACCAAAAAATTCAATATTCTAAAATAGGGTTGTAACGGAACTTGGCCTCCGTAACTACGAAAGTTCTGCAAAAAATCGTACCTCCGCCTTCGCACCCGCCTCCGTATAAACTACAAATTTTGCAGAGTTATTAAACAATTTGCATTTTTATTACGCTGACATACACGAGATGCGATGGCGATGGCGATGCTGGATAACGCGGCGGCCCGCCTGCGTGTTGCGAGTGAAATTCATAGATTAGTAAAAATTACACACTCCTAACAAGAAAATGTAACGAGTTTTGACAATTGAACTTGTCACTGTAATCTATTTTCGTGTTTGAAAAATATTTAAAAAATATAGTTTTTAGATAACTTACGAATGAAACTATATTGCTCCGCACTTTTTTCGATTTCGTGTTTTTGCGCCACTTATCGATTTCGTGTTTTTGCACCACTTAACTGTACATGTCGCCATTGTTTCGCGTAAATGACACTATGACAGCCATTTAACGGCTTCCTTCAATTACAAAGCAGTGAGATATCTGTACTTATCTATGGTGAAATTATCAAAAATCAATATACAATAATATTTATACATGCCTTACTTAATGACTGCCCCAAAACGACACCAGAAGAAAATGGGTTTGTGTTTATTTCAGTTTCAAGAACAAATAAAGCCAAATAGCTAAATACAAAAACAGAGTGTTTTATTTCACCTCCGCGATTGCGAAGCTCATCGCCTCCTCTTTGGAGGCCTACGTTACAACCCTATTCTAAATCTTATCCGCAAATATATGCCCTATATTCAATGACTTCGAGATAAAATATGTATTGTAGAGGTACCTAAACGTTTTCAGGTCGAATAGATAAATAATTGTGCTTATTCGAGTGGAACGGCCAGACACATTTAGTAATATCATATCTTTCATAGTGGTGGCGCTGAGGGTACTATAGTTTGTCCCGTAGGATAAGGGTTACTTACAACGGGCACCGGAGGAGGGTAACCAGTGTTTAGTGGTATATCAGGATAAGGTGGGAGAACTGGATTGGTTGGTATCTCCCCTGGAGGATAGGGAGGACAAATCGCAATATCAGGGGCTTTAAAACCAATTTCGTATGGGGGCTTCTTGCTGGGTAGTGGTCCAAATTGCGAAGGTAACTGAATATTAGCCAAATTTTCGTTTGAGATACGACCAATGTTGTTTATAGAACGGTTAGAAAGATTAATCGGGGTGGATATTCGAGGACCAGGTGCAAAGCCTAGCGGGTCATTTGGGTTGGGAATTGGAGCTTTTGGCAAATGCTGAGCTAACGAAGACTGCGCTAGTTCAGCCGGATCGCTCGTCGGTAGTAAGCCGATGATAATTTCTGATTCGTCCTCGACGTCATCGTTGCATCCTGACATTTTGATACTAACCTGTAAAATAAAAAGTAAGTTAGAAAAACCGCATGTTCGTTCTTTTTTACTCGTGCATTCACTTGCTTGAATAGCTTAAGCATTAAGACACAGAACTTTCGCCATGAACACGTAGTCAATATTTATTAAAAAAAAGAAAAGAGTTTGCATATCATGTTCCCACCGTAATAACCATGCCATTAATATGATTAATAATCATAAATCATATTTCACCCAAATAATAAAATATTTCAAATTAATTCTTGAAGCCTTTTCCGTAAAACTTGCCACATTTACTACCCAAATTTATAGTACCGATTTTAGATGACATTGAGACACGCCAAAAAAAATGTAACTTCAAAAATTATTATTATTTCATAAAAATTGCCTTAAACTTGTTACTCACATTGAAGAGATATGTCACATCCATGATGCTACAACCTTCAAGGTTGGGCAGCACTATGTCGGGGAGCTGCATATCCCAGGTGTACTCGCGGCTGGTGCTGCTCAGGATCGGCCCCTTCTTCAGCTCCACTAAATTCTCCTCGGGAGCTGTGTACTCCGAACGTGGATGCGTCGTTCGGTATGTGTGTTGCTGACAAAATTATAGGAAATTTATATGAGACTGAAGTCTGAAATAAGCATGCAGTTAACCTAATAAATGGTCACTGCTCATGGACCTGTGGACATATTTAACTAACTCCACTTCCTGAAGCCAATCATAGACTCCTAAAATGGTTGTCTTAATAAGTTAGCTAAAATCCATGAAATTTCTGCACTCTACAAATTGTGTTGGTAGCCTCCTTGATCTAACTATACTGGTTTACTACCTACATATGTGATTGGCTTTAAGTTTAAAGCTCTAAGGATATTTCAACATTTTTTTTTGAGTCAAATTCTTTATTAGCCACAGTTATATCATGTGTAAACTCACCATTCTGATCTCGAAGGATATTTCAACAATCTCCACACTGGAAGTATTCTCCACCTTCACAACTATGGGTATCTTGCTGCCCATGTTGATCACGGCCGAGGGTAGTAGCACCTTTAAACTGATGGGGTCCCTCATGCAGAAACAATTGCATGTCTCTATTTCTTCAAAATCAAGTTGCAAAGGTTTCTGCAAATGAATCAGAGGACGATGCTTAACATTGTATAACTTTGAAGATCCATACAAGCCATGAGGCTACATGTGCTTTATAAGTTAAGTTTATAAGCAGGTAAAGTGGCATTCATATCAATGAAAGATAAAATATAAACTATTTTCTGTTTGCTGTGCATATTTTGTTTTGATAGTGGTTCAGCCCTTTGTGTTCGACTCCAGAGGTGCAAGTGCCACATGCCACATCTATTTGTGTCTAATATAGGCAGTTTTTGGCACTGCTCTGTCCCAGTTTGATGGATGAGACATATTTATTTGAGGTACTGCAACTTAATCATCAGGTGTAACAATGCATGTCTGACCCACGTCAAATAGGACTCTTAATCTTATCTGGAATTGAAGACCTTCGTAAGCGGTAGCCGCTTAACATCAGGCTTTTTTGCTATTTTATAGTATAAAAGAAACATACCATCATATTCCCCAGGTTGTTAAGATTGATGGGTGTCACCACTTGGAACTCTTTCTCCAATAAATCCCGTCTCACTGGCTCCAACAGTTCCATGTAAGCAGTGATGCGATAGGTAATATTCCCCTCCTCCTGTTTGAAGGATGATGGTATATTGTAAGGCACTTGGAACTGAAAAGGGATAGAATGCACCTCTGCTGGTAAAGTTGATATACCTGAAAAGTGTTTAGAATTCCAGAATTTAAGTGTTATGAATAAAGTCATATTTTCTATACTAGAATTAATAGCAAAGTGATAGATAGATAGATATTGCAAAGTGTCAGAAAAAATTAACAATAATCAAACCCAGAATAGATCACTAAAATTAACCATTTAAATATCTGTCTGATTTCATACTAAGCAAATAAGAAATGTTAATTTTACTATTTTTAATCCATTGTCAAATATTATAGATGCTAGTTGCCATTTCAATGCAGACACTCTTGATATTAAGCAAAATATGAAATTAAAAATGTGAAAATTCAAAATTATACATTACAAATCTTTTATAGGCCAAATTTTAGTTTTATATTCTTGAAAAAAAAATTCTAGTAGTTACTAACACTTTAAGAATAATTTGAATTCCTTTTATATTACCTACAGCTGCTCTGCATATCTTTTAAGCTCAAAAGGCAATATATTAAATATATTAAATAGGGAATATATTAAATAGGGAATTATTAAAATGGTAGTGTACCTGTCCCTCCAAGAACACATTCCACAACATTAAAGTACTGCTCGCGCCCTTCATATTTTATTTCTTTGTATGTCCTGACACCATTGCAGATTTCACTTTGGCCCTCTGTCCTTTGTACTAGGGCCTCCCCTAAATAGTTAATGTTAATTGCTGAAACACATAATATCAATGTAAATAAATTTAAAAGCCAGCCTCTTAATGGTCCGAGGTTTGAATTCCAGGCACATTCCTCTGATTTTTTAAGTTATGTGTGTATTAGAAATAAAATATCACTTGCGGTAAAGGTGAATAAAAACATCAAGAGAACATCATAATAAAAAAAGTTTTGAAAGGTGTGTGAAGTCAAATAAATCGCAATTGGCCAGCTCGGTGAATTATGGCCTAAAGCTCTCTCTCTGAGACCCGAGGCCCAGCAAGGGGACAGTAATGACTTGACAATGAGAGGAACCCAATAAATATATAAGTTACCTGAAAATGTGACTGGTTTAGTTAGTTCAAAGTGCACGTTGCCGGACATCAGCTGTCCGGCGTAGTACACGGCGTTGGGCTCGTCCAGGATGATAGTGCCGTTCACAAAACCAAGCCCTTCTAGCACCATGGTGACAACAAACTATACTATTCCATACAACACTCAACTTTTCTTCATTTAATTACTATTGTACTTAAAACAACTATAAAATAATCATCACTGATTAAGCCTTAATGATACTTCGCATTGTAATAGCACCTCGGTTTAATTATGACTTTTATTTCGATATTAGAAATATTCTTATCATGCATTGAGTCTATTTAAACTATCGGATATAACGAGCTAGTCCGTTGTTAATTAGTTTAAAATGTATGATTATAAAATAATTACAAAAGTCATTTCCTTCTTATCTTAAATTACATAAAATTATGTATATTTGTCCAAAATAAAACAATCGCCAAATTTTGACCTTGACTTTGAAGTTTGACACTTTGACATGAATTTAAATATGATTTTCATCTTAGATATTTTTCATTGGTTAAATATATAACTATTTTTAGAATTATTTATTTCTGGTATAGAAATATGCTTATACTGTAAATTAAATAAAAAATAGTTTAGAAACTTTTAGTTTGTTTTGTTTTTCAGAACAGCGCAAGTTTATGGCTCCGCCACCGCAAGTAGCATGGCTACAATATAGTCAGTGTCAACTGTCACGTCAGGCGTTTTGACATTGACATTTAAAATTTAAGATCACATTGTTGTTGTTGTCAACACGTTGAAATAAATTGTAACTTTGAGTTATATTTTCAGTCTAGAAATGGGTAAATTAGACGTTGCAATTTTGCGCTATCTAACGAGCGAAGACTTCCGCGTGCTCACAGCAGTAAGTTTAAATTTTTACTATCAAACATTCAAAAAATATATAACCTCTCTAATTTAAATATTATTTTTAGGTGGAAATGGGTATGAAGAATCACGAGCTAGTGCCTGGCTCGTTGGTTGCATCCATCGCGAATCTCCGGCACGGTGGCGTCCACAAATTGATGAAGGATTTATGTAAACATCGGCTGTTGACGTATGAAAGAGGAAAGCAATGTAAGTGTTGAAAAGAACGAAGAACACTTTATAGTTCAACTGTAGCGACACCAGCAACACTTATTTTCATTACAAAATCAATGCTATTCATTTTTGGTATGGTATTACATTAATACTATTATAACATTAAAATAAGTATTTCCTAATATGTATCAGAGAGAGCAGTTCCATCTACCCACGGGTGGCACTGACCACTTATTGATAGAATTGTTGGGTAGTAAAATTTTTAGACTTACCGTTTTATAAATCGAATACTATCTATAATCTAATAATACTAATTTATTTTTATGTCTAGATGATGGCTATCGGCTAACCAATGCAGGATATGACTACTTAGCTCTGAAAGCTCTTACAAACAGGAAGGTAATTGCTTCATTTGGGAACCAGATCGGAGTGGGCAAAGAATCTAATATCTACACAGTGGCTGACGAAGACAGGAATCCATTGTGTTTGAAGCTCCACAGGTACACAATTACAAAGGCATTTTTCTTATTCATAACTATTATTTAAAGCTAAAATATATTTTAGGCCTTTTAGGTCTTACAAGTCAGAAATAAACAATAGTTGAACTTTTCAAATGAAAAATCTACTTATTATAAGTCTAGTATGCATATATAAGTCTACTTAGTTTAAAATTGATTAATTTATTTAGTTAATCAAATGAATATTATTTGTCTATAGCCAAATAAGACTGACCTCCAAATTAATTTTAAGATATAGCACATATTATAAGCAGTGATAACCTAGTGGTTAAGAAACGCTGCCTCTCGATTGAGGGGTCCGAGGTTCAAATCCCACGCACGCACCTCAAATTTTTTTAAGTTATGTGCGTATTAGAAGTTAATTATCACTTGCTTAAACAGTGAACGAAAACATCATGAGGAAACCTGCATACCTGAGAATTCTTAAAAAAAAAGTTTTCAAAGGTATGTGTCTTCCAATACGCGCCTTGGCCAGCGCGGTGGTCCACCGTTAACTTTTAGTTAAAGTTGATTCAATTAACAACCTCAAATGATCCTGATTCCAGGCTGGGCCGCACCTGTTTCCGGAACATTAAAGACAAGCGCGACTACCACGCGCACAGGAACCGCGCATCCTGGCTGTACTTGTCCCGCATATCAGCTACCAAAGAGTTTGCCTACATGAAGGCATTGTTTGACAGAGGCTTCCCTGTGCCCAGGCCTGTGGACTTCAATAGGCATTGTGTGGTTATGGAGCTTGTGCACGGTGGTCCTTTGTGAGTTTATTTTATAAAATACTTTATTTACTAATTTCCATGACATTGTATAGTTTTTTGTATTTTTTGTTATAATATAGGGAAAGCAGACGAGCGTACAGGCCACCTGATGGTAAATGGCTACTGCCGCCCATGGACATCTGTAATCAACCCTAGATAAGTTGTTATGAGGTAAAAATAGGTGTAGCAGTGGTGCCGCTAGAGTCGAACCACAAAGTATTCTACCACCTTTAAATTGTTGCTATTCACTTCAAATACTGCCAGGTATTTCAAAATACTTAATGGATACTTTTTTGTTTATAAGGTATTTAATTTTAAATACTTATGTTTGAACAAAATAAAAATTATCAGTTAATATCTAAAAAATCTTACAACCTACCTTAGTAAAACTATAACATCAATTGATTAACAGGCAGCACACAGCTCAGGTTATTGCAATATGTCCAAAATCAATCTGTTTCTTGAATAAAATAATATTCATTTATACAAACAAAAATCGTAAATGTATCTCCTAAGGGGGAGAACCACTTTATTTGTAAATATTTTCTTCCAACAGAACCCATGTGACATCAGTACCAGATGCAGAAGCACTGTACGATGAGCTGATGAACCTTATCGTGCGGCTCGGCAACTGTGGGGTCATACATGGAGACTTCAATGAGTTCAACATCATGATAGACGAGGATGGACACCCCATTATCATTGATTTCCCACAAATGGTCTCCACTAGACATCCTAATGCTGAATTGTGAGTATATAATATGACAGACTTGACAATACAGGTCTATGTTTATCTTTGAATTCTTTTCATAATGCCTTTTCCATGAATAAAATATTTTGATAAGTAGTGGTAGATTATTAAGCTTCTAAAATCATTTTGATGGTTGGATGGATGGTTGTCGTACAAATGAACGAATGACTTCACCATAAGCCACTTGCAATTAATATTTTAGTTATATTCTCCGCAAGATTTAGGTTTATTTGAATTATTTATTCAATACTCATGTTCAGGTACTTCGACCGCGATGTCCGCTGCATCCACGAGTTCTTTAAGAAGCGGTTTGGTTACGAGAGCTCCCTCTATCCGAAGTTCGAGGACCTTGAACGTGATGATGAACTGGACGCAGAAGTCGCATGCTCGGGGTATAAGAGGACCAAGAATGTTGATGATGAGTTATTGGAGGTCAGTTTATGCTCACGTTCTTTATAAAAAAGCAACAGTACTCATACAGTCAGAACTCACGGAATGTTTTTATTCCGCTACCGCACGCGGAATAACTGTTTTAATTTAAAACGAATTCTTGATTCGTTTTGTGTGGCAAGTAACATCCGCAGTTACGGATGCTCGCGAAATCTCAGCGAAACACTATCGCGTATAAGTCGGGTAAAAAGAAATCGATACAATAGTCCATTGTTGTATCAAAACTATAGAAAATTGTGCACGTCGCGGAAATAAACGGAAATAAATGGCACTATGAAAATGAAACTTTTATTTACCTAAATAAAATCAATAATATTTAAATAATCAAATAACATTGTTAATCCAGTATAAGTTTAAGTAGAAGTTGAGTTAAGACTTTAATTCCAGTTTGTTATGTTGTAAAACTCTTTATTTTATAGGAAATGGGTATTGGCTTACAAGTGAGTGACGACGAGGAAAATGAGTCTGAAGACGCAAATACAGAAGATTCGAAACCAACTAATTATACAGAGGATGAACTGGCTGCTCTCAGACAAGAAGTACGATACTTTAAGCAATATATTGACACATAATTTATTTTAATACATTTTCGCCATTTATAGGAGGTTGATATGAATGAACCCTAAGCAGAATATAAATTTGATCGACATCGATAATTATTTATTTAACTCATTAACCTTACTCACTATACACGCATAATGAAGAGAATAATGACGAGTGTTGTCAGTTCTTTTTTTATAAAATTTTACTATTACTATTTATTATTGCAACCTTCCAATTGTGCAATTCAATGTGATATTTTCGAAGTTATTTCTAGTTCAATGCGAGTGACTTTACATACTTCCCTACTTATGATTTAATACTCAATCTTTAGTCACGTGTGTATACTATAAGGTCACTTTTTTATCTTCAGGTAGACAACTCAATCCGCAACGATGAAACAAAACCAACAGAGCAGCAAATTACTAACAAAATCGTCAACCTTACAATAGATGAGGATGAAGCAGTACCAACACTCGTGCCCGTTCTAGAACAGAAGACCACAGAGGACGACAGACTCCAGAACGATACAGAAGTAACTATCGAAGATATAGATAAGAACACACAGAAGTACAGACTGGCGATGATTGAGAAAACACTATCAGATGTGAGGTCTATGAGGTCATATACGTCCGCGAGCACGATAGCCCCCGAGGTGGTGAAACTGCAGGTGAAACGGAACTTAGAGATGCGACAGAAGAAGATTGAGAGAAAGAAGGCTGTCGCAAAGGGAGAGGCGAGTGCGGTGACCCGCTCCCGCCGCGACAACCGCGAGACCATCCGCGAGAGCCACGGCCTGTGGGGGTGGAACGAATGATTGTGACGTTTTAAGGATGTTGGATGTAAATATTATATACTTATATGTTTAATAAGTGAAGTTTATTTTTTAAATTTCCCTTTTTTATTTTATTCTCATATAATAACTCAAATTAGAATAGAGGTCAGGTTTAAATACGAATTGTGCAAGGAACTGCAACTCGCGACCGGTGGCACCTTTATAATATTGCACTGAAATTTATCACCCTATTTTTCCTATACGTACGTACGTCTTCATCAAATCTCATTTGTTACTTTTTTGAACGCCGACATATTTCCGAAGCTATTTATTCTAGACAAGTATTTTCCCGAAATGCGCCACGCAATTATCTCATTTAGCTACTATGTAAGCCTTGTGGCTGAAAAGGTTGTCGACCACTGATTTTTATAAATAAAATGTTCGACTAAAATCATAAGTCATGAGTATTGATAGCGAAAATCAAGATACAGTCACTCATTTCCTACATCACAATGTAAAACTCAATTAAATTATGTCAGTAGTTAGCGTTATAGTTTATGGTACCAAAACTGTTTTAATTAAGTCATTAAAGTTCTCTTTTATCGTACACGTGGCGGTTAGGTATAGATTACATGATAAGAGTATATATACATAAACTTTCTTGTAGTAACATCCAACATCATTTATACTCAGAGATTAAATATATAAAGTTAATATTGTTGAATATCTTTGTTTAAAGCGTACCATAAACGTATAATAAGCAAATTTTCCACATATCTATATACTTGTATGCAAATATCTCCATATTTTATCATGAAAACAAAATTAATTGCTTATATCTTAACATTATATTGCTTTTATTATAATATACGCTCGGTACATATTTATCTAATGTATCAAAACATTTGTTTTTTGTTTTATTACAAAAGGAAAACATATCAAGATAATATAGTATGTGTTATTATTTTAATATTCGATAAGATGATTTATTCTGGATGTTCTAGTCAGTCAAGATCATGAATTGTTGTGATGAATGTTATTCAATCATACAGCTCTAATTTACCTGCAAATAAAATAGATTCAATGAAGTATTTAGTCTACTTTTTTAAATTAATTAATTTAGGAAAGCAAACCTAATAATTCCTAATTTAATACTTGTGAATGCATAATTCACAAGTGTGCGCTGGTCAAACTAGGAATCTGCAATTAATTTTAAGTGAGGTCCAAAATATGTTTTATGTGAACGTTCTGAATTTTTCATATTCTAAGCTTAAAATATAACGGTTTGCGAATGCTGATGATACCCAAATATACCAACAACGCCATAGCGTAGATATATAACATGACGTAACGTTAATAATGTTAAAGCTGAAACTACTAGTAAAGCCGTTATCTACGTGTTTAAAAAGGTTGTTATGATAAATTGTTTTCGTAGGCGACACGCCTGTCATGTTTGTGTTAACTAATCTAGTTTTGATACGTAAATACAATTTACAAACAATATTACAGAATTGATTTTTATCTCTCTCGCGGGTTAAGGGCATAAGTGTATCAAGTAGCAGAGGAGCCAACATATACTATATGAATAACGTATAAGAGATTGACTGTGTAAAGTTTTATTTCTTAACTTTTACTTTACTTATTTATCTAATGTTGATCAGTGATCACGTTATCGGATAAACACTCACAGCCCCACACTAGGATTCCCTGTGTCGTGGGTGCCATGGACACACACATGGACAAATACACGAACACCTTGACCCATAAACAGAAATCTAAATTCATAGTTTAGAAAGTTTATATATCGGTCTGGCCGGGGTTCGAACCCGAGACCCTTTGGCGTCAGAACGGTTTGGTGACCGCTCCGCCACGCGGGTCGTCAAGTAAACAAACACGCAGTCCATTATTTTTTAAGAAGCGAGTACTTTTAGTATTGTATTATTATTGTTATGTTACAAAACAATTAAGTAAAAGCTATGATATTTTTCATAATTATCACCCCCAATAAACTGCTGCTATCGCTAATTAAATTTAAAGTAAGTAGGTAAGTAATTATGTTAAAAGATAAACAAAAAACAAGGTTAACACATTATTTAAACTACTTTCTTATCTTTACAATTTTTTGCATAATTTTTGCTATCATCACTGTCTTTGAGTTTATATTTCAAAGTTTTTTTAGCTGTTATCGTTATGTTATGCTTATGCATCGACCATATTATACCCAAAGGTATCTTATAATCTTTATGGTGCCCAGAGCAAAAGGGCCCAAGTGTGTTTTTTGGCTTTCAATTACATAAAGAAATAAAGATGCTGCCATTGTAATGATCTTGTATCTCCTATAACTGGTTGTCTCTCTTTAAAAAATCAGGTCTTGGATGTCCGAAGCTTATTTCACCTTGCTGCTCCATTGCGTAAAACCTTTGTTTACCAATCAATAAGTAATGTCAAAACAACCCAATTTCTAATCACATTTCCAAAATCCAACGATTTTTAAGTTTATAATTTTTAACTTCAAAATTTGAACGTTCATTTAGGTACGCGAATAGGTAAGATATTTCAAACAGGGGAAAAAGTAAAATTAAAACAGTAGAGATCTTAAAAAACAAGATTACTAATAATAACTTATAATTTCATTCTATATCTACTTAGTACGTGTTTTATCTACGTATAGCCGACGAACACAGGCTCTGTAGCTAAATCGGCACCCTAATGTTGATGAGGACTGCAAAAAATCATTGAGTATCGAACACAATGTGCGATGAGTGACCAGCAGCTGGCGAGCACAGATGTGTGTTCCACGTCCCCTGTTTGCGTCAATGAGTTATTTGCTATACCTATACAATAATATAGCTACACTTTAGTTAATATTTGCATAATCTATACAAACATGTATCTTCTAAAATTGAAATACTCCGTTCGTAAGTTAAAATTAAATAATATTTCTATGCGAAACATTTTTCATGATAGGCAGGTGGATTACAAACTACGAAATCTTTAAGTATTATTTATTTTTCCCTGTATACAGACTAATGTCCTAAACAGCTAAACCCAAGAATAGAAAATTACAAGGTATTTTATGCCGCGAAAATATTGGATTGCTTGCAAAATGTGCAAAACTATACACGGCCTACGGTGCGAGTAACGATGTGGGAATATTCACAGCAAATATAAAAAATAAGTTATTTGCTATATACTTAATACCTATATAGCAAAGATTCATTTTAATCGGCACCTGTGCGGTATATTTAATGTACGATAAAATATAACCAACTTGCACCCCCGTCTATTGACCTGCTGGCCTTGCCACCATAATTTGCTAAAGCCATTACGAACGGCAGTCAACCGTTCACCATTGTCACCAGTGGTCGGCGGTCCATTATTATTTTTCTTCGCACGTGATAGCGACCCACAGCGATTAACAAAACTAAACTAAATTAATTCAGTAGTGTACTGACAGCTGCGGATCGCGCACGCGTATACAATGGCCGAGGATAACCTTACTGCCGTTCTTCACAAACCCAATGATCTAAGACTGGTAATTCATTGTGATTTATTACTTAAATTCGATTTTTTTTTATAATTCGATATTAACTTATGCCAGTTGCCAAGTTAGTGCATCTGGAGTTTGTGCATAAATAAGCTAATAACCTTTAATTTTAAAATTATTGCGCTATCGAGTATGACGTATAAAACTTTAAATTTCATACTTATGGATTGTTGACAGTGATCTGAAGTTACAGTGTGCAAAATTCATAAGAATAGATAACTTAGGTAGTGTTTGTTATAAGAGCCCAGGTATTAATGACTATAATTGATTATAAGAATAATTAGACCCCTATTAATTAAGGAAATAAATTGTTGTAGGAATAGGGCGTTAATGTTGTTTATTAGTTGTTCAATTTATCGATCCACAGATAAGTATGTTTTAAAATTATCGTTAAATTAAATATCTCGTTAAATAATATTGATAAAACCGATTTATGTTTTATTTTTTCAGGAACAAACTCCGATACCTGTAATAAATGATGATGGTAAATATCTCAGTTTATCACTTATAAAGTGCAGGTTTTTGTAAAATATTTTTAAAAAATTTCAATCCCTAGTATCAACAAATTTATCCAATGTAAATATTTTTTATTAGTGTTTGGCCATTAAATTTTCAATCCATGCTATTTTAGATCTTCGTACGGAATGCTAATTTTGTACAAAATCCGGTAAGTCGCTATAAGTAACCGTTTCTGTGCGGTAATCGACTTTGTTCACGTAAATGATAAATAATATATTATTTACATACGACGTGAAAAGTATCTAGAGTTCATTATCCTTTTAGACCCAAATAATAAAAAAGTTCGTCTTTTTTGGGAAGTTAATCTTCTAAAGAAATTAGCACGTTTGAGTGAAATATACTATGTACTTGTATAGATAGACGTACACATTTATTTATGACTGTATTTTTTTTTAAATCTAGAGGTGTTGTTACGCATGGACTGCGTGGGCATCTGCGGTTCGGACGTGCACTACTGGCAGAAGGGCGCGTGTGGACACTTCACCCTTAAAGAACCCATGATCATGGGCCACGAGGC
This sequence comes from Epargyreus clarus, assembly GCF_041222505.1. Taxonomy (NCBI): domain Eukaryota; kingdom Metazoa; phylum Arthropoda; class Insecta; order Lepidoptera; family Hesperiidae; genus Epargyreus; species Epargyreus clarus. Next base: position 13,256,299 of record NW_027332225.1, on the reverse strand, counting down.
TTCTGGAGTAGTCGCCAAGGTACAGTGGCACTCGTTTATATTAGAAACCATTTAGTACCTAAATAAAATGTGCATGCAAATTTTCTACCTTAAGGGGTAATCGGCACTAATGGTATTGCAACAGTGGTTCACAGATGTGTTGCTACTCCTTAGAAGTAAATTAAAATGTCAATAATAATAAAAAGTGAGGACACAGCAGCGCTGAGCCACAACTGTGCAAATAAAAAAAATGAATTAGTTATTCTTAGTTACTGCACCACGCATATAAAAAATACTTATTTGAAAGGCTCTATTCTATAAAAGGATATTACTTAGTATAATAAAACTGTAAAAAAACTTAGCCGAAAAAGAGCCGCGCCATTAACGTCACAACACAACTTATCAGTAGATAGATATCAGAAATCATTTGCCTACTTTTTCTGAAATACTTACATTATCTACTCTTATAAAATAAATACAAGTAGGTATTAACACTATTATGAAATTTTGTAAGAAATTACGAAATTTATGGGTGATATTGATTTATCAGCGGCTTTACTATAACAAATATACTCTGATTAAGACTAAGATTAAGACGTTGCGATATTTTCTGTTAATGTTATCACTTCCATTGGATTCTAAACAGTATTTTCCCTTTACTATCTGTTACAGCTTTTTTACTGAACAAGTAACCCTCACGGTTCCGTCTAACTTTATCAGATTTGTAATACTTAAAGTACAATTTAACTTCGACAGTCCATCCGTTTCCTCTAGGTAGGATAAACAAAAAAAAGGTAGAAAGGTACTTTCTAGTAAAAACCCAAAGAAATTAAATTTTCTAGATTATCCTGTTGGATTTTAAAAGATGCAAATTTGCACACGTATGGAGTTTCTTGCGCCGCTTCTTCTCCATAGCGAAATACCTTCCTAAGCGGTGGTAGTATGACTTTCAAAAAGTGTTCTATATGAATCAACTAGCTGACTCGGCAAAATTTGTACCGCCTCAAAATCTATTTATCAAATATATTTCATATAAAATATAGCCTATGTTACTCGTAGATAATGTAGCTTTCGAATGGTGAAAGAATTTTTAAAATCGGTCCAGTAGTTCTTCATCCTATTCATTACAATCAAACAAGGGTTTCCTCTTTATAATATTAGTATAGATTTTGAATAAATGAGATCTGAATTTGAATTTGATACTATTAAGTAGTACCTAAAGAAATATACCTACATTCGTTTAAAACAATAAAAAGATTTCACACGACGCTCCTTTCACTTGTAAAGCGCTTATTATTAGGTATTTTCATTACCAAACAAGCCGGTATACCGACCTACGTAGTAATAATTCGGTACCGGTTATTTGACATTCAAACAGCTATTCGCTGGAGGTGTGTCTGAGACGCTAAAAACGCGGAAATATTTTTATCCATTCAAAATTTATCTAAATCAACAACATCGGTCAGTCCGAGATCAAATACCTACCATTCGGATAGAATAAAATTCGATTTGATTTGAAATACTTTTACATAAGTCGTGCCTGAGAGATTACGATGTATTAACATCTTTCTAATTTTGGTCTACATAATTTGTCAAGGGTGGAATCGTGTTAAGCAAAATTTAAATAAGTGAATGAAGCAAGTGTCCATGTCTACCTAAAGCCGTAGTCACCCTGGGCTGGGGGTACAACATGGCCATCACAAAATAGTATTGGTTTCATTGGATGGAATTTCCATCCAAAAGCAACTCACTTGCGTTGAAGTAAAGAGCTAAGAAGAAAATTGTTTATATTAACTTGGTTGTTATTATGTTAATTTTATCGTTGTTTATGATGGATAAATTATATAACTGTTATCTTTACAACTGACATTTGAACAAATTCTCGTTAATGCAATCTAGATAAGCGTTTATAGCCTAAAGCTGCTCTAATCTGCCCCATTAACGATAAGGTGCTTGCTTGGTGGTAAAATCTCCGTATTTATATTACCACTTTAGCTGTTAAACATCCACGGACTATAAACATGCACTACCGCAGAGTGCAAAATGTTACCTATGCTGGTTATGCTACTATCTGCGCATATTTTTTTTATTTTATGACCTCAATTTATGACCGAATCATTTTACACGCTCTACTTATTACCAAATTATATAGGCAACGTAGGACGAAATAATCTATGCTTGCAGTTGAAGTCTATGCTTGCAGTCGTGAAAGCATGTTTTTCTCAAGTCTAGTTGTGAATCAAATTAAATTATAATATCAAAAAATAAAATAAAAATAATATGAAACGGCAAGAATAATTCATATGCAAATATTTATTTGTAAATAGCGTTGGACTAAAAGACCGACATATCAGTTACCTAATCATAGCTATGTTTTCCTGAATGTTTATCCATACCTACAGAATGTTGCTAATAGTCAGCAAAGGAGGAAATATTTTTACGATTAACACCGTTTTATTTGCTTGAGGAACAGTAAAAAAATATTATTATGACTATGTAGCATTAAATAATTTTAACCAAGGTCAAAACAATGACCTACCTACCGTCTACAAGGGAATGGGACCTTGGGCACCAGTACTCAGCAAAGGACACGAAAAACCAGTATAAGTATTCTCATAAGGTCAATAATTATCGCTTTTCAACGGGACCCCTTATTATTGTGTGACCAGGGGCCTGCAATCCCTACACTGACCTAGCTAATAGCAAAAGTTAAATCTTTTACGTAAAAAGGAAAACAGCAGTGGCAACTAATAAGATCATAAAAATGCTGAAAACGTTAGGAAACTCCAATAGTACCATCTTTAGAATCGTATCTCGTATCGTAGTCGTAGTCGTCAACAATTGCGGTCGATTACACTCAATCTATTCACTGCGCAAATTTTACTATTCACTTGGACTTTGAACGCTATAATTATTTCTTTGGTAGGGTACATTCTTCGGTTGAGTAAACCAATTGCGGTATCTGCTGCTAGCCAATAGAGAATAGAATTATGAGCCCCTAAGTGTTTTTATCTTGTTTCAATAACATTGATTTAACAGTTTGGCTACAAACATTTTTAAACTGCCATAACTGGACATGGCTCCTCTGAGACGAATTCTCCAGCACGCTGCCCCAATACTGATTTTCTAGGTCAGATGAACGGTCAACCTGTCTTGAAAAAATATTGTCAAAACCTACTAGAACCATCAGCTTAGTGTGTTAGCCGTGGCACAATACAATCAACTAATGTTTCTAAATGCCTGGATTTTATATATACAATGTTCTCAAAGTAAGTTTTTTTTTGTGTAAATGACACCGAATTGATCTCGCTTCTCTCGTAAAGAAAAGCTTTACGAGGAGACGATAAATACGTAGGCCCTTAAACATTGTAAAATAGTCAAATGACACAGACTTGATATCGATGTTGTGACCCTTATCTTTGTAAGAAGATGATAAATATGTACCTTAACAGCCGAATACTTATTAAATATGTTTAACTTCCAGATAGGAGCTAAAGTAAAGAACCTGAAGGTGGGCGACCGCGTGGCGATCGAGCCGGGCGTGCCGTGCCGCTACTGCGAGTTCTGCAAGTCGGGCCGCTACCACCTGTGCCCCGACATCGTGTTCTGCGCCACGCCGCCCGTGCACGGCAACCTCGCCAGATACTACAAGCATGCCGCCGACTTCTGCTACAAGTAATGCGGATATTTTCTGTGTCTAAACTCTACAAACAATAAGGTTTATTGTGTATGCTTGCTATATTTATAACACATACTTGCACATTGTGGCGACCAATAAGATGAGCTGAAAACACGATACTCGAAGTCTTTCTCACAAAGGACAGAGACAAATTTTATCGGAATTTTACACGAGGTGAAAGTCTAGAATTCTAGATAGTACCTTTTTTATCGATGGGGAAACCTTCAAAAGGTACTCGACGACGTAGGAGCGACGTCGAGTTATGTGGGATTTTAACGCACTAAAACCGCCCCGGTGGCCGTCCTCATTGCTTGTTGGAGAACTCCGGGATCTCCAACGGAACACAACCGGAGTCCTCCAAGCGCGATGCCCCGACTGGGCTCTGCCCTGGGAGAGCAGTTTTGGCTCCTCCCAAACCATCTGGTGTTCACGACGGTTCGAGCTCCTACTCTTGCCGCCCGCAACCCCGGAAGCCCCCTTTTAGTCGCCTCTTACGACAGGCAGGGGATACCGTAGCCCTATTCTCGGAACTACAGGGACAGTACAAAAATGTTTGTGTAAAATCTTTTGTATTCGCTGTATCCATGGGGTTTTGTGGAACTTGAGCTCCATAACCTGGCCCCTGAATCCGCCAGTGGCATGGCTAAAGTATTTATTTAATTTTACTAAGGAACGGTACAATATAATTTACTTAACATTTACATATAGGTTCTAAGATTAAGCAACATATCAGTAAAGTTTCCACGTAAAGTTTAATCTTATTAATTAAAATTAATGATTGACTATAGTGCCATGGGCCAAAACAAAGTACGTATCGCGACATGTTCTAAGAACACAAATCTCGCACCTTGCCCGCAGACTACCAGACCACGTGACGATGGAGGAGGGTGCTCTGTTGGAGCCGCTGTCGGTGGGCATCCACGCGTGCCGGCGCGGCGGCGTGGCGGCCGGACACAACGTGCTGGTGCTGGGCGCGGGGCCCATCGGCCTCGTCTGCATGCTCGCCGCCAAGGCCATGGGCGCCAACAAAGTTCTTATTACCGGTAACTAGCGTTAGCGTCCACTACTATTATATATAACGATGAATCTCCTAACGATGATGCTCCTAACGAAAAGCATCAACGTTAGGAGTTTTATCATCGGACATCTAGACGAACCGCGGGATATCATCAATATTTTATTCCTCTTGTGCGGATTAAGCGATTTAGCAACTCATTCCTGCTGCGAACAGCCAAAGAATGGAATACACTCCCGCCTTCGTTGTTTCCCGATACATACGACCTGGGATCGTTCAATTCAAGGGTGAATAGGCTACTTCTAGACAAACGTGTTTTATCTAAGGCTGCATCTCACTTAACATCAGGTAACGTTGCAGCCAAACGCAAGCCTATAGTAAGATTGATAATCACAACAACACCTGATTATCATCAACAACTGGTCAATCCTGCGACAAATCGGCTGCGCCATAGTTTTACACGGACTATAAGTAATTATGAATCTGTACATACAGTTTACCCATTTAGGGATATCCAAGTCCATGGTGTCACAATGTGATTATCTATTGTTAGTTATTCATGTGCACTAGAAATACTCGATTAATATATCGGTTCACCTTGTTTTAGCTGAACACCTCACCAACTAAGTAGTAATATTTGAAGTTGAAGTTCTTACCTGTTATTATTCACAGATCTGTCACGATCCCGATTGGAACTGGCAAAGAAAATGGGTGCTGACTTCACGGTCCAAGTGGCCCCAGATGCGAACGAGGCGTATATGGTGCAGAAAGTACACGAGCTACTGGGCACCCATCCTGACGTCTCTATCGACGCGAGCGGCGCACAGGCCACCGTTAGACTGGCTATGCTGGTAAAAAACAATAATATTAAGAAGAACACATAATACTTAGAGCTTTTTCAAAAGAAGTAAATCTTTCAGAATTCAGATAGTCATTTTGTATCTTTTGTATTTAGTAGAAAGGGACATGGGCTGTAATGCTATCTACTTAATGTATTTTTTGTGATGCATTACTTAAGCTATTTAAGCTTTAAGCTAGGTATGCAGTCTGATTGTTAATAAGTGGATATTGCAGATCATTGATACCTATCACCGACTAAATCTTAAGGATTACCCTTAGGGAGAAACAATAATCTCTCAAAATTACAATTTTAGCCCTCAAGATGCAACGATCTGTGATCGGCTTGAGGTATGGTGTCCTATATGGAGTTAGACAGTTGGGGTTGTCCTCTCTTGCGGCTCAATTGCGGAAGGGGCGGTCCGCCCCGGGCCTCCAATCCTGGGGGCCCTCCAAACATAATTGCTAAAAAAAAGGTCGTCACAACCAGACAATATATGAAATGTGTATCAGTCAGCGAAAAAGAAGGCACCTAATCACAGACGAAATTTTTACAATGGGGGCCTCCATTCCACTTTCCGCCCCGGGTCTTCAACGACCTTAGTCCGCCATTGGTTGTCTTATATGTCGACAGGTGACCGTGACCACTTATTATCATGTATAGTCTGATTTACAATTATTGGTTAAGGTATTGCAAACCTTAACAAATTAATAAGAAACAAAAACTTTCACAAACTCAACAAAAACAAAAACTTAATAACTACACACAATCTAAAAAACGCGCTATGAAAACTTGAAAACATTCGAGTTCGACCACGATCACAAAAATTAATAACATCAACTACGAAACTTAAAAATGGCGGCACAAAAAATGTTTTGGACCCCGATTATGTCACCATTATCACAATTCAATTTTCTACCATAAATCTTCTTTTTTTTATTATTACTGTATGAAATGAAATTGAGTTAATATAAATATTGGAATTTTTTATAAATATTTTATTATCGTTGTATTAATTTCATATTGTCAAAAATTAGAAACTACCATTTAAAACGTATTTACTTGATAGGTTAACACATTTGTTTACATTTTGGACACCTAATTATGAATCGGACTATAGACTGCAGACTCTTCTGTTATTCCAACGTAAAAAAAGAAGAAAATGTTGACCTTTAAAATAGTTCCATGTTCCCAGGCGACGAAGTCCGGCGGCGTGGCGGTGCTGGTGGGCATGGGCAGCCGCGACGTGACGGTGCCGCTGGCCGGCGCCGTGGCGCGCGAGGTCGACGTGCGCGGCATCTTCCGATACGTTAACATGTGCGTACACAATTACAGTACAAACTGCTAGTCTGCTCTGAATATAGAAATGAATCGCATCGCCATAGCAAATTGTATGACTACACCTGCCCGCAACAACTTCAAAGCGGACTAGCAGTTTGGCGCGGACTATACACTCTTTAACATCGCTTTAACGTGTACGTACATAATTACACTCTTTGTCATCGCTTTGATTATACATACAATATGTTCAAGGTGTTGACTAAGAATATTCGTAATAATTAAATAATCAACAGATACTAAATGTACCCTTACACGCTAATTTATATTGTAAGCGCTAATTTTACATGAACTATAAGCAGGCAGGCTGTTTGAAGTGCGCTGCATACATTACACTTTCAAAATATAACTGATGTCATGGGAGCGGCACAAGATCTCGCTTATTCTTTTGTAATCTCTCAAGTTCCAACATAAGTTAATCAATGCTGGAGTGTTTCATAGGATTGTTACGGTTCATTTTAAACAAAATTTTGATCGCATGTGAAACGCGAATACTTGCAGCGACATGTTAACGTATACATCGTAACACAAAGCTCTACAGCTCATTGAACTATTGCAGCTACCCGATAGCACTAGCGATGGTGGCGAGCGGGCAGGTGAACGTGAAGCCGCTGGTGACGCACCACTTCTCGCTGGAGAACACGCTGGCCGCGTACGAGGCGGCGCACCGCGGCGACGGCGTCAAGATCATGATACACGTGCAGCGGCGCGACGCCAACAACCCCGTGCCCTTCCAGTAGACGTTCCAGTAGACCGCTTCGGAGCAGCCCTAGCCCTGCGGTGCAGTCAGCAGCGGCCGCTCGAAAACGTGGCAAAAGCCAAATATAAAAAATAATTATATAGCGATAGAAAATTTTAAAATGAATAAAGCCTCGCAAAGCTGTTAAAATTGCCAACTTCCAAATTGAATTATGGCATTGTAAGAATACATTAGTAAAAGTTAATAAAACCGAAGTACAGTTTGCATGTATACAGTTGCTGATCAAGGGCGAGAGCTGCTTCTAAGTACAAAGATCTAAGAATAAAAACAGGATTAAGTTAACTAGTGTGTCGACGCTTTTACATGCAGTTAAAACAAAAAAAAATGTAATTAAGGCCTGTGCACACGATTTTTTATATGCAAGGTTTTTTAATGACGCATTTTTTATTCTGTATTGATAAAAATGGGCGAACGACAAACCATTTCTTAGTATAGGTACATGCGCAATTATAAATAGTTGCATTAATTTGATTAACAAAGTTATTATGCATACACAAATACACTATCGACATTTACCTAAAAAAATCTCATTTGATCTGTACCTATTAAAGTCACTATCATAAAAGTAAATGAAAGTATTGCAATCAACTTCGAACCTATGTGTCAGTGTATGTGTGTATCAGAACATTCCATTACTACTTTCAATCCATGAATCAAGCAATATGCATGATTTGTACCTATACTAAACATTGCGTTAATATGTTTTTTCTAACCAAGTCACATAATTATTTTCAAAAACGAGGGGGCATAAACTACGCCAAAATAAGAAAATAAAGACGCCATTTTGAATCTTTGAAATTTGACGTTCCTCCTTCTGGCGAAGTCAGTAAAAACCATAGTCAGTAGGATAATATATCTATGGTAAAAACAGTGGTAATTAAAAGAAAAAAATGATAAACACTACACAACTCTTTAAACAAGAAGTAACAATTTTCGAAGTAATAAATAGCTAAAGATATCTTGTTTATTGAGCTATTTCTGGAAAATCAATAATATCAATTAAAATATAATTTGTCATTTAGGCTTATCATTATATAATGAAATAAAGTACAAAGAAAAATTCAATAGAAATTGTACAATCCTTAAAATCTAGTCAATGTAATAAAGTCTTTAAATTAAGATTTCATGTCCCTATTCCTGTGTATATAAAATATATTTTACATGACTTACATTTTAAAGACAGAATATACCAAGAATCATTGATACAAGAATAATAAATTATGATTTTAAAAATCGAAGTCTTTTTCTGCTCCTTTTGCTCCTATTATCCTTTATAATTCCCTATTATGACCTATTTAATTTATAAAAATAATGTGAATTTATACCACGATTTTTTTAAAGAAATAAAATGTATGTTTGATTTATGGAAAATACAGTGACCGTCAGAATGGCCGGTCACTACCCATATTTTACATCGAAATAATTACTAAGAGTTGCTACCTAGTTGCTACTAGTTGCTATTAGTTGCTACTAATTGCTACCTTCGATTAAAAAAAGATAAACTACTTTTTAAGGTGACCGGCCATTCTGACATCAGGATGGCCGGTCACCTATCCAGTGAGAAGAAACTGCGCAAATGAATAGAGTTTTTTTGTAATCAATAGTTGCTACCAAATTGCTACCTTCATATGCATCGTATTGGACTTCATAGCTTTTAAGGGTAAAAAAATATTACGGATTTAATATAAGAGGTGTAAACGCCTGTATAATTAAAAGAGAAAACCCGAAATTAAACATATTATGCTTATACATTATACAGGCGTTTAGTCCTCTTATATCAAATCCGTAATATTTTTTTATCCTTAAAAGCTATGAAGTCCAATACCATGCATATGAAGGTAGCAATTTGGTAGCAACTATTGATTACAAAAAAACTCTATTCATTTGCGCAGTTTCTTCTCACTGGATAGGTGACCGGCCATCCTGATGTCAGAATGGCCGGTCACCTTAAAAAGTAGTTTATCTTTTTTAAATCGAAGGTAGCAATTAGTAGCAACTAATAGCAACTAGTAGCAACTAGGTAGCAACTCTTAGTAATTATTTCGATGTAAAATATGGGTAGTGACCGGCCATTCTGACGGTCACAAAATACAGGCCATAGGTGCGACTAAAAAAATATGGAACAAAACCTAAATACTACTTGTTAAGCTGGAAGTAGCCTGGCACACGTCCGTGTACCCAGATATTTAGTATTATATAGACTAAACACCGATGACTTTTTTCTCGTGTTTCAGCTGAATTTTTTTGGTTTGTTTAATTGCCCATTATTAGGTATACTACATGCTTATTTTAATGTCATCGATCTACCAGGTGAAAACTAGTTTATTTTATCACCCAGTCTGTTTGGTGTCGTTCGTATCTACTGCTGTAATTTAAAGTTGTAATTTAAAGGCATTTTTTATTATTTATATGTATTACAATGATTATACATAACTTCAATAGGTATACCAATGACATTTTATACTACGCCAGGAGTTCCCAAAGTGTGCGCTGCGGCGCCTTGGTAGAAAGTAAAGAGGGGCGCCGTGAGTCAATCCTCTAATTATTGGGCACCACAAATATTGGCGTTTTGGTTATCGATTCAAAATGAATATCCAAATTTAACATCCAAAGCATTAAAAATTTTCATTCCGTTTGCAACATCATAATCTATGTGAAGCTGGGTTTTCAGCTTTAGCTGTGGTAAAGAACAAATATCGCTAAGGATCAATGTGGAGCAAGAAATTAGAGTAGTAGTGTCAAGTCATATACCCCGCTTTGAAAACCTAGGCGGAGATCACCAAGCTCACCCTTCACATTGATTTGACTGAATAAATATCGTATTTAATTTTTGTTTTTTTCTTAAGTCTTTGTTGTTGTTTTCCGTATAATTGTTTTTTAATAACATATTGTACAATTTCATATTAAGGAGTTTTAATTTTCGTGTCGATTAACCTAACGTAACTACTATTATTATAGGTACCTATTTCTTTCGACTATCTTTTTCAAATAGTTAGCTAGGTCAGGGCGCCGTTTATCCCTGTTTATATGTAACGGGTATCACGATTTGCGGTTATTTATTTCTTTATTGCCGATAGTTAGAACCAGTGGCGTGGATCGTGGTCACGGTTTCACCGTCATCACGATCCAATGATGAAAAATCTATAACTACTTTACCTAATTCTATCTATCAAGTTAGGTACCTAGGTAGTCTGGTACCCTGTCCCTGTAGTTCCGGGACCAGAATAGGGCTACGGTATCCCCTGCCTGTCATAAGAGGCGACTAAAAGGGGGCTTCTGGGGACGTGAGTGGCAAGAGTGGGAGCTCGAACCGCCCGGCCAACGGCCCCGGGAAGGACGGCGGTATGTGTGGTCGCATATCGTCGTACGCACCGGTCGGTGCGGCGAGCGTTAAGCTCATCTGGGCGTAGCCCGACGGGGCAGTGCGATAAGAGGACTCCGGTTGCGTTCCTTTGGAGAACCCGGAGTCCTCTACGCAGCGCCGAGGACGCCACCGGGGGGGTTTTAGTGCGGTAAGAGTCCCACATAATCCTGTGTCGCAGGTTTCAAAAAAAGGACAAAAACAAAACAAAACAACAACAAAACAACAAAGGTGAACAAAAAAAGGACAGGGCGCCGTCAAAAAATATTAAACTTGTAACTGCGCCGCGGGTTACAAAATATTGGGAACCCCTGTACTAAGGTGTACCTACTCACTATGAAACGTTTATCTACCTATCTGTATGAATTATGTAACATGAAGCCTTTTCTGACTAGCGTAGTTTGTAATGTTTTTCGGGAAATATAATGAAGTATGTTTGGTTTCGGAATATAAATGATTGCGCAGTCATTACGTTCAGTCAGTCATCAACGAGTGGTGAGGCATAGTGATCATGGGGGACAATATCGCGGCTGTTTTATATGGAGCTTATGATTTGAGAGTTGTAAGTACTAGAAATTAGGTACAATGCTTTTCCGTTACATGAGATGTGCCACGCCGTGTCCCAGATTCAATCGCTGGTCTGGATTTAGATATATCTATTTAATTTAATGTATATTTTTCAAATACTTATTTTTTATACATATTTTGTAATAAAGGTAAGATGATGAGATCACTAAAAAATTACATTACTAAAAAAATATGCGTAAATAAAAAAATGTCTGGTGGGGAGACCCATAGCCAGACACTAGAGTGCTTGCTCGGAAATTTTATGCTTCCCGCATACCATCAAGTGTTTATGTATAGGGTATAGGTATTATGCAACCTTTCATACCGTCCTTCTCACCGGGGTCGTCGGTGGGGCGGTTCGAGTTTCCGCGCTTGCCGCCCACAACTCTGGGAACCCATTTTAGTCTTCCCTATTACAGCCAGAGGATACCGTGGCTACAGAGCTAAAAGTTCGGAGACCAGAACAGTCTCGAGACTATAGGGACACCGCGCTGGCAAGTGTTATCTGCATCCGTGGCGCCGATAATGAGATAGATAATTAAACCTATTTAATTATCTAAGCCTCCTTCACATCCTGTGCCTAGGGCCTATATCAAAAAATGGGCATGTACAATAATTAATCGCAAGGAATAGTATCAACCAGGGTTTAGAGATCAGATTTTTGAACAATTCTTTTAATGTTCTATTTGTTGAATTTAAGTTGTCATTGTATATTATGTAATATTTTTTAGTTTTCCTGCCTAATCATCTACAATATTTTTGCGTAGTCATAGTAGGTCGTTAACTTACAATACAACAAAATGTACCTACACGAAAATAATCAAAACAGATCAAAGGTTACAATTAATCAAATGAAAGGTTATATTTTGATATCAACTTTATGTAATTGTTACGACGTTTAAATGATTCCATAATTTTATCTCACTTGTTAAATTTAAACAAAAAGTTATTCTTCAGCTATACAAATTTTAACTTGAAGATTGGGTACCTAGACTACCTTTTTTTTTGTTTTCGAGGGGGAAACCTTCGAAAGGTACCCGGTGCCGCGGGAACGACACAGAGTTATGTGGGATTCTTACAGCACTAAAACCCCCCGGTGGCCGTCCTCGGCGCTGCGTAAAGGACTCCGGGATCTCCAGGGGAACGCAACCGGAGTCCTCTAGCGCGTTGCCCCGTCGGGCCTCGTCCAAGTGAGCATGCCGCTCGTCACACCGTCTGTATTGTACACGACGGTATGCGACCACACATACCGCCGTCCTTCCCGGGGTTGCTGGCCGGACGGTTTGAGCTCCCACTCTTGTCGCCCGCAACCCCGGAAGCCCCTTTTAGTCGCCTCTTACGACAGGTAGGGGATACCGTAGCCCTTTTCTGGTCCTGGAACTACATGGACAGGGTACATAGACTACCTAGGTATGTAACTTGATAGGTAGAATTAGGTAAAGTAGTTATAGATTTTTCATCATTGGATCGTGGTGACGGCGAAACCGTGACCTCGATCCACGCCACTGGTTCTAACTATCAGCAATAAAGAAATTAATAACCGCATATCGTGATACCCGTTATATTTTAAAATGTCTCAATTACCCAATAATTTAGAACTAAAACCATATAGTAGTAGATTATTTTTCTGTCTATAAAGACTAAATAAACTTTGTCCCAGTATGTTTAATTGTCTACATACTAGGGTTGTTGCGAATATCAGCATCAGCATCAGCATCCGCTGATTATCAGCTTTCTTTTAAATATCAGCATCAGCATCCGCATCCGCAACAAAAGATGCTGATATTTAATGCTGATATTGAAATTGTGACGTGTTCGTTGAAGGCGGGACCGAGCTTAAATCACGTGGAGTTTCAGCCAATCACAGAAGTTTATAAACACAAGTTGTCATCAAACAATCATTCGAATGTATTGACAACGTAATTTGGTCAGAAATCAATAACTTTCGATCATAGTCCAATCAATCAATAACAGAATTATGTATTCAATTCATAATGCCACATCCAGTGAAAAGTGCAATATGACCAAATATTTCGTTATTGAACAAAGATACGATACAGTGTAGTTTTTGTAAAAAAATAACAAATAAATGCCGACTTCTGTGTCACTGCAAAGTGGAGGGTAGCTGAAGTGGATGTTGGTTTGGTTCTGAAGTCGGTGCTAAATATATTTCGTTGGATAACGGCGTAAACAGCGTGTTTAATATGAGTGCCGGCTTCGGATATATGTGCTGAGCCAAAATTTGTTTCAGTTGATTTTTGCTTTGTAGTGACATGGAAGTCGATTGCATTTTTTAATTACTTTGTTTTTCGCCTTTTTTAGTGATGACATACTAAAAATCTTACAAATGCACTAGTCGCCCTTACGATTTTTGAAAGTTCCCCTCGATTTCTCTGGTCTGCCATCATCAGACCCTTATTTTCTTATAATGGAACTACTTTGGAAATATCTTTTTTTCCAACAAAATAAAAATCATCCAGTTTGGTTCATAAACGACGAAGTAAACATAAAAAAGACACATATACGGTAAAATTGAGAAACCGCCTCATTTTGTGAAGTTGGCTAAAAAAGACTATTCTCGTAATATGTCCCTTACGTACAAATACCTCAGTATAAAATATATTTATATTTAGTATTTTTAAATATCAGCATCAGCATCAGCTGATATTAATCTGAAAAAATCAGCATCAGCATCAGCATCCGCTGATCTAGTAAAAACCTGCATCAGCAACAACCCTGCTACATACATACATAAATTACACAAATTTCGATACGTGTAACACCTATAAAGGGATATTTTATAATTCCTGACATTTTCTATTTAAGAAGATAAATATTTTAAGATCTGTTTTATATAATTTGAACATAAGTTTAAAATCTTGTATTTATTTTGAAATTAAAAACTTACATTTCACACTTGCATTTCAATATTTGTGTCTGATAATAAAAACGAAGTCATTTTACGCATAAATGTAAGGCGAATTATAAAACTTCATTTCATGTACCTACACAGCTGCTTATCAAACAACATGACAGTCTATTCAAATAATATACAGACGAATTAAATTTTAAACAGAACGAATACTTAGGGTATTGTTAGGTTTATCAATTACATTTTAATAGTATGGTAACAGTTATGGTAGGCGTGAAAATTGCTGTGGAATGAATAGGTACACCTATCCTTATTATTCTCCCATCGCTGAAAACAAACCTCATATCAGAGAGCTGAGAAAAATAGTGATAAGTACCTAATCCACAGTACTGTCCTAACATTATGAAGAACTTTGTACAAGCTATCTGTTTTATTCACTATATTTTCCACCAAACTTGCATTAAATAATTTGGATGTACTTAAGCCCAGAGGTAAGTGATTAAATAAATACTAATAGCACTGGGTTGTTGATGACGATATAAAATGTAGCGCAGTTTAGCAGACGAACCACGACATTACTTAAAAAGATCAAATTAATCACATAAGAATGAACCTATTATCTACCATCCCCATTGTAAAGGTTTACCTACTATAGATTTTGAAGAACAATTCTTTATTGCAGGAAAAATGGCCAATGCCGGAGATCAACGAAAAAGGTAAATACTTATTCAAACAAACGTATAACATATAAGCCAACGTAACCGTGAGACATACCCGGCGCCTGCCAACTTAGTTCTCAGGGGTGGCAACGCACCTAAAGCAGGACTCTAGTCTTATCTGGGGTTGATTATAGATGGACACTTATCTACCATCGGTGAACTGCATGTTCATAGGATTCCTCTATATAATAAAATAAAAATGAATTAAAAATATAAACATATCTTCCGGTTACGCACAGCGGCACAGTGGTCGGACAAAAGAGCGTTTCCACCTTCACTCTCCGGCCAGAAAAACATCAATATTTTTTTGTGTAGTTACCAAATTATGGCACCTATAACAGGAAATCCAAGTGTGGATCTGTCAGCTTACAAAGTATAATTTCATTTTATATAGGTACCTAAAATGTTGGCCATAAGGTTAGTGACCATCTTAAGACCACAAAGTGAGTATCAAAAATCTTAATTATAAATAAATTGTTTATTCATAAATAATACTATCATTGTTTCTGAAGAGGTCCTGATAAAGATGGACAGTGTTGGGATATGCGGCTCGGACGTGAAGATGTACACGGCGGGCCAGTGCGGCAGCGAGAAGGTGTCGAAACCTATCGTAATGGGACACGAGGGCGCTGGGACTGTCATCAAGGTAAGTAACTTTTATAATAGCCACGACATCTTTCAAACGAGAACGCAGCATTACTTAACACTGCTGTTTTTAAGTCATAAATTGTATGTCATAGCAACATGACTAGATATAATGGAACTGTCATGTATACCTATATAAACCACCATGTATACCTATATCTATAAACAAATGAACTATTTGATTTGATTTGAAATAGAATAGACAGCATAAGCATCATCTGGCTATGACAAATAGCTGCAATAATCATTTGTCTAAAGAAAAAATATGATCAACTCCAGGTAGGAGCAGAAGTGAGTACCCTGAATGTGGGCGACAGAGTGGCGATAGAGCCGACGCAGCCGTGCCGCAGCTGCGCGCTGTGCCGCGCCGGCCGCTACAACCTGTGCGCGGCGCCGCGCTACTGCTCCACCGTCGGCGGCGACGGCAACCTCTGCCGCTACTACAAGCATGTCGCTGACTTTTGCCATAAGTAAGCAAATATTAGCAACTATTGTGCCCGGTGCCCTGCCGCTATTACAAGCGCTTCGCTGCCATAGTGCCAAGAAAAACATGTTTAAATTAAGGATTACTGTCTAATTTAGAGCAAATACTGCATTCTAAGTAACGATTTCACCTACTTTCAATTAGAAAAAATGTTTTTCTTATCTCTACAAATAAACTGAATTGCGCCAAAGTGTCGATTACTACGTTCCATAACACTGAAATTCAAAGCGACATGCAAAATGCGATGCACCTTTAGAAAAAAGTTTCAATTCATGTTATGACGTTTTTAAAACATTTTTGTAAAAAGTATTCCACACAATAAATATATCACAACCCACAAAAGATATGATGTGCAGAGCAATAATCTTAGCAAAAACAAATAAGGCTATCTTAAATTTGAATACTGATAAAATGTATATCACAATAAACAAGTACAATGCGAGAAAGATTTAGTGCCAAAAAATTCCAACGTTAGACATTCCAAGAAAAAACTTCTGCTTCTACTTCAAATGTAAATTTGGCGAGCTATCTTCGTCCACTCTCTTCCGGGTCAAAACTTCTGTCTTCTTCAAACATGCAAAAAATATAAAGTTCTTTGAAGTAGCTGCAGCCAAACCTATGCTTAATGGCTGTCACTGTAAAAAAAGTGGTTCACATCTTCGGAGCTGGTAAATAAGCCTCTCGATTGAGGGGTCCGAGGTTCAAATCCCAGGCATGTACCTCTGATTTATCAAACTTATGTGCGTATTAGAAATTAATTATTACTTGGGTAAACGGGAAAGGAAAATATTGTGAGGAAACCTGCATACCAAAGAAATTAAAAAAAAAATCTCTTAGGTATGTGAAGTCTATCAATACGCATTAGGCCAGCGCGGTGGACTATGGCCTAATCTTTTTCACTTCGAAAGGAGACCCGTGCCCAGCAGTGGGACAATAATGTGTTGATGGTAATACCTTACCCAGAATCCCAGACAACATGACGATGGAGGAGGCTGCGGCCGTGCAGCCGCTAGCCATCGCCATCCACGCGTGCAACCGCGCCGGCGTCAAGATCGGCTCCAACCTGCTCGTGCTGGGCGCCGGGCCCATCGGCATCCTCTGTGCCATGAGCGCCAGAGCCATGGGCGCCTCCAGTATTATTATGACCGGTAAGACATTATTATAGTCCGCGCCAAACTGCTAGTCCGCTCTGAAATTGTTGCGCGCAGGTGTAGTCAGAGAGCCAATGCGGTCGCACACAACCACAAGCATATACTCCGTAGCAACAGTAAGGGCACACTAACGCAGCTACATGCCCGTGGGCGAAAGCGAGCAGCGTTACCTATATAATCTTGATAATGCTGTTAATTACCTTACTATGTCAGTCATTAATAAAAACCATGATTTTATTAGCCCTTCATATATAATTTCATGAATCATTTAATTATTATAATTCTTTATGATTCTGTATTTTTGCTAAATAGTAGCAGAGTTTGGATTCAAACTTCAAATACCTATTTGAAAGTAAAAAAGCTTTGTGATCGATTTCTCTGTCGTTCATTGGTTGTCGTTGCCATTTGATATTGGTTATATTAATAAAACATTGAATAAGTATCAGATTTCAGCACGATATTTCCTATTACCAGTATTAAAACCATAGTATGTCTCCAGATGTAGTGGAATCACGTCTGGAAACAGCACGGAAGCTGTGCGCGGACCACACGCTGTTGGTAGGGTCACACATCTCGGAGGAAGAATCAGTGGAGAAGGTCATTCAGCTGTTGGGCAGAAGGCCTGACATCAGCATAGACGCCTCTGGTTACGCTTCAGCTCAAAGACTCGCTTTAATGGTAAGTAAACTTTTATCTATACTTATATCTATGATAAGATTTGATTATGAGAGAACCAAATAAAGAGTTCTACAATGGTGCACTTTTAGGGTTTTTAAACGGAACCCTATTACTAAGCCACCGCTATCTGTCCGTCTGTACAGTCTATCTCTGAAATCGTAATAGGTAAATACTTGAATCACAGAATATGATGGTCGTGCCATAACAACAAATACTAAATATAAAAAAGCATCTTTAAAATAAAGAGTCGCCATACAAGAAACCATATTGATAGACAGTTCAAATTTGCACAGTGCATTCACTTCTGTGGTTGTTATGATGACAATATAAAAAAGGGTGGTACGGAACCCTCCGTGTAAGGGTACAACTCGCACTTGGCCAATTATCCGTAGCACATTTAGTTCAGACATTTTGAGTCCGTTTTGAGCAAGCCCGTATACTTTATTTTCCAGGCAACAGAGACAGGCGGCTTGGTGCTCGTGGTGGGCATAGCGGACAGCATGTCTAACTTGCCGCTGTCCAGCGCGCTGCTACGCGAGGTGGACATCAGAGGCTCCTACAGGATAATGAACACGTAACTAAACTTACATTTAAGCCATTATATATCGACTCGCGAATATAGAAATGACTCGCGTCGCAACTGGAAATTGTAGATATTAGCGGGAAGACAGCAGCTCCACCGGCACCCTCGTCAAACAACTCAACGCTCGTGCGCAACAACGTCAAACCGGACTAGAAGTTTGGCGCAATATTTTAAGATTTCTCAGGTATGCAGGTTTCCTCACGATGTTTTCCTTCGCCGTTTAAGCAAGTGATAATTACTTTCTAATACGCACATAACTTTGAAAACTCAGCGGTGCGTGGCTGGAATTTGAACCTCAGATCCCCCGATCAAGAGGCCTTGTTTCTTAACTACTGAGCTAGTCTAGCACTGATTTTATAGGTACTTCTAACCATTAGTCAATTTATGAATGTTTTCCAGATACCCTCCAGCGATAGCTGCCGTGTCGAGCCGCGCAATCTCATTGAAGCCCTTCATAACGCACCATTTCCCCATAGAGAAATCCAAAGACGCCTTCGACCTCGCCAAAACGGGGGACGCCATGAAAATAATCATACACTTGTAAAGATACTTGAATAGAATAAGTCTGCACCATTTTTAAATGCCTTTCCGCTGTCGTTTTATTAAAAACATTTATTTTATATGTTATTCTGGTTTCCACAAGTGAAATTGTAATTAAAGAAGTATGTATTTACAAAATATTTGATTTGATTTATTTAATGAAATCTTAACATTATAAATTAAACAATAACATATAGGTAACAATCAAATTATAACTACAGAGGTGGGACAAGTAAAAAATGAATTAGGTACAATTATCGTTTCTACAATCACAGCACGTTCGAAAGTAATTACTATTTACAATACGACCGCAAAGAACGGAAATTATCCAATAAAATCGATAACAAATGGCTCCATACGCATCTAAAATCAGATTATCAAAGAATAAAATTTGAAAAGATCGTAATTTGACACTTTTCAGTACGCAGATAATTTCAAAATTCGAACTTTGGTAAAAAAAAGCAAAACCTTGGATAGATTGCTTTTTAATAACGAACGTAAGATAAGTGGAACGCAACAGCTGCACAGACAAGATCACGTAACCTGCTTGGCTCTTTCTTTACCAAAAGCTAAAACAATATAAAATCTTAATTAATCCTTAAACGCATTACTTATTAATTTTATAGACTTAATAGTAGACTATAATAATATACAAAGTTTTAAGATGAACATTGAGATTGCTAGAACGTGAGAAATGTATAAACCAAATATAAATGTAATCGATATCACACAGTTCAGTTTTATTTTTATAAATTAGAACCTAAAGCAGCTTGTGAGGCACTTGTGTTGTTAACTTCGAAGATGGTTGTCTATTCGACCGTAAGTTTATTATATTGTCCACACATAGCATTCTTTTGCAAATTACATACATATTATAAAATCATCCGCGACTTTTCAAAACTTCAAACTCTTAGCCTTGAGCATTTGTGCGTTCAGAGCCGCGAAGTTTGGCTTCGGTAGCGGCATTGCGCCGAGAAAGCTGCCTCCTGAAAATAAAAATTTAAGTAACGAAAATGGAAAAGTAATGCTAAAATTATACAATAATTCGCAGATTATGTAATTAATTTATGACATTCTTTGTTTACATTTTGGTCCCCTAAATATGAATCAGACTATAGGTTCCCCCCAGTTACGAGAAGAGTAACGTAAGAGTAACGTAAGAGTAACGTAAGAGTAACGTAACGTAGGAAGAGTAGTAGCTACTCACGCGCCGCGCCGCTGGCTCCGCGGGACTTCTTAGCCGAGCCAGCGCCCCCACCGCGCCGTGTTCTGGAATTAATAATAATTGTTCTTAATATTTTATCTATATCTTATATGTAAAATTCTCGTGCCACAATGTTAGTTATCGTACTCCTTCGAAAGGGCTTTACCGATTTTCACCAAATATTATATGCATATTCATAATTTTACATGCATTTCATACCCCAAAGTGACCAAAGTTTCACCCTTAACATTTTTTTTATTTATATGGGAACACAACGTTTGCCGTTCAGCTAGTATTTTAATATATTTTAAAGAGTAAAAGTCACTTAGTTGAAGACATGACGATATATCAAATACACCTTTAAACTTTTATTTTTACGATAATTAAAAACATATTTTCTCTCTCTCTCCCTCTCTCTCGTTTAATTTTACTAAAATTATGTTTTAAAAACACTACAAATTTTACTATAACCTTTTTGTCACGCATATATCACATCAGGCATTATATCTTTCTTTCGACCTTTGAATTTTTAAGGCGTCGCTATTAATATATTTTATATATACTATAGGATATGCCCAGATAGGATTAGATAATCTTACCCGAACTCGGCTACAGATGCGCCGCTACCCCTGAATACTAAGCTGGAACGCCTTGGAAAAGTATATCTCGCTTACCACACCCTTCAAACCGGAACACAGCAGCGCTTAACACTGCTGTTATGAGGCAGAAATAAGTGTGGCGGTGGTGCTGCCGGAGTCGAACTACAAAGGGTTCTACCACCTTCAAATATAATATTAGGAGGGTAGTATATAAGTTAAAATACTGACTTCTTCCGGACTCCCCCCTTATAAGTCTTCCTGCCGCCGCGGCTGTAGCGGCCCCGCCCCCGGCCGCGGCCGCGCCGCGCGGGGCTGCCCGCGGCCGCGAGCTGCGCCTCCCGCGCCCAGTCCGTCTCGGAGTCCGAACACGCTTCCTCACGCTTTTTCTCCATTTCCTGTTGTAAGTCGTCCTCGTATTGCATGAGAACACCTGGAAATTGATAATTGATTCGAATATTTTGTACGTTAATTGTACATGTTAATAAGCCCAATATCCTGCTTAAAATATTTGTTTATATATATTTCTTGTAGCCTTATTTTTATAGCCTTTCTTTTATATAGGAATTATCTTTATCTCGGTTATCGTGTAAAAACGTATATTTACTTATTTCATTTTAACTATGTTCGCTTGCATATTAACGCTTATTAATAATAATTAATATATCCAATTTTAATAATGTCTAATTCGAAGAAATCGTCTAATATCAATCTTTGATAGACAAAACATTAAATAATTTGGTTACAAGGTCATGTTGAAATATTATTCGTTGAGCTCCGGCATGCTAGGGACACACGCGGCTCACCCAGCTTCTCGACGGAGTAGGCGGCGGTGATGCGCAGCAGCTGCGCGCCGTACTTGTCGTAGTTGGCGCGCGTGACGTGCGGCAGCGCCAGCATGTCGGCCGCGCGCTCGGGCAGCCGCGCCGCCATGGCCCGCAGCGCCGCGTGCGGCAGCACCGCCGCCAGCGACGCGCCGCGCGCCGCGCCCATCTCGCTGCGGACACACACACACACACACGATCAATGTGCGGTTACCTTTTACGGACGCGTGTCAAATACGTAACTTACGCGCGCACACACACACACGCACGCACGACGAATGCACGGTTACTGTTTACGGACACGTGTGAAATACGTCACTTACGCACGCAAACACACGCACGGTCTATGCACGGTTACCGTGTCAAATACGTAACTTATGCACGCACACAGACGCACATACATACTCACATAAGTCACACATGCACGCAGTTAACGTAAGGGGGCACCAGCACGCGGACCACTTGCTTCCTATCTTTCATACGCACACGCCCACGGGTCACTAAAACACTGCAGCGAATTAATACACGTATGCACGCAAAACGTGTAGACATAAATGCGCTAAAATTAAAAAACGTCCCTTTATACACACGTAGGCACACAACACAATTTAATTTATAGATTACTTTTTTATTTGATAAAAACAATATACATGCATGCTACCGACCATTACTGCCGGTCACCTTGGGGTCACTGATACCAACCCCATCTAAAAAAGATATCCTATCTGAACTCTAAAGTCAATCAGAATCTAGTTCAGAAAGATAAATTAAAACACCCCATAATAATATTCCTATCATATTTTATAAAAAATCTTTATCATCATCGTTATCGATGAAACTATGACCCACCTGCAAGCCTGGACAAGATCGGCAAAGCAGCGATCCTCGATGTTCTTAATGAGCGCACCAATAGAATTGTCAGCCTGTTTGGTGGAGGGCGCGGCCACGCTGGCCACACTCGTTTTGTTCTCGCATCGCATTGGGAACACTATACGCAAATTCCCTGACATCAGCCTGCCAAAAAAAAATTTAAGTTTCTTAAGAGTTTCGCGTCAGTAGCTCAATCAATACTTGTAATGAATGTGAATTTCAATTTATTATATCAGTAGTTGATATCAATATGCGCCGCTACCCCTGAGGACTAAGCTGGAACGCCTTGGAAAAGTATGTCTCCTTTAAACTGTCGCTTCGTTAGTTACTTAAGAACAAATACGAAGGTGGTAGAACCCTTTTTGGTTCGTCTCAGGCGGCACCACCGTCATACCTATTTCTGCCTAATAAGAGCAGAGTTACGCGCTGCTGTGTTCCGGTTTGAAGGGTGTGGTAAGGGAGACACACTTTTCCGAGGCGTTCCAGCGTAGTCCTCGCATCTGCGGCGCATCCGTAGCCGACCTCAGGAATATCTAATCTTATCTGGGGTTGATTACAGATGTCCATGGCCGGCAGTAGCAACTTACCATCTGCTACTCCTATATTATAAAAAACGAAAAGCAGATACGAAGCGTGTACTAACTTGTCAACGTTCTGCCCGAGCATGAGGTAGGCGGAGGGGATGTCGTTGTTGACGACGATGCGCTCGGCGAGCACCTGCCGCGCCACCAGCTGCCGCAGCAGCCGCGCCGGGTCGCCGCGCGGCCACGACTTGCATCTGCCGACCGAGCGCACTTTGACAAACTGAGTGGGCGTTGTGTACGAAGTCTTCAATGAAAAAGTGTCATATTAGAAATACGATTTTAAATTTAGTCTTATTTTTTTTAAGTGTCTACCAATTTTCTTGTCCGCTCGGAATATAGAAATGAGTCGTGTCGCAACAGTAAATTGTAGATATTAGCGAGAAGAAGACAGCGTGGAAACTACAAAAGCCTCACTCCCCGGACCCCCCTGCCCGCTCTCGCCCGCAGGTACATCGCTGCGTTAGTATGCCCTTACTGTTGCTATGAAGTATATGCTTATAGTTGTGTTCGACCGCATCGGCTCTTCGACTACCCCTGCGCGCAACAACTTCAGAGCGGACTAGAAATTAATCGCGAATAGTACTTGGCGTGCATGTCGCAGTCGCGCAGCGCGGCCAGGCGCTGGGTGGCGGCGCCGCGCAGCACGTCGGCCACCTGCAGCAGCGTGTAGGAGTCCCGCCCGAAGCCGCGGATGCAGCGCGCGATCATCTTGCACTCCTCCGTCACGTCCACTGGCTGCAGCCGAAATTAACACATAACAGATGAATTATGTACACGCGTAGGAGTTATGTAAATGTCAAACAGAAATTTTTATATTAAAAAAAATCATACCTTATAGTCCTGCTGATTAAGGCAATTATCACATGCAGTAGTTTTATCACTTGCGCATTTTTCTCTTGAAAATCTGTAAAAGAAAATTTGTATAAAAAATTATTTAGATATGGTACTCACTCTACTTGACCAAAATAATTATAGTGAAGTAGACACTTTTGTGTCTACTTTACTATAATCTTCAAATAGCTATTATTACCACGCAAAAATATCCATCGGCAACACTAGATCCGGACAAGAAAGTACTACTTTACACATGAAAGGCTACTTACCTCTCGCCTAGGTAGGCTAGCACCTGCACGCGGCGGCACTCGCTGACGCTCTCGCACACCTCCACCATGCGCAGCAGGTTCTCCAGGTGCACCTGCTGCGCCTCGCGCGTCGTGTTGCGCTCCACTACAACACACAACCAAAAAATTTGCATTAAATTTGTTTTAATATTAACAAAACACAATGAATAGTCCATTAGACGGTTTATTTATCATCAATTTATCCGGACCGATATATGTCCAGTGCGGCCCGCCTCCCGGTAGTGCCTCCCGCTGCGAGGTGCCACTCACTCTGTATGAGGTGCCGGTAGCGCAGCACGTCGCGGTAGGCGTAGTACATGAGGCAGGTGGCGCGCTCGCCGTCGCGGCCGGCGCGGCCCGCTCCCGGTAGTGCCTCCCGCTGCGAGGTGCCACTCACTCTGTATGAGGTGCCGGTAGCGCAGCACGTCGCGGTAGGCGTAGTACATGAGGCAGGTGGCGCGCTCGCCGTCGCGGCCGGCGCGGCCCGCTCCCGGTAGTGCCTCCCGCTGCGAGGTGCCACTCACTCTGTATGAGGTGCCGGTAGCGCAGCACGTCGCGGTAGGCGTAGTACATGAGGCAGGTGGCGCGCTCGCCGTCGCGGCCGGCGCGGCCCGCCTCCTGGTAGTAGCCCTCGACGCTGCGCGGCATGCTGTGGTGGATCACGTAGCGCACGTCCGCCTTGTCCACGCCCATGCCGAACGCGATCGTCGCGCAGATCTAACAACCAATTATTGCACTCTTACATTATAAATTTCTCGACCGGGCCCAAGTACAAATCACGGGAAATGCTGAAATGTCTTAATATTGAGTACCACACACAAATTTTAAAAAAGGGCATCACAAATAAATTACTCCCCACAAACGGAGTCGCAGTAGTTTTGAAGGTCGTAGAACTCTTTGTGGTTCGAATCCGGCGGCACCTATTTCTGTCTAAAAACTGCAGTTTTAGGCGCTGCTTCTTGAAGGGTTTGGTAAGGAAGACATACTTTTCTAAGACGTTCCTGTTTAGTCCTCAGGGGTAGCGGCGCATCTATGGCCGACCTCAGGTAGGAATATCTAATTCTATCTGGGATTGATTACAGATGTATGGGCGGCAGTAGCCACTTACTATAAGGTGGACTGCATGCTCGTCTACTACTCCTATATTGTAAAAAAAGTAAAAACCGGTAGCTAACCACTTTATACTTGTCGGCGACCCAGCCGGCCTGCAGCTCCTCGCGGCGGCGGTCGGGCAGCCCGGCGTGGTAGGGCGCGGCCTGCACGCCGCTGCGGCGCAGGTCCGCCGCCAGCGCCTCGCACTCCTTGCGCGACAGGCAGTACACGATGCCGGAGTCCCTGCCGAAATGTAAAATAACATCATGTGATCACGTGATAAGGCGGCATAGAAGTCACGTTGCGTAAACCTCTATTTAGAAATAAAGTAAAAAGAAAACCTTCCCTACTATTTATCATCATCATCATCAACAGCCCATTACTGTCCCACTGATGGGCATGGGTCTCCTCTCCTCCAGGTATGCAGGTTTCGTCACGATGTTTTCCTTCACCGTTTTGCAAGTGATAATTAATTTCTAATACGCACATAACTTTGAAAATCAGAGGTGCGTGCCTGAAATTTGAACCTCGGACTCCTCGATCGAGAAGCCCAAATTCTTAACCACTAGGCTATCACTGCTTTTTTATTTAATTATTATTTAATTTTAAATGACGAATATCATGTGTCCAATATAATGTAATGATAATAAAAGTGGTTGTCTAATGTACATGTTATATCATAAAACTCTATGAAATTGGAGTTTACCTAGGGAACTTTTCGCGGATGATGTTGACTACGTCCTGGTTAACTGCCTTGGGTTTTTTCGGCAAGATGCGGTACGCAAGATTTGGCCGGTTAAAACTGCTTAAAAACCATTTGCAGTTTTTCACCTGTTTTGAAAGAAATGCACATTACTGAAAAATGTTTAACATATATATTAGAAAGCTTTTTAGTTTTTCAGCTTGGGCGTAGGAAGATCTCACTGTAAGTTATGATAGTGATTCAAAAATACCACTGAAGCCATCTCTTAATGAGTTGCGGAAAATCTCAACAGGACTCTTGTTCTTACGGATGTACTTATGAAGGATACCCTACTGTTGTCAGTAGTGGTACCTTGAGCTGGTGCAGGATGTCGGTGCGCACGCGGGGCGCGGCGGTGGCGGTGAGCGCCATGATGGGCGCGGCGGGGAGCGGCGCCGGAGCTGCGGGGTACCTTGAGCTGGTGCAGAATGTCGGTGCGCACGCGGGGCGCGGCGGTGGCGGTGAGCGCCATGATGGGCGCGGCGGGGAGCGGCGCCGGAGCTGCGGGGTACCTTGAGCTGGTGCAGGATGTCGGTGCGCACGCGGGGCGCGGCGGTGGCGGTGAGCGCCATGATGGGCGCGGCGGGGAGCGGCGCCGGAGCTGCGGGGTACCTTGAGCTGGTGCAGAATGTCGGTGCGCACGCGGGGCGCGGCGGTGGCGGTGAGCGCCATGATGGGCGCGGCGGGGAGCGGCGCCGGAGCTGCGGGGTACCTTGAGCTGGTGCAGAATGTCGGTGCGCACGCGGGGCGCGGCGGTGGCGGTGAGCGCCATGATGGGCGCGGCGGGGAGCGGCGCCGGAGCTGCGGGGTACCTTGAGCTGGTGCAGGATGTCGGTGCGCACGCGGGGCGCGGCGGTGGCGGTGAGCGCCATGATGGGCGCGGCGGGGAGCGGCGCCGGAGCTGCGGGGTACCTTGAGCTGGTGCAGGATGTCGGTGCGCACGCGGGGCGCGGCGGTGGCGGTGAGCGCCATGATGGGCGCGGCGGGGAGCGGCGCCGGAGCTGCGGGGTACCTTGAGCTGGTGCAGGATGTCGGTGCGCACGCGGGGCGCGGCGGTGGCGGTGAGCGCCATGATGGGCGCGGCGGGGAGCGGCGCCGGAGCTGCGGGGTACCTTGAGCTGGTGCAGGATGTCGGTGCGCACGCGGGGCGCGGCGGTGGCGGTGAGCGCCATGATGGGCGCGGCGGGGAGCGGCGCCGGAGCTGCGGGGTACCTTGAGCTGGTGCAGGATGTCGGTACGCACGCGGGGCGCGGCGGTGGCGGTGAGCGCCATGATGGGCGCGGCGGGGAGCGGCGCCGGAGCTGCGGGGTACCTTGAGCTGGTGCAGGATGTCGGTGCGCACGCGGGGCGCGGCGGTGGCGGTGAGCGCCATGATGGGCGCGGCGGGGAAGCGCACGCGCAGCACGCTCAGCCGCTTGTAGTCGGGCCGGAAGTCGTGCCCCCACGCCGACACGCAGTGCGCCTCGTCGATCACGATCCTGAACAATGTCCCTTCACATTTATACATTCCTACTTAAACTAGGTCTTGGAAATTAAAATTTAGGGGAAATGAGGATTTTAAGGTTTTATCTGTACGGACTTGGAATCTTAGGCACACCAATTAGAAAAATTCAAAGCTTTCGGACTAATTATGAATTACCACTTGTTTTAAAAATGACAGAGAATATCAAATACACTTTTTGACTATCGAGCATGTACAACTTATCAGGGTCCAGTCTACAACTTGTCAAACTGCTATGTAGTTACTACACACCAACAGAAATATCAAACGAAATGTACCTAATTTTAAACTAGCAAAAAACATTGTTTTCTGTACCTGGCGAGCTTCCCACGCGCGTATAGCGAGGCGAGCGCGGATTGCAGCTTCTCGGAGCCGCTGACCTTCTCGGGCGTGACGTACAGCAGCTTGAGCGGCGGCTCGCGCGCCGCCAGCGACAGGTACACCTCGTCCCCCTCAGCCATGGACACACCGCCCGATAAGTGCGCCGCCATTATCTGGTAACGTATGTAAAGTTTGCGAATTAGAACCCTCTGTGGTGCGACTCCGGCGACACCACCTTCACAACTATATGATTATAACAGCAGAATTAAGGGTTGCTGTGTTCCGTTTTGAAGGGTGTGGTAAGGGAGACATACTTTTCCGAGGTGTTCCATAGTAGTTCTCAGGAGTAGCGGCGCGTCTGTGGCCGACCTCAGGTAGGAATATCTAATCCTATCTGGGGTTCATTACAGATGTCCATGGGCGGCAGTATCCACTTACCATCAGGTGGACTGCATGCTCGTCTGCTACTGCTATATTATAAAAAAAAGTGATAAGTGCTGCCGTATTCTGGTTTGGTTTGGTAAGAAAGTTATCTATTAACGTAACGTTTGTGAAGGTGGTAGAACGTCCTGAGCCACACCTTTATCTGCCTACTAACAGCAGTGATAAGTGCTGCTATATTCTGGTTTGGTTTGGTAAGAAGTTATCTATTAACGTAACGTTTGTGAAGGTGGTAGAACGTCCTGAGGCACACCTTTATCTGCCTACTAACAGCAGTGATAAGTGCTGCTGTATTCTGGTTTGGTAAGAAAGTTATCTGGTAACGTAAAGTTTGTGAAGGTGATAGTACGTCCTAAGCCACACCTTTATCTGCCTACTAACAGCAGTGATGAGTGCTGCTGTAATCGGGTTTGGTAAGAAGTCATCTGGTAATGTAACATTTGTGAAGGTGGTAGAACGTCTTGAGGTTCGAGTCCGGCAGCATGCCACCATGCCTATTTTTGCTTATAACTGCTATATTTCTAGGGTCAAAACAAAAAGAGTTCTACCACTTTCTGATATTATTTTACTATGTACTTTATTAAGTGTAGATATAAATCAAATCTTTGAAAATAAATAAATAAAGACAAAGATATGGGAATTATTTGTAGTAAATGCTTTTATAACAATGTAAGAAGATTTAAAATAATAAAATTAATTTCTAAAATATTTTTTTTCTTTGTTCTTCATACATAATTTTTGAGTTTCTACATTTCTGCATAGATAATGAGTACTCAAATATCGATTAAACCAATTACATCAGTCGGTGACAATAACAAAAAATAATTATAAATTAATATGAACTTACATCTAGTGATAGTAGCTTGTTAACTTGATCTAGGATTAGCGACTTCAACGGCGATATAACTATAGTGACGCCTGGATTTAATATAGCCGGCAGTTGGTAACATAATGATTTTCCTGCAAACAAATAACATTAAATAGATATTACCCAAAAATATCACATCACAAAACAAAATAGAGGGCATAAGATTTTAAGCCAATATGGTTGCTTATATGATTCCTTTCTGATTTGTATGGTTACTTACAAGAAGATTATATTAAGCTTCCATTTCTACCTGGATGTACTTGCACGAATCATATTTTGTATGGTAACGTCATCTGTGGCCGACCTCGGGTAGGAATGCAATCCTATCTGGGGTTGCTTACAGATGTCCATGGCCAGCAGTACCACCACCACTTATCATCAGGTGGATTGCATGTTCGTCTGCTACTCCTATATTATAAAAAAGCTATATTAATATTTCTATCAAATTGCATATTGGTTTCGATATTTCAAAGCCTGGGTCGTCATTTCGAACTTAATGTTAACGTGGTTTCGGTGTTACGTATAAAATCTATAATAACAACATGGTAACTGACCGCCGCCAGTGGGCATGAGCACGAAGCAGTCGTGTCCGAGCAGCGTGGCGTTGATCACCTGCAGCTGGTTCGGCCGGAACGACTTCAGACCGAACTTCTCCCTGAACTTCTCCATCATCAACGCTGAGTGCTCGAAGTTCAAACCATCGAACTCTCCTGTAAAACATACGGTATGCATTGCATGAAGTTCTAATTAGAGCTTCAAGTGTAACACAACTAATGCAGATGGAGGAGTTCTATAACTTTGAAGAGATAGATATACATGAGACATTTCATAGTAACTTTGACGAGGAGAAACGACCTCGAATAGGAGCTTTGTACTATTTTGGATGAATTACCAATATTCAAACAACAAATAAATATATCTCAATCTCAACACATTTTTTAGAAGATCGACTCCGATATAACCTTTGTTAATAGTTAGTTGTTTAAGTTAAATTAGTTATATTATGAACTTTCCGTATTAGTTATAAGCGTAATTGGTGTGAACGATATTTAAACATATGAACAGTGGGAAGACGACGAACTACGACTCTTAGAATTTTACAATACAATCAAATCGATACAATCAAACGAAGAGAGTTCAGTACCATACGGTCAAAATGTTAATGCAGCAGTATAAAGCAAGAAACACCATTAATGTACATAGAAATTACTAGAAATCAATTGTTTATGAAACATATTAAGACGAATAAAACAAAGCATCCCATGAAGTTAGATGAGTAGATGACATATTATCACAGTTAGACTCGAATCAGTTCTGATCACAACAGCCCAAGATTGCAACAGGTTACCATAAAGCATTGTAGTGCGATTGACTATAGTGCCCTTTAGAAAAATCAATTCACCTGTCACACCATCATTGTGGGTATCGTCGAAAAAGTCACCCATTCCATCATACTTAACGCGACCGCCCTGTACGGATTGTCCGCTTACAAAATTATCTGTCATTGATACGCAAAAGTCATCTTTACAGATATCTGTATTAGTATCATTTGTAGTATCTTTACTTAGTATAGCTACGCTACTGTCGAAGTAATCTGTACTATATATTTGCCAGCCGTTTTCATCAACTGGTACTGAATTACTCTTCAAATTACCCGTTAAGCTAACATTCAGGGTGGCTGATTCTGAAACATATCTTTTGTATCATAATTGTGATCTATGGAGTTTGAAACCTCATAACTTCCTCGGTATTTTATATTTACTTAAGCAACAGTTATTTCAACAGTCCTTGTGCAGATTCCTTCTACGATCTCTCTACGAAAGACTCACATCTCATATCATTTATAACTGTCATTTTGTGATAGCTATGCTACTCCCTAGCTTATTTCATGATAAATATAAATGTATATATAGGCAGGATGTCTGCATGACCGAGCCATGAAATGGTATAACTCTTTGTTTCAAAATGTTAATATTGACCTATTTTCTGACACAATAGGGAAATTCAAGAAAAATGTCTCAATAGCATTATGTAATATTAAGTAATTTTTGTCTTTTTTTTTTGTATAATATTATCCATTATCTCTTAATCACATGTTAATGTAGTTTATAGTTTGTATGATACCGAATTTGTAAAAAAGTCAGTTACTTTTATTGTAAGATATGTTTTTTGTAAGGACATTAGCGCATCTGATTTTGATTTTACTTATTTGTAATGTTGTGTAAACCTGTAATTTAAGTGCATATTTAAAAACTTTTTCTTATTGTCATATATATTAGATTCATTTCATGGACTTAGTTGGTATGCCTTCTTAAATAAATAAATGACGAAATAGCCTAAAGACCTATAGCCTATAGACCTTCATGATAAACACTACTGATAAGAATAAAATTTAGTTGATACTTCAATATTATCTATGGCATAGATAGGGAGACGTAAAAAAATATCAAAAATAGAGTTTAACAAAGAAAAAATAAATGGAATGGTAATTAAACAGTTACAATTAAACCTGCAATCAATTTACCTGTAATGCCGTCGTTTTGTGTACCGGCGTGAAAATCACCCATTCCTTCGTATTTCGACTGCTCCTGCTCTTGGACAGATAAGTCCCCTATGTTGACATCCATGTCATCATTGAAGTCTTCCTCGCGGTACACGGGCCAGCCGTCATCGTCAATCACAATTCCTTTTTTATTTATATCAATGTTATCATTAACGCTAGTAGAAGCATTGGTGCTAGAAAATTCTGTGCTTTGACTGGACGACTGTGGAATAACATCAGCAATATCGTCATCCAAAACATCTGTAAGGTCATAATCATCCAGCTCGTCTACATCAATAATTGTTTTCTCATTTATTGAAGGACTGCCTTTATTCAGACTTTCCAAGTAATCTTTACTTGAACCTGGAGGTTGAAATGCAATAGAACTGCTTGGTATTGAAGTAGTTGTCGGCGATTCTTTAGGTACTGGTTTCAGCTTCTCTGATAAGTTCTGCAGTTTATCTAAAGTGCTCATAGAAGGCCTCTTGTAAGAAAACAATCCCTTAGGTTCCTTAACTTCAATTGATTCATTTGAACAGGAAGCTGGAGAATCAAATGTCAGTGACTTTTTGGCTGTTGATTGTATACTATCATTTTTATCAGGCTGGGTTTCATTCAATGAAAGTCTTATAGATGCATTTGTGCTATTAGGACTGCTTACTTCATTGTTTTTCTGAATATAACTTTGATCAGACAATAATAATGGACTTTGAGATTCATCAATTTCAACAAAATCAACCGAATAATTTCCATTGGGTATTGGTGATGATTTATCTGTAGTCTGTGAACTAATATTATCATTTACTTTCTTCCTTATAAGCAGTTTGAGCTTTGTTTTTAAATGGTTAATCTTGGAGTATGTTGCACTGTCATACCCTGGAAATTTCTCTTTTATACAGTGTGGAATTCTATTAAAAGCATCACTTATTCTTTCTAAAATATCTATATACATTGTTTTACATTCTTCTAATTCTTCTTGACTTAAGTTTTTACCTTTATCCTGTAATGAAAAATTAAATAAATTATGAAATTTAATTGGCTTCTTCATTAGAATTTATGAAATAAGTAAAAACCGATATTTACCTTTGCACATTTCTGTAATACGGGATGTTCGGAGATATCAGACAAGAAATCAGAAATACTACTATCTAATTTTAAATTTTTCAATGGATCTCTGTCTTTCTTTTCAGGAGTTTTGACCAATTTATGTTTATGAGGTGACTTAGTTTTAGTATGATTTTTAATTGGAGTGGCTGTTACATTACTTTTAGGACACCTATCTCTATTCACTGGTGATTTGCACTTTCCTTCACTTCCTGAATAATATCCAGGGCTATCCTAGAACAGTTACATGAATAAGTATATAAAGAGTAGAAATAAACTGTTAGACATATTGGTAATAAATTTAATCAAGGTAAGCAACAGACTTAACTAGTTCAAAGTAATTATAATGAATATAATACCAACAAATATGTATTTTTTTACAGGGCAAACAGGGCATCTGTTAAAAAAAACACTTGCATTTTGCATTAAAAATTTATCAGTTTTCTAGTGTTTTAAGGGACAAGCGATAGAAATTGCAGTCCAACTTATGGTAAGTACTCTCAATTTAGTATGCTATATGTATGATTTAGTATGTATGCTATCCTCATATTACTGAGTACCAATCATCCAGTATTTATTACATATACAGTTTAATTAGAAAAAATGCAACAATGAACTTCATATGCAATAATGGTATGATTTTTAAAAGTAATGTGATATTTACCACATCCATGCTATCCCACAAGCGATCACTGTCCGACTCAATATCAGTGACGCTTTTTCTCGTATTGTTTGCATGTTGTTTGTATGTGACAATAGTGTTGTTTGATCCCTGTTGAGGTGTTGTTGTTGACACATGCTAAAACATGGATTTTTATAATATAATAGCGGACCCGGCAAACATTGTGTTGTCATAAAAATAAAGATATGTTAAGGGAGAACAACTCTTATCATTTAGGGGTATGAAAAATAGATAGTAGCGGATTCTCAGACCTACTGAAAATGCATATAAAATTTGGTGAAAATCGGTAAAGCCATTTCAGAGGAGTATGGTAACTAACATAGTGACACGAGAATTTATATATAAGATATACTACTAAGTAAAAAGTCTATTTTGTTCATTAATAAATTTCTATAATAAATATAAAACAAAGCTTACGCTGCTGTTTACATTATCTCCCTCTGATTTTTTTATTGGTGGTTTCCCTGAAAAAATATTAAATTAAATTCAATAAAACGTAAACAATTTACTTTAATGTCCACATTTACTCATGAGTACATACATTTTGTAGAGCTACTTGGTTTTTTTGGTCTGAACACTGGTCTCTTTTCAGATGCTTGTTCTGTCCCATTTTGCCTGTAATAAATTAGTGATATCATTAAATAGATTTAAAAGTTCAAAAATATTGAAATTTAGTGAAGATTAAATTGAAATATTGAAACAATTTGGTGTTACGTATAATAACAATCATTCAGAAATAATTTCCATATTTTGAGATTGTTAATCCATTACCTTCAAGTACTGTTAATATATAGTGTGGAGACTTTTATAAAGAATAGAAATCAAAGCAAAATGCTACTACTATGCCTAAAGTTTAATATACTGCCACAAATGACTATTTACTAAGGAAGAAAATACAATATTGCAAAAAAATAATGTATGTGTTCTAGATATGCCTGGAAACCTATCCTCTATTATTTGAAGATATAAAAGAGAAAGATCGTACAAGTGCTCTAAACAGATTACCTTATTTTTTTTTTAAATAACAATTAACAAGCTACTCAATACTGAGAGGTCACCGACATTTCTCATAATATCTGATTTAATAAATTAAGTATTAATCAATTATTAGTCGCCTACCTTTCATCATTGGTAGAATCTCCTTTCTTTAAAAAACTATAAATTGAATATTTCTTATTAAAATTTGAAGTTTCCTTTGAAGCCATTTATGTTTACAATAATATAATTGCATCAGTAAGCACCACGGTAAAATAAAAATGAATAGGGCGAAAAAATAATAAATCTTTAACCA
Source organism: Epargyreus clarus (assembly GCF_041222505.1). Classification (NCBI taxonomy): domain Eukaryota; kingdom Metazoa; phylum Arthropoda; class Insecta; order Lepidoptera; family Hesperiidae; genus Epargyreus; species Epargyreus clarus. Next base: position 13,221,307 of record NW_027332225.1, on the reverse strand, counting down.
TTCTAATTCGTATAAAAATAAAATCAACAGCCAAACTGGTTCTTGCCGCCTCTGAACTTTGACAAATGACATTAGTCATTTTATTTAATAATTAGATATAGCTTACAAATCGCGTAGATAATAAATGTAGTATAGCTAGAGACTGTAATCTGTCTAAATCGGAAAGTAAATAAAAAATAAATAAACAATTTGATACTATCATAATAAAAAACACTTACAAGTGGTTGAAACATGGAAAAAATTATTGCAATAAGAATCCAAGGCGATAAACCATGACATCATGTATTATAAAAAAATCCTTCAAGAATGAAAATATAGTCAACTGATTCTGTCATAATGACAATGACATTTGTTTTTGTTTCAATAAATTGTGTGAAATGTGAATATTGAATAGTAAAGATGTCTTTGAGAAAAGTATTATCTCTAACAAAAGCGGGATATTGCAGGACTGTTAAATTACAAACGGCAAATATTTTTAGGCAGAATGTGTGGCTTTTAACAGCGACCTCTCCCAGATTTTATTCAGCCGAAAACTTAGGTTAGTTTTTGAACCAATTTACCTGAACCTGCTTATAAATCATGAGTACTCAGATTTTTAAATGTCCTGAAATGTAATAATCAACCCATTGTACTTTTAAGTCATCAGGTGTTTTAAACTGTACAAAATATGCGAGTCTATTATTTTACTTTTTCATGTTACGCACATATAAAAAAACAGCGGGCAAACGTAATTTTTTAAACTCTTTTAATATAATTCACTTGAATTACGTGGAAGAATATAAATTATTCCCTAGGCACGTTTTTTGTATATAATTTATTGTAAAACATTTGTTTTCACAAAGATCCACCATTTGTAAGTAATATATGTTAAATACTATGACTTATCATCATTATCATCAACCTGCGACAATGGTTTACACCAGCAGTCCGTAACCTTTCGGGGAACACAGGCCACATAGTAAACCACAAAAGTGGTAGAACTCTTTGTGGTTCGACTCCTGCGGCATGAACACCAGACCTATCTCTGCCTCATAACAGAAGTGTTAAGAGCTGCTGTGTTCTGTTTTGAAGGGTGTGGTAAGGAAGACATACTTCTCTGAAACGTTCCAGCTTAGGCCTCAGGGGTAACGACGCATCTGTGGCGGACCTCAGGCAGGAATATCTAATGCTATCTGGGGTTGATTACAGATGTCCATGGGCGACAGTAGCCACTTACCATCAGGTTGACTGCATACTCATGTGCTACTCCTATATCATAAAAAAGGTACATAATGTAATGGCAGGTCCATAAGGTTGTCAAGTATCAAGTAAAATTATCTTAAAATTAAAGAAAAATTGAATGATATTATTTCATTAATGCTACAAATATGTAACTAATAAACTAAAGTCTAGTTGTAAAAAATACTTTGTCCATATTTATTTTCATCATGCAACAGGAGCATAAAATGTCTGTTTATGCTACCGTTGCAAGGCACGTTCCATAAATATTAGCAAATATAAATCCATTTTATAACCAGTTCTTTTAAAACCAATAAATACATGGAAAATAATAAATTTAATAAAAAAATTGTATTCTAGATAAAACTAAAGATGCCAAACCAACTGAGAAGGTGGAAATCTTAGGACGTTTGTTCCCTCAGGCCCAAATTAATCAAGATGCACAAGAAATAAAAAAAGAACAGGAGAAATTTGAAAAGGAGAATCAAGAGAAGGCAGAAGAAAATGCAAAAAGTTGGAATAGAATGAAAATGGGGTGAGACTATTGATTGTTTCACATAAATATTTCAAACTTCATGCCTTTTAACATTATTTGTGATAACAATTAGCAAGTTGCAGTTAATTAACACTTTCTTACTAATTACTGTTACAATGACTATATAATATTCTTATATGTTCCATTCTACAAAAAAAAGAAATTTTAAAAATATAATTATGATTATGTTAAAATAACGGGATTTCTGCTTTCTAAATTAAAAATATAATTTGAGGATGAATTATGACTATCATTAAATATAATCAATATGGTTGTTCAAACCTACTAAACACTAGCAAACATCTGGGTATATAACCCTCATTAAATCAGCTCTACCATGCTGAAAGGGACTTATGCCCAGCAGAGGTTCAGTAATGGGTTGACAACAATGAAATCGGACCAGAGGTAGCCCCATTAATATCTGATTAAAACAGGCTATGATTAACAGGTTTGCAGTGTTTGGCGGAGCAATGACGGTGATGGGCGGGATCATGATCTTCGAGATGGGCGCGCCGCGGCTGGACGACTCCGGCGCGGTCATCGAGGACGAGTTCTCACACATGCCCGTCGTCTTACAGTACCTCAGAAGGGCTTGGAAAGAGCTTACATTTTACGAAAAGGTACATGCAGAGTTCAACTTCAATCATTAACTTAAATTTGTTAATTGGTTTTTATCACCCGTACAAACAACCATAATTGTACATAAGTATTGAACCATTTTATATATTATTGCAAATTCTTCAGTTGTTACACCGTTCATTCAAATAAGGTTTACTACCATAGTTGAACTACCACTTTAAAAGCATATGGAATATGTACTATATGTATTGTATACATGTTCTTGTTTGCAGATGATAAAGGAGCCATCCCGCGAGCTATTGCTACCAGATGCGCTGCCGCCGCCCTACCAGCCCACCTACACCCTTGTGCTGGAGTTCACTGATGTGCTAGTGCACCCTGACTGGTCCTATCAGACTGGCTGGAGGTAACCACACCAAGATTACACATGAGATAACCAGTCTAAAGTTTTGTAGATATTGACTCTTAAAGACTTACAAAGTATGTACAATGTTATATGTAAGACCTAAGACTTAGGTCATACATGTAACATTGAACGTATAACTTGTGATAAACAGGTTTAAAAAGCGACCGGGTGTGGACCAATTCCTGCAGACCGTAGCCAACTCTGACTACGAGGTGGTCATCTTTACAACAGAGAACGCATTCATGATCTGGCCAGTACTTGACAAGCTGGACCCCGAGAACAAACTTATCCACTACAGGCTGTTCAGGGACTCTACGCACTTTATTGATGGCGTGCATGTTAAAAATCTCGATGGGCTCAATCGGGACCTGTCTAAGGTAAATACGCTTTTTAAACTCGTAGCTATATGGTCACTTTCTATTTTGTGTGTGTGCAACATACACACACAAGACCCAAGTTAACAAAAGTCCCATACAAATTGTTGTGGATGTATAATACATCTAAAAATATGTTGAATAATCCATTTTTTTTCACTATAAATTACTCATTTCAGGTAATTGTGGTAGACTGGAACAAGCAGGCAACTAAATTTCATTCTCAAAACACATTAGTGTTAAAGAAATGGAAAGGCGACGACGACGACACCTCCCTGTTGGACCTCGCTAACTTACTACAGAGTAAGAATTCTATTTTTATTTACTAGGAGTAATTTTCTTGTTTCTACAGAGAAAGCTCAGTTAATCTCCCTGATGAGAGTAATGCCACTTAGAACAGCTGAAAGAAGTTACGAGGCCGATTTTGATGAACTAAACCTGCATTATTAGTTTAGCCGGGAATCGAACAAGTTCATTTTGAAAAAAAAAAATACACCCTCTATATTATTCTAGATATCTGATATTATCTGAAAGTGACGTTTATAAGGATCAAATTCTGGGAAGTAATGTTGGCATGAAGGCCTATTTGAATAATTCACCCTGTATAACATGATTATTTATGCTACAGCGATAGCGATGTCGAACGTGACGGACGTGCGCGAGGTGCTGACGTACTACGGGCAGTTCGACGACCCCATCGCCGCCTTCCGCGACAACCAGCGCCGCCTGCTGGAGCAGATGGAGCAGCGCGACGCGCCCGAGCCGCCGCTCACCAGCTCCTGGCTGCGCACCTTCACCCGCCGCTAGCAGGTACACACTGTGTCCCTGTTCCGGGACTAGAATAAGGCTACGGTATCCCCTGCATGTCGTAAGAGGCGACTAAATGGGGGCTTCCGGGGCTGCGGGCGACAAGAGTGGGAGCACGACCGTCCAGCAAGCGACCCCGAGGAGGACGGCGGTATATGTGCCGTAATACCGTCGTAAACACTACATGGTGGGGAGCGAAAACTGCTCCCCAGGGCAGAGCCCGATCGGGGCATTGCGCTTGGAGGAGTCCGGTTGTGTTCCGAGAACCCCGGAATTGTCCAACAAGCGTTGAGGACGGCCACCGGGGGTTTTTTAGTGCGGTAAATCCCACATAACCCAGCGTCACTCCCACATCGAGTACCTTTTGAAGGCTTCCCCCTCGAAAAGCAAATAAAAAAAAGCTACACACCACTGGACCTAACAGTCTCGATCTAATATAAAATGGTCTTGGTTTTGTCGCACGTGTGTACGCCGCACGCACGTCCTACCCGCAAGCGTGCCACATGAGTCGCGAAGAGACTACAACATGTTATTCATGTGGGAATGAAGTTCGAGAATGCACACGCACGACAGAAAAACAGCGCTTAGGGCTTTTTACAACATAAATGGCATTAACTTCCCCCTAACACGCGTGCTATTTGCATCTTGTCTGTAGATGCTTTTCTGTAGACTGAAGCCTGCACCTCGCGTGCGAGGGTTACGCGTGCCTGCGTGGATACGTATAACAGGGCGATAGTTTTATTCTAATTAAAATCTAATAGAGTAGAAAACGAGATAATTATGCTATACCATAGTGACATTCATTATTTGTTAACAGACGTTTAGCATAAATATCAAATTAATTTTGGTTTTTCTTTTACAGATCCTCTGCGAAATGCAAGAATGATATTGATGGTAACGTTGCAAATGAGCCAACGCTGTGTCGCTGAGTCGCAATGCTTACACATGGTGTAAAATTGGTTTATATAAAATTAAACAAATTTTAGTTCTTCTGGCACATAGATTCTGTTATTTGATTAAATACAAGTAAAGTTACTAGATAAAGATTGTATATAGGAGAGTTCGTTTAAATTTTCTTATCTTCTCTTCATTTATGGTTTATATTATTAAAAACGGAATGTACTTATAGTAATGTATAACTTTGTATTTGTATATGACTATGCTTTTTATCATGTGATCTTTCTATCCTTACTATGGATATTTTTGATCATTTGCTTACTCAATGTTAAAGACTAAAGAAATAAATACTTTCTTGAAATTGATCTACATTCTTGTCTTGGTCATCAAAAAATATTGACATGTAAAGCTCAACATATAATTGGGCCACAGTACATCCTATCCCATTGCACAATATGTATCATTCGCTCTAGTGCGTTAATTTAATTTACTTTGACTTGTATAACGATTGTAAGTTGCGTTCCTGAAACTAGTTTTGTTTATCTAATTACGTGTATGCGCGGTTGTTTGTTACGGATCTGCGAGTGGTTGTGTTAATTCAGTCATTTTAGGTAGGAAATATAGTTGTTTACAAAAGAAATAAGTTTTTTTCTTTCAATTATTTATTTTTCGATTTATTCTCTATTTATTATTTTATATATTTCATCCTGTTTTTCCCGAATCAAACTCCACAATACATTTTCTGCACAAATCGTTAGTTTTAAACAATCATCCTTACATGTTATCATGCCTCGTTATGATAGAATGACGAGTAGTGTATTTAATTCCTCCAACCATTTTAAATAGCACGTATAAAACATCATTCACTATCAGAGAAGTGTAAATTCAGTGCAATAGATGACTGCTCAGTAGTTTTGTCCTCTGAACCTTTCATCCAAACTTCTAATAGCCCACTGTCCAGCTGTTCATTCTCAAATGCATCAAATATTTCTTTTTCATTAAATCTGTTTTTATCCCTCATTGTTGACTTCAAATCACCTGTCATGTAGCTTTCTGGTACCTTTTTGAGTTTTTTCCAAATATATGCAATATTTACTACTGAGGACACTTCAAAATCCTTTTTTTTTAACTCATATTGCTCGCACCAATCGTGAAGTTGCTGAGAACTATCGTCTACCATGAATGTTTCTAAGTGATCAGGAAAAATAGTGTGACAGGATACATCACCTAACGAATTCTGCAACAAAACGTCATATTTTTCTGCTTGCTCCAAAATTATACAACCACTTATCGCTGTATGTAACCTGGCATCTATGGGGTTGTAAAGATTATTACATAGTTTATTATTGCGAGCTTCTTCAAGAGTCTTTAAAATACTGGGAGGCCGATATGGCATAGTCAAATTACACATAACCATTTCCTTTCTGTACTGGTTGAAGTTGGGTACGACGCACATATCCTCGCACCACTGGCTACTGAGGCAAATTAAATCTTTTCCTATTTCGAAGTGGCATTTAGTGATATATGTAGGCACGCAGTGCATGCCATGTGTCCACCTTTGCACAGCAGATACTTTTTGACGCTCACAAAAGCGCAAATCCATTAAGAAGAGATGGTGATCTGTGGTCACATACAAGAGAGGTGCATATTCAGATTGTTTTGCTGCGCTTATATCATTGCATTCCATTTCATCCGTAACATTTCTCACATCTGTCCACACATATACTGCATCATTTGACCTTTTATCATACAAGGATATGGAATTCCTCCCTATGTGTGTATAAAAGCTTCTCTCTGTACTGATGACGGTATTCCAGTTATCTACAAGGGTTCTAATGTTCGCTTTTAACGTCACACTCTTACCCATCATTCTATCTAAATTCACAATAGTTAAGTTGTGATCTAATGTTGTGACATATAGTATGTTTTTGTGGCATAAGTCAAAAGATATTCCTGTGTATGGCTTTTCAGATTCTATTAGTTTTAGCATGTGAAATTCAAATTTATCATCAGTAATATTAATTTTTAAAATGAATACTCTGTTTCTAGTTCTTAATGCCACTATATTATCAGATGAACAAATTGTTTCCAGTATATTGACACCGTCTCCACAGTCAAATTTTGCAGCATTTTCCATACTTAATATGTTATCTACCCTATTAAATTCTGTTATATCTGAAACAAGGGTATCATTAATTATTTTCAATGGCACAATTTAAAATAATATTTTTTTTAAAGATTTGTCACACTACGACCACATAATACCATTCTTATCTATGTGTATATTTTAAGGATCTCATGTGTCAAGTCATCCACCTGGTCTGATCTGGATGATCTTAATTGATTGTAGGATAAATTCATGCAATTTTACCGATATTTGCTAATCTAGCATTGATTAGAGATGTGGGTGACACTTGTAGCTACTTGCCATCATGTTAACTGAATGCTCGTTTGCTATTTCAATATTATTATTGTTATTGTCCCAAAAATCCCAACCCAATTCTAAGAGTGTGTGGTAATAAAGAGATACTTACACACACAGTTGAATTCACTATGTAGCAGGTAATCCACCCAGTTGATACAAATCAACTGTAGATTGCCACTGCCAGCATAGTACCAGTTGTAGGAACTGTTGAAGTAGGGGTCCGGATCACTATCCATGTGAGCAGCCATCTCCACCAGGTGCCTCGGACACCTCACCACATCATCATTGAGTTTTTCATATTTTACTGTCATGTTATTTAAAACTGTTGAAGAAATTTTGTTGAAATCACTAACCAGTGGCTAGACCGCATGCTTATTTATGCAAAAATAACACAGTACACAAATGACTATCTACAGGAGTGCTGCTAATTTTAACACTGTACAGTTCATACTCTCTCATAACATAATAATCATGAACACTCTTTTATAAATTTTAATAAACAGTGTGCATTTACCATTCACTTACATGCTGTTTGTCTCATACTTTTACACGCTCGAAACCAATCGTGTTTTAATTTTAAATGATCTGTAATTGGATCAGATTTTCCTATATTGCCTAAGGTGTTTATCATCTTTGGGGGAAAACTTTTATGTGAAAATGGCTCAAAGAAAGCAGTGTCGAGTTGTCCGTCCCAATCATCGCTCACAGCATTTAAAGTGTGTCCAGGGACAGCGAAGTGGAAGTTTTGTAGGTGTTTTTTTGTTGTTCGACGCTGTTTCAGTGTTTGTCTGTACAACGAATAAGCCTGTGCGTTCTTATGATTTAAATCTTCTAATATCTTATGCACTGGTGCAGTGTTATCTAAGCTATCGGCTACCAGTTCACCAACGATTTTCTTTTTCTGTAAATGCAAACATTACTTTAATTAATTTATTAATTGTAATTAAACATAGTAAAACTAAGACCTCATATATAAACTTACCTTATGTATTTTTATGTTGCCAGTGGTACTCATTTTCGTATTTACATTAAATACATAACATTAATATCAAGAAATACGATCAGGTACAAAGAAATATTTGTTTTGAATAATCGATATTATCAGACGAGCCGCCCGACTCGCACGTGTATCTGACATTGACAACTGTCAAGTGTCAATCAATTAGCGATGCGCGATTGTTACTAAAAACAATCGAATTATTCGATTGTTATTGTGTTCGATTGTATTCGAATAACTATCGAAATTCTTCGATTGTATTCGAATAACTATCGAACAATCGAAATTCTTCGATTGTTGGTCGATTGTTCGATTGTTCGTCGATTGTTCGATTGTTCGATTGTTCGTCGATTGTTCGATAGTTCGATTGTTCGTCGATTGTTCGATTGTTCGATAGTTCGATTGTTGGTCGATTGTTCGATTGTTCGTCGATTGTTCGATTGTTGGTCGATTGTTTAGTACACGCAAAACTAGTAACAGCGCAGTCAAGCGATACGCGATTGTTACGTAAAAATGGAACTATCGAAGCTATTTGGTTGTTGGTCAACTATTTAGTATACACAAAGCTACTAGCAGCGAGGAGCCCCTAATTTCTGTGTTTAAGAAATCTGAGTCAGTCTTATATATTTGGTGGGGGAAGCGCACGTGCGTCGTGCAGCCTTCCGCTGCTTCGTTGCATTCCGTTATTTAATGGTGCGTCCACACCTTGCTTCTCGCACTGCTCACTGCGCCTCGTGGCCACACACTCTCACACCCTACTCGCGTTGTTAACATTATTTTTCTTCAAATATATAGTATTTCACCGAGTAATTTTAATGTAACTATGAGTACATAATTTTTTGTGATAACTTTTATCTATAATATACGCTAAAAAGACATATTTTATATTTTCTGAAAATCTTTTTCTATAATATGCGCCATGGAGACGTATATTATATTTTTCAGATGACCTTTTTGAAAACGTTGTTATGAAACGAACTTAGGGGATGACTACGACATCTGGATTATCGATGATACTCCATAGTATTTGATACAAAATGATTTATGGTATAATTATTTCTCAACAATATATAGTACAATTGACTAAAATGTAATACAATACTTTACATTTTCCAACCAGTGGCAAGTGACGATAACTTTGCAACACGACGCACCTGCACATTGTCCTGAGCACACGTATGTGGCCGCGCGGTATAATTTGTATTCGGTCGTCGATTGTTATTCCAAGGTCGATTTTTATTCGTACGTCGATTGTTATTTCAAGGTCGATTTTTATTCGAACGTCGATTGTTATTCGTACGTCGATTGTTATTCGTACGTCGATTTTTATTCGAACGTCGATTGTTATTCGTACGTCGATTGTTATTCGTACGTCGATTGTTATTCGAACGTCGATTGTTATTCGATTGTTTTTTTGTTACTACGAATAAATCGACAATCGATTGTTGATTCCGTCGATTGTCGATTTATTCGATTGTTTTTTTTAGAACAATCGCCCATCGCTACAATCAATTCAATTGATATTTGTTGAGACGAAAGAGATGATCAAGAGCATAGATTACTAATCTATGATCAAGAGTAAAAATAAGGCATTGCAACATTTTAGATTCATTCCCGAATGCAGACAAATAGAAGACAGTGTGTTTGGATAGTTTAACACTTGTCACGACCGAAGGTTTTCGTATTGGAACATTTCGTTTTTTTTTCTTTTGATTTCCAATATTCGTTGAAGTAATTAAGATTGTGTCTTATTCTTAACTTACCGAGTTCAACAAACAGCAGTGGCGGATTTACCAACAGGCTGAGTAGGCTTCAACCTAGGGCGGCATATTTTTTGGGGCGGCATATTTTATATTTTTGGGGCGGCAAATTTCGAGACTGATCACAGACGATAACCATGGAGGTATACGATGGCGAGCCGTACCACCAGAGTGATGGTCCAGGGTGAACATATAATTATTATAAGTATCTTATTAAATTTAAATTCTAAGAGCGTCAGTATTGTAGCACTGACGCGGCGGGACGCTTTCGATCGCGTGTTTGTATGAGTGCGCGCGCGTTTTTTTTTATTTTATAATATAGGAGTACCAGACGAGCACACAGTCCACCTGATGGTAAGTGGCTACTGCCACCCTGCCACATAGACCTCTGTAATCTACCCCAGATAGGATTAGATATTCCTACCTGAGGTCGGCCACATGGGCCGCTACCCCTGAGGACTAAGCTGGAACGCCTCGGAAAAGAATATCTCCCTTACCACACCATTCATAGCGGAACACTGCACCGCTTAACACTGCTGCTATTAGGTAGAAATAGGTGTGGCAGTGGTGCACCCAGAGTTGAATCACAAAGGGATCAAACCTCCTTTAACAGTGTGATGGCTTCTTACACGCGCGGCGAGCAGCCGTTCTTGTAGTACTATTTCTCCAAACTTGTACAGCCTCGCCGCGCGCAGCAACAGATTCCAAGTAAAAAAGTTATTGTCTAATTTAAGAAGAAAACTAGTGGACGTACTAACCAACTACAAAAATAATCTATAATTATCAGTTTTATAAACACTTTTAATTAAAACAAGAACTTTAGCTCAAAACATGGCAAATTTTGTCTAGCTGAGAAATCATAACTTGTATGCGATATGGATAATGCATTGTGTTATATTAATTTAATAAATTAGTTATTATTAATTGTACATCTCTTCTTCATATATTTCAGTGTGGAAAAAAACTTTGGGAAACGACAGTGCAGCGAATACCGTAAACACCAGAATGGAGTATAATGTCACAAGCATACCTCTTTTCATTTTCATTACATGATCAAAATCCGGTTCCATTTGAAAACAAGTATTAGTGCTCGGGACCTTATTGGCACGGTGAAAACGGTTACCTATTACAGTAAGCTCTTCCATTTTCGTAGCTTCACTCTGCCCGTGAGGAAATCCGTCTTCTTTCTTATCATTTAAGTGGTCCAAGTCGTTTGAATTACCTTTTAATACCTCCGGCTCATTTTCAATACCCAAATTGGTCACAACTTTAGTTGAAGTTTCAATTTTCGGAAGTTCTAAAACCTTGTTAAAAGCTGCATTGGAATATAAGGTTTCGTACTCCGCAAATGAGTAGATAGAATGGGTTGATGGTTCTCTTTTGATATTAATAACAGAATCGGTTACGTTAGTGCCGTGATTTATTGTAAGTGACAAAAAACACGAAGGCACATCCGTTAACTTATTCGTATACCGTTTTTCGAAGTCGACGTTTACTTCTTTATCCATATTTTGTGGTTTATAGAAAGTTAGCGATGCTTTTTTGGTAATATTATTTTCAATATCAAGAATCTCTAATCGATGTTCATCTTTCGTCATTTTTAAAGAATATAGGCTGGAATGAGAATCTATTTGTTTAAGTTTATCCAGTGAGGATGTACAAACTAAATCTCGATAATTGTTGTCAACTGAACTCTCTTGAGTAGCGGCATTACTCAATATAATTTCTAGCTCTTTACATTGACTTTTGTATTCTTTTGCGTCGTCAGTGTTTTTGTCATAAGCTTCGCCAGTTATTTTTCGTATTTCATTAAGAAGCCCCATTAAAATATCTAAGGAGGTACTGTGATCAATATTTTCCGAAGGATTGCTTGCGGTCTCTTGTTTAAGTAATCCTTCGCTGTTATGTGGTGCTTTTGAAATTGCTGGAATATCTTCGACTTTATCAATTTCTTCATTTGTTAGTTGCTCTGGTTGTACTTTAATATTTTTGTTTTCTTCTACAGTATTAATATTTACATTATCAATTGACGGGTTAGATTCTGCAATATTAGCCTGTGTAGCTTGCTCTAGACAAAACTCAGTATATAGGCCTTTAAAACATTGACTAGTTTTATGGAATTTACTAGCATTCTTATCAATATTTTCATTTAAGGGTAATTCTTCTTCGGATTCATCTACGTTTTTATTTAGCATTTTGAGACATGGAGTCATGGTGCTACTTTGAACCGAATGGTAAGTTGGAAAAGCATAACCAATAGTGGCAACTTGCATTGGAATATTTGTAAAGCCCCAATTGATATGCGTATTGGACAGTGCTGCCAAAGGTTTTAGTGCCGACAAAGATTCTGTCTTGGAATCATTTGTTTTTAGGCTCTGTGATAGACTTGATTTAACTAGCAATGAGCCGGCGTCACCAGACTGTACCACTATAACCTGCTGCAGAGACTGCTTCGGCGTTAACGTTAAATTTTTGATCCTCAGTCGTTTTGGGAAGGCACCCACTGATATTTTCTGATATAAAGCATTCTCAAGTTTTCGTAATTCGGTTGCGGAATTGAACGGTTGTACATCATAGGTCACGGAATCAACGGAACCAATATTTCCATCGACGATATTGTCCTCGAGTATCTTGTCTTTCGAAATACTTGCTACAGCTGTCACTATATTTTTATCTTCGAATATATCAACGGGATAGTCTGATTCCGATATCGGCTCTTCGGTTTTCAACAAGCTGTCAGTCGACATTTTTTGTAAACCGTCATTACTTGACTTAGACGTTGATTCTTTACATTCCTGGAGAACCGATAAACAAGGTACATTGGAATTTATCATCGTATCTATCATATGATGCAGCTTATTTCCAAGGGCAGTGGATTCTTCCGCAATAGGGGATGAAGTCATTGACGCTTTAACAAAAATATTTAGTTTTTAGTTATTTGAATATAATTAAATACTAAATTAGTTAATAGGTAAAAATGTAAAATGTACAATACCCAATTCGATGTCATTCGGAATTAGAGGTACCCGTGACTTGTGTACTTCATGGCCAATAAGCTGACTAGTATCTATCGGCCCATAATGACTATTTACATATGATTCTACGGCAACCATCTTCTTTTTTCTAAAACAAATATTTATATTGTACTTAAATGATAGCTCGTCTTATTCCTTAAGACTTAAGTGATTAGAATCGAATCCATAGCAGGAAGGAATGATTTGTCAAAGTTAATAATAAAAACGCTTTCTACACTCACAGCCCCACACTAGGATCCCCTGTGTCGTGGGTGCTATGGACACACACATAGACAAATACACAAACACCCAGACCCAGAAACAGAAATCTAAATTCATCATTTAGATATCTGTCTGGCCGGAGATCGAACCCGGGACCCTTTGCCCGTCAGACCGGTATGGTGGCCGTTCCGCCACGCGGGTCGTCAACACACCCTATACACTTATACACTTGATGTGTATTCGAAATTGATTACTTGCTAGATTACTAGAGTATGATTAAAATTAACTATTAACATTTGAAGAACAATTGAAATGTTCAATAAAAACACTTACAAATTTTCTGGAGTTTCAGGAATCATGCTTTGCCTGCAAGATGATTCAGCTGGTGGTTGCGTCGCACGTTTCCTGGCAGGGCTATTACTAGCCGAACGTCTGGGTCTGATATTTTTTTCTAGACAAACATAATAGTTCGTATACCATGATAGTGCATAAAGGTTTTGTTAAAACACAATAAAATATAATTCACCTTTACACACCTATTGGTGGTACTGTGGAAGCAGCTGGTTTACCTAAAGGCACTGGCAACGTGTCAGGTCCTTTACGCTTATATCTTGCTAGAGTATTCCCTGTAGTTTTTTCTACGAGAGGAGTGGACGTTGTCGACCGCTGCGCTCGGTATGTAGGTATGTTTCTCCCATACTTATTTTGATATTCTTCATTATGCGCTTGAATGTACGACTTCTTTGGCTGAGCTAAAGTATTTAATCTTGAAAAAGGTTTAGAAGGACCTCGAACAGCTTCACCTCTCGCTTCCTTGGCTTCGTCTATAATATCCGCTAAATTTCTTTTTGCAGTCTTACTCACGTGCTTTTCATCAGTGTATGTAGCCTGGTGTGGAAATTGGGGGGAATCAATTATCTGGTACGGCCGAGGTCGCCTTTCTTTAGAGGGTAAGAATCTGGCTGATATTGGTGTTGGATCTTTTACTTGTTCATGTCGTTGTTTCTTTGAAGAGCCTTGACGGGAAATCGTTCTACCATCAGCAAGTACAAGATCCGTTTTTCTTTGGGTCTTATGTCTCGTTTTTTGAACATTGTCAAATTCATGAAGCAATTGTGATATTGCTTTTAAAGGATTATCAGGATTTTTTGGATTTTGAGGGGATGGACTGGCTATATTACGCTTGCGATCTGTCTTGTTCCGGTCTGTATCCACTTTTTGTAATTTTGAGCTAATTATAACTTTGGGCACTATCGCAACAGGGGCTTCTTTTCTCTTTTTATCTTTTATCGCGTGTTTACCAGGAGTATTGCTTTTTTCGAAACTAAAACTACTAGGATTAGACGAAATGACATGATGTTTTACGCTAGTACCACTATCACTGGCTTGGATTGTAGAGCTTCTTCGACCGGCGACTAAATGTATATTTTCCGAATTATTTGATGCTTGTCTTGTCGAATTCAGTATTTCATCTTCATCCAGTTTTCCCAATTTTTTCATTAAATCGTATATTTTATCTATGCTTTTTCTACATTCTACCGGCGTAGTAGTTTTTTTGAGATCATTTTGGTGTGTATTTGATAGACCATTTGTTTTAGGAGTATTTTCAGGAACTAAATTACATCCGCTTTGCGATGTTACGAGATCCATGCGATGTTCATCGCTTTCTTTAGATTCTTGATATTTTTCTTTGTTCCTGCAAGAATTAATATCAATAATTAGAAGTTAATAATGATCGTACCAGTTTATTTACAAGACAACACAGGATATTGAAACAATAGCCTCACCTATTCGTATTTTGAATTGGAATCGAATCACCCTCGCTTATACTAGTATCTGAGCCAGATGATTCAATCAAATGGGAAAACAGATTGACATTAGTGTCATAATTTGATAAAGGTGAATCATAATTCGATAAATTTTGCGTTGGATACGTTTCTTCATAGAAATGTCGTTGCATCTGCATGACTGTTTCCGTAGTGCCATCGTCAAAGGAACTTTTGTCTAAGCCAATAAAGGAAGCTTTCACAAATTCATTTTCATTGTCATCTTTTCTTATATCGGTCTCCTTTTTCTGCCATTTGCGTGATTTTTTCGATACGTTTTGATCATGGTTCACGGTTTCACCGTAGATTGAATTATAGAATGATTTGTTACTAATTGACAATTTTGTTACTGAACTTGATGGTTGAGCCATAACGGCCCCCTTTCCATATTTATGTTTTGTTATTTTGCAATTTTCACCTAACGCTATTTTCCTTTTCTTTTCTCTTATTTCTAGAAGCTTCTTTCTTTTCTTCTCTTCCATAAAATGAGACTGGTTCTCGTAAGGAGACTTTATTCTCACTCTAGTTGGAGATTTTTTTTTAGTCAGAGATGCTTCTTCAGATTCCTCAAAAAGTGGAGTTAGCATGCTTAGCTTTTGCATAGTGCATTGTAACTCATCTGGTGTCATAAGCGTAAAGTCTGTGTTTGTTTTTAGTGCTTCCATCGATACTTTTTGTTTTAATAAGCTTTTATCAATGATACTAGATTGAGTTGAATTAAAATAAATACTGGTTGCTTCGGAACTTTCACTTTTGTTAGATAGGGAGAGTGATTGTGATAGATTAATCGCACCCACACTTGGAAGCTCTTCATCATCATCTTCGTTTATTTCAATGATTTTTACGCGTTTCTCTTCATTTTCTTGGTACTGTAATCCATTGGGTTCTGAAACAAAAAGTTAATATCTTGTTTATTTCTTAAGTAATCAGTAAACTATTTATTAATAAATAATCATATAAATATTTTAAGTACCTGACGTTGCAATAGACGGTATTTTTTGTAAAATCATAATAGAATTTATGTTACTTATTACATGCCCCGAATCCGAACGTTTTAGTTGGAAAACAACGTCTACACGGGGCTTTTCTTCTTTATCGGGCGTATCGTCGAGATTCAAATCTTTTTTACAGCTTATAATTAGGTTATCAGCACATCGTCCGCTAAATAATTTATAAGAACCGCAGATTAACTTTGGCACCTCAATAATAATTTTTTTCTCTAAAATTTTAGACAAAGATCTCACGTCTACTTCAGAATGGACAATGTCATCCCATGTGCTCCTATGTCCATTGACTTTGCCTTCCACGTGCAGCGGTATACTTACCGACGTCGCTAGAACTTTTGCAGCGTCAGGACTTGGAATTTTTAAATCATTTGCTACTTCTCTCCATTTCTGTTTAGCTTTGTCAGTTAAGTAATCCCCGTTGCTGATGCGCTTCAATTGCTCGATGGTATGCTGCACATATTTTATTATGTTGTCCATGTAAAAATTGTAATTATCCTCAAGGCGCTTGCAACAGATGTAATCTAGCAAGGATGCTGGAAGCATCGTTTCAAATCCCATACACTCAGGAATGTTTATGTTTTTTAACTGTTGCTTGATATAAGGGTCTTTAAACAGAAACTGCCTGTCATATTCTGTAGTTAAATTTGGTGGTTGTATTTTAATATCACCAAATTTGTGGCATAGAGTATGTTGAATAGATGACATATTATTGATGAGGTCAATTCTTTCGTTGTTGATCAAAAACACATCTTGCAAGTCTTCATTGCTATAAATTTCGCTGACATCAGAGTCTTCAGACTCCCTGTCGTCCTTGTACACCACTGTTTCGACATGCTGGTTGGGAGCTTTACGTTGCAGGTCATTAGCGTCGGACATGAGCTTGGTGCCTACATCAATATTTTTATATAATATTACTAAGTCCCCAGTACTCAGAGACTGCTCACCTGCAAAATTATATACTTCTAATTATTCACTATACCTATATATTGCGAAGCAGCAAGGTACTAAAAATACATTTAAGACGAAAAACATTAGAATAACATTGATAACTATCAAAAGAGAGCTGTCTCACCGTTAATGTCATAGCTGTGGTCCCTGGCCATCAACTCGAACAGCTCGTCCGCGGTCCGGTACTCGCTGGCGTCCTGCGCGGCGCCCGGCCCCGCCCGCCCCTCCTCCTCCGACACTCCACTTATCAACATTACTCCAATTTAGTGCACACGATAAAAACCCGAACGAATAAGCAAAGTGAATAATACGAAAATATAGTATATTCCTACAAAACACAAAGGACAAAAACGTCTCTATTGTAAAATTTTATGTCGTCATTTTTAACCCGAAGAGAATTTATTTCAAAGTTGTCACTAATTTGAAATTAGATTTGTTAACTTTTTTTATTTGTAAAACCAGGTTCATTTTTTTAATATATTCATACAGACAGTATTTGTTAATATGGACAGACTGTATTTGTTATTTTTGTACATAAATAAATAGGCTCATTTTTAATTTCAGATTATTTTAGGTAAAATCAACACCTACTCACAAGGTATTCGCTTTACATGTTCGGTGGTAAATAGAAAAAGCAGATGGAAACGGCCACGGAAACAGCTCTTTGGCAGGCTGGATTGTCGTATGACTTGCAATAATTTTATTAATAGGCATGGTAGTAAGGACCCGCGGCGGATCCCAGACCGTCCGGTGCGGACACCCATTCCGTACACAAGCGTCAGTTTTATCAGACGCCCTAAGGTAAGTGAAACAGATTAAAATAAAGCAATACTTATGGTGGATTTGACACACATTACCTTAGTTTAGCTACCTCGTTCATCGCTGATGCAAAGATATCTAATTGGTATCCTATTGGCTAACACGCTGAGTTCCAGGTTCAATACTTAGATACGAAACGGCAATGATGAATATACGTATCTATTCTACGTATAGGTTTTTATAGACGCGTCCTCGTATATCCACCAATGAGTCCATGAGGAATCCTTATGTCACGCTGTTTTCCCTCAAAAAATAAATGCTAAAAGTATTCTACTTCCCACTATTATAACATTTTTATATCGATTCATAATGAATACCGGAAACTTAACAGATAAATGAAAACACATTTAAATACTTCAAATAATTTATTATTGGTTAAGTAAAATTAAAAGTACACAATGATTATAATACACATGGAATGTTATTTAAAAGTACATTATTCTAAAATTAATACTTCACATTGACTTTTTCAACAAAATGTCCACTCTGTTGGAGTGAATTCTACGTTCCCCAAATAAGGGCGAGTAGTGTTAGAAATAGATCCCGAATATGTGTAATCTCTGAGAACTAAGTTGGAATTCCTGGCCTAAAAACCAAGTTTCAGAATCGAAGTAATAGGCATAGTAATGCAAAAGATGCTGTAAGCCTATGTACTATGCTATGTCTTTGCAGTTGTACTACAGATTAAACTTCAAACGAATAAAATATCAGTCTTCAAAGTAATAACATTTTAAAACTTATAATAATAATCAATATTCAAATTTAACGTATTAGTGATTACGAATGCACATTACGACGTTTACATTATAATATTCTTGTGTTTTCTTTGCATACATAAAACATTATTGTACAGCAATTATGTAGTTGCATTTTGACATAAAAACCCAGATTTATACAATACACATATAGCAAAGATTAAAATCTCAAGCGGGACATAGAAAAAAATCATATAATAGGAATATTGCGCCTGACATCTGTTAAATTTTCTTAAATGAGATATCGTTCGCACAACGATAGAGTAAACATTTTTTATTATAAATATTTGCGTTTCTTTCACATATTTTAAGATATAGTGTTTTAGAATACATATTTATAAAATATTCGAGATTTTATCACATTCAATTTGCTTTATATAATATTATCCGTCTCAAATTTCATACGAAATTCATATGAAATTTAAGTAGCTCCATCAAAAAGTCATAATTGATGTACTAAAATAATTATTTGGACGAATAAAGGTTTAACGCAGTAATGTTTTGACGGTAATGTTTAACGCAGTAACGCGGCACTTCTGCAACTAAGAAGCATCGACTATCGTTGTCACTGAGTATATTTTTGTGACGTGTGCAGTTTTCAGAACAAAACCAAACTGGATTAATCGCACATTGCGCACCTTTAAACAGATTTTTATTTTATGGAATAAGAATTATTATAAAAAACCGTATCGCAAATTTAAAAGGTATTCAGAAATGCTTGACTTAAATTTACAACAAAATTTGAACAAAAATTACTATAATATATAAAGAAGCAATTTGTAATTAAATAATTGGAAGCATTATATGCAATTTTGATATTGTAAATATTCGATACTTATATTTAAGCGTTAATATAATCCAGCTTTTAACAAAAATAATTTAGCGAAGCATATTTTAAGGAGCTCGGAACAATGATTCCAATAACTCTGGTTCCGTGAGGTCCTTCTTGAATTGCTGCGCGATGTCCTGGATCAGGTGACGTCTGCGCACGTGCGGCGGTTGATACCTGCACATATTAATGTTACGATAAATATATTTTAAAAGGAAATAATTGTTTGATTCTATATATTGTAAAAAAGTTGTAAAGATGTAAAGTTGTAAAGTATGTGTGTGCGCACAGCGGCTTGCTGCGTTCGCCGCGTGTGTGTACTCATAGCTCGCCAGGTGTAGCGCGTGTGGTACTCACAGCTCGCCGGGTGTCGCGCGTGTACTCACAGGTCGGTGTGCAGGCGGGCGCGCCGGGCCAGGTGCCTGGCGGCGCGGCGCAGCGCGGCGGGCAGCAGGCGCGGCGCCAGCAGCGCGCCGTCGGCGAGCGGCGCGGCGTCGGGCGGCGCGCGCACGCGCAGCAGGCCGGACCGCACGGCGCTCACGCACACCACGCGCGTCTCCGCGCGCCGCCACGGCACGCCGCACTCGCAGTACCGCAGCAGGTCATCTACGACCGCGCGACAAACACCACATATTTAATCATAAATTACATTTAATCAAAAACTTGAGATATTAAAATATAATAAAACGTACATTTAATATTCTACGAACATAGCACCCAGAAAAAAATGGAAAATAAGCCAAATTGTAATAATATAAACACAATCATCATACCGATAGGTAAATTGAGATGATCTTCAAAATCTTCCAGCCAAACGATCAGAATTTTTGTCGTGAAATCTCTATTCCTTCTTCCACTACCTGTACATAAAAATACTCATATTATTTCCTTATTATACAACCGAAACACTTATCCCCGTCGTGCACGTACCGGAGAGTGCGGCGGGCGGCGTATTCTTATCGAGCTCTAGCGAGAGCGCGCGCGCCTTGTCGCCGAGCGGCGCTCGCGGGCGCTCGGCGCGGTCGCCGCGCTCGGACTCGCTGATGCTGCGCTCGTACGACGGCGCGCCCGACACGTCCCAGCACGACCCCGACCCGCCGGACCCGCCGGACTTCTCGCCAGACCCCCTACTGCGCATAAAGAACAAAATTATAATATATTAGTACATGCAACAGTTTGTAGAGCACCCAAAAGGTAAAACCGAGGCAATATTATTAAGCCTCCGATATCTGTCTGTCTGTCATTTCAATGTTACATACATTCAAAATTTTCAGACTATGTTTTACCATGACTATTATCAGTATCCAATACATTGAATACATGTAGAAATGCATATAGAAAATTAATTTAAGTAAATGAAAAAAATATTAACTCACTTGACAGATAAGCATGAGCCATCAACATCAGACTTCAAACTATCGTTTTGCTGTTGTTCGTCTTGCTCTTCAATTTCATATCCAGATGGAACTACAAACGCTATCTCATCTGTCGAGTCTGCCCAGTAGAGTACCTATTAACGAATTTGTTATATTTAGCATTACATAGGGGCCTATTAATAATAAGTATCAGTTAGTAACTTGAGAAAGTTCTAATCACATAAAGTTTACATTAGTTTGTACCGAATGACATATAATAAACACGTAATGGCCTGAAATTAATGTGATATAAAATTTAAAAAAATAAAGTATAGAAAAACAAAAAAGGTATATACTTATATTTTCATTTATTTTAATTTTATTTAATTATGCAGGCGTCCAAATTTCTTACGTGACTCATTTTATTATTTTGATTAAATAAGAGTAGTTTATTGTTAGAGTCCGCACCAAACTACTACTCCGCTCCGAATATAGAAACGAGTCGCGTCGCAATAGCAAATTGTAAATATTAGCGGGACGACCGCTGCTCGCTCTCACCCACGGGTACATAGCTGCGTTAGTGTGCCCTTACGTTACAAGTTTAGAGCGGCCTAGATGTTTGGCGCGGATTGTACCTGTTCGCGGCCGTCGTATATGGCGGGCGCGAGCTTCTCCGGCGGTGCGGGCGGCGCGGCGGCGGGCTCGGCGGGCGCGGCGGGCGGCTCGGCGTCGTACGACGTGCGCACGTGGCCCGTCCAGCCGCCGTGCCCGCGCACGCGCACCGGCGTGCCCAGACTATTTTTATTAGAAACAAATTTAGGAAGAAATTGAAAAAATATATTCTGGGCAAAGTTTTATTATTATTGTTAGTGTAACCCAATGCTTCGTGCGTCACTGGTTCGCGTTAGACGTATGAAAATTTATGGATAAGAGATAAAACCGTAACATTAAAAAGAATACATGATTATTAAGAAGAATGTAATGTATAAAATATGATTTTCAATTTACTATTCTGAATCTATCTTCAAACTACTTTTAAGCCGTAAATGAAGCAATGAAACTTACTGCTAGTCGGCAGATTGTATAGTAAATAGTTTGACGAATACTTCGGTGTATTCATAAGTGAAATAATTTTCAAGTAAAGTAATAAAATACTTACCTTAATTTTATATTACAAAATGTATAGCTGTGTCAGTAAATAGTAATGTGCATAAGATTCATAGGTAAAGTTCGATATTATGGATAGTTTTAATAAATATATCATTCAATCAACAATACACAATAACCTGTAATATCATTACAAAATGCAATGAACGCGCATGCATTTGTGTATTACGTCAACATTTGAAAATATTAAAACCCTTTGTGGTTTTACTCCGGAGGCACCCCCGCCACACCTATTTCTGCCTAATAATAGCAGTGTTAAGCGCTGCTGTGTTCCGTTTTGAAGGGTGTGGTAAGGGAGACATACTTTTCCGAGGCGTTCTGGCTTAGTCGTCGGAGGGTAGCGGCGCATCTGTGGCCGACTTCAAGTAGGATTATGTAATCCTATCTGGGGTTAATTAGAGATGTCCCTGGTCGGCAGTAGTCACTTACCAAATGCTTGTCTGCCACTCCTATATCATAACAAAATAAATATGGTATAATGTAACCCTCTGAGCATGCGCACGAAGGCGGGCGGCACGGCGGCGGGGTCGCGCGCGTTGGCCACGATGTCGCGCGCGGCGCGCTGGCCGGCGCGCGCGCAGAACACGTGCGCGGTGAGCGCGGCGCGCGCGCCCGTCGCGTCCAGCCGCCGCAGCGCGCGCGACAGCCCCGCCGCGCACCCGTCCAGCGCCACCAGCCGCGGGGACGCGCCCTGACACACACGTTACGACGCTTGTCACTTGTTTCGATAACACGGCTTTCGGATGACTTGTAATTTGTGCCGCGGTGACACGCCCTACAGCACCACAGATATCCATAAAACGGCTTCTAAATGACTTGTAAATCGTATAATGGATGGATGTATATAATAAAAATGGTAAAATATCGAAATTTCTCTATACTATTTCCCTATACTTCACTCGTCCCGCAAAATATTATATAACAAATATTAAAAATGACCATATTAAATTACATTTTATATAATTCAAATCATACAAGTTAATAATTAGAGTTCGTGAACTACTAACTCAGATTTACTTTTGTGTTAATGGAAAACAGCACGATATGTTGATATTCATATGCCTATTCACGTACACGTAAAAAAAGAAAGCGCCGAGCAACACTCACAACTGTATAGCAAGTTTGTTTCTGTGTTTACTCTTCACTTTTCACGATCAGTGTTAATATATCAAAATGCAAACCTACATTACATTACAATTTACATTACATTACCTTTACACGATTTCTAATATTACGTCGATTTAATAAAAATATCATGAACCGAATAAAATTACCTTTTTTTCACCTCCAATATTCAAATATCCAAAATGAGATAAGAATAATCTCGCTGTCTGGAATTCCGTAACAGGCTCTGGAGGTACATATTCATCAGGCACCTAGAAATAATATTTACTGAAATTTATATTTGGTTTGGATAAAATTTAACATGCCTGTATACTAATAGTATCAATAAGGATGAACTTACAACATTATCTTCGCTTTCTCGCACACGTTTTTCAATAACGGCTTGTTGTTCAAGAAGCCTGAATAGAGTGGGTGCCTCCGGGTCATTCAGCTGACGAAGTACGGCATCGAGGCTTGGGAAAGCAGCGTCTCTGTGATGTGTAATTATGGACATTTTTGTAATATTTTACTTGCATGCTCAATGTGTTTTAAATGTTATATTTGTAATTAATTATCATTGTTTAATATGGCTGCGCAGTATGTAATGACACGAACTTATGTGAATCAGCTTGCAATATAAATGTTACGCTTTATAGCAATAATTAGCTATTATAGAAACGCTTACAAGCCTGCGGCGTGCACAGAAAAGGCGCTGGTGAGAAGTCATGGCGCATTGTTTCTGTGTTTGTCACATATCTCGATACAAACGTTGACGCGATTTATGTTAAAACTCTTGAGTCTGCAATGGTGCGGTTTTTATGTAGGTGACGCAGTTGCGTAAGCGTCCGCAAACTTAGCGGAAAATGATCAGATTGTCAGTTATGCCACAAGTTATCATGGATAGGAGTTATCAAAGGAAGGCACACATGCATGGAATTTGAAGGTGGTATAACATTATGTGGTTCGACTCTGGTGGCATCACCGCCACACCTATTTTTGCTTTATAAGATTAGTGTTACGAGCTGCTACGTTTTGGTTTGAACCGTGTGGTCAGGCAGACATACTTTTCTGAGACGTCCAGCTTAGGCTTATGGGGTAGTAACGCATCTGTGGCTGACCTGAGGTAGGAATATCTAATCCTATCTGGGGTTGATTAAAGATGTCCTTTGGCGGCAGGATCCTACTATCAGGTGGACTACATGCTCGTCTGCTACTCCTATATTATAAAAAAAAAGTTACACACGGCATGCGTGCAATTTCGCTCGAATAGATATGCTCCGTGATTTCAGTTATATAATATCAGTGTGTACTATACTGACAGCGCGGGCGCGCGGTCCCCGGCGGCGGGGTGCGCGGGCAGCGCGCGGCAGGCGGGCGGCGCGCGCGGCGGCGGCTCGGCGATGGGCACGGGGCGGGCGCACGCCGCGCCGCCGCGCCGCGCGCTGCGGGCCGCGCCGCGGCTGCTCAGCGACCACGCGTACCGGCCCCACGCGTTGCGGATTATCACTGCGAACGACACACGGTTGGATATCATACTGTACGAAATAGACCGTATTCGTTTAAATAAACTAAATAAAACAAAGATAAAATTTTGAAACTTTATATTTCCTTACTTAATGGAAATATTAAACTAAAAACTTTTTAATTTAATATTTTTTAGGTTAAAATTTTTCGTTTTTAGTAAAAATGGGGTGAGTGACGCGCGGTACGTTTAATGACCGATTGCGAACTAATTAACAATTCTAAGGTAAAGCAATGAATGGGTGTAAATTGCTGAAACAGGACTGTACGTGCATTGAATGTGTACTTCACAGTGAGATATCGTATCAATGGTTTGATAGTCATTGTTTTATATGTATCAACGAATAAACAAACCGATGATTTTTTTAAATGCTGAAAAAAGTTACAAAATCATTTTTAAATAATAAATGATTCACTCACCGACCACCGTGGGCTGCGGCTCCTGGCTGTTGGCGAGCGGCTCCTCCAGCAGCGAGAGCAGCGTGTTGCCGTCCGCCGCGTAGTGCCGCAGCCGGCCGTGGCCCAGCGCGCCCAGCCAGCGCTCGTCCAGCCGGCACCACGACCCCGCGCCCGTGCCCGCCTACACAACCACACACATTATGTTACACGCTAATACATATTTAAGCAAATACTGATGCGACTTATATTTCAGCTAAAGAAAATCTTCAATTTGGCTAGGAGATTATATCAAGGGCAAGGCAATACCAGAAAGTCTCAATTGTATGTATGTTAAATGTTTAGGAAACTTTGATAGTGTGATTCAGAAATAATTGTGGCGCCATCTCTAGACGAGTTATGGAAAGTTACCACAGAATTGTTACAATATATTAGTCTATATTGGAAAATGCAGTCAATGGTCAGTTTTTAATGGCGTATTAAAATTCTTTAATGATTTTGTGTACTGTGTAGTGATAAATACAACAAAATGTTATCTATTAATATTCCACCAAAACTGACTTGTTCCAAGATCAACATGAGCAGTGATTCAGCGGCGTCACGGACTCGCATTGACACCGGCTTCAGTTCCTTCTCGTCCTTCATTTTCGGGGGCTCCCCTGGTTTACCTGCCATTATATAATAAATCTAGTAAGATACATGAATATCTTGTTGATATTACAACTTATATATTAGCTTTTGTATTATTTTCATTTAAAAATGTTGCCTACAGTTTAGTTTTACAATGGGATATTCTTTGTCGTGAGTGCCAGGAATATACAGACGAGTTTGTTTGTCTGGTCGGCGATTGATACGTTATTAAAGTAAAACTTTTTTAAGTGCTATTAATACACGTTTTTTTTTAATATTTAGCTGTATATAGCACGTACCGTGGCTCTTGGTGCCGGCGATGCCGAGCTCGACGACCTCCATGAGCGCGGCGAGGCAGTCGGGGTCGGCGAGCAGCGGCGCGCACAGCCAGGCGGCCAGGCACGCGTACGCGGCCACCACGCACGAGTGCAGGTCGCGCGAGTGCGCCTGCGGCGGCCGCCCGCACTGCACCGAGATGTAGTCGCAGATCCAGCGCACCGCGCGCTTGCGCTCCACCGCCTCTGTTGCACATACACACACGTATTGTGTTACATGTCTGAAGAATCTGGCGGATTAAACATGTGGAAACTGCACCCGCGTTTGATGAAGGATTCTTACCCTCTTTTTACTCGACTGCGAAAGGTAATATTTTTCGAGCGTACGAATTTTAAAATATGTCATTTTTGTCACGCCTTACATCCCAAACGGCTTGACAAATTTTAACACTTGTGGTGTTGTCGAATTTATCTCAAGTATGTGAAAATAATATATGCTACCTTTTACTTCCCTCAATGCCAGATTTAGAGGTCTAGAGGCCTTGGGGCAACAAAGGAGTTGAGGCCCCCTGGCCCCAAATTATTTTTCGAATAAAATGAAAAATTTTTTACAAAAAAAAAAATTTTCTAAAAAAATTTTTTTACTGTTAATAAGGGTAAAACAGGTAAAAAAATATCAAAGAAAAATATATATTTTTTTACTATTGTTTACTAGTCGGAATAAAAAAAAATCCGACGTCTCTATTGTGGGGCCCCCTCTTTTGTGGAGACCTCGGGGCTGCCGCCCCGGTTGCCCTCCCTTACATCCGGCCCTAACTTAACTGTGCAGGTACTTATTTTCTTACTTTAGTTTTATAATAATTCTCTTGTATTACCAACATTCAAAATTTTCACGACATTATAACTCAATTCACACAGATAATAATCAAAATCAATATTATTATATATTTAAATATAGATAGGAAGATAAATCAGCAACCTACTTTAATTACATTTCCTCATGCGGATATTAAATTATTTTACACGCCATTTTTAGTATGTAATTAAAACTAGCTGTGCATGTATACTGTGTAAGCTAACATTACTCACCTATCACAAAATCTAGATTGCATGCAAACAAAAATTGCAACATTACAATTTACTCCAAATCGGTCTATTTCATTTCATTTCAATACATTTACACATCAAATCCTTAACACTATAAATTCAAGATAACTTAATTTTTTACAATTAAATAATATTGTTGCGGTGTAGGGAGGACTATTTATTAACGTCAATGATGTATAGCATTACTTGGATGTCAATATTAGTGTCACATAATATGGTGTATTTTACGGACGATATTTACTTACAAAAATATTTATTATTGTATTTAAAAAACACACATCTGCAACCAACAATCATTATTTGACAAAAAAATCAATAGTATATTTTTTGATACATAAGAACAAAGTATTCGCGTTTAATATGTGCATGGTGTTACAAAGATCAGGGTAGTTCAAATCAACAGCACAAACAATACAATCACTAACGTTATTTTCAAACAAACTTACCAGGCTTAGCCGAGTGCAGTTTAGCGAGGCCGGACAGCAGTTCCAGCGCCGCCAGCGACACGTGCAGGTCGCCCTTCCACGAGGATATCAGGCGGTGGCACACTAGATACGTGGCGCGCACTACGAGCGCTGCACCTGGGATAATGTTTGTGTATAACGATATACACAAAACGTTTTATTGGGATCAAATAATCTTTTGCTTGAAACCTAGCTGATCAAACGACGCGTTTTCTCAGATGACTATTAACTTTTTTTTTTTTTTTTTTATAATATAAGGGTAGCAGACGAGCATGCAGTCCACCTGATGGTAAGTGGCTACTGCCGCCCATGGACATCTGTAATCAACCCCAGATAGGATTAGATATTCCTACCTGAGGTCGGCCACAGATGCGCCGCTACCCCTGAGGACTAAGCTGGAACGCCTCGGAAAAGTCTGTCTCCCTTACCACACCCTTCAAACCGGAACACAGCAGCGCCTAACACTGCTGTTATTAGGTAGAAATAGGTGTGGCGGTGGTGCCGCCGGAGTCGAACCACAAAGGGTTCTACCACCTTCAAACTATTTTAACTTATTTAATTTCTTGGAATATAGTAGAGCCCGCGCCAAACTTCTAGTCCGCTCTTAATATGGAAGTGAGTCGCGTCGCAACCGCACATTGTAGATGTTAGCCAGACGAAGACAACGCGGGACCCCCCGGCACCCGTCCGCCGCCTGCTCTCGCCCACGGATACATAGCTGCGTTAGTGTGCCCTTACTATTGCTACGGAGTATATGCTTGTAGTTGTGTTCGACCGGATTGGCTCTCTGGCTTAACCTGCGCGCAACAACTTCTTAGCGGACTAGAAGTTTGGCGCGGACTATACAATAATACCTGTAGTACTCAATATGAAAATCATGCTATCGAAATCAATAACGTTAGAGATATATTTTAAGATACAATAAATCGCTACATTATGTAATAAATATATAACATAATAGTCTACAGGCTATATGTAAATACTGTAACTATTCTAACACAAATAAGAAAAAACACTTGTAAATAGCGTCAGATTATTTAAAATCATTTTCATTACTATTACGAAAATGAAATATACTGATATGAAGTGATCAAGAATGATTATAATATGATAAAACACACGCAATATGAATGCTATATGAAAGAAAATGTTAGCAAGCAATAACATAAACAACATAAAATAAAAACGAATAAGCGAACACGATGTGATTGCCATTCACTCTGATATAATATTCAAACACAAAGGTATGTTTGGTTTTAAATATTGGTAAACGAGAAAGATTTCTTCAATTTGGGTCTTAAAACATCGTGTTCTTTGCAGGATAATATTTAACAAACTCCTGAAAATAGTTCAAGCCAATTCTATTTTCAATCATTGTAATGTACTGAAAATTTGGTCCTCCGAACCGGATGGCGGATATATTTAAGCAAATAATTGTTTGTCAAATATTATCCCTTAGTTCGAGCAACACAAGTGCAAAATTACCGAAAACAGGCGAGTTGGGGTCAAGCTCCCTAACATCAGCGGCGAAGTCGT
Organism: Epargyreus clarus; assembly: GCF_041222505.1. Taxonomy (NCBI): domain Eukaryota; kingdom Metazoa; phylum Arthropoda; class Insecta; order Lepidoptera; family Hesperiidae; genus Epargyreus; species Epargyreus clarus. The sequence continues at coordinate 13,192,334 of NW_027332225.1, read as the reverse complement.
CCTGCGAGAGCCCCTCCGCGCTGGCCGGCCCGCTGCCGCCGTCCGACCGCGCTAGAACACCCACTCCGTACAATAGGGCTAAGTACCACATCTACATCCCCTGACGCTCTTTATTAATATTCAATCTATCCTTTTGCCTACCAAAGTTTGATATTGGACAATTTCTCATTACTACAAATTGTCAAATTTTGATCTTTGTTGGAATATATCAGATAGACTGATTATCAATAACGGACGTCTATTGATCTATTGATATATAAGATAACTAGCGGCTCGTGTAACTAATTAATAGTGTCAACACACGATCAAGTACGGCCCTGATTGTAATCTTAAAAGTTTCACATGAAACTACGATCTGTTTATCTTTTTATCCATATAGGATTTCCTTTCTTCCTTTTGTTATTTCTTTAAATTACGATTCCTTTTTACATAGTGTCCATAGACATGTCATATAATGTTCTTGTCATCCATAGATATTTGCAATATTTTAGAAAATACATAAAATTGTTTATTACTCGTTTTCCAATTTATCGTTTCATTTTTTTATTGTGATCAGCGAAGCAAACAAAAACTTAGCGTGTGGTGTAGTAACAAACCTGTGAATAGCCAGTGTCGGTGGAACTGAGGTGTGGTGAATTGCATCTGTTCTAGTCACATGATACATTATTAATGAGAAAATATAGCGTGATCAGTGTCGTTTTGAATAATGTGTTAAAATTGAATGATTAATAATTTGGTGTAGAATGTAATGAATGGTGGAAATATTTGACGTTACAGCGCACCTGTAACACATTTGAGAGTATTTTCCTTATAGTCCTAGTTGAAGAGGTGGGATAATGTACAATACACCTTATAAATATTTTCATGAGTTAAGTGTTTTTTATTTCAAGTAATTTTTAAGGCAGTATATGACTAAGTAATTGATTTTAGGTAAGATTTTCGTTAAGTTTTATTTAGTTGCAGCAACCATTTAATGGATTCAGATAAAGTAACACAATCCTGTCTTAACGCTACTTACGCTTATAGTCTCATGTTAGGATTTCCTGTGCCGTGGGTGCATACACACTCAGATTTAAAAATAAATGCAAATTCTTGACTTTCATGTCTGTTCGACTGGAGTTTGTATCCGGAATCCTCTGACCATTAGACTAGTATATCGACTGTCGTAAGACAATACCTGCGTCAGTCCCGGGCGTATACCTTTATAGTGCGTGGAGTGCGAGAGCGTGGAGGCGTTGCGCGCGTTGCCGCCGGCGGCGTAGTGGCGCACGGCGAGGTAGAGCGCGGCCAGCAGCGGCGCGGCGAGCGCCTCGCTGCCCTCCGCCTGCACGGCGCACACGCACAGCAGCGCCAGCCGCCCGCGCGCGAACTCGCCCAGCGTCACGCCCGCGCTGCAACACGCACGCGACGGTTGAGCTCTACGAGCGGTACGCATTCCTAGCTGGTTCGCGTGAATTACCAAAATTATCAATGTGTATTCAAAATCTTTATTTGCCATTTATTTGCATTTTGATAGTGTCAAATCTATTCTAAGTACATAATTTAAAAATTAACAGGATATTTTCCCTTCATTGCAATAACTAGTGTAATTAATACGCACATAACTTTGCAAATTCAGAGACATGTGCCTGGGATTTGAACCTCGAACTTCCAACTAAAAGGCCGAACTAAGTTAGTTGCTCATTAAAAAAGCTTAAAAATTGTAAAAATGTTCTTACTATTCGTTACACCCCGGAAACTCTGGTACCGCGAGGCCCTTGTAGTGATAAGGGAAGGCAACCAACGACAATAGAATACTAATAGCAGCCTTGCGCAACTCTCGCTTATCAATGGATCCACACTCCAACTTCGGTTCTCGCTCAGAGAGGATCCGGTCCAAAGCCGTTATGTAGTCCGGCACTAAGACAAGAACGCCATCTAGGTCGAGCCTGGAAACAATATAGTTATCATCAGAAAAAAATAAGAAAAACATTAAATTCTTGTGTAAATAAACATTATAAAAATAATTATTATTTTAATAAAAATAGTTTGTACTCAGCAAGGCGTTTCAGGTAACCGGAATCGTCTGCAACGCTGGTATCCATATAGCATAATCATTGTGCTCACGACTGACACATTTGCGTGCATGAGCGCGTGTGTTGAAGTGAATGTGAGAGTGTGTGTGTCAAAAAAGAGCAAGAGTAGGTAAGTGTGAGAGTGAATGGTTATGTGTAAGAGTGAATGTGTGTGTGGGCCGGCGCGGCGCGCGGCACGTACCGGAAGATGTCTGCGGAGTCGAGCACGACGGCGGCGGCGGTGGCGGGGTCGCGCAGGCCGCGCTGCAGCGCCGCGTACGCGCGCGCCAGGTACGGCGCCAGCACCGCCTCGCGGCACTGCTTCGAGCACAGCACGCGGCACAGCGTGCCCAGTGCCACCGCGCGACCTGATACAACACAACTCTATAAATCTGAACAATCAAAGGATATGTCACTATTACGAGCAAAGTGAGCACTAGTGACTTTACACGTCTTAAAAAAAACATTTTGTTAAGAAATTAATCCTCTAGTCCTGGATATTTTTGTTTATTGATAATAAAATGTTTCTAAAGAATTAAAATAAAGCGATCCTTTTTTTTACCTGCTTGATAACTCAGCATATTCAATTTATGTGTAGCATCCGAGAGAGAAGGTGGAGGGGGTGTGCCATCAGCTCTTTCTGCAACAAACATTAAGATCAACACCGCATATCATTAAGTATATAACATATTTATATTTATGCAAATTATGAATTTTCTTACGTGGAACATTCTGAACAGGCGTAGTCCCGATGAGAGCGGCCTCGAACAACCATTCGCCAAAGAGGTGTAAGATAGAGTTCACTTTCGGGCGTAAAGGCGTAAGAGGAGGTTTCTCGGACTCTCCTACTGCAATGTTATAAGACACAATATAACAACATTTCTATTCAGTTGCTCGTATCATTAAATTATCGTATCGTAAAATTTACAAAAAATATTTGTATATTCTTACCTTGCGATGAGATGGAATTAGGTGGAGTAGTCGGAACTACGCTCGAAGGGCGACTACTTGTCAATCCAATCAGTGACGTTCGTGGAGTACCTAAAAATTGTTTACCAATATTGTATTATATGAAAAATAATCTACTAATACGAGTACACATATATTAAACCTCAGAAATTACTGACTATTGTCTAAGAACGAATTAATAGTCAGTAATGTGTAAAAGTTGGTTGAAACATTTCATATGATTCAGCTAAATTTGCAGCACATGATTGTAAGCTATTTTTGCAGGTATTGGTGTTTATCTAATTATGATGCTTAAACGTTTGGGTATATCTTTTTTAAAAATGTTGATTTGTTAATTCATTTCTGGGGCTGGCTGTACATAACATACATAATGACTTTATATTAATGTACCATCCGCAACCAATAATTACAGATCTAATACTAAGTGCTCTACAACTATTCAACATAACTACTGTGTGCATTTCTACTTTCAAGTGTATGTACAATATTCGCTATAAGTTATATTTATTTAGCATGAGATATATGCAATAGGAAAGGGCATATATCAATTATATTAAACATTTTATTGTATTACACAAGCCTTAGGTATTAAGATGTATGGCATTTAAAACTAAAAGGTAATGTTTAAAGTATTTCAAATTAACTTTAAAACACTGGATACTAAGCAAACACGCTGAAAATAGTAAAACTTAATTAAAAATGTAAGTTCTAGAAAACATCACTCGCCATGTTAAATGTGATTTTAAAATAAAAATAAGTGTTTTATTTTTAATGATACGTGAAATTCAATGTTTTTTGTTGTTATAGAAAATAAGTTCCGGGGATATGTTGGCGACCGTGTAATGAAATAAACAAAACGGTCTTTAACATAGATGTCTCTCTAATGTAGATTTATTTTTAATTATAGTATTATAAAAATATTTCAATTAATAAGATTCAATAAATATATGAATATATTTAAGCATGACGTCAACATTGGCGACACCAGCACACCCCCGGCACAGTGTTCGTGTCGTACTTCTCTCGGCGGGCTTGTCGCGGGGCCGCGCGGCGCTGAAGGACTTGGCGAGGCGGCGGTGCGCGGGCGGCGTGAGGTCGTCGCCCTCCCCGCGCTCGCCGCCCGCCCCGCCGGCCCCGCCCCCGCCGCCGCCCGCCCCGCCGCCCTCGGCCGCCACCAGCCAGCGCTCGGTGCCGCGCCCTGCCCGCACCACGCACGCACCCGTCACTCGCACACCCACACCCCCACCGACCTTGAGCTCTACCCGACACTCGACATCTATCTAAAATTGTATTTTCTCACTCTACCACTTTGCAATAATATAAAGATATACTTTAGAGAAAATGTTTATAACCTCTGGCAGTTAGTCAAGAGGTCATTGTAGGAAATTCGTCCTGCTCGGCGACCGACCTTCAATATATAAAGTAATGTTGAAAACCCCGTGTTATTAATGAAAATTAGTATATAATAACCATGACAGTACTATTGCAATAACAACACGACTTAAGTTTGGAAATCAAGAAATCTCAGATTAATTACATTCCCAACACTCAGTATGAGGCACGTAAAATGAACTTTCCCTATATTCCATACTATTTTTACACACTCAAAATAATGCCTCCACTACTTTTAGAGCTCAAGGTCCGTGGTGAAAACTATTCTACACTATACACCGAACACCAGTATGCTGTATATAGCATTGAAAGAGTAGAAAGTATAACAAGTAGAAAACATAATATTATAAAGTACATAGTTTCATTGGAAATACAATTTACACGTAATGTAGATTTTTGCTACAAGAAGTCTACATTATATTTCCAAAGGCTTAAAAAAAGAGAAAGAATAGTCATTTAAAGTACCTTATTTAAAAATAATTTTACTAATAGTACATCCCCATATCAAGCATTAGTAAAGTCTAATTACAAAATATGAAATATTATAAAATTTTCATGCTGAAAACCCAAGTTTTATATTCCATTCTGAATGTGACCAAAAGCCTTTTAGTTTCAAACAGAAATAATTACATTTTATCCAAAATTATACCTACTTTAAAATTATACTTTAGGTTTACTATTTTTTTAACATATTATGTTTGTGTGTATTATAATAGTTAACATTGTAAGACATAGGGTGAATGTTTTATATTCATAACTTGTAATAAAAAGGCAGATTTTAAAGATGTAATTTGAAGCCAATTTTAAACAACATTGGCTTTATGGCTTTATGGCAACATTAAAAACAATTCAAAAATTAAGTAACTAAACATAAAGCATTCTTTATTGTCTTACGATTGTATAGTTCGTGTTAAACTGCTAGTCCGCTCTGAATATAGAAATGAATCGCGTCGCCATAGCAAATTATATGACTACACCTTCTCGCAACAACTTCAGAGCGGACTAGTAGTTTAGCGCGAACTGTTCCGATTGGACGTAGTTATGCAAAATAGATCCAACCACAAAAACTAACTTTTGAGAAAATAGGTCTTTTAGTAAAAGTTAAATTGCTTAATTTATGGTTGGTATCACTGATATCTGTATATTTCAAAAGAAAAAATGTACCATGCAGCTTGAATAATTTTTGCATAACGTTACATAATATTACGAAAGTTGATATGGAGATGCCATTTGTGATACTATCACAAATGGCATCTCCACATGTTTTTTGTGGGTTGGATCCATTTTGTAAATTACGTCCAATTAACTTTCCAAATCCGAACATCGGCTAGGCAAGGGAACGTAGCGTTATTTACCGAGGAAGGCGTCGACGTGTGCGGCGAGGCCGCGCATGGCGCGCAGGAAGATGTGCGGCAGCGCGGCCAGGCACGCGTGCTGGCTCGGCTCGCGCGCGCCCTCCTCCGCTGAGATCGAGTACTGGCACACGACACAAATCCGTTGTCACCGTGGTTTCATGATCAATCGTCGCTTCATACATTTTTATCATAAAATATTTATTTGAATGTAAGCCCTTTCTTTTATGTGTCATTTATTTCACGTCATTATTTTTCAGTAGGGAATCCATATAAACGAAATTTTTATATAAAAAAATATAAAAGCAAGCAAGTTTATTGCAAATTTACAGTTTTGATTTTGGTCAAAATCGGTGCCACAATAAACCTCTAGGCATTTATACTATTCCCTTATATACTTTAGAATTTAACCATCCATACAAACTTCTCCACAAAAATCTCTCTGTACATTGACCAAAAACATTTCATTTAAATTAAATAAAATTAAAAAGTAAACACTCATATTATCTTTTGCGCAGTACCTGCAAAAACTCTGGAGTTTGACTGATGAGATGCGGCCTGCAGAGGTCAACAGGATTACCGATGGTATGAAGGATACGATACCAGGCCTGCATCACCGCCTCGGAACTCATGTCAGCTGGCACCAAGTTCATGTCTTCTTCAGCTGTGGGTGAGTAAAGATTGTTAAAGTATTTTGTACCCAAGCATAAAACAATGTCACGATACAAGATAGATTTATCTACCGTTGTGAACATATGAGGCAACTCGACTACTCTATCAATGAACACGGCACACAATACGTACCGACAGGCATGGCGGGGAACAGCGGGCCGTACAGCAGCGCCAGCAGCCGCGCGGTGAGGCACAGCGAGGCGCGCGCCCACTGCTCCACACTGCTCTAGCAGTGCACACAGTACGTACCGACGGGCATGGCGGGGAACAGCGGGCCGTACAGCAGCGCCAGCAGCCGCGCGGTGAGGCACAGCGAGGCGCGCGCCCACTGCTCCACACTGCTCTAGCAGTGCACACAGTACGTACCGACGGGCATGGCGGGGAACAGCGGGCCGTACAGCAGCGCCAGCAGCCGCGCGGTGAGGCACAGCGAGGCGCGCGCCCACTGCTCCACACTGCTCTAGCAGTGCACACAGTACGTACCGACGGGCATGGCGGGGAACAGCGGGCCGTACAGCAGCGCCAGCAGCCGCGCGGTGAGGCACAGCGAGGCGCGCGCCCACTGCTCCACACTGCTCTAGCAGTGCACACAGTACGTACCGACGGGCATGGCGGGGAACAGCGGGCCGTACAGCAGCGCCAGCAGCCGCGCGGTGAGGCACAGCGAGGCGCGCGCCCACTGCTCCACACTGCTCTAGCAGTGCACACAGTACGTACCGACGGGCATGGCGGGGAACAGCGGGCCGTACAGCAGCGCCAGCAGCCGCGCGGTGAGGCACAGCGAGGCGCGCGCCCACTGCTCCACACTGCTCTAGCAGTGCACACAGTACGTACCGACGGGCATGGCGGGGAACAGCGGGCCGTACAGCAGCGCCAGCAGCCGCGCGGTGAGGCACAGCGAGGCGCGCGCCCACTGCTCCACACTGCTCTAGCAGTGCACACAGTACGTACCGACGGGCATGGCGGGGAACAGCGGGCCGTACAGCAGCGCCAGCAGCCGCGCGGTGAGGCACAGCGAGGCGCGCGCCCACTGCTCCACGAGCGGCGCGCGGTGCCGCCAGCGGGCGCACTGCTCGCGAAGCGTGCGCCATAGCGGCGGCGACGGAAAGCACCTACGAAAATTAAACCTTATCTAGAAAGCTATTCATAGCTGTATATGTTACAGCTTAAACCCGTTTTTAGAAAAAAACTTTTTCCCTAGTAGGAACTATGTAGTTATTACTATATGCCTTTGTTCAATCTAAAAATACCAAGTCAAAACTAGAATTTACCACTGATATATTACCACTAAAGTAACGTTTCAATATTTATATTATATCGGTCGATAAGTTTTTTAGTAACGCGTAGATTCGCAAGCCGCACGGAGATGGTCGCATCATCGTTCATAATCATTTAAAAGGTTATGTATGGTGAGCGTAAAAGTAAGGTAAATCTAAGAAATGGAATTGCGCACCTATGACAAGCCAATATCCACACTTCAAAGAGGACACAGAGCACCCGATCGCAGAGCTGCTCCGCGGAGCCGTGCAGCGGCGCGGGCGGGGCCAGCAGCGCCGCCGCCGCCGCCAGCAGCAGCAGCAGCAGCGAGCGCCACTCGCGCGCGCCCAGCGACCCGCTGTCCGCCAGCGAGCGAGCCAACCGCAGCACACGGTGACACAGCACTGCTTGTTTGCTGATCAAATCCGCGCCTGGTTGAGAAATCAAAATGTGCTCTAATAAAGTGTCATAATTATGTATCTATGTGGTTCAGCTATGCAGGTATGCTAGACGTAACACATGATTTTGGAAAATAAATTTGTATATGTAATCGTATGTGTACATGTACATGTGTGTGTACATGTATACGTAATTTGAATTTAACAATTGGCATGAAGCATCTTTGCCATTTTCTTAATAACTCACCCAAATCCGTTTGATATATGAATGGGAGTGCTTGTAAGAAAGATAACAATTTATTCATCCCATAGTTTATAACAAAATTTCTCACATAGAATAAGCATAACATTTTTTACACAAAAAAATTAATACACATAGGCCTTATTAATTTGTGATGTTTATGTCATACTTTATGAAACATGTTTAGCTAAATAAAAAATTTAAGTGTATGCAATTAATCTACTTACTTTCATTAGGTCTTGGCACAAACAAGTTGTGCAGATGCTTCAGTATACGTGTGGCGTAGCGGTGCGGCGCGGCGGCGAGCGGCGGCGGCACGGCGGGCGGCGGCGGCTGCGCGGCGGGCGCGGGCGGCAGCAGCGCGCCCAGCCACGAGCAACACACGCGCACGCAGTCGCGCAGCGCCTCGTGCTCCGTGAGAGGCAGGGATAGCCCGTATCTGATCACTTCTAGTACCCATTCCACCTAAGTTGATGAACAAAATAAAAAAAAATTAAACTTACCATTTAAACTTCTATTTTTATTAGTGTGTTTGGTAAAAATAATGATAGTGATTTTTACTTATACTTTTATTAATATTTGGTCTAAATAATGATAGTGAATTTTCACAAAACCAACATTATAAAGTTGATTAATAAGTGTAGCAAATTTAACACAAGAGGCTTATAAAATGATTTTAAATATTTTACTCTTTACTGATGCAACTGATATGACTTACAACAATATGTACAAATAATTTCACTAAAACATTACACATTAATACTCTAACTCTTTATATAAATAAATAATCCAAAAAAGTAACAATTGACATGAATGCTATTGCCAGATGCCTGCTTATCATTGCTTTATTACAATAAATAATTATTGCCAAATTATACCAGTTGTACAACATTGGCATATTCAATATCAAATTTCGAAGATTAAAAAATTAAATTAAAAAATTATTAATAAAATTAAAATTTTAATAGTAAACGAATACATACCTCAGAATCAGTTGTAAGAGGGCTGGGCTGGTGAGAGGCCAGTTGGCGCACCACAGCCAGCACTACATCCCTGCCCCCAACTGCCCCCAGCACACCCTGCCCTCCTCCCTCTAGGGGCAGGGAGCTCCATTCTGAGTACATCCCGTCACTCTCTTTGCCCTAAAAGTACACCATGATGTATAAGTATATGAGTATAAAATAACATGCAATTGAACAAGACCTTACAATAGCTAGGAAAAGTGGGTGGAAAAACCACCCTTAGTCACCGCATATATTGTAATGTAAAAGTTTATTAACCACCAATTTTACACGAAATTTTCTACATGTAATATCCGTTATATATAATGCAATAATGTAACAGGAACAGAAATTAACAAAAAGTAATTCTGCGCTAAAATCTAAATCTATATAATTGATATTTAATCAATTGATGTAATGCCAAACTAATATTAAAAGGTAAATACACTTGTAAAATAATAGTATCCTGAACTTAATCACTGTTTTACTCACTTTGCTGTTGACTCTGTTGAAAATTCCCACATACATAAATAAAGAATTTCTAACGGTGTAGACAGTTCAACGCACTTGTACGCGCAGTTACGGAGAGATTTGCGAAAACAGTCAAAATTTACAGGACACTCATTATAGCATCGTTTGGATACTTTATTTAGTTAATAAGTGCTAGTAAGTATGTTTATTAAATAAGTATTATATTGAATAAATATTTTTTCTCCAATACTTTTCTCTTTTCGCTTTGGATGACAGCCCGTGTCGTTTGTCAATGTCACCTGTCACCTGTCATGTCTGTCTAATCTAATCGTCTAACTTAATCTTCATCTTATCTTTATTTTCGTGAATATGTATAATAAACTTCACTATATAGTATCATGTAATGTATTTAAATAAAGATAAGAATTAAATGCTGTAGTGTGAGGGAGGACAGGGAGGTCTAAATAATTTAAAGAATTATCTATTTGTGCTCTGAGCCGTGTCCGTGAAACTAGCACAGCATTTGCCAGCAGAGCACTAAAAAATGAGAGTTCTATTCGCATGCACATGAGTTCTATAGTTCCTGATAGTTTTCAGGAATAGTTCTGGCGATTTGACGGAGATAAAGCAGAATGAAATAATGCTCTGCTAACTTCACACAGCAGAGCATTTTCTACAAAATTGAAAAAAACGCTATTGATTAGTGTAATTAGCTAATATCTGGAGTTCCTAATAGTTTTCAGTGATAGTTCTCGCGAAATAAACTTAAAAAAATATTTATTGATAAAATAAATTGACAAAAATTTAACCAAACAAAATCTGCAAAAAGGTTATTTAAAAGTGGAAACTCGTCGATTTTGCAGAGCCTAGTAATAAAATGATACATTTGTACAATAACTGACCCAGGAACTCACACTAAAGTGCCAGCACAGCATACTAGAATAGTACAAATCGGAAAGATTTTCGACAAAACTTTTTTTAATATTATTTTCACGTAACCAGGGGGAAGGAACTCAGCGGTTTTACATAGGCTAGTAATATGGCTACAATTTAAAAATATAACCAATCCTAGAACTCACACTAAAGTGCCAGCAGAGCATACTAGAATAACAAAAATCGAATGGAGTTTCGACAAATATTTTTTTTTAATTATTTCCACGTAACCAGATAGCGGGAACTCATAGGTTTTATGTAGACTAGTAATAGAGCTACAATTAAAAAATATAACCAATCCCAGAACTCTCACTAAAGTGCCAGCAGAGCATACTAGAATAACAAAAATCGGATGGATTTTCGACAAATATTTTTTTCAATCATGTCCACGTAACCAGATGGCGGGAACTCATCGGTTTTATGTAGACTAGTAACATAGCTACAATTTAAAAATATAACTAATCCCAGAACTCACACTAAAGTGCCAGGAGAGCATGCTAGAATAACAAAAATCGGATGGATTTTCGACAAATATTTTTTTTAAATTATTTACACGTAACCAGATGACGGGAACTCATCGGTTTTATGTAGACTAGTAACATAACTACAATTTAAAAATATAACCAATCCCAGAACTCACACTAAAGTGCCAGCAGAGCATACTAGAATAACAAAAATCGGATGGATTTTCGACAAATATTTTTTTTCAATCATGTCCACGTAACCAGATGGCGGGAACTCATCGGTTTTATGTAGACTAGTAACATAGCTACAATAAAAAAATATAACTAATTCCAGAACTCACACTAAAGTGCCAGCAGAGCATGCTAGAATAGCAAAAATCGGATGGATTTTCGACAAATATTTTATTTAAATTATTTACACGTAACCAGATGACGGGAACTCATCGGTTTTATATAGACTAGTAACATAGCTACAATTAAAAAAATATTTGTCGAAAATCCATCCGATTTTTGTTATTCTAGTATGCTCTGCTGGCACTTTAGTGAGAGTTCTGGGATTGGTTGTATTTTTAAATTGTAGCTATGTTACTAGTCTACATAAAACCGTTGAGTTCCCGCCATCTGGTTACGTGGACATGATTGAAAAAAAAATATTTGTCGAAAATCCATCCGATTTTTGTTATTCTAGTATGCTCTGCTGGCACTTTAGTGTGAGTTCTGGGATTGGTTATATTTTTAAATATTAGCTATGTTACTGGTCTACATAAAACCGATGAGTTCTCGCCATCTGGTTACGTGGACATGATTGAAAAAAAATATTTGTCGAAAATCCATCCAATTTTTGCTATTCTAGCATGCTCTGCTGGCACTTTAGTGTGAGTTCTGGAATTAGTTATATTTTTTAATTGTAGCTATGTTACTAGTCTATATAAAACCGATGAGTTCCCGTCATCTGGTTACGTGTAAATAATTTAAATAAAATATTTGTCGAAAATCCATCCAATTTTTGCTATTCTAGTATGCTCTGCTGGCACTTTAGTGTGAGTTCTGGGATTGGTTGTATTTTTAAATTGTAGCTATGTTACTAGTCTACATAAAACCGATGAGTTCCCGCCATCTGGTTACGTGGACATGATTGAAAAAAAAATATTTGTCGAAAATCCATCCGATTTTTGCTATTCTAGTATGCTCTGCTGGCACTTTAGTGTGAGTTCTGGGATTGGTTATATTTTTATATTGTAGTTATGTTACTAGTCTACATAAAACCGATGAGTTTCCGTCATCTGGTTACGTGGACATGATTGTAAAAATATATTTGTCGAAAATCCATCCAATTTTTGCTATTCTAGTATGCTCTGCTGGCACTTTAGTGTGAGTTCTGGGATTGGTTGTATTTTTAAATTGTAGCTATGTTACTAGTCTACATAAAACCGATGAGTTCCCGCCATCTGGTTACGTGGACATGATTGAAAAAAAAATATTTGTCGAAAATCCATCCGATTTTTGCTATTCTAGTATGCTCTGCTGGCACTTTAGTGTGAGTTCTGGGATTGGTTATATTTTTATATTGTAGTTATGTTACTAGTCTACATAAAACCGATGAGTTTCCGTCATCTGGTTACGTGGACATGATTGTAAAAATATATTTGTCGAAAATCCATCCAATTTTTGTTATTCTAGTATGCTCTGCTGGCACTTTAGTGTGAGTTCTGGGATTAATTATATTTTTAAATTGTAGCTATGTTACTAGTCTACATAAAACTGATGAGTTCCCGCCATCTGGTTACGTGGACGTGATTGAAAAAAATATTTGTCGAAAATCCATCCAATTTTTGCTATTCTAGTATGCTCTGCTGGCACTTTAGTGTCAGTTCTGGGATTGGTTATATTTTTAAATTGTAGTTATGTTACTAATCTACATAAAACCGATGAGTTCCCGTCATCTGGTTACGTGTAAATAATTTAAATAAAATATTTGTCGAAAATCCATCCGATTTTTGTTATTCTAGCATGCTCTGCTGGCACTTTAGTGTAAGTTCTGGAATTAGGTATATTTTTTAATTGTAGCTATGTTACTAGTCTATATAAAACCGATGAGTTCCCGCCATCTGGTTACGTGGACATGATTGAAAAAAAATATTTGTTGAAAATCCATCCAATTTTTGCTATTCTAGTATGCTCTGCTGGCACTTTAGTGTGAGTTCTGGGATTGGTTATATTTTTAAATTGTATTTATGTTACTAGTCTACATAAAACCGATGAGTTCTAGTCATCTGGTTACGTGTAAATAATTTAAAAAAATATTTGTCGAAAATCCATCCGATTTTTGCTATTCTTGTATGATCTGCTGGCACTTTAGTGTGAATTCTGGGATTGGTAATATTTTTAAATTGTAGTTATGTTACTAGTCTACATAAAACCGATGAGTTCCCGCCATCTGGTTACGTGGACATGATTGAAAAAAAATATTTGTCGAAAATCCATCCGATTTTTCCTATTCTAGTATGCTCTGCTGGCACTTTAGTGTGAGTTCTGGGATTGGTTATATTTTTATATTGTAGTTATGTTACTAGTCTACATAAAACCGATGAGTTCCCGTCATCTGGTTACGTGGACATGATTGTAAAAATATATTTGTCGAAAATCCATCCAATTTTTGTTATTCTAGTATGCTCTGCTGGCATTTTAGTGTGAGTTCTGGGATTGGTTGTATTTTAAAATTGTAGCTATGTTACTAGTCTATATTAAACCGATGAGTTCCCGCCATCTGGTTACGTGGACGTGATTGAAAAAAAATATTTGTCGAAAATCCATCCGATTTTTGCTATTCTAGTATGCTCTGCTGGCACTTTAGTGTGAGTTCTGGGAATGGTTATATTTTTAAATTGTAGCTATGTTACTAGTCTACATAAAACCGATGAGTTCCCGGCATCTGGTTACGTGGACATGATTGAAAAAAAAATATTTGTCGAAAATCCATCCGATTTTTGTTATTCTAGTATGCTCTGCTTGCACTTTAGTGAGAGTTCTGGGATTGGTTATATTTTTAAATTGTAGCTATGTTACTAGTCTATATAAAACCGATGAGTTCCCGCCATCTGGTTACGTGGACGTGATTGAAAAAAAATATTTTTCGAAAATCCATCCGATTTTTGTTATTCTAGCATGCTCTGCTGGCACTTTGGTGTGAGTTCTGGGATTAGTTATATTTTTAAATTGTAGCTATGTTACTAGTCTATATAAAACCGATGAGTTCCTGGCATCTGGTTACGTGGACATGATTGAAAAAAAAATATTTTTCGAAAATCCATCCGATTTTTGTTATTCTAGTATGCTCTGCTTGCACTTTAGTGAGAGTTCTGGGATTGGTTATATTTTTAAATTGTAGCTATGTTACTAGTCTATATAAAACCTATGAGTTCTCGCTATCTGGTTACGTGGAAATAATTTAAAAAAAATATTTGTCGAAACTCCATCCGATTTTTGTTATTCTAGTATGCTCTGCTGGCACTTTAGTGTGAGTTCTAGGATTGGTTATATTTTTAAATTGTAGCCATATTACTAGCCTATGTAAAACCGCTGAGTTCCTTCCCCCTGGTTACGTGAAAATAATATTAAAAAAAGTTTTGTCGAAAATCTTTCCGATTTGTACTATTCTAGTATGCTGTGCTGGCACTTTAGTGTGAGTTCCTGGGTCAGTTATTGTACAAATGTATCATTTTATTACTAGGCTCTGCAAAATCGACGAGTTTCCACTTTTAAATAACCTTTTTGCAGATTTTTTTTGGTTAAATTTTTGTCAATTTATTTTATCAATAAATATTTTTTTAAATTTATTTCGCGAGAACTATCACTGAAAACTATTAGGAACTCCAGATATTAGCTAATTACACTAATCAATAGCTTTTTTTTCAATTTTGTAGAAAATGCTCTGCTGTGTGAAGTTAGCAGAGCATTATTTCATTCTGCTTTATCTCCGTCAAATCGCCAGAACTATTCCTGAAAACTATCAGGAACTATAGAACTCATGTGCATGCGAATAGAACTCTCATTTTTTAGTGCTCTGCTGGCAAATGCTGTGCTAAGTTCACCAACATTATGCGTGTCCGTGAAACTAGCACAGCATTTGCCAGCAGAGCACTAAAAAATGAGAGTTCTATTCGCATGCACATGAGTTCTATAGTTCCTGATAGTTTTCAGGAATAGTTCTGGCGATTTGACGGAGATAAAGCAGAATGAAATAATGCTCTGCTAACTTCACACAGCAGAGCATTTTCTACAAAATTGAAAAAAACGCTATTGATTAGTGTAATTAGCTAATATCTGGAGTTCCTAATAGTTTTCAGTGATAGTTCTCGCGAAATAAACTTAAAAAAATATTTATTGATAAAATAAATTGACAAAAATTTAACCAAACAAAATCTGCAAAAAGGTTATTTAAAAGTGGAAACTCGTCGATTTTGCAGAGCCTAGTAATAAAATGATACATTTGTACAATAACTGACCCAGGAACTCACACTAAAGTGCCAGCACAGCATACTAGAATAGTACAAATCGGAAAGATTTTCGACAAAACTTTTTTTAATATTATTTTCACGTAACCAGGGGGAAGGAACTCAGCGGTTTTACATAGGCTAGTAATATGGCTACAATTTAAAAATATAACCAATCCTAGAACTCACACTAAAGTGCCAGCAGAGCATACTAGAATAACAAAAATCGAATGGAGTTTCGACAAATATTTTTTTTTAATTATTTCCACGTAACCAGATAGCGGGAACTCATAGGTTTTATGTAGACTAGTAATAGAGCTACAATTAAAAAATATAACCAATCCCAGAACTCTCACTAAAGTGCCAGCAGAGCATACTAGAATAACAAAAATCGGATGGATTTTCGACAAATATTTTTTTCAATCATGTCCACGTAACCAGATGGCGGGAACTCATCGGTTTTATGTAGACTAGTAACATAGCTACAATTTAAAAATATAACTAATCCCAGAACTCACACTAAAGTGCCAGGAGAGCATGCTAGAATAACAAAAATCGGATGGATTTTCGACAAATATTTTTTTTAAATTATTTACACGTAACCAGATGACGGGAACTCATCGGTTTTATGTAGACTAGTAACATAACTACAATTTAAAAATATAACCAATCCCAGAACTCACACTAAAGTGCCAGCAGAGCATACTAGAATAACAAAAATCGGATGGATTTTCGACAAATATTTTTTTTCAATCATGTCCACGTAACCAGATGGCGGGAACTCATCGGTTTTATGTAGACTAGTAACATAGCTACAATAAAAAAATATAACTAATTCCAGAACTCACACTAAAGTGCCAGCAGAGCATGCTAGAATAGCAAAAATCGGATGGATTTTCGACAAATATTTTATTTAAATTATTTACACGTAACCAGATGACGGGAACTCATCGGTTTTATATAGACTAGTAACATAGCTACAATTAAAAAAATATTTGTCGAAAATCCATCCGATTTTTGTTATTCTAGTATGCTCTGCTGGCACTTTAGTGAGAGTTCTGGGATTGGTTGTATTTTTAAATTGTAGCTATGTTACTAGTCTACATAAAACCGTTGAGTTCCCGCCATCTGGTTACGTGGACATGATTGAAAAAAAAATATTTGTCGAAAATCCATCCGATTTTTGTTATTCTAGTATGCTCTGCTGGCACTTTAGTGTGAGTTCTGGGATTGGTTATATTTTTAAATATTAGCTATGTTACTGGTCTACATAAAACCGATGAGTTCTCGCCATCTGGTTACGTGGACATGATTGAAAAAAAATATTTGTCGAAAATCCATCCAATTTTTGCTATTCTAGCATGCTCTGCTGGCACTTTAGTGTGAGTTCTGGAATTAGTTATATTTTTTAATTGTAGCTATGTTACTAGTCTATATAAAACCGATGAGTTCCCGTCATCTGGTTACGTGTAAATAATTTAAATAAAATATTTGTCGAAAATCCATCCAATTTTTGCTATTCTAGTATGCTCTGCTGGCACTTTAGTGTGAGTTCTGGGATTGGTTGTATTTTTAAATTGTAGCTATGTTACTAGTCTACATAAAACCGATGAGTTCCCGCCATCTGGTTACGTGGACATGATTGAAAAAAAAATATTTGTCGAAAATCCATCCGATTTTTGCTATTCTAGTATGCTCTGCTGGCACTTTAGTGTGAGTTCTGGGATTGGTTATATTTTTATATTGTAGTTATGTTACTAGTCTACATAAAACCGATGAGTTTCCGTCATCTGGTTACGTGGACATGATTGTAAAAATATATTTGTCGAAAATCCATCCAATTTTTGCTATTCTAGTATGCTCTGCTGGCACTTTAGTGTGAGTTCTGGGATTGGTTGTATTTTTAAATTGTAGCTATGTTACTAGTCTACATAAAACCGATGAGTTCCCGCCATCTGGTTACGTGGACATGATTGAAAAAAAAATATTTGTCGAAAATCCATCCGATTTTTGCTATTCTAGTATGCTCTGCTGGCACTTTAGTGTGAGTTCTGGGATTGGTTATATTTTTATATTGTAGTTATGTTACTAGTCTACATAAAACCGATGAGTTTCCGTCATCTGGTTACGTGGACATGATTGTAAAAATATATTTGTCGAAAATCCATCCAATTTTTGTTATTCTAGTATGCTCTGCTGGCACTTTAGTGTGAGTTCTGGGATTAATTATATTTTTAAATTGTAGCTATGTTACTAGTCTACATAAAACTGATGAGTTCCCGCCATCTGGTTACGTGGACGTGATTGAAAAAAATATTTGTCGAAAATCCATCCAATTTTTGCTATTCTAGTATGCTCTGCTGGCACTTTAGTGTCAGTTCTGGGATTGGTTATATTTTTAAATTGTAGTTATGTTACTAATCTACATAAAACCGATGAGTTCCCGTCATCTGGTTACGTGTAAATAATTTAAATAAAATATTTGTCGAAAATCCATCCGATTTTTGTTATTCTAGCATGCTCTGCTGGCACTTTAGTGTAAGTTCTGGAATTAGGTATATTTTTTAATTGTAGCTATGTTACTAGTCTATATAAAACCGATGAGTTCCCGCCATCTGGTTACGTGGACATGATTGAAAAAAAATATTTGTTGAAAATCCATCCAATTTTTGCTATTCTAGTATGCTCTGCTGGCACTTTAGTGTGAGTTCTGGGATTGGTTATATTTTTAAATTGTATTTATGTTACTAGTCTACATAAAACCGATGAGTTCTAGTCATCTGGTTACGTGTAAATAATTTAAAAAAATATTTGTCGAAAATCCATCCGATTTTTGCTATTCTTGTATGATCTGCTGGCACTTTAGTGTGAATTCTGGGATTGGTAATATTTTTAAATTGTAGTTATGTTACTAGTCTACATAAAACCGATGAGTTCCCGCCATCTGGTTACGTGGACATGATTGAAAAAAAATATTTGTCGAAAATCCATCCGATTTTTCCTATTCTAGTATGCTCTGCTGGCACTTTAGTGTGAGTTCTGGGATTGGTTATATTTTTATATTGTAGTTATGTTACTAGTCTACATAAAACCGATGAGTTCCCGTCATCTGGTTACGTGGACATGATTGTAAAAATATATTTGTCGAAAATCCATCCAATTTTTGTTATTCTAGTATGCTCTGCTGGCATTTTAGTGTGAGTTCTGGGATTGGTTGTATTTTAAAATTGTAGCTATGTTACTAGTCTATATTAAACCGATGAGTTCCCGCCATCTGGTTACGTGGACGTGATTGAAAAAAAATATTTGTCGAAAATCCATCCGATTTTTGCTATTCTAGTATGCTCTGCTGGCACTTTAGTGTGAGTTCTGGGAATGGTTATATTTTTAAATTGTAGCTATGTTACTAGTCTACATAAAACCGATGAGTTCCCGGCATCTGGTTACGTGGACATGATTGAAAAAAAAATATTTGTCGAAAATCCATCCGATTTTTGTTATTCTAGTATGCTCTGCTTGCACTTTAGTGAGAGTTCTGGGATTGGTTATATTTTTAAATTGTAGCTATGTTACTAGTCTATATAAAACCGATGAGTTCCCGCCATCTGGTTACGTGGACGTGATTGAAAAAAAATATTTTTCGAAAATCCATCCGATTTTTGTTATTCTAGCATGCTCTGCTGGCACTTTGGTGTGAGTTCTGGGATTAGTTATATTTTTAAATTGTAGCTATGTTACTAGTCTATATAAAACCGATGAGTTCCTGGCATCTGGTTACGTGGACATGATTGAAAAAAAAATATTTTTCGAAAATCCATCCGATTTTTGTTATTCTAGTATGCTCTGCTTGCACTTTAGTGAGAGTTCTGGGATTGGTTATATTTTTAAATTGTAGCTATGTTACTAGTCTATATAAAACCTATGAGTTCTCGCTATCTGGTTACGTGGAAATAATTTAAAAAAAATATTTGTCGAAACTCCATCCGATTTTTGTTATTCTAGTATGCTCTGCTGGCACTTTAGTGTGAGTTCTAGGATTGGTTATATTTTTAAATTGTAGCCATATTACTAGCCTATGTAAAACCGCTGAGTTCCTTCCCCCTGGTTACGTGAAAATAATATTAAAAAAAGTTTTGTCGAAAATCTTTCCGATTTGTACTATTCTAGTATGCTGTGCTGGCACTTTAGTGTGAGTTCCTGGGTCAGTTATTGTACAAATGTATCATTTTATTACTAGGCTCTGCAAAATCGACGAGTTTCCACTTTTAAATAACCTTTTTGCAGATTTTTTTTGGTTAAATTTTTGTCAATTTATTTTATCAATAAATATTTTTTTAAATTTATTTCGCGAGAACTATCACTGAAAACTATTAGGAACTCCAGATATTAGCTAATTACACTAATCAATAGCTTTTTTTTCAATTTTGTAGAAAATGCTCTGCTGTGTGAAGTTAGCAGAGCATTATTTCATTCTGCTTTATCTCCGTCAAATCGCCAGAACTATTCCTGAAAACTATCAGGAACTATAGAACTCATGTGCATGCGAATAGAACTCTCATTTTTTAGTGCTCTGCTGGCAAATGCTGTGCTAAGTTCACCAACATTATGCCTATTCCCATGGCAGAGACCAATGGCATAGAGCAACTTTGACCAATGGCCTGAAACCATAGACAATATGCAGAATGAAATAAATTAATAAATCCTGATTTGCTTGATTGAATTTCATTTTATCGTATTCAAAAATATTTGTCGTGCAATGGTAGAAAAATTTCGTGTTTGCTCTATTAGATAGAAAAATAAATAATGGCTAGCATAGAACTAGATATATGGCGTGGTGAATGGGGTCTGGCCTCAATTGATTTAGAATGTCTTAAAGTTTTGGTAGGTATTTTTACAGTATAACCTAAAATAATGTTTTGATTCGGCATTCCTGTGATATTAAATATTTTATTTTTTACAGACGTATATGAAATTTATTGGTGTTCCAGTACGGGTTAGAGAAGCGAGCCACTTACTGTTTACACCGAAGGGCACCCTGCCTGTCTTAAGGGACGGTGAAAAGGTGCTAACAAATTTCGAAGAGGTCGTTGACTATCTAAAATCTTTGGTGAGATTCTCATATTTTAACAGAAGTTGTAAGATCCTCAGCCCTTTAGAAGTATAAAACAAGCCATGACTAAGAGCTCTTCTGCTTTCTTAAGTTCTAAAATACTTAAAATCATATTCTACACAGTCTTGTTTTGGTATTAAAATATATTTAAAATATAGGTTTTAGTAAATATAAAACATTGATTCCAAAATAATATAGGTATTCAGAATACATGTGTTAAACATGATGATAATATATGATGCAATAGTGATACTAAAGAATAAATATTGTCTCTTATACAAATGTATGAACTTAGATAAGAGTATGAAGATTAGAGTTTTATTATATTACTGATAATAGCAAACTTTAGTCCTTTATCAGATATATTGTAATCCCTAAGATTATTGCATCTGCATCTATAGTGCAGTATTAATTATTGTGTTCCAAATGATTTATATATTATTTTACTTGAAAAACCTTAAATTCTTCATTATATATTAAGAAGATCTTATTGTTATGAAGAAAAATTTGTATTGTAAATTATTCAAAATAAAGAGTACATCTGTTTATTTGTTAATGTAGATTATATGAAGCCATCAATAACATTTTTAGCAATTCAATATTGCTATTAGACTATACCAGGATTTGTCAAAACTTAATTGGTTGCATACTGTAAAATTATGAAGTCTTTTATTCTGTTTATATGGTTAAGATTAACTTTTGTAGCCATTTCCTCCTTTATTAGGGTAATTTTGTATCTTAGGCATGTAATTTTTTCCATTTTTACAGCATTACAGCACAGATGTCCACTTAAATGATAAGCAGGCAGCGGAGGCGAGTGTCTATACTCAGTACTTAAGAGACAAGTTATACCCCGCCTACCAGTATGTGTGGTGGGTAGATGAGAGAAACTACACAGAAGTTACCAGACCAGCGTACGCAAAGGCTTTAAGACTACCCTTTAATTTTTATTACCCCTCCAAGTACTCTAATGCAGCTAAACAAATGATTGATGCATTATATGGAGAGCATACAAATCTCAGGGAGATTGAGGGAACGGTAATAACCTTTTATAAAAAGTTTATTTTATTAAATTATAATCTTAAACAAAATATTGACAATTTCTTTTTTATTGTTTCATATGTTTAATGGGAAATGTGTAGGAGAATGGTAGTTCAAAATCTTATTTGATGGCTATTGATTGGAATTGATTGTTTGAGATTGATATTTTTCTTACACAGGGGACCATAATAGTCATAAAGAAAAAAAAATGTTAAACTGTTTTAACATGGTAACAATGAATTAAGTTAATGTTAAATTATTTGTCGATTAAAACAAACTAGTGGTTGAATGAATATCGTGTGGAATCAAGATACATTACCGCCAATAATACTGCTACAAAATATAAAATAAAGAGTCCTGTCGCCTTTTTTCTAATTCCTTAGTGTTTCAGATTAATTGTACTTCTTTTATTGTCATCTTCCAGTTATACAGTGAAGCAGAGAAATGTCTGAAGACACTATCGGAGAGGCTTGGCGAGAGCGAGTACTTCTTCGGCAACCGCCCTTCGTCGTTCGATGCGGTGGTGTTCGCGTACCTCGCGCCGCTCGTGAAGGCGCCTTTCCCCAACGCGCAGCTCTGCAACCAAGTGAAGGGCATCGCCAATCTCAGCAAATTTGTTGCGAGAATCAACCAGAAAAACTTTAGGAATGTCACTGATGGTAAGTTGTGGTTGAATGCTACTTGCATATTTGCTCGTTTCAAATGTCTATCATCTTAAAATTCATGGCAGACTGAAAACAGTGTGTCTGTATCTGTACAGAATCTTGTTCATATTAAGTATTTTCTGTGATATTTGAACAACATTGTGAATAGTTAAGTTAAATTCACAGAGCTTTCTATTTTGCTTATTATGTTTAGGTAGCTAGGAAGTGTATGGAAAAATGAAAAAATGTTGAAAAAAATTACTGTGTATGTTTTTATATCAGTTTGGTACATTGGCAGTATCTTTGCAACAGGTAAATATAACACAATATTTTTAAACCCAAGCCAATCTGAAAGTGTGCTTGTGAGTTAATCTATGTCCTTTTTTTTTTTTGTTGACGAGGGGAAACCTTCAAAAAGTACCCTATGCCGTGGGAGCGGCACGGGGTTATGTGGGATTCTTACCGCACTAAAACCCCCCCGGTGGCCGTCCTCGGCGCTGCGTAGAGGACTCCGGGATCTCCAACGGAACGCAACCGGAGTCCACTTGGTGCGTTGCCCCGTCGGGCTCCGCCCAGGTGAGCTTGACACTCACCACACCATCTGGTGTTCACGACGGTATGCGACCACACATACCGCCGTCCATCCCGGGGTTGCTGGCCGGGCGGTTCGAGCTCCCACTCTTGCCGTCCGCAACCCCGTAAGCCCCCTTTTAGGGCTCGAACACAAAACTGCGATGCGACGCGATGCGAATTCGCAACGCAGAAAATTGCGATGCGAATTGCTGCGATGCGATATCGTGCGGCGTAGCGTCTCTCAGGGTGACCAACAACAACAACCACTGTGCGATGCGAATCAATTCGCAAGTTCTTGCGATGCGTCGAGGGAGCTCGCAGATTTTTGCGATGCGACGTCGCATCGCAGTTTTGTGTACGAACCCTTAGTCGCCTCTTACGACAGGCAGGGGATACCGTAGCCCTATTCTGGTCCCGGAACTACAGGGACACCGCGCCGGTGGGCGTTACCTACGCCTGCGGCGACTCCTTCTTCGAGCGGGTTCAGCGCCCTCCCTTGCTCGCTCGGCGTCTTCCTTCGCGGACATGACTATGTCGCAGAAGGTGATCATGCCATCCCAGGTTTCGCTGCGCTGAACCATCGCCCCAACGATGGCCGATGGAGAGAGATCCGGTCCCACTTTTTCGACTTGGGTCCGCCGCTGCGAGTCCCACGCGGGGCAGTACTGCAGCGTATGCTGTGCGGAATCCTCGTCATGCCCACAATGATGACATTGGGCCGTCTCTTCCCTCCCTATTCTATTCAGATACTCACCGAAACAGCCATGTCCGGTGAGTATCTGAGTTAGGCGGTAGGTTACTCGACCCTACTTCTGAGCCAGGCTCGAAAGTTCGGCAAGATAGCGTCAACCACCCTTTGGCGTATGTTTCGAGGCTCCTGAAGTCGATCGCGCCAGCACCTCAGAGCGCGCCATCTGGCTCTCCTTCGAAGCGCTACGACCGTCTCTTCGCTGAAGGGTTCAGCCTAGGGGTGTGCGAATATCGTTCGAATCGAATCGAATCGAATATCAATATTCGATTCGACATTCGAAGAATTTCGAATAATTCGAAAAATTTCGAATAATTCGTAAAAATTTCGAATAATTCGAAAGTTTTCGAATAATTCGCGAATTAAGGGGGTATTCTAGTCTAGAAGCATGAATTTCAGGTAATTTTTTGAAGTGCCGTAAAAAAAGGCAATCAATATTTTTACCATCCCCAAATTTCAATTTTTATTATTTCATTATTTAAAAAAAAACTATATTAATACTTCAGCCCTCTGACGGAGGACGCGAATCTTATGGAAGATCCATGCGTCCATATCCGCCAGAATGTCCAGGGGCGGAAGCCTTCCCAGGACTGTCGCCGCCTCATACGATATGGTACGATAACCACGGGCGACTCTGATTCCGATCATACGTTGCGCGGAATTCAGTTTCCGCGCACGACGCCGGCTGGCAGACAATCTGTCCGACCATACCGGCGCGCCGTAGAGCCCAACCGAGCGTATCACACCCGCGTAGAGGCGGCGGACTTCTTCCCTTGGTCCCCCGAGATTCGGCAGCAGTCTGTGCATAGCACCCGCTATCTTATGAATCCGGGGGACGAGACGGTCGAAGTGCTCGTCGAAGCACCAACGGCCATCCAGTGTTAGGCCAAGGTACTTCATATACCTGCCTATCCGGATGTCCGTTTCACCGACGCGCACTGAGGTTTCAGCTGACTCGATTATCGGCCTGCGGCCGTGGAGCCAAATCGCCTCAGTCTTCTGGGACGCTATCTGTAGGCCCAACCTGCGGATCTTCGCTATGACGCGTGCCACCGCGGAGTTAATCTATGTCCTAGTAATGGAGCAATGAATCGAGGTGATTCTTTCTAACCACTACAGTTAGAACAACGCAAATGCAAGTGTGCTAAAAAGTGCACAAGTCTAGTCAAAGATTGCCTCAAACATGTATTATACAAAATTGGTATGGTACAAATAAATATTGGTTGCGTGTCCGCAGAGTACGTGCGGTGGAGCGCGAAGCAGCAGTCGCGCGGCACGCAGGCGGAGCGCGAGGCGGCGGGCTTCCCGCACCACGCGCGCAACAAGCTGCTCGCCGCGCTCTTCGCCGCCGCCGCCATGGCCGGCTACGCCTTCGCCAACGGCATGTTCCAAGTACGTACATACCAACATTTACCACAAAAGGTGGGAGAATCCTTTGGGGTTTGACACCAGGGCGCCATCTATCTTTGCCGAATAACATCAATGTTGTACCTACGAGGGTGCGTTTTTAAGTCCGCGGAATGGCAGGGTTGGAGGGGGGATAGCGGGCTCGTTAAGGGCGGTACGTGTTAAGTGACTCATAAATAGTATAAATATAAAGTTTTATCACAATTGCATCATTAGTTTTAAAACTATCGACAATTAAACAACTCAATCCGGAAGAAAATTGGAAGTATGGAGAAAATCGAGCATCGCGCCGTTATAAAGTTCCTTACCAAGCAAGGAAAGTCTGTGCAAATCATAATGGAAGAGATGTCATCGGTTTACGGGGACTCTTGCCCTGGAAAAACGATGGTTTACAAGTGGAACAACCTTTTTAAGCAAGGCAGGGATTCACTTGAAGACGACCCACGACCAGGACGGTCTGTTGAGGTGACCATTCCGGAAACGATAGCGGAAGTCGAAAAATTAGTACTGGAAGATGCTCGGCTAAAGAAGAAACAGCTTGCAGAAATGGTTGGAGTATCGGATACAACCATTTTTAAAATTCTGCATGACCATCTTGGCATGACTAAGGTCAGCGCGCGGTGGGTGCCGAGAATGCTCACGCCGCCTCAGAAACAACAGCGCGTTGAATGTTCCCGTGCGTTTTTGAACCTCTGTGGAGAAGATAAGGATATTGTACTGAATCGAATTGTTACTGGAGATGAAACTTGGGTTCACCATTATGAACCTGAGTCTAAACAAGACTCCATGCAGTGGCATAAAAAGGGTACCTCCTAAAAAGTTTAAGGTGTCACAATCGGCCGGCAAACTCATGGCGACAGTCTTTTGGGATGCAGAAGGAATTTTGTTAATAGATTACAAAGATAAAGGTGTCTCTATAACCGGAGAATATTACGCAACAATCTTCGAGCGGTTAAAAGAAGCCATCAAAGAAAAAAGACGAGGAAAATTATCCAGAGGTGTCCTGCTGTTGCACGACAATGCGCCCGTACACAAGAGCCGTATTGCACTGGCTGCCCTGCATAAGGTGGGCTTTGATATTTTAAATCACCCACCCTATAGTCCAAACCTGGCTCCCAGCGATTATTATCTCTTTCCAAAAATGAAAAAAGAGCTTCGTGGAAAGAAATTTTCTACAGACGAAGAAGTAAGGGACGCAATTTCCTCGTATTTTTCCGACAAGGACAAAACATTTTTTTATGAGGGTTTAAATAAGTTAATACAAAGATCTGAAAAATGCATTCGTCTTGCAGGAGAATATGTAGAAAAAGAAAAATAATTTTGACATTTTATTTTCGCTCCTTGTCCCTCATTCCGCGAACTTAAAAACGTACCCTCGTACATACCAACACTTATAAAAACGGTGCTAGAATCATTTGTGATATGACACTGGAGGTACCACCTATTTTTGCCGAATAACATCAGTGTTGTACCTACATACCAACATTTATAAAAACGGTGCTAGAATCCTCTGTGATTTCACTTCAGAGGCACCACCTATTTTTGCCAAATAACATCAGCGTTTAGCACTGTTATGTTGTACTTTGATGGATGTAGTAGGGAAGACATATGTCTCACATAGTCTTTCCATCTTAGTACCAAGTTGCAACACATTGGTAGCCTACGCAGGTAAGAATCGAAACTAGGATTGAACTTATCTAGAGTTGATTACAAAGGTACATGGGCGACAGTAGCCACATACTATCAGGTGGATTACATGCTTATTTGTTACTCTAGTATTATAAACAAAACTAAGTTAAAATGTAAATATTGTTTTAAAGATAAATTTATTGGCTCGACTTGGCGGAGGCACTGCCGTGCCTCCAGATAAGTGGATTATTAAAAAAAATAGTCCATATAATTTTTTAATCACAGTAAAAGCTTAGTAAGGTTTCACTTTAACATGTGCATATATTTACTGGGCAAAAAATTACACAATCCAAAACTAATGTCAATGTCCAGTTCTTGAAGGATACCAGATCTATCAAGGACAATTTGTATATAGATTGCTTTGCATTGTAGATAACTTGTCTAACGCATACCTGTAGACTTTTCCTTTTTACCAATTAACTTGGTAAACTTTGAATATTATAAATTTTATTATGAGAATATCTAGCCTTTAGAGCATGAATTAAAGTATATTCTCTGTCCTTCTTATTATGTGCTTGTATTGCTTATTGCCACCATTCAAAGTGCGTCATATTATGATAGAGAAGGACAAAACATTCAAACCAGCTAAGGCACTGCTATTGTTCCACCATAAATAAAAGTATAGAAATATAAGAGTTGTGGTCTTATTCATTCTCTCAAAATATCTCACAAGAAATTGTTTTGTTTAGGACTTGAAAGAATTCGATCATTCGCAAGACTACAGCGATATGTTTGAGAATGAAGAAGAAGACAACTGAGGCGGCGCCGGCGGCGGCTGCACACTTGCTCGTGTTTCATGTTCCTACGTTGTTACCATAGAGCAGTTATCTGGTAGAAATGATTTACTGGACTTATTTATTTACTTTATTGTGTAAAGCATTTAGTACAATAGGTCAATAATAATAAAGTCCAATTAAATGCTACCTTTACAGGTGTTACACATGTCATATCTCCCTATTTTGCTAATGTTATGAATTTGGAATATAAAACAATGTCTCGTTTCTCTTGTCACAGATGTTGTTAAGATATATGTACTCAATAGATGTAATGCCTTTTAAAACATGTTGTGTTGTTGTATTGAGATTGTCTTAAATATATTGTTATTCGGTTTGTAAATTGATAACAACAAAATACACATAGATTTCATTCGGGCATTACACACATTTTTAGTATTTCTTTAATTGCTTCGATCTTCTTTCTACAGTTGACAGGCATAAATGAAAGTTTAGCAAAATAATTTAATTTGTTGTTTCAAATTTAATGTGTCTTCTGAACTCTGTTCTAAAGCGTATCTGCCTTACTTGTTTGTCATTTCTACTTAACAACTGTTCTGTGGTCGTACCAATTATTGCTTTGAAAGTGTATCAAGTTATTTTAAAGAGTAGTGGTTGTGTTACGTAGCCAGAGATTTTATTTCGTAATTTTAATTATTAAAATGCATTTCTATTTATAGTCACGGTAGGCGGTGCCGGCATTTATTATTATTTTATGCACATTAGAATTATCAAGATGTATTCAATATAATTAAAATCACGGCGTATTTTAACAGTTTTAAATTTTCTTTCATACGAATATTCACAATCTGCAAAAGTTGTAGCCTTTGCGACAAAAAATTTCTAGATATTTTTGTATGCGTCGTTGTTATAGATTATATACCCTAATGTGATTCAAAGTCTCGAACCTTTGTAAAATGTTATATATTGTAATTGAATGGTTGCGTCAATTTGAAAATAGTTAATACATTGTTAAAAGCGATAATTCATGTCTGAAAAAGTTTTAAGTTATTGTAAACCGAAGGAAAAGAATAACATAAAAGTCTGGTATATTGTGAAGTGCGCCATAATATGAGACTTCAAAGATAGAGAAATAGACCAACAAGAACAGGTCGAATGTTGTCACAATCGCCTGCGGAGACTAGCATGCTACATTATCAACAGCTATTTCATAGCCTTAAATATAAGGTTTGTAGCAAAATCTGCACATTTTTACAAGTCTCATTATAGTTATCTTGCTGCATTTGGTGGGAGGATATCCCGTTTTATTTATAAAGATAAATATTGAATGACACCCACGCTACAAGTTTGTGACCTTTAGCTGTCTTGAATTGATAAAGTATTATGAGACGTCGGATTTTTTTTCAACCTGCCCCAGTAAAATAACTCATAAAGTTGTACTTGACACGGCTATGTGTAGTTTTTGCAAACTCACATATGAATAACAGTAAATAAATTATATCCTGGCTGCCCTGGTTTATTTATTCAATCAAAGGATCTGTTTTTGGTAGAAATAATAATATATATTACACACATAAATTAATTCACTGTAGTCTCTTTGAGACCCATGGCCGTATGCGTATGAAACGATAAATTGCAAGAGACGCTTATGGGCGGAACGCGCGGAATAGTAAAAGCGCCGTTGGAACGTTTAAATGTGCGTTATTACACAAATTCTTGAACAACAGACTTATACGTAATTTGGCCAGTATTTTATCTGTTATAATTATGACGTATTCATTAATATTACTTTTATAGTATCAGTTATCGAACGCATTTGAATGTTGAACTCTGTTGTTACACTTCACTGTGATGTGGAGATGAACCAAATTATAGTAATTGTTGACATGTTTATGTGTGGATATTTGAGTGTAACCTTAGTATGTTGTATATGGTACTAAAACATTTTAAACATTATATTACCACAATCATCGAAATGAAATGTATTAGATCTAAAAAGTAGGTGAAATACCACTCAAGTATTGCTCATCATTATGTAGATATGTTGGTTATTGGACGAACTGATTAGATATTGTTTTAGATGAACGCGCAAATGTTTTTGTAAGGCTGGCGACACATGGCGCTACTCAAACGATTCATCTAGATTGTAAGCAGGAAGCTGCTTCAATCTCTATTTTGTAACAGTGATTCGCGTGCTTTTATTTTTTTAATTATCGGACTATACGTTTTTAGTTTTTAATGTTTTCATGTACTCGGCAAAATCAGTTTTTTTAAGAAAAAAAAACATGTTTAATTTTATTCAAAGGGCGTACGTTCAAATATGCGTGGGTGCACGGAGCGGGCGTCCACTCTGCTTCGCGATAGGAAGCGGCAACGCCCAACTGATTGAAGAAACGCATCTGTGAGCGTGAGCCCGCTGTGGTGGCATGTGAAAACTTGTCGCACACGCGCGGGCATATTACATTGCGGTTTTTTTTCAATGCAAACACGTGAACGTGCACCCACGTCAGATTAAGCGTACGCCCTTACAGCGTACAAAATAATAATTTTCTAGCTGGTTGGCTTAAAGAATATTAGTACGCACAAGTGTTTTGGTTTCGTTTGAGTAGTGTAGGAGTAGTCGTTGGAGCCACGAGGTTGGGAGTAGCGTGCTTCGGATACTTTAGAATTTGCTTGGGAATGGACGTTAGTTATTTTAATTTATTAGTGCAGCATGAATAAATATTATTTGTTGATGTTGAATACCTGGTTTTATTTTATTGCTTTATTTTTACCCCTATGCATGATCCTTTTTAAACAATTATTCTTTTTCCTTGTGAATAATACACACTTTCAATCGAATCTGAAAAAAAAAACAACAACTCTATATCAAGTGTGGACTTGTTTATATTTTGTGCTGGACAGTATGTAATTTATTACGTACAAATCGGATATAAGTCAACAGTTTATGATCAATGTATTCATACACTGTCTTTTGAAGTAAATAAGTACTACAAGATAAGTTAAAGAATTAAAAAGAATCATGCAGTTTTTTATTTGTAAGTGATTATTTATGTACAATGAATATAATCCAACAGCGCTTGTCATCTTGGAGTTGGGAGCGGACGATGTTCATAAACCGGTACCGAATCGCGAAGAAGCACTTCGAGAGGATTAAAAAGCTTAAGGAGGCGAAGTCTCAAGACAACAAACCCTCATAGGATTACAACAATAATAATTATTAAAAAGGTGATAAGTATCTTGCTTTAACGTGCTAGTAGGAGGTGCTTTATGTGTTTAGTACAAATACACTATACAATACACATACAACAACACAATGAAAACAAACTAAATTAAACAATCTAGTTTAATAGGTGGTTATTAATCTAATTATCACAGATATAAATGTAAATTAATTACAATAGTATAACATTAACTCCGTATGGACGATGTACATATTGCACATGAGAGCTAAATCATGACAGAGCAACACAAAACAACTGAGATTGTGTTTAGTTCCAGAAACCAATTCCTTAAGTAGGCAAAATTTTATTTCAACCCATTCTATAACCGAAACAGACAACTTGTTAAAACTGCAATGTATAAAATAGAAATACGTAGAATCAGATGCAGAAAGAACATTGAATTATGAAGATATTAGTCGATTAATTAGTCTATTCGCTAAAACCCGTTGGGTTTGAGCTCAAGTATCAGACAGAACACGGAAGCGACACCATTACATTCGACACAGTACAGTTCTAATAAATTTAAGTACAGTAGAATAGATGTTCAAAGAACACGAAACACGATATCGCCTCAGCTATGTATAAAATTAGTAAATTGCACAAAATATATGTCTATAGATGTAGTAAGATATATTGTATTTTTAGACAATGAGTTCTCCTTACCTTGTTAAAGTTTATTAATTTTCAAATGTATGGTTATTTGTTGACTAGTGTGCTAGATGTAAGCAAATAAATTGTTAAAAGAAAACAACGTTAATTGATGATAATTGTTTTATTTTCCTCATTTGAACATTTCTGCATTCAACGTTGTCAGGTACACTAAACAACAGATTATTTATTCTTTACATACACTTTGCACTATTGCACTGGGATACACGAACGTTTTACAATGTATTGGTCAAGCCGCACTGTCTCAACATCTGAAGTTAAGCTACGTAAGTTGATGATGTGTCAAAGAGCACGTTGCAGTCGTTAAACCTCCGGCAAGTCGTGTCGCTGGTGGTCAGTTTGGATGCGCCCGCCACGAATTAGTAGATGTGTTGAAGTATGCTCCAGACATTCCCCAGTAACACACACCTTGTTAAGTCTCAGAATCAGTCTCCCAAATACATGCTTTAAATCCACAGCATATTGTTCTTTTGTAAAAAAAAAACAGACGAATATTCAAGCGCTGAGGCAGTGTGCCGTGACCGATATATATAGACTTCTAAAATGGGACATCACAATACTACATCATTATAAAGTAAATCAAGAATAATTTATTATTGTTATTATTTAAATTATTGCAAAGAATCTACGACATGACAGTGATCCCTATATTAAGGCAGCCGGCCATATGTATTACAATGTATTAGTAGCAAAACCGCATAATATACACGTGAACAAATACCGTACGTATATCTTGTTACGTGCACGTTAACATTTAATTAATATCCTTTATACAAAATGGCCGCACCGACATTGATTGAATATGATTATAGTTAAAACATGTAATATGCCATCAATGTAAACTAAATGGCACAATTTGTTCACCGTGGCAGTAACATTGGAAGCATTGGTGTAGCATACCTGGCATTTATTTTGAAATTAACACATTTACAATAACAGTTCGTAGAAATATTAATTACATCAATATGTCGCTTATATAACTAAAAAAATATTACAATTACCGTTAGGACTAAACGATTAAAGAGTCAACAATATCTACATTTCTATTCAAAATCGATGTTGCAATGGGCCGTAGTGTTCGTTAAACTTTTAAGCACAATTTTTTCCAGAAGTATTGTTGGTGGAAGATATATCTTATGTAAAATACCAAAAGGAGTAGATAAGTATCGTTTATTCGAAAGCCTATACGTTTGAAGTCTTTTTTGTTAAACCTTTATTGATTTACAAGGAAAAAAAGGAAGCATGAGCTCAGTCAAGCGTAAAAATGTATGGAACCAGTGGGATTCCCCAAAAGGGGAGTTCGATTAACCTTTACTTTTCTGTGACGTCATAAAAACTGTAGTAAAAGTATTTTTTTTCATTTATCACTGACAGTTGACCTGTCTTAACAAAACTAAGGACGATGATTGATAAGTGCCTCTTGGGCCCTTATTAAAGCACTTTATAATAATAATAATTTGCTTTTTTAATTCTACAGCCTTCTTGAAGTCATTTTTGGGTTTTCTTTCCCGCAATAGATAATACTCTTCTGTGCCTTCAAACATTTTTCCAAAAATATTTATAATTTTGATCATGTACTTTCTTACAAACTATTTTTTTACATTTTTCTCAAATATCTCTGATCCGCGATTATGAATAAAAATTAAACGATTATTAAAATGTTGCATTAACATTAACAACAAACTAAAGTATGTAGCTGCCGTATTTACAACATAATTATTATAAACATCGAATTAATTATAACCAAAAATAAATTAATTTTGGTCCTCTCTTACATAACCATAATAGTCTGTGATCAAGTCGAGTCTTCTCTCATTTTCTGTGGTAAGTAATTTAGTCGGCCATTTTCAGACGCAACGTGACTATTTATTTGCATTAAAATAAAATATGTAATTATGACTTCATATTAGATACAATATTAGATACGTTTTATTTATATATTTGATATATTGTATGTGGTGATCAATGGTGATGATGGTGATTGTAGGTAATTGTTTCGTTAGGCTAATCAACTGTTGGCCACTATAGTTTAAGCGAATCTGTGGTGAGGTGGTAATAGTCAGGTTAGTCAGCTCAATAGTTTAAGATAATCTACGCAACTATCGCTTACGCGACAGTAGCCAATGGGAAATTGGCCTTAAAGTGATTATGAGGTAACGAATAATGTTTATTCGTTTTATTTTAAGGCTATGAAACGTGATAGTGTGATGAATATTTAAAATAATAATGTTAATACACAACTTACAACATAACCAAGATTAACAATAACTAACACGTAAAGTATGATACAGTGACCTAATATATAAAATAGCATGGTAACAATATGTATTACTGTGTATAACTAAGTATAATACATTTTACTGTCTATGTGAAGCGACTAAATAATCAAGCTAAATATATTTTAACAGGTTATTTACATACACACAAAAATCATTCATTCATTTCTTAGATTCTGAGTTTTATTATTAAAAGAGAGGCTTTAAAACAACTATGCAAATAGTCCACTGGTTTTTGTTTCTTTTTTTAAATATTGACCGGACAGGCAAATCAATACATTAAAAATTCGCAGAATCGGCATTGTTTAAATCCTAGCAAAACTAAATTTAAAATATTTCACCACATTTGTTGAGTGAATAAATATTTTCTCTTTTTGTTGTATTATCATCACAATATAAAAGGCTTTGCCTTACACCAAATGACCGTTATACAAATAAGTTACCATCTCGGGGAGCATGCTCGAAACTAATATCAATCGTTCACATTGCCAAGCTAGATTTTTGATTACGTAGATTGTTGCATTTATCGATTCGTGATAATTGGAGGCGGCGCGACCCTACTATTTTTGGGGACAGATTGCCTATAAGAACCGATTTATTGCCTTCCAATATAAATTGTAATTCCTGTTATTAGTATGCTAGCCGTGCTACCTTCATATAATTAAAATTGATTCGAACCATACAACGCCATATGAATATTCAAATTGCAGAATCTTTGAAACATGGTCAAACCATCCATAAATATAAATAATATTTAAAATTATTTGTTCTACACAATATACAATCAATTCCTTCTCATAGAAAGCTTAATTAATTTAAAAACTCGTTCACATTTTACACACTAGCACTGTAAGCGACTCTAGTCTTTATTTACAACATTGTAATATTTATGTACGTCACAAATTAACGGAAATATATTAATATTTATTTTATTTATATGTTCTAATACTCATCGATAAAATGGCTTTAGCGTACTGTATATGACCGCCTTGTTCAAAGCTTGTTCTACGTGTTGCTTCTGTTCGTCTAACATGTTCATTTAATTTGATAGCAACGAGATATAATAATGATGAAACACCGATGGAAAAATAGTGAATTGGGACATTTTTAATATAAGTGTTATATAAAAACAATATATTGCTATTCTAATACATACAGTAATAAATAATTTTACAATCGCTGGAATTAAAATCTCAACGTTTGGCACAGTTTATATGAAAATTTCGAAACAGACGTTCAATATCTCGTTGCGGTTTTCTATTTAAATTTAATCAACAAGAGCGAATGAGTGTATTAACACTCATTCTATACAGATAACTCCATTCCAATTCAATGAAATATGCAGACGAACAGCCACACTCACACGCCCATCTCTCCACATTTAATCGGGCGCGTTGAGCAGCGACTGCGAGTCGAGCAGCAGGCTCGCGTCGATGAGGCTGAGCTGCATAGAGTCTAGATCTCGCGCGAGTGTATGGGCGCGCTGCACGCTGAACGGGAAGAAGCGCGACACGGCCGGCGCGCGCGGAGCCTCCGCATCCGCGTCGCCGTTAGACTGCCGGTTGCTCAGGATGGACAGCGACGAGATTTTCTCATTTAGCTTTTGGATCTGGAATGAGAAATTGAGTGTTTCATATGCGATTTATACAGAAATATAATGCACCTAATTAATATTAAATAGATTTTTGTGCTCAATTTGACTAAAATCAGCCAAGTGATATAAAGTGTTGTTATCCAATGTATACGATGAAATGTAACATATCGCGACTGGATGAAACGATTTTTAAAGATTCATTTTAGTGAATAATAAAATCATAATATTACGTAAGAATAAAGAATTACTTTATTCTCAATACCTTTAAATTAATGCGGACGAAACCTCGGAGAAAGTTTATAATTTTAATAAAATGAACATTAGTAGTATTCGTAGCGACGTCCTACGCTCGTGGCACTTCAGTGACTTCAGCGAGCAGTAGGCGAGCAGCAGCCGTCGTGTCGTACCTGCGTCCGCAGCGAGCAGTAGGCGAGCAGCAGCTGCGCGCGGCCGGCGTGCGGCGCGTCCAGCGGCGGCAGCCAACGCTCGTAGCACTGCGCCCACAGCTCCACGCGCGACACGCAGGCGCTGGCCGGCAGCGGCGCGTCGGGCAGGCCGCCGGTCGTCGCCGTCCCCGTCGTGCCCGAGCTGACTCCGCTGACGCCCGACGCTGATGCTGCAGGAACATTTCAAATTATTATTAAGACTTAGACAGTTATATACTTTAAAATGTGCAATATCTCTTGTCAAACTTTCAATTTAGACTAATTTGATTTTTATATTTTCGGAATAAATAGAAATTTTACTTACATAACCTCTGCAGGGGTGACGAATGCATCAGGGGCGATGAATGCAACTGCACGGGTTTGTTACCAACAAACAGGGGATTGTAGAACAGCGCTATGTCTTGCTCTGAAAACTGCTCTTCCCAATCCCAGACAGGCCTTTGCACAAAATTCTGAAATCAGAACATTAAATCGTATTATTTTATATGAACGTTTAACATTTTAAATACTAGTACAATAAGGGAATCTGATTCATTAACGATAAGAACAATATTTTTTCTTTTATAAATTTAAAAATTGTTGTGAGTGAACTAAATATCCATCTGTTATGTCCAAGTGCAGTTAAAAAAGAATCAAAGCCAATATTACCACTAAAATACTAATCAAAATCTTCAGAGAACTACACACATTTTTACCACTCAGCGTGTACCTTGGCACTAGCGAGTTCGCGGTCCCTCGGGCAGTTGAACAGGAACGTGTCGAACACGTGGTTGTGCGCGCAGTCCCACAGCGTAGTGAGGTATGTCTCGGTGTACTGGAAGGCGGCGGGGAACTGCTGCTGCAACTGCCACGCACAATCGAGGAACAACAGGAACACGGGGGCAGCTTGCGCCACCGCGGGACTCTCCCGACCTGATTCCTCCTTTGGACTACCTGGACGAGGTAGTCCAAATCTGTGAAAAACATAAGGTTCAATCAGATGACCTTTTTTGCAAGAGTACAAGGAAAAAATAAACATGGCTGTCCTCGGCAGACCTGACAGCAAACGATTATTGCCATAAACAAAGTTGTACAAGAAACTTGAAGCGAATTGAAACTGGTCGGCATAAGGGAACACTGTAACCATGCTCTGTCAACTGTCCCACAGGATCTTGATAATAATGAAGTATGTTATAATATGTACACACATACTACCAGAATTACATCCGCATAAGAAGGGCGTTACGTATCTTTTTTTACGGCTATTAAATGAAAAACAATACAAGACGAAAGATTTATATAAGATACGAACCGATCACAAAACGGGTGTCCGAGCGCCACCCACTCCTTCTGTATCAGAGACTGGAAGCCCGATATGGTGCGGAAGTACGGATCCACCAGCAGCTGCGTAAGCGATGACACCACTGCGCAGTAGTCCACGCCATCGCCTGCAATATGCAATGTATCTTGTTAACAATGGGTTTGGATAAAGATAAGAATATAATACTTTTAGGGTCAAATGGCAACGATGCTGTTGGTGATCGCCGTGGAAGGTGGGTGGAAGATGTCGTGTTGGGGGTGGTGATTTGGTTGTGGTGGTTCTAGGTGCATGTGTAGAACAGGTGATTATTTCTTTGGTGGTCATTATGATAATTTTAGGATAATTGTTCCAGTAATTGATATCATTACCAATATTGTGGTGGCAGTGGTTTGTCATGATGGGGGTAATGTTACATATTTAATGTTTCTGTGTTGTTGTGAAGTCTGAAGGAGGAATAGTGACTATCAGATAGTATAGTGATGATGGTAGGTATAGATAGTGATAGGTATAGATGTGAGGATAATAAGCGTAATTCCACCACCTATTTGGAGAAGTAAAATTTTGTGGTGGTGGTGACTGTGGCGTGGACTACTGCTAATTCAATGATTATGTTGATGAAGGATGAAGATTGTAATAATGTTGGTATTGGCGGCATACGTAATGTTGGTAGTGGTGGTGCTAATGACGGTGGCTGTAGTATTGTTGGTGGTTTCGGTAAAGTCGGTGGTGGTGTTAGTCGTAACAATAGTGGAGGTGGTATTGGTAGTGTCAGTGGAGGTGGTGCGTACCCTCCTGCAGCACGACGGTGACGTTCCCGGCGAGGCGCTGCGCGGCGGTGCGCGCGGCGGCCAGGCACGCGCCCACGTGCCGCAGCCACCGGCTCGACTCCAGGATCGAGTAGTACTGCGAGTCCTGCATCTGAGGGGGAGGGGCGACATCAATACATGCACTCTTGAGGATGGATCCCCCCCCCCACTCAGCATGAAACTTAATAAAATAAATCACAAATTTGTGAAAATTGTGGCTAGAATGGAACATGATTCTGGATGGTATGTGACTATAACATGATGTGTTTTATTATATAATAGTACTCACTTTACTGTATAAAGGTAAAGTAGTAGGTAGATATCATTAGATGAGATCAAGAATAATTCGCCTGCGTTAGTTTTCTTTTAGTGATGTAACTAATGTAAATTTTTGCGATTTATGAATTTACGTGACATTTCGTAGTAGTCACGTAATATTGACAAAAAAAATATTAAAAATGCATGGTGTTCTTTCATCGCTTAAATTGCCCAACATAGCGCAAAACTTAAAACAGTTACTATACACAATGTAGTGTCAATCTTACCCAGAAGTTTGACAGCGTAGTGGGCGTGCACAGTTCAGCGAGCTTCTTGTAGGAGGCGTGCAGCGCGGCGAGCGGCGGCAGCGTGTTGGCGCTGTTCCCGCCGCTCGCGAACGGGTTGCCGCACAGGTAGATCACGTACGGCGGCGTCAGCTTCGGGTGGGAACGGCGCACCTGGAACATCGAGTTTATTTTAATAAAACACGAGGAAAATTTTCACAGTGCAATTCTGTTATCCGGATAATTGTGTCATTCCTCCCTTACAGCGATTCTCAATCGCTGCTATGTATTCCGATGTGAAGTATCTGGTAAGCGATGGCGAATATATGAATAGCTCAATATTGGCAGAGAACTGAACGCAGAGGCAGAAAATTAATAATGAAGCCAATGCACACAGGATATATTTGTCTGACAAAACAACTAACAACTATTGCAAAGTAATAAAAATTACACGGTTTGTATTGAGTCAAGTACCAACCTGTTCCAATAGCACGCTCTCCGCGGTGGCGGACTGCTCAGTGGGCAGCAGCTCGCCGCTCCGCAGCAGCGCCGCGCCCTCCGCGCGCCCCCACACCCAGATGGGCACCCGCCCCGACCTGAAGTGCCGGGCCGTCTCCATCAGGTTGTAGTCCAGCACCGAACTCGGCACTATCAGCGTCTCGCCCGCAGTCAGCATGAACGCGTCCGAGGTCCCGTTGATGCAGGTTATCCTCCAGTGTGGACACTCGCACCGCTCCAGCTCCCGTCTCCAGTCCCCCGGCCGTTGGAACATGTTCATGTCGGACGGGAGGGTGGGGTAGTACGGCTCCTTGTACTCGAAGGCGAAGAGTAAGTCGTGTCGCTTGGGGAACGCGTGATGCAACAGCGCCATCGCTACCTTCCTGCCGCTGCCGATGGGCGAGTTCGCGAAACTGAACGACAGCACTTTCATGTTCTGGAACGAAAATTATAGGCTCTTTTTTAAATTTCATATGTACTTTCACTTTAAAAACTAGACTGTATGGTCACTTCAAGTGTCTTTCAAAACTTATCTTTTAATCGTCATCTTTTTTCAGATAGGTATTCTATACAATGACGTAAATTTACATAATATAGAAATCCTAGCTGTATCTTAAACGTTAACAAACAAATATTAAAAACCTAGTAGCAATTCTAGTGAATTGCAGACAACTGATACTTCAATTCTGCATCGCATATTTACAGCAACGAAGATGATATTTTAAATTTAATATCCGATAAAATTGTCTGGCAATGCACCAAGAGCGTCTAACTTGAACACGAAATCCTACATAATACCCTCGTACCTTACAAACGACCTGCAGCCCCTTCAGCTTGACGGGCACGTCTGCGCGCGGCAGCAGGCGCCGGCGCCGCGCCGCGCCGCCGTCCGTCAGCCACAGCGCGCCCACGCCCGTCAGCGGCACGTCGTACACGCCCACAAGATGGTTCTTTTGACCGCATTCCTATATTATATATACACGTATAGTCCGCGCCAAACTGCTACACCGCTCTGAAGTTGTTACGCTCAACTACAAGCATATATTCCGTATCAACGTAAGGTCATACTAACACAGCTATGTACCCGTGGGCGAGAGCGGGCAGCGGACGGTGCCGGGAGGGGTCCCGCGCTGTCTTCGTCCCGCTTATATCTACAATTTGCTAGTCGACGCAACTCGTTTCTATATTCAGAGCGGACTAGTAGTTTGGCGCGGACTAGTAGTTTGGCGCGGACTATAACTTAGTTCATTTAAGTGTCTTAGTATATAGAACAAGAACAATAGTAGTTCTACTTATGGGTTTTGGCTGGCGGAGAGAAGGAAAGTAGTAGTTTAAAATTATTAATACCTGGGAATTCTTAAATAGCATGCAGTCAACTTGATTCTAAAAGTTTATAAATATACCTACTTCTGTAAACCATAACTGTAATATGGAATATACAAATAATAATAGAAGTTAATCATTATTTAACATCAATCATGTGCGCGACTACATGTCAGACAGATACATACTTTATTTATACAAAAAAAAAAGGATTATAACAATAGGTCAAAACAGTGTTCGAATCTCTTTTAAAATAGGATTCGTTAAATAATATAAACTACTGGTTTCAAAAGCTATCATATCATTGTTTTTTTTTTAATCAGATCGGTAGCACAAGCAATGTGGAGACGATAATAATCAATCTTATTTATTGCGATAAAATCCTGTCGTCTCATTCCTTACATAAAATGTTTAACATTTTTCACCTTCATATGTGCATATATTGCAAACGACTTGTAGAATCTATTGCAGTTTGTACGAGTGCTGACAAAACGTAAGATAAACAAAGAAAGAAAGTGTATCATTTACATAAAAGCCTCCCAATTTGAAAATTCTCCAAATTTTCTCAAAGCTAACTAAGGTATTCATATCAATCAAGTATAAGGATATAGTATTCAAAATTCTGCCTATCCGGAGATGAGTTCAATGGACCAGTAATGGACAAATAAAACAAGTACTTACATCGTTGATGGTGTGGTCCAACGGCACGAAGGACACCTTGTAGTTGGTGACGAATAGCGAGCCGTAGCGGCCGCGGTCCATCTCGCTGAGCGGCGCCAGCATCACCACGCTGTGCGCCGCCCCCGCTATCTGCTCGCCTGAAAAACATTTCATAATTATATTACCACGGGCCAACACCGACTCCAGTCTCAATTTGTCGCGCTGCATAGAAATAGAAGGACGAAAGTCGAAAGACTGAAAAAATGTACTCCCATTTTTCAGAAATCATGTTGCAAGGTCTTACTTAATCCATATTAAGTATGTAACACATGATGTTGGATTTTAGCTTAGCCACTTAGCTAGCTTAGCTTTTATATTCGGACAGACTTAAAGTCCCTTAAAGCCATACAACGCTAATTCGTGATAATCATCAGAAACGGATATCCGTAAGTAATGCGGCGTTAGAAATGCCTAATACTTCGGAGAAAACGGCAGATATTGGGCTTACATAGTAGACCTCCTATTGAAAATAACTTCCTTGGACTTCCCAAAAGCATGGGAAAAGGTTAGGTATATTAAACTGTTAGTGTCAGTTAATAATATTAGGTAAATATTTAAAAAATAGCAGGATTATGATACAGGCTCTCTTAAGGTCGCGTTAAGCATCTAAGCAGCCTTTAAAATTCGTACAATACAATATAGATAGAACATCCTATGACTACTTCAAATGGAACCATGTTTGGGGTGTATCATAGACTCGCTGTCGACGATGTGAGGATCATCGCCGTTATCAAAACGCTACAAGGATGACTCATTACAAGATAATATTAAAAATAAACATCGGTTTATGTCGGTATCGTGGTCGATACCTCAGTGACGTCAACGTTTTTCTGATAAAAAAGGAATTAATAAATGTAAGGCTCTGTATGTCATTTGTACTTGTGACTATTATAAATATAAAACTGTGTACCTAATAGTGAATATTTCCTAACAAATAGTATATAGGTGATTTATTTTGATCGTAGAAACATACATATTAAATACCAGAAATAGGTAGTACTCGTACTATTTAAAATCTCAAACAATGGTCACAGAAATAACACCACAATTTCGTTTGATGCAGTGCTGTTAATTTTAAAATCTCTATCCGTACTTTATAATGACAAGCGACATATCGCATTACGTATACACACCGTAAAAGTTTGTTTTACTAAAATTTCGGTGAGTAATACTGCGATGAAATGAACTGATCTTAAAGTCTGGCTGGACTATGTACATAATTTAGATTTTTCGTACATTTTGTCAATATTGATATAGTCTGGTAGTTTAGCATTAAATTATTAGAAATAGGCTTCTCATTATAGAGACTCTAGCAATACTACTTGGCAAGCGTGGTGTAGGTACCTACTATGATACTGTGATTTTTAATCCTTCTCATTTTGGGAGACCGGAGTTCAGCACTGGGACAATATGGGACAATAATGGGCAGTTGATAAATAGAGAGTATGAGACATCGAGTCAAGGTTATCGAGGTGAAATTTTAAGATGACCCCATTATATCATTTATGCGGTGTTCAGATAAGTGACAAAGGAATGTGTTGTTTTGTTGTACAGCTTTGATAAATTGTCTGGGTACAGAAATAAACTTGTCACAGATAAAAGTGCTGCTGTGATTTTTGTTTTCATCGTTTTTATAGATGAGTTATTTATGTATACTTGGCAGAGAGTTCTTGAAATTGTATATTATATCATTTTGTACCATTTTTTAAATTCTTACTTGAGTAAACCTAGTTAAAGGTGTTAAGAGTAATTATAAACAAGTTATTACAAATTTAAACGGTTTCTAACACTCACAGTTTAACTTTTGATTCCACAAATCAAGCCAAACGTTTGTAAAGGTTTGGAGTTTGTGGCAAGTACCAAGCGATTAGACGCGGCATAAAACTTGAGACATTGATGAGAAACTGAACTCCTATGAAGGTAGTCAAAGGTAGAGTAGAATTAATTGCGAAGGTTCTAATTTAATAGTGTTACAATTTCCAATAGCAAATTATAAGGAACAGCGCCTTACTGTTGATTTCTACTGACCTTGGCAGGTGCCGACTGCAGCGAACCAAATACAGATTTTTTATCTGTTATCGTAGAATCAATTTACGCAATAAGCGGCGACCGTGAAGATTGCTAGTGTACGGGCCGCACTCAATGATAACATCGCTCATTGAAAAAACACAAGTGAAACTAGGAAAGGAGACCGTATCATTTTATTTTATGATCTCACTAAATTTTCAAGAAACCCATTCTTGAAAATTACGTCAAATGGGACTACTATAATTGATTTTAGAGTAGTTAATACGGTTTTGGTACCCTCATAGTCCCATACGAGGAATTCTAGTATGGGACTATGAGGGTAGATAGTGAACAAATCTTGAATCAGAAAATAAATAAGTTTCGTATTGTTTGTGTACTTTTAATTTCGATCGGATCAAAATCGGAATATTTTTTCAATTGAGACCGTATTAGGCTGAAAGGGCAGGCTTGTCGGGCACATCATGTT
This sequence comes from Epargyreus clarus, assembly GCF_041222505.1. Lineage (NCBI taxonomy): Eukaryota > Metazoa > Arthropoda > Insecta > Lepidoptera > Hesperiidae > Epargyreus > Epargyreus clarus. The sequence goes on along the minus strand of NW_027332225.1, from coordinate 13,148,799 downwards.
ACATCGCAGAAATGGAGACGTGCCTTTAGCCTACCTTAGATGTAACTTGCGAGGTTGAGCGCGAGACTCTATGAAAAGTTTATCAAGTATTTAATTATAATGAATTGAATTATAAGTATGAATTATAACGCTATAATGAAAGTTTTGAAGGACTTTAATGGATATACTAATTTTTGGGGATACTAATTATAATGTTTGCTAGAACGTTATTTATATTATGTAATTTTGATTACAATACTTTACTCGATAACCTTATGTATCCGTATTTAGAATTAAAGCCAATTAACAGACATGCGTAGGTAATCCTCTTTTGATAGATTTATCTTGATGTGAAAGTATAAAGTATAAATAAACACTGATGAGATACTATAGAGAAAAAAGGTTTGTTTTTTCAGATTTATTATCCATCATAGGCATACTGACTTAATGATTTTTTCGAATTTCATCAGTCCCGGTGCCAGGGGAAGCCAAAACTTCCATACAAACTTATCTAAGTCCAATGTAATAAATAGTCTGGTATCATTGAGCCGGTCTAGATGGCAAACCGATGGAGCGGGAAGGTGACCATAGGAATTCAATAAAAAATGTAACCGCATTATGTTTACGCTCCTTTCATTTGTCTTGACGAATACTCTTTAACTAATTTTATTTATTGTAATTAAGTTATTATTTCGGTACATCACATAACGTTCTCTCGTTCTATGCACAACATACTGAAATCACATATTGCCTTTTAGAACTTACATACTGGCACTTCATGTTCCTGTTCAAAAGTTCATGTTCCTTCCTATCCTAGATCGGTTGTTCCGGTGACGAACGTGCAAATATCTGTTCCCAGCCCATCCAATAGGATTTCCCGTTCGAAACGCGCTACTCATTAACTCCATGACCTACTAAGTCCATTAATATTGTCATATGATATTTCACGACTCGCGAGGCGTAGTTGTCACTACATCGTCTGCCTTGGAGAGTTCAGGGTTCGATTCCAGCTAGTCTAACAGGTAAATGTATGTATGTAATTATTATTTTGTTACTGGATCTGGTATGTAGGTGTACCTTTGCGTGTGTACCTGACATGTTACAGCAAATCCTAGTGTAGTAGGTAAAGTAGAAGAGGAGAGAAGTTTACATGCATAGAGCCGTAAGCGAAATCTCCCCTACCATATATAACTGCGAGTTCATTTGAAGGTCTTCAGTGATCCGAATGGCGTAACCATTCGTTTTCATAACAATTCGTAGTTAATCATTGAGGAAAATAACACGAGAAATATTTTGTCATGTCATATTTGACAAGATATAGGATGTCTAACAACAATGAACAAGAAGCTAGTATTTAAGGATTCCCCGCGTGTTTATTCCCGAGCCTGATTGTATCCATGCGTTATATTTGTATTTATGTATGCCATATTCCTCTCTATTTATATAAATAGTACTGAAACTTTACGATTTCGAGCTCGTTCAAGCTAATAGATTTTTTTTATTCTGTGGAACAATTGGCAAAAACGCTTAATATTTTTGCCTATTTGTTTGGAGTTTTCTTTGATTAGGAGCATAGTCTCTATTATATTTTTCATCCCGTATATACTTTTTGTTCGTAAGTAAGAATAGTAATATAGAAATATTGCATCAATACATACCTATCTAATATAGTAACTTTATAAGATAAATCATAATAGATAATAGAAATGGATATATTTACATTACTGCTACAATGCGAATTAGTTTTTAGATAGTGTATACTCGTGTGCACATTTGTGTCGATAAAAACTGAAAGTTTTATTTTAACCATGACTAACCACACATGATAACGTAAAGATGTCAAGGGTGTGCGATAACCCATTTATTTTTTATGCTTTTATTGTTAAAATCAAACTTTGTCTTTTTATAATCGGTACGATTGGAACATGCGTTTTTTTAAACGTTCTATGTGCATCCTTACCTATTTCGATAAATATAATAATATCTGCCATTGATCAATCATGTATATGGAAAAACATTGAGACAATGAGTTCATTTTATATACAAGATACACATGACTAAACTTTGTTTACTCGTTTTACTTGTTAATGTGTAAATTACAAAGAAACATTCTTCAACGACTTTTTATTAATCAATACCTGCTTTGTCGGCTAACTTTTACTGTAGCCAAATAATAAGCCATTAAAGGAAGGACAGTATAAAACTTTATATTTTAAATAACTTAAGTATCAATAGAAAGTATGAAGTCCAACCAACTTTAAGTGTTAAAGCCTCCCGTTAACATTTCTAATCGACCCCAAATATGACGTAGATGCGTTGTTGCCACTAAAGGCTGATCTTTAATTTTTCTGTTTATAAATAAATAATCGATAAGAGATGTGTACGCTATTTGTGATTATGAACTTTGAATTAACTAACCTGGCCTCAACACTCCCATGTCACCTCTACCACTGAACAATATCAACTGAATCTCAAAGAAAGCTTCCTAACTTACCATAAACAAAGGAAGCGTAATGCAATAAAAACAACTTTATATCAGGACATCATAGACATTATTTATATGTGATTAAGAATCAAACTAGTTTGATATTATATAAACTATGGTCCTAATACAGGAGGTAAGTTGGTGCGTGTACCAGGCGCCCATAAGCAGCGGTACAGTTATGAGCGCGTAACGCATACGTAATGAAGTTATTATTGTAATTTACATCATCGCTGGTCGTGTGTCAGTGCCTACTGCTATAATGTGGTTAGCCAATAGAAAATTTCGGCCACACTTAGTAAACAAACTGTTTCATACGTCGTTTTTTCATAATTACTTTATTTCATAATTATAATTTAAAATAAACTTTTTAAATTACTTTTTAAATTACATATTTCATTTGATTTTCTATACGGTATTGTTAAATAAATTTTGATGAGTATTTTTATAACTAGAGCATTAAAATTATCTTCCGAGGTTAGCCTTTCAATAAATCAGATTTTTTTAAAACATTGTTCTTTGACCATGAATATCTACTAAGTAAAATTTGTTTAATGTTACTCATCACAATGTAACATAATATAAATATTATAGCATTGTTCATAGTTCCTTTAGATTGCACCAACAATTATTTTCACACATGATTTTATTTAGGTACATATTAATTTTTAGTTGTACATTTAACATATGTTAATGTGAGTGCGGTACCCACAGTACTCTCGCTTTATATGATGCAACTTATAATTTTTTTTTTTTTTTTTTAACCAGGTGATATTGCAATCTGTCCCTATGGACATTCAGCAATCTTTAGAGCGGGTGGTATTGTGCGAGGCACAGGTCCTGTGACATGCCCTCTTAAATCTCATTTCTCAAAACTTATAAATAAATTAATTACTTATAGAGGAAGCATCCGGCTAGAATAGTCATAATAAAGTAAAAACAATTTTATCAAAATGGATTATGAAATATGTAAAGTAATTGTGAAGTTATTGATCAAATGTCAATGTAGTCTCCTTCATGGTGATAAATTGTTCTTTGAGACACATCTATAAAACTCTTGATGATACGAGGAAAGGAAATTTAGTCATTAAAATAATATTTTATTTGTAACCCCTGAGCTTCCTACAATTACCGTAAGATTCTATGGAGATCCCTATGAGCCAGAGGCAGACAGTTATGAATGGGTTACATCTTTTTAGTGAACTTCTCATAGGAAAGAGGTTATTGATAATTAATTTCCATATAAATGTACTCTACCTGAGATTTGTTTGCTTACCAATGATAAGTTTATCATATAATCTCAATGAAATTTGAAAACAAAAACGTAAAAAAATTACACACTTTTTTATTTTTTATATGTTTGAGCCTAACGATAAAGCAGACGTGCTACCTGATGGAAAGTAGTCAACGTCGCCTATGAACATTTGCAACACCAGAGGAGTCGCCAATGCATCGCCGGCTTTGAAGGAGAGCTCTTTTTGCACCTTTTTTGAAGAGCCCCATGTCATAGCGCTCTGGGAATACCTCAGGAGGAAGTTCATTCCACATCTTGCACGTTCGTGGCAAGAATGTCCGTGCAAACCGAACTGTGGAGGACCGCCACGGGTCCAGTTGGTGTGGATGGAACTTCATCCTTCGGCGAGTGGTGCGATGGAGGAATGGTGACGTAGGCAAAAGTTTTAAGGAGCTTATGCTTTATGTAAATAGGAATATCAATAAATCTATACTAATATTATAACGAGGAAAACTTTGTTTGTTTGTTTGATTGTAATGAATAGGCTCAAAAACTACTGGACCGATTTTAAAAATTCTTTCACCATTCGAAAACTACATTATCCACGAGTAACATAGGCTATATTTTATATAAAATATATTTGATAAATAGATTTTGAGGCAGAAAAAAGTTTGCCGGGTCAGCTAATATAGTATAATAGGCTGCATGATCTATCTTACGACTAGTTGAGTACATAATTTTTTTTTCTTTCTGTAAAGTAAAAAACCACTTACTCAAAAGTAGAAGAGAAATAAAAAACATTGAATATTTTATTGCATTTGTCTTATTTTAACTATTTTCTGAGTTGGTTGTAATGATTGTTTTGAGTCTAAGGAGACAATATGTAAGTTGTGGTTAATTATAACTGAACAATAAGACGATAAAAGCTTGTTTATGAAGTCTACGCATTATCGGTAAAGTTGTGTCTATACAATACAGGCAACATTTTAGCTGAAAATCATATGTAACGTAAAAGTTAGAGCGAACTGCTGACTTTATTGTTAAAAATTAAAACTAAAGGTTAATAAGCTCTCCAGATATAGAAATAATTATAAAGATCTTTACCAAGTTCATCCCTTATATTATGGTGTCCACTTCACAGGTCACACTAAAGTCAAGTTATGAAGTTATTCTAACACTATCAGATAGTGGGATGGCGGAAGTGGGAGGGTATATTTTTGTTCAAAATGAATACGTTCGATTCCCGGTTCCTTCGGTTCAAAAAGATATTTTGAAAAAGTAATGATATAGTTTTAGTTTTTATCAAAATCGGCCTTGTAATTCCTTTCAGCATTTTTCGCTAATCCGTATAGTTTGGGATTTGGCCCTGAAGGCCGGTTTGAAAAATTCACCCTGTATAACATATAGGTACAGCAGAGGTTTCGCTATAGATCTTTTGACTACTCTTTATATTGGAACTACTTAAGCAAATACTTAATTCACATTATTAAATGTTCAACTAGATTTGATGCAGATTCAAAATATATGTGGTTTGTATTGTCAACTATTTGTAATTACATTATGTCACTATATTGATAAAGTAGGGTAAAAATATCGTAAGTATAAGTAGGTACTATAAGTAATCCAATTTGATAATGAAAAGCACTCACCATTTAATAGCTTCGGTTTCAACTCTTGAACTGAACCATTTCTATCTCCATTATTCTGTAAGGTAATACAAGGTAAGGTTATTTAGAAAGTATATTCATAATTTTAAGTAATTTTAATGCGTATTCAAACATTATCCTTTTTTTACACACATCGTTTAACATTCACTGTTTATGTTTGGTTATACTTTTTAAGTTATCGTATTGTAACACTGAAGTGATATAATTTATCAAATGTCGTTTTAATGATAAGAGAAACTCACCACGGGCGATACATTGATGTAACTCGTGAAATTCTGCACCAGCTTTTTTTCGTTCATTGTAATCAATAGGTACGACTCGATAACTATGTCCACTGAGATGACCCAATTTAACCTATATTATAGATTATGTATACTATTCAATTTAAGTAATTCCTTACACCAGGTACAGCACAAAGCGATAATTAGTTATAACACAGGTTTTCCACATGATTATGATATATTTTACATAAATATGATAACAATCATTCCCACAAACATCGCACTATATGTTTACGAAACGGCGTACACACGCATCGTTTTTTCACAGCGGACCCGAAGTGTTTTATTCTAAACATAGTTCATTATGCCTAAAAATAGCATAATGATCATAATTCTCGTATTTCAGGACGAAAATGTAAAATTTTTATTAACGATTTACATGTCCCGACGCAAACGACAAAATGTCACTCTCTTCTTTTCGTTCATTAGAGTTGTCTATTACAGTGAAATGATGTCAAAATTTTATTAAAATTATCTTAAAGATTTTTTGCGTATACTCTCCAGAAATAAAAAAGTTATTAAACCCTATTATAGCGATATGTGTGTGATGCGTAATTGTTATAATACATTTTAGACATAAATATGGTTGTACAATCAAAAGTTTGATAGTTGCAGTTGGGCTACTATACTCTTTGGATGCAAACTTGCAATCATAGATAAATACTAATATGTTGCCGTTTCTCGCTCGCTTCGCGTCACATTTTTGTACTTTCCTATTTTCGACGGGTAGATTATTGCGTATTCTCTACAATTTCTAAGAAATAAAATAAGGATTGTATTTTTAACCGACTTCAAAAAAGTAGGAGGTTTCTCAATTCAACCGTTTATTTGTTTTTTGGACTTAAAAACATACACAATTTTAATAATAAATTGTTTTAAATTTTTAACATTCCTGAGTTTAGCAAAACAAAAATCTGATATTCCAAGAATATATCAGCCCGTACTGTGATAATCACGATTGCTTCGATTCGTAATTACAACAATAGAAGCATATGGACACATTAGTAGAGTGCCTTAAGCATCTAGAATTGAAAAAGCTCGGAATCCAATTACTGTCAACGAATTATTATGAGACCTGTTGGATTGTATTGTTGATAAGGTATATTAAAATGTTTACCAATTAAAAATCGTTGCTTTTTATTTAATAATAAAATAAATAAATTAAGGCATATAATATAAGACATTACGAGCTTAACTAAGTAATGTAGTGTCAAAATCGTGTTATAAATACATTTCTATCATATAATATTAAAAAGTAATAGTATGAAACAATAAGTGTAACAAAAAAAAGTTTATAAAAAATATTTATTTAGTTCGCCTCTTATACATGCTTAAAAATGATTAAACTTCAATTATTCCGTTTTCGTCACTTTCTTCTACTTCACTTATTTTTAAGACAGGACATTAAAACAACTATCACCATTGCACTGTGAACACGCTGAAGTGCAGTATAAGCCACTTTTTCGACATCCGCAAGCATTACCACATCCTTTTTTACAATTACAAAATAGCATTTTAAGTAAATTATCTGGAGCTGGCGATTGTTTCATCAGTATTGGTTCAAGTTTATCAGAAACGTACCTCCAACCCCAATTTTCAACAGAAATATTATTACCTAACCATATCTGCACTTGTAAATATACTCTTTTCAAATGTTCAAACGCTGCATCAGACGTAGGTGGTAGAGATGTCAATTGAACACCCGTTTTTTTGGCTGTGCCCTTTAGAAAAGAATTAAACCTCAATATATTCAAATCTTTAACTTTTTTGGGAGCACTGTATAATTCCAAAATACACTCCTTTGCAAAAAAAACGGGCGGGTTTGATTTTTTAACATTATTGGTAATAATTTAGTTCTTCAGAGGTTTTAATAGCCAAACTATGTTACTGGCACTTAATAAAGAGTCTGGGTATGAAAAAAAGTTCATTCCAAATTCAAAACTTTTGTTTTTTAAATTATTAATCCCTTTTTCATTTTGTGACACTTTTCGCGGGTTTGCGGTTAAAAGGTTATCAAGCAACTAAAAGTAACTTTTCGTTATTTTTAGTACAACAATTTATGTTTATCGCATAATTCTGCCTTATTGTGACTTAAAACAGATATCTTTGTGTCTATCGTAATGGCAGAAAAAGCAATGAGAGCTAGTAAAATTATAGCGCTGCTGGAAGAGGGGTGTAGCCAATGTTACGTCTCACAGCGGTTAAACGTGAGTCGTTCAACCGTACAAAGAACCTGGACTCGATACCAAGAGACAGGTTCCGTTCAGAGAAGGCAAGGTTCTGGGAGAAAACGTTGCACACAGCCGCGAGACGATCGCTTTTTAGTGACTCAGGCGCTGAGGAACCGCAAATGCAGTTACATAGACCTCAAAAGAAACCTTGAAGAGGTACGAGGAGCACAAGTTAGCCTATGGACTGTGAGGAGAAGACTTTTAGCTGCTGATATACGTAGTCGACGACCAGCGCGGGCCCCCAAGTTACTCCGTGAGCACCGGATTGCGCGGTTGAGGTTCGCTAGAAATTGCCTATCTTGGACACCAGGTAACTGGAGTAGCGTACTCTTCTCCGATGAGGCTCGAATTTGTCTGCATGGTGAGGACCGACGTCGGCGAGTGTTACGAAGACCAGGGGAACGCTATGCCGATGTGTGTTTTGAAGAAATCACCCCTTATGGTGGAGGGTCCGTTATGTTTTGGGCGGGCGTAACTTCCAACTATCGTACCGAGATAGTATTCATAGAAAATGGCTCACTAAATGCGCATAGGTACATAACAGAAATCCTTTCTCAAAATGCACAACCCGCACTGACTGTAATTGGTGAAGATGCCATTTACATGGACGATAATGCTCGGGCCCACCGTTCTGGCGACGTAGATGCTTATATGCAAGAGGTCGGTATTCGTCGTTTGGATTGGCCAGCGCGGAGCCCCGACCTTAACCCCATTGAGCATGTTTGGGACCTCCTAAAAAGGCGAGTACGATCTGTCCAACCACCTCCACAAAACATCAGAGAGCTTAAACGTGTAATCTCGACTGAGTGGGAACACATTCCACAGGACACCATCAAAAGCCTGGTGGGAAGCATGCCAAGACGATTACATGCCGTAATCGCTGCAAGAGGAGGTCATACTCGTTATTAATTTTTATTTTTTAATGTCTCTTTTATTAAAATACCATAAAAATACTCGTAGTCTTAATTTCATTATACCCATAAAAATGTCCATTTTAACACGGCTCTCTGTTTACATTGACTAAAACACCGATACCAGGATAAAAGTGTTAAAAAACTAGATTCTCATTGATAATAAGAAATTTCTAGTCATCCAAGCTAATGACATACTAAAAATATAATAATATTTACCCATAGAAAAGCTAAGGTAAAGTGTGTGTGTAAGGTGCCCGTTTTTTTTGCAAAGGAGTTTACATACAACGCCAGCTTCAAAAATTCTGTCAGGATCTGCATCAATATTTTTAAATACTTCAGCAGCGCCATGTAAATTCTTGCATTTTTCGAAATTTTTAGCGAACTTGTTTTTGCCTCTATTGAAAAAAGCAGACGTTGTATCGCAACCAGTGAAAGCGTGTACGAAAAGAATATGCTCTTTACATTTCGGTAATGTATTTTCTAAGCTTTTTGATGAAAAAAAATTCTGTATAACATTTCCTCGAGGTGGCTTTTGAAAATAAATTTCACGGTCGTTTGGAGTTAGTGCAGTTAATAGAACTAGTACATCAATATCTTCAGAAACTACAGCAACATTTGTTGACTGTAAGTTAATTTTTGACTATCTGGTATCTATGAAAGATGTTTTCTAAAATGTATTTTACTTAAATTATGAATATTTTATAAAAATATTTTGATTTAAAATGGAAAAATTGACAATTTCTTGAAATTAGTGTCAAATTAAGAAAAACAAAAAAGCAACGAAAAAAAATTGGTAAACTTTTTAGTAATTTATGTATAAAACATAATGCAGAAGGTCTCACATTAATACATTGACAGTAATTGGAGTCCGAGGTCAAACTCCCCAAGCACTCTACTACATAGGTATATAGAGAAGAGCATTTTTGACTTTCGGAAAAAGAAGTAAAAGCATACAATTTGGAGCGATTGTCTAAAAAAAATTCAACATTTACATTGTCTTATCGCATTTTCAATTCATTTGTTTGGTCGGATGATTACATTCAGTAGATCAATAAGAGATCTGTCCAAATCCATAGACTTTTATTTGTTGACCTTGAGAATATTTGATCAGCTGCTGAGAGTTGTTATCTAGGACAAATAATCGATTAATTATTCGATTGACTATACCAAAGAGTATAGTAACCTATGACTGTACATTACTTTATTATGAAGTGTTTATTGGTATTAATGGCCTGGTATAGGTTACTATACTCTTTGGGCTCGGTACACCGTTATGCAGCAGAAATAATGTAGTTTTATTACAGTGATCTGAAAAGATATACCAGATAAAGAGACAAAATGAGAGGAAGGAGATTTTAATAAATCTGTAGCTACCTAGCTAGGCTTTAATTTATTAAAATTGAATTTAAACCATCGATTAAAAGCGAATCCCATGTTATATTTTTCATTTTTAACTCTTAAAATGTACATGATTAATGTACGCTTTAAAACGAAGATAACATTTGACGGCTCACTTTGGAGAAGTTTTCCAATGAATATATATTAAAAAATAGATTTTGCTCCAAGATGTGTTTTATTATACTGCACTTGAGACGTAGGTTTTACAGCTAAACAGTATTGGAGTGTTGAAGTTATAGTTCTATAATTTTTTTATGCACATGCACAGGCATATTATCAAGTTGTCAAAACTAGCTACAAACTAGAAAATTTTAATAATTAATTAATATATTTATCAATATTTAACATATTATTACTCTTCTGATGAATTGAAAGCAAATTAATGAATTGAGATGGATTTAAATGAAATCCGAATGATTTAGTTCCTATCGAACCAACGTCTGCTTCGTAGTATCCATTATAAGTAGTCTGTGCTTGCATACGCTAGCCAAAGAGAATATTAACCACTGACTACAGAATACAGATTACATTCAACACTGAATCAACTGAATGTCGCCTTTACCTTTAATAGCGTAGTGTATGAATAATATTACTTTACTCTGTGTGCAGAAAAAATGGCGATTGATAAATTTCTGTTCAATAATTGAAAGTGAGCACGATCCTTAGCGCTTTAAAAAAGCGTTAAATAAACAGTGGTGAAATTAGAAATCAAAGTTAATAATGGCCGACTCTAATGAGGCAGAGGAGCAGAGGCCTTATCGCTTCTTCTGCTATACCTGTGACACTGAGTTGGTGGATGTTATGCCGGTAAAAATCCATATTTTATTACAAGTCTTGTTATCTTCGTGGAACCGGCGAAATACCCAGCGCATCATGTTCAATGTGTGTTCAAGGTCAAGTCGTGGTTTCCACTTGGTTCATGATATCTTACGAGATATAAGTAGGTGACGAGGTAGGTATTGAGCGTACTGCGTTTTACTAATAAAAGTAGCTCAGCAGGCTCCAATCTGTTTTATCAATACTTTAATCGTAGGAAAACTTCAACACAATACGTATCGATAATAATGTTTTTTAATTGCGCAGGAATTACATCATTCTCAATAAGTCGTCAGGGATGTAAAATTTCAACCAAAAATACATAAATATCTATGATAAAAGTTAGCAAACATTATATTTATGAAAGTTATTTTACAATCTGACTTTATTTATAATTATCTATAGAGTCGATTTACAAATAGTTTAAGTCTGGGTCCTTCAAGCTTAGTTGAAATAGATCACTTACAATGTAGATGGACCTATAATTTAGCTGAAAACTCGCACAAAGTGAAGTTTTATCTCACATCTGATAGCATATTATATTATTGTAATATAGTTTTCACCCGTGGTTGGAACAAGTTAGTAGTTAGCATATTCCTTGTAAAACTAATTTGATAAGGATGTATTACACATTCTTATTTTAAATTCTATGTTTGATAATGTTGAATTGTTATAGAAGTATTGGACTAGTAAGTAGTCTTTTATATCAGACCTAGTATTGTAGACTATTTGTAATTCTATGTTATATACATAGACACCGACAATACAGTCCCATAAGTTTTCTTTTTTCTCTGTGGATTATTTTCTTTATTTGGTTGATGGCCTTCAGTGTTATTAATTATTTTTTGTAAAATTCATGATTATATATTATCTAGACTACCGGGAGAATAGTAGTAGGCAGAGTTAGACTTATAGCAATGTTTGACGAATCAAATTTTCTACAGGATTATGATAAAAATCTGTTGTTTAAAATTTAATTACACAGTTGTATATGTGTTAATATTTATTAATTATTATATGATATTTATAAACAAAAGCCAAGAATGATAATAAGTGGCAATATTAATAAGTCTGACATTGAAATAATACAAAGGGCAATTTTATTGATAAACAAACGATGATATGTATAGACAAATGTAGAAATTGAGATCAATCAGCCACCTCACTCACCTATTTTATCTAAATGTGAACTCATGTGTTTTATTGAACAATCAGATACTCATTTTAAGTCCTCATATTGCTGGATTTTGTGATATGAGTCTCATAATTACATTATATTTATTTATTAATTAATGATTATTTAGTACTTGTATGGATTTATTTATCTGAATTAAAGATATTTTCATGCTGGATGCATAGATTAGTAAAGATAACTCACTCCATACAAGTAAATGAAGCCAGTTTTGACAGTTGGAATTGTGTGCGTAATAATAAAGTGTTGCCACATCTCTGTTCTAGTCTCCCTAAAATGTTTGAAATATGTATTTATTTATTATGTAAATTACGTAGTATTCGTTATTTATACGTAAACTTTCTCTAAAAAGGTTCTATTTGTCAAGAATTCAAACAATAAAATGCCCAAACCCGTCGTCTGTATCTACACCACATTACGAATTGTTTTCTTAGTAGTATAATTTAGTAGGCGCTTAGAGTAGCAAGGTAAAAGGGATTAAATTAAATGTGTACATATTACGAAAGTAATGTTTATTTATGAAATATACTCAACGCACACCATAGCTAATAAGCAATAAAAAGTAAAATATATTAAAAATTAACAAAAAATACACAGAAGAAAATATATGACAGTGACAACAACAAACATAAAATATACAATTGCTATAACAACGATTAACTAAATCCGTAAATGTACAAATTAAACAAAAAAAATAAATAAATAAACAAGCTTCATGGAATCACAAGTAAATGAGGAGATATTACTGTTTCATTATTTTTCGTGTTTGGTCCGCCATGATTAAGTTACTGACAAGAAAGAGACAATGTATTCCTTCCAAAAGTAAAGTGACGCAAAAGTTACGTCGATATTTACGTATGAATATTTTGAAGGTGATTATTATTATTATTATTATTTACCCCTTATGATTCGACTGAAAAAAATATTTCAAAAATTTAATTATAATTTAATAATATTATAATATTTCAATTTCATGTTACTCGTACGTAGCTATTATTTCTGTTAAATTTAAATAAAACACAATCAATATCTAATTTTACTTGCAAGTTATTTCCCATATGTAAAGTAATTCACAATGAGGTACTGGCAACACTTAGTACTGTCAATGTTATCTATTTTCGTGTTTTTGAAATATTAAAAATATGTAGTTTTTGGACCACTTACGAATGAAATGATACTTCTCCGCGCTTTTTCTTAGATTCCGTGCTGTGTTTGCACCATTCAACTGCACATGTCGGCATTTTTTCGCGTTAATTACACCACGACGGTCGGAAACGTTATGGGAAAAACCGTAAACTGTTTTACGTGAGTGTGTGCGTAATTTCGTGTACATGCATGAAACCCGTAAGCTGTTTGATTATTTTTTTGACTTCATCAATTACAAGGCGGTGAGATATCTTTACTTATCTATGGCTGGATGTTGCTAATACTAGTTATTCATTTAATAAACTAAAATGTTTTTCCTCAAAAATAGGTTTTTGGTCATAAGTTCATACTACTTTTTTTTAGGCATCAAATCAAGCATTGATTTACTGAAGTATATAGATATTTTATTTCATGTTATGACAGAAAAAAATGTTGACACATGAAAAAACATGTATATGTGAAAGGGAAAATTGTGTGAGCGAAAGGGAAGAATGTGTGAGTGAATGAGAAGATAAGACACATGTGATTGGCTGTACGCCTGTATTAGAACACTCAACTCCCTACTAGTAATAACATGTCATTAGGGGATATTTGACAGGCCAAATTGTTTGTTAGCACTCACTTGTTAGCAGGCGCTGTCACGGGAAAGTGATAAAGGAACAACAGCATAAAGGTGTTTTTTTCCAACCCAGAAATTCAGTGAGCCCATCATAGTTTTTGTTGTTTGTTCTAAGTGCACTTCGACATTGGGTTAATTGTGCTTTGTAAGAGTGCCTTAATACCATACTACGGCATAATAAGTCTGAGGTTGCATAACATCTCAGAGGGGGAAATTTATGTGGATTGTCATTTAGTTATTGCTTGTTTATGTGCATATTGATAACTCGCAGATTCTTTATTTAATGTGTTTATTACATGTTGTGAAATATTTTTCACAGATTTGAGCAATGAAATTTGGTAAATTCTTTTTTATTCAATATTCATTTTTGTGTTTCCAGGATTTCACATGTCCATTCTGCACGGGTGGCTTCGTGGAACAAATTGAGTACTCTACAGACGGACTGTCGGGGGACAGTTTCAGTGATGCTGACATGAGTAACATTGAAGACATGAGTAACCTGGATGAATCCGATATGCATCCAGTAGGTGTTTGTGTGTAACTTCTAAATATATATTTCCTATTTTTCCTAGATGTTGTTAAGTAAAAGGGTTATATTTACTTTTTTTCTCCCTTAATTTTATATAGAAAAGTTATTTAAAATTACTACAATTTGTAAGTTTAAACATCACTGTTTCTATCTTTAGATAACTCTTAATGTAAACAGTGAAGCATGATTATTGAATTTGTAATGTGTTATCTCAGGCAATAGTAGTTATTGACATACTTTCTACAGCCACTACCTTATACACTGATATTTTCTTAACTTTAGAATCTACATACATCACATCACATAATTAATGGTCAAAAATATACAGAAACAGATATAAAGTATTTTTAAAAGAGTAAATACTATTCTTAGTATTGAATATGAAAATGTACTTGTATCAATATGAACTTATGTGTTATTTTATTTAATTTCAGATTGTTCCGGCCGTGTTCAATGATCTGGCGTTCCTAATGACTGGTGGACGTTTACGGTCAGTAAAGCCGTATAGATATAGTTTGTTTAAATCTTCCTGTAAAATCTATTTTATTTCTTTTTCAAACTTAATGTAGGCATTAATGTTAAAAGTGGAAAGTTTCCTTTATTCAAAGAATTCATGACTCAAGTTAATAAGTGTATTACTTCACATAGTTGACACTTAATAATACAAGTGTCTGTGAGTATTTTAATAATTACATGTAAGGGTTGTTATCACGTAATAGTTTAAGTCCTTTCCTGTTATATTTATTTATTTATAATTATATGACTGTTATTTTTACTCTTATAGTGTAAGACAGTAGTGACACGGGTTAATTTCTACATGTATGTGACTCATTGTATGTGTCAATGTATTGTATCAAATCTGTACTTTATTACTGTTGCACATAGATTGCACAATATGGCGAAGACGAATTATTTTATTGTTTGCCAATATTCATTTCATTTATCATATTGTTAGTTTTAAAAACTGATGTATTGTTTTCCACTAATAGTACCAACACCATCACTGCTGGAGCTCCCTTCGTGTTCGTCGGCGCGCCGGGCGACTATGTGTTTGGAGGAGAAGGTATTCATATTGATAGATAATTGTATTGTATTGTACAGAGGTTTACTCTGTATTGTGCATAAAATTTTGAATGCTTCAAACAGTAAATTTGATAAAGTTATTCAATGGAACAACTTGAATTAATTTTATTAAATGTGATTAGATTAATGTGGTAAATATGGCGTTAAACCTACCAGAATAGAAGATTGGTAGAAGCCGCTCGTCTTTGACCCGATAGTCCAATGTTAAGAGAAACTCAAGCAAGCTCAACGACAGACACAACAACCCAAAGCAGAAATATTATTTGGCACATTGAAGGAGGTCTGACTCCAAATAACAGGAATCAGGAATGGATGCAGAAGAAAGAAACCAGGCATTTTATTACAACAAACTAAATGAACAGCATAAGCTTAACTTAAGATCTAGCTGTTTTTGTCTCATAACTTATAGTCTGATTCATAATTAGGTGTCCAAAATGTAAAGAATGGTGTTGACCTATCAAGAAAATACGTTTCAAATGGTAGTTTCTGATTTTTGACGATATTAAAGTAATAAAATGATAATAAAATAATAATCTAAATAAAAGCAATTCATATTTTCCAATATTTATATTACCTCAATTTCGTTTCATACAGTAATAATAATAAAAACAAGGTTTATGGTAGAAAATTAAAATGTGATAATGGTAACACAATCGGGATCCAAATCATTCTTTATGCCGCGTTTCGTTTTTATGTCGTTTACGTTTTTTGTTTGTTATTGTTTTGTTGTTATTTTGTGTAGGATAATATATCTATGCCTGTAATCGTATTTTGACAGTGACATTTCTTTGTTTACATTTTGGACACCTAATTTGAATCAGACTATACATATGTTAGAAATTAATTATCACTTGCTAAACGGTGAAGGAAAACATCGTGAGGAAACCTGCATACCTGAGAGATTTATAAAAAAAAATCTCAAAAGTATGTGAAGTCTACCAATATGCACTTGGCCAGCGCGGTGGACTATGGCCTAATCCTTCTCATTGTGAGACGAGACCCGTGCCCAGCAGTGGGAGAGTAATGGGTTGCTGATGATGATGATACGTATGTTAATCGTCAATGGTGCTTGAAATGGACAATATGAAAAGTGTATAGTGGGTTGGTTGACAGGGCTGGACGCGGTGGTGACGCACCTGCGCGGGCAGCTCGAGAACGCGGGCCCGCCGCCGCTGCCGCGCGAGCCGCTCGCCGCGCTGCCCGACGAGCCCGTCACCGAGGAGCAGGCCGCCGCTAACACTATATGCTCTATATGTTGGGATAACTTCGTGCTTGGTGAGTTGGCTGTTATGCTACTGTATTATGCTAAAGTTTTGGTAGTTGTGTATAGTCCGCGCCGAACTGCTAGTCCGCTCTGAAGTTCTGCAATCTGCTATGGCGACGCGATTCATTTCTATGTTCAGAGCGGACTAGCGGTTTTAGGCGGACTATACATGTTGGCACTCATTTATCATGTAACATCAAACTACTGGAAATAAAATCTCTTATAGATAAGGTTAAATAAAAATATTACCCTTAATCGAAATTAATTATCATTTGGTTGCATTGCATTCAGATTTGGATGTACCTCATCAAGTAAAGAAATATAAAATAATGACAACACAGTTCATTACAGTTATGTACAATCATACAAACCGACAGACGGAGGTTTCACTCGTAGCATACTTGATTTTTGTTTTTTCTGTTCTATAATTCGTATGAAATCACATTGTTAACTTAAGTAGAATTTTCTACTATTAATATTGTTTTACATAATTGTTTCACAAACTTGGTCTTAATCGTAATTCAACTGTAGAGATAAAAATAAGTAGGTGTTATCAATATTGTCCCTCTAGTTCTGGGATCAGAATAGGGCTACGGTATCCCCTACCTGCCACAAGAGGCGTCGAAAAGGGGGGTTTCCGGGCTTGCTGGTGGCAAGAGTAGGAGCTCGAACTGCCTGGCTAGCGACCCTGGGAAGGGCGGCGGTATGTGTCACATTCCGTCGTATACATCAGACGGTTTGATGACAGAAACTCACTCGGGCGGAGCCCGATGAGCGCTGAGAGGACTCCGGTTGCGTTCCATTGGAGATCCCGGAGTCCCCTACGCAGCGGTGAGGACGGCTACCGAGGGGGCTTTAGTGTGGTAAAACCTAAACTTAACATAACCCCGTATCGCTCCCACGGCACCGGTATCTTTTGATGGTTTCCCCCTCGAAAAAAAAGGTGTCGTCGATGTAAGCTTATCAAGAACTAGTTTAACGAGTGTATTGTATGTGTTGCAGGTGAGACCGTGTGCCGCTTGGAGTGCGAGCACGTGTTCCACTCGAACTGCATCCGGCCGTGGCTGCGGCTGCACGCCACGTGCCCCATCTGCCGGCGCTCGCTGCTGCCCGCGGGCACGCCGGCCGCGCCGTCGCTCGCGAACGTGGCCGTCACCGCCGCGCCGTTCTTCGCGTCCATCTCCGGCGCCGTGCCCGATGCCGCCGCCGCAACCGGTGCCAGCGGACCCTCGAGCACCGCCACTCCTAATCCGCTGGAAGCCTCCGCCAACGCTATTAGTAAGAACATGACGTTATTATATTAATTAAGTTTTGAAGGTGGTAGATTTGAGGGTAGTACCAATAGCATCCTAAACATTATTGCGCATAGGCTAGCCTGCGGCTAATGCTGTTCTGTTTCTAGTGGAATGGCACGGCAATGAAACACATTGTAATTTTGTATAAGATTAGATTAGGAAGTAACATAGGAAATAAGCATACTGTATTACTAACATGAGTCATCAGTCGCTCGAAATAAAAACTTATTATTATTATTTTTTATAGCAGGTTGTAACAATAATGTGTGTGTTACAGGGACGTCGATAGCGGCGGCGTTGCCGCGCGTGCTGCTGCGGCGCATCGTGCAGCGGCCGGCGCGGCCCTGCCCCGCGCCCAGCGCCTCCACCTCCTCCACCTCCAACACCTCCACCTCCAACACCTCCAACTACGACATGGACATCGACATGGACTGAGCCCCGCCCCCACCTCTGCCACGGACACCGCCGCCGACATGGACCGAGTGCTGTCTTGTGCGTGTGTGCGCGGACGATGAGGTGTGATGCCACGGCGGCTGTCGCGATGTGAAGCTTTCATTTGTATGGGTTTATTTGTATCATCCGTGGCGGCCGTCAGCGGTATTATAGTCGGACCGAGTGCTGTGTTGTGCGTGTGTGCGCAGATGAGGTGTGAATGAAACCATGGCGGCGGTTTATTTATGTGCTTTTACATCGTCCGTGACGGCCGTCCGCGGTTATAGTCGTGCTGCGACATACACCTCCGGCGCGGCGTCGGGTGTAAATACCCTTTTTGTGAACCTCGGTCACGTGTGTCGCGTTGCTGGGACAAATTGTATACTGGAAGTTAAAAATCTGTCCGACCAATGCAAATTAAAATTGTACTATACATTGTATTGTCAATCTATGGCCACAGATGTTCATAAACTAAAATTTATAATACGGTGGGGAAAACGGATGGATAAGATGCATGTACAACTAACGCCTGTTATTAATATAATTGAAATTTCACGAATTCTAAAATGCCAATCTTTGGTAGGCATAATATTGGATAGATTGATTATAATAACTGGAGTCTCTCTGTTACACTCTTCACACTAGAATACAAGAGTCATAATATTCCTGTCGTGTATTGTAAATATTAAATATTAAATCTAGTACATGCGGCAAACTAGAGTAGAGTGAAGGACCCACACAGTTCCACCATGGCCACACCTGTGCACATAATTCTTATGATCGAGAGACAATCTTTATATCGTACAAATTAATTGTCGTGCAATTCCTATTGACTAATTTCATCATAAAAATGAAGTTGCAATGAAGTAATAATTTATTTATTTTTAATCTGCCCTTTAGGGATCTTGTCATTTTGAAAATCAATCTATGTTTTGGAGCAGAACAATAATTGAAGATTTTATTGAAATCAAAGTAAAACACAGTTAGGGCAGAAAACTAGAAATAGTCATCTTTTTATATATATGTATAGTTTTCGAGCCACATAACTAAAGACTACTTAATCATGCGAACATGAACGAGTTGTCAGGAATGTTTATAGCGTTGACATGTAGTATTGTGTATCACGTAGAACGCATTTCCTGTCGCGCGTGTTGACGCCCGCACGCGCGTCACTTGTAGGATGCAAGTTTCATCCGCACACGAAAACTGCACCAAGTTTATTCGTACTCCAGGGTAGAAGGGGATCCATGAGGATATTTCTGCGTTAAAAAAAGTGTGCGTGAGGGACCCGAGAGCGGACACAATCACGCGTGAGAGGAAGAGCGCACTTAGTACATAATAATAATACCATTGATTCAATGTAAAGACTAATTATAAAGTAGAATCGTTCACGTGTGGCATTGAAAAGGTATATAGTCTATATCATGTTTTTTTAAATATTGAATATCCTATAATTGGATGTTTTAATGTTACATATTTTGTATTATAAAGTTTGAACATAATTGTATCTGCATAATATTCCTTGCCATCCAAGGTTTGTAATAACAGATTTCCATTGTTTGTATTTGCATATTGATAAATATTTAATACTAGTTAATTGTTAGGTCTGAGATATAAGAGACTTATCTTACTGGTTGATTGTAATACAATATAGTTCAAGATATTTATTTTATAAACTTCCTTCTCTATATACACTAGTTGTTATATTATAACTACGCTATGATACTATAATAATAATAAATAGTCATAAATTGAGAAGTTTAATAGTATCATTAGTGTGTAAAATATAAACACTTGACTGTAGATTTCATAACACGTTTTTGTGTGTTATCACTAGTGGTTGGTGGTTTTGAATTTTTATGAATTTGTAGTAGCCGCCAATGATTATGTAGTCCACCTGATGGTAAGTGGTCACTGCCGTCCATAGACATGTATTAAGCTCAAAACGGTCGAGGACTTACATGAGGTTGGTCACAAATGTATGGTATCCTTTGGTGACTAATTTTTGTGTAAGTCTCTCCCTTACCACACCCTTCAAACTAGAATATATTAGCACTTGACACTTGTGAGGCAATTTAATTGTATTAAAACTAACTAGACCCTTTTTTAAAAAGGGCACATGATGTAATCTGAGTCTTGGCCAGCAAATATATTGTACATTTTGTAAATATACTTGTACTTTTAAGTTTTTGCTGAAATTATGACCTTCGTTACGGGTGTACTTTTGGTGTAATAAATTTTAGGGATTGTTTAAAAAATATATTGTGAATATTATAACTTTGCTGGTTTTCATTTTAATCTTCAAAATAGTGTTTTTATAGGACTTTTTTTGATCGCCTGGAGATTTGTTAAATGGAGAAGAAGCGGTGAAAGAACATTCAAAGCAAAGTCCAAAACCTTGTAAAATAAATCAAATACTACTTAATAACCTGAGCTAATGCAGCAAGGGAGATGAAGCTATTTCAGACCACACGTTTTTATACCGTACGTTGTCATTGATTTAAAAAAGGATTTTTTGCATAGCGTTTGATTAATGAACCACAATGAGTTCAATCGCCCATAAAATATATTTATTATTAGTTTTACAAGAGAGGCCGGTAGAGCATAAGGCGGGCGATTGCAACAAGTTGAAACGCGTACGTACGTATCTACGTAGTTTTGCAAGAGGTTTTTTTTTCTTTTATTTGATTTAATGGTTTTTAATATTCTAACAGCAAAGTTATAATTCCTCATACGTTTTGCTTATTTCAATGTTTTGTACGCTTATACATGTGGTACTTGCGCAGTATGTGCTCCACGCCATTCAACCTATATAGGTTGAATGGCGTGTCTATATAGACAGAACAAGCTTTGGCGTTTATTTGGATGCAACCCTTCCTAAGACCCATTGCTGGGTATGTCTCGTCCCAAAACCTCCATGGGATGTATGGGATCTATATTCTCACATCCAGTTGCTCTGGTGTGGGTTATTGGAGCAGGATTTTATTAAAATATAAATGAGTATCGTATGAGGACTACTCTTAAACTAGAGTTTACTTTCATACGTATATTATGGGTTAGATTGTGCGGTAGATTTGCGATTATTTTCTTTAAACGTTTTGGTCTATGTAGTTTTACTATGATTATACTTTTCATAAGTGGAATTCTTAGCTAAAGTATATACTGTACGACATTATAGTTTAATATTATGTTATGTCATACTAGTATGTCTTATTAATTTTGATGTGTATGATGTTTATATCGGGTAAGAATATTGGTTTTATATCGTAAATTTGTGAATTAAATTAATTTACTAAATATACTGTTTATAAATGTAGTAATGGATTTAAGACATTATATACTATAAATAGTATGTATCGTTCCTCAGCATAAAAAAATAAAATACGTAGTTGAAAATTTGCTACAGAAGTTTCAAACGTGACTGATGTAGTATACCGTAAGTAATCTAAATTCATGTATAATTTTTTTACATAGAGGTGTTATATCATGTAGTATTTAAATTATTTCTTTGTATTTCATGTATTTTAGTTACTTGCTCAAATGTACAAAAATGTCATCTGAGGTCAAGGAAAAAATGTTTAAATTATTTTATTTTTTGCTTACTTTATTGTATTAACATAATGTGATAGTAATTTAATCATTAAAATGGATTTTAAACCTAAGAAGGACTATCATTGCACAAAAATATTTTTCCAAAAATGAATAGAAATATTACGTATGCCTTTCTTATTTTATAGAAAGTTGTACCGAGAGCATGATTGGGTGGACTCCGTTTTCATGAATTTTGTATAAATTAAAGTACGAAGCACCAAGGTTCTAGTATTTGGTACCTTGTGTTGTATGATTCCACGTACTAAAATTATTATATTCTCATCTATTACTTTCAAACATTTAATGTGTCTATAATAGTTGCCATGGATTTTGAATAAGAGTTGTTGAACATAGATTTTTGGACTTTCCATAATGTTATTAAAGTATAACTTACGAGTATTTTTGTACTTTGAAATATGTATCTATGTTAAGAAATTGAAAGTTATTATTTTTACTCAATACATAATGTACCTACCGTATGACTACTTGTTCTTACAATCTAATTGAAATCATACAATAAAGGTTGATAAAATGGAGTTAATGAGTTTAAATTCTTTTAGGTTTATAAAAACCAGTATTTAATGTCGCTGCATTGAATTTTGAGACAGCGGTACTAAGTAAGATGAAACATAATGATAACATTTATTATGAAGGGATTGATAATGTTGAGTGTTCGTAACTTTTTTATACTTAAACTCAGCGATAAGGCAGATGTGCTACTATCATGGAATGTAGTCATAGTCGCTGATGGACATTTGCAATACCAGAGGAGTGGCTTATGCCTCTCTGACTTTGGAGGAGTGATATTTATTTAGCTTTTTAAAGAGCCGCGAGAAGTTCGCTCTATATTTTGCACGCAAAAACCACTGCAAATGTTCTTGATATGTCAATAAGCGTGTTATGTGAAAAATGACAATGACAGAGTACATTGTAATAAAAAACAACAATACAAGAATAATTTCGTAATCGAATTTTCAATAGACAATCCTTCATCTAGTAGAGTAGAGTTTAAATTAGAGGTTCTTAAATTTTATATTAATTTAAAGTGTATATGTGTGGCATTTGCATGATAGCGACTTTACGAGTTACAATTAGACAGATGGTCAGATACTAGGAATGTTGTTTTTTATCTTTATTCGTCTGGGGTTCACGAGAAAAGTACCAGGCGGTCAGTGGCTTGAGGAGTTCGTATGCAGGTAAGCGCGATTATAGCGGCAGATGCTCAAACACGTGCGCTCAGTCGGGTGGGTCAGGTCGGCTACTCATTTACTTAACGATAAAGAAACACCTGGGTCGTAACGATGACCGCCGGTGCCACGAAAGGTGTGATCCGTAATCTATGTATCTACTGCCTTGTCTAGTTGTTTAATTTTATAGTTTTTAGCGTCAACGATCGTGTTATCTATTGATCCATTTTTAACTGTCGTATTTATTTATGACTAACTTCTCGCCCGTATTTTGCATGTCATTTTGATGTTTAATTAGAAAATAATAAATTATTTAATAATTTTCTCAAAGGAGATAAACAGTATCTTAAATGTAATTGAAATGCATTAATTGGGATCGAACTCTGTCCTTTGCGTGGCGGGCGGGTGTGATGACCACTGTGCTATGCGGAATTATTTTCTTCATTTTTACTCAAAGGTGTAGCTATATGTATTTTTTCGGTCTATAACTTCATTAATCACAGCTTCGAGCTACATCAAATAAACTTTATATATTAAGAATGCTCGACTGTTATTTTTGTCCCGGTGGTCTAAAGACTAGAACATATACAACAGTGTAGCTAACAAAAAGTCGCAGAAACAAACAAATAATGGTAATGAATATTACCAGTCTCCTGTGCGAGTAGGTGACCTTAATTTGCACCAAACTGGTTCTTGATTTGGCCAGCATCCTTCATGTGCGTCAGTGCGGTACAGTTCACGCCATCGAACCGCTGAGAACAGCAGCTGGCCGTCGTCGCCGGAGGTCTCCGAGACGGCGTGTCGTTGACTCAGCCACAGCTGTCCTTGATTGCAGATGGCCAGAAGAAACCGAAGACTGGGCCACACTGATCTATGCGTAAACCTATAGAATATGGAACAAAATAATTCGGTATCCGATTTTTAAGAATTCATTTACAATAATGACCTGCGTGGCCGACCGATCGTACCGGTCGGAATGGGTTCCGGATTCGATTCCCGGCCAGATTGAATTTCCAGAACGATGAACTTAGATTCATGTTCTGGGTTTGGGTGTTTGCGTATTCGTCTTCGAGATTTCTTTTGCCTAAGGAAGTAGTGAGAATTTTAGTCTCTATCTATGTCTTTTACGACATTTGACTTTGCATTCAAATTTAAAAACAAAATATAGTACCTACCTATCTTCGTACAAGTAGTGCCACAGTATCCCACTTAATATAAAAGCATACCGTAAAATATGATACACGTAAAGTTATCGATACGTAGGCACACGTAAGTACATAACAATAAAATTAATATTGGGATCGAAATATAAGCGTGGTACACAACAGTTGGTTTTATATAACGAAACAGCAATAAATGTACCTATCCCTTCCTCTGGTACAGTTTTATTTCGTTTTTACATTCCCGTGGCGATGCATAATTAAACTCTTAAAACACATCACGGGGACTTAGGGAAAAATAGGTCCCATGGTCGCAAGAAATAATTGTCACAGTAATATGGGTAGGATAGGGCGCAATGCTGGGTAAAATAAGGGGAAGTCACTCTCGGACCGCAATTGACGCAAACAACAATCAAATTTATTTAAAAAAATATATCTATAATCTGTAGAACTTTTAAGTTAAACATCCGTTTCACTTGTAAGTTAAACAATACAAAATGTTGAAAAAGTAAAATTCTTTGCCCTTACTTATTCATAGAAATCTAATTTATAAGCATTTACACATTTACAAAATGAATAAATAAAATCATTTTTTTGGCAGATTTACTCCACTTTAGGATTTTTCCTCTGTACTAAGTGCCCGCAGATACCCAGTAGGTAAACAGAAATCTAAATTCATTATTTAATACTGTCCCATTTTTAGAATACTTAAAACATAAAAAAGAAAATCGGTTGACAAACGCAAGAGAAAAATGTTTAACTGTTTTGTTTTAGCTTTAGTAAATATTAGGTACTACTCGTATTTATATTACTCTGACGTTTGGGCTAGACATTTCGTTAATGATTATGATATTTTGGTACGTTACTGTGATAGACACTTTTTGTGCCTAAAGGTGTGTCGGGGACGGTGGGGTTCTAATTGGGTCAGTAGGGAATAGAAGGGTAAGTATTGGCCCCCGATAAATTTGACAGTTTACGCTATATCCTCATTCAAATTCGGTACGATAAAACAGACCTTTATAAAGTTCATATATTTAATAATCTTGATAACATTTTTATTTCAATTACAACAAATTAGCTCAGTAACTTTCCTTGGTTTCTTGTGGTTTTTATAAAATTGAGGACAAGTTAGTTTTTGTTTTAATAATAGCTGTATTGATTTTTTCTATAAGAAATCAATTTCGGTATAAAAGTAGTGATAGCCTAGTGGTTAAGAAACTCGGCCTCTCGATCGATGGGTCCGAGGTTTAAATCCCAGGAACGCACCTCTGATTTTTCGAAATTTTGTGCGTATTAGAAATTAATTATCACTTGCTCAAACGGTGAAGGAAAACATCGTGAGTAAACCTGCATACCTACCTGAGAGATTTATAAAAAAAAATCTCAAAGGTATGTGAAGTTCACCAATAAGCACTTGGCCAGCGCGGTGGACTATGGCCTGATCCTTCTCATTTGAGAGGAGACCCGTGCCCAGCAGTGGGACAATAATGGGTTGATGATGATGATTATGAATAGCCGATGATGATAATTATGAACTTAATCATTATTTCATTTGTTTATAATTCTTGATATCACCTGTCCTCCATCATGTGAAATCATGCTTTGACCGTTTTGGAACGGGATTTTATTTTCTTATACGGACTAAGTAATATTTCGTACCTACCTATTGGAATGATTCTCGGAATGCTCAGTAAACACCTGTCCTTCGATGATTGTTACATTAAATTTTTGCTTTCATTATAAATCGTACATTAATACCCTCAGTGCAAGTATTCAACTTTGAAGTCACAAATTATTTTAATATCTACTATATTCTTCAGCAACTACTTTATTGGTTTACGTGATAACATAAGATATGTAAGTATGTTGATATTTTTTTAGATACATATATCACAGACATGTAGGTATGAATATCGTGTCTATGGTATGAAGTGTATCTATTAGGTATAGTCCGCGCCAAACTGCTAGTCCGCTCTGAAGTTGTTGCCAGCAGGTGTAGTCATACTAATTTGTTAATTAATTTGTTAAGTTGGTAATTTGTTATGGCGACGCGATTCATTTCTATATTCAGAGCGGACTAGCAGTTTTACGCGGTCTATACTTATTTCCGAATATTAGTCAAGTGTTAATAGGTTAATAGGTTAATAGGTACCTACATAGAGTCTGTTACAGCATCAGTTATATCCTAGTATTATGAATATTAGCTTTTCACACTAGAGGTCTGGTGTTTAAATCCCAGGCACATAAGTCATCTCTGTTTATTGATTTTTTTCTATAAGAAATCTCTTAGGTATAATTATTAGAGCATCTTCATTTGCACATATTTTATCAGAACATAATATAAACATATAAGGATTTTAGAAATCGTACTTTAAATACGGCTAGAAATAGTACTTATTTTATAATATTAGAAGTCCAGTTCCACGACCATTGTTGTACGTCATAAATTGAATATTAAATGATCTCGTCCGTCGAACAAAGCACCGGGAGCGCAGGTCGATGTAGTCGGTCGGCGCTTCACCCATCCGTTGGTAAACAAACGGCCGGCGCGGGCGCAACGCAATTAATACCAAGGTGCGTGCGCAGCTGACGCCGCACCTGCCGCCATCTTTAGCATTTCTTTACCTTTTTTTCGCCATCATTGGCCTATTTTTTATGGCGCAAGATGGCAGTGCAGCTGACGCGAGCGTTTTAAAAAGCTTTGTTGTCCATTCTCTGTCGTAATCTTTAAGGATGGTCTAGGAAAATAAGGATAGCCAGCTGTCTTGAGATTGAATGGTTTTAGGCCAGGTGTGGGTGCGGACGCGTGGTATGAACGTAACGAAATCCGATGTCACAGCTTTTGTTCCTTTTAGGTGAATAACGAGATCTATTGATGCCGTGACTTCTAAGCGACAGACTGATCTTCGTTCATATCGTACTTTTGTTGTTTCTCCTTTGCCTTTTTATAGGTATGCACTTAATAAAGAATACGCTTATTTTTTTTTATTAAACATTCTTGCGATATTGCGTCCACCTTTTATTAATTTATTTTTGTCAATATAAGAGGAGTATAGATCTCAAACATTGATTAAGCTGCAATTTACCTATTTATGTCTCAGCTACCTTATAAATGTACCTATATCAAATTTATTTTAGTCTACCGAAACGGACGTACATTATTATATGTTTTATTAGTGTAGTTCGATTGTATAAGTTTATGACGACCGGTTATAATTATAGGTAATAAGTAATTTAAGTAATAAAGTCAATTCTAGGGCGACTTTGTAGAAATTGACATTTAAGTTCTAGGTTGATATGAATAAATCAAACCCCTACCTCTAACCTACAAAACCTGCGGTATAAAGTTGTTTCGATTGATTTTATGACGATTATAATTCGCCATGAACCGACATCGGTAACAATAAGGAGAGCGCACCTACATATCCGACTCGTTTCGCAACATTGCAAAAGTCCTTTGACTTCGCTTGCCCACCTGCTTTTGTAATTATGTGCCTACATACTAATAACACAGTGGTGTGTTTACGTGCTGAGAAGTGCCGAGAACAAAGGCGAAATTGGACCAGCCCTTTCCAATTCATACAAGAACATATTAAGCTCTTGTTTGGAAAGTTTAAAGTCCATTTTGGTGAATCAGCTGACCTAAATTAGTGTTTTGTATTGGAAAACAATAAAAACAGTATGTTGAATGGCAACACGTTTAATCAAATCTATATTTGAATTTATTTTAAATTCTTTCATTGGTTAAAAGCAGAACTCTTTTTTTTTAAATCTATAGCCTTTCTTAATAGGGCACTTGTCGTTAAATATGTTTAATTGTTTATTTACTACATACTATGTACTAAATACATTGTTAACACGTAGGTACTGGTAGGTATTTCTGTGTTATTCTGTGACAATTCTTGGCGAATAGCAAGGACTAATTTATTCAATTAAAATTATGTAGAAAACATTTAGCTATTTTACCTAAGTAGGTAAGTAGTCAAAAAATACGACTAATGAATTTACTGCTGTCACAATATTTACTTCACGCTATAAAATATTTAGGTATTTGATTTGTTTTCTTCACGTTCTGACGGTAGCTTTTTTCGTGACACAGTGGGGTCCCTTGTGGCTAGGAATGTAGAACGCGTATTATTATAACATCATTCGGATTCAATCTATATATAATCTAGGGTTGTATTAATTAATTAAAATTTGCATATTTTCTGATTATTTGAGCTCAACTAAAGCTTTTTATGGACACCAGTTAAATCACAAAGTTGTTTTTGGGAGTTCTTGATAAAACAAATAAAGAGAGTTAAGCTAGGGAGGGATTTGGTTTATCACTTACCTACGTATTATTTATTCACAGGTTTCGGAATATTTTGTCGCAAATATTATAATACGCGTAGATATAGGTATTGCCTGGGCCTATAAAATATGGGTGTACGATTCTATAATACTAAATGATTACTCCTTTAATTTTTGTAAATGCTTATGTACCTACTTTACTAATAACTATAAAAAAACATTGCAAATATGTACTGAAATAATACAGATAGTACATTAATTTCTGGTCCATTTCTATGTTACGCGAAAACCCTCTAAATCAAACAGTGTACGAACCATGGTGTAGCGTGTGCCCCTTGGATCGATGGTAGGCCCTCGGAGGAGCACCCTTGTCGAAACTAGGTCATGCACCCCCATAGCGCACCCTCGCTACCAGGGCATTAGAAACCGCCGGAGGTGCTTTAGATTTATACATACTGGAAATGGTACGTAATATTTTGTTCAATTTTATTTTAAAATTATAATTTAAAACTATGTGCTAAACTTCGCCAGCGTGCACGACAGTTTTTCAATTTTTATGCTCAAACGTTTGATATTTTCGGCGAAATTGCTATGTCACTGCGTAGTTTATTTTTGTGAAAAAGTTCTCAGCTTTTCTCGAATAGGACCATATAAACTGATGTACAAATCAAAAACGGATTTTTTGTTAACTGCAAATATCTACGTATGAAACACAAGTAAGTAATACATAATCTACGTTTGTAAAAAGTTATTCGGATAATTTTGTTTACAGCTGTTCTGGTTTTCAATTTAATATTATAAATATTAAGTGAAACCAATACGTATAGTCGGAGGTAAGTACCGTAATAATAGGTACAAAAAGTAGTAGGCAGGTATAGATAGGTACGTACACACATAACAATAAATCATATATTAAGTACTAAGGAATTGTTTGTTATAAATTTAAAATTTCACAACAATGGAAATGGCCAGAACAGATTTACGCACGCCTACAAAAATAATTATAAACAAAAACCACAGTACAGTACAGTCAATATAAAAAAAAGTGCATTACATTACATAAGTGCGTACTGCAAACTGCGAGGTACTTGGCGTCTCACAAAAGGGAATTAAAAATGTTTTGTCGTGAATAGAAGCCGTGCTGCAATTGTGACATTTGCATTTCGCATTTATTTTTTACTCTATTCTTTAATGGCAGCAGTTTTCTTGCGGTGCTTTCTTTCTGTTCTATTGAATAATTTATAATAATAAGAACAATTCTGTACAACGTAGTTTGGTGCTCTATTACCTACGCTCATTATTTTGTTCTTATTTTTGTTTCTAGAATCATTCAAATATAATTAGGTACTTTGAACAACTTGTTTTCGGGATCCCTAAGACGGATATTCGGTTTACATTGTATGTTTAATATTTACTCTGTAGCTTTGTGTAAGTATAAACATTACTGTAAGGCCCTAAATAATAGCTCACGCAAATCTATATTGAATTAACCCAAGAACACTATATATGTTTTGTGATTAAACAGATATGTGTGTGTAAATATCTCTCATTAAACATCTTGTACGTATTAATTGAGGATATGCCTATGTACGCTTTTAATTAAATAAGTGTAAACAGGAGATTGTAATCAGATATTATAAAACTGTTATTAGATGGATATATAGAATAATATCAAATTATTATTTACAATACACTTATATTTGATTTATCAGTTTATACAAAATATTTAAACCCAGAATAACTAAATTAATAAGGAAATTCTATTATTTATAGGGTTTACGCTGTGGTAGGGCTATGTTTATGCCTAATTGCATTATTCTCGTTTCATGGTGTTCTTATAGGTGCATGGGTCACGGGTCGAATTGAGGTCAGGGCCTCGGCAACCCTAACGAATGTCCGCATTGGTTAGCACTAGGGGAATTTTGAACATAGGGTAGATAGGTATGGTAGAGACCCTGCTTTGTGCTTTGGAACTAATTAGGTTACGTAAAGCAAAGTGAAAGCGGTATTTTTAATAATATTTCGTAATTGCTGACGTGAGTCCATTCCTTCTAGAGTGAGAAGGGTTTAATTCCATAATCCACTACAATACCTAAGTGTGGATTGTCTTCTTTTTTTTTAAGAAATCTTAAATATAACTTTTGTAGGTAGATAACCATGATGTATTTGACCAGTATTTGACTGTTAAAGAAAATGATAGTTTATAATACCCACAATCCACATAACCTAGTGCGTACGGGAGTCGAATTCAGAACCTCATTCCTAACTATAAGGCTTGTACTGCTTTTCGCAGTATAAGTCCCAAACTCCAAAGTGCGTTTCCTTTGAGTATGTGGATATACCTTAACATGTAAAGTGGCACACACTCTTGAATTTGTATTCGCGAGTTGTATCTAAGCTTTCAAGTTAAGGTTGGGGCGTGCATATTGCGGGGTTATAAAATGTTGTCTTGTTTAACAACAAGCGTAGCGAAACATCCGCGTATTGTCGGGTTAAGTTGCGCACGATATATGACAACGCAAACCGTCTTTCTTTGGTAAAAGACATAATTGTATATATTATCTAGGAGTTATTAATCGATTTCTATTACCGTCACATAAAAATCCAAAAAGTCATAGTCCACATTGCCTTTCGTCAGCGAAAGGCAGCACGTTGACGATGGAATTTACTAGCCCTTCAGCGCCTGATGGAGAACCGGTCATTAACAGGTTGCCTTAAGAAGCTTTCTTTTGCCATTAAATTAAATGATAATTAATTTACAATGTCCACCTGATGTAAAAAAATACGTGTGGCACTCGGAGACTGCCGCGGTAAAGCTATTGCATAGCATTTTTTATGCTATGAAAACGCTCAGAAGGAATTCCAGAAATACAATATATTCTTCCATAATCATCAACATTTACATTAATACATCTTTATCCACTATATTATCATATCTCTATTATATAAGACATTGCAAATATTAGCTGACATTTCATAACTCCAAGCAAGACTGAACATTCTAAAATATAAAATAGAAAAGTATTTTATATCACGGCGTGCGTAAATTGACGTTTTACGCACGCTTCGCGTGCGCAAAACCCCCATTTCCGACCCCGTAATATAAAATTTTATACAACACGCGGACGAAAAATGTTTTTCTGACTCGTGTGATTGCAGTCCTCGCCTGCGGCTCGGCCTGCAAACTCACACTTGTCAGAAAAAAATTTTTCGTCCTCGTATCGTAATGTACTATAATAAGTGACGTAAAGTATTAACAACCAGCAATATAAATTGATCAATGCGATGTGCCTGTGACATTTGGCCGAATGTTACAGGTACATCGCATTTTTCATTAATAAATGCACTTTGTTTATTCATATTTAAAACACTTTGTACACAAATTATTTGTACCATAAATCATAATGGCGTTTTGATTTTGTGCTGTCAAGTCTGTCAGTTGTAATTGTACGTTTAAAAAAAAATATATATACGGTCGAATTGAGAAACCTCCTCCTTTTTTGAAGTCGGTTAAAAATAACAAACACTCTTTTACGTTATTTTATCAATCCAGAATTCAACATAGCTTATGTTGATAAAACATATTATTTGGATAATATGGTAATATAATTTTGAATTTTATAATGGGAATATAAAATATACTTCACGCAATTTTAAGATTTCTGCACGGATTATAAAAAAATGTGTATTACTGCCATCTGTGTTCAAGTTGACGAATTAAGGTTATCAAATAAAATAATAAGGAATGTAAAATAATACTTTATTCAATTATATCCATATTTTTCTATTGACAGTCAACAACTCGGTTGCCTGGAGACTTGATATCCAACAGTCCTCCACCGCTATTTTCACTTACACCACCAGGGGCGCCGGCAGCATTTGGTCAAGGTGACGGCGCACCAGTATGCCATTTTCAGTTCTGACTTCATAATGGAGTCTACCTAATCTTCGGATGACGACTCCGAACTCCCATTTAACTCTTGGGTTGGTGTAACTGCGGACTTGTACCTTATCACCTTGTCCGAACTCCTGCGTTGGCGGTGCATTGTAATGTAATCTGGATAGTGGGGCGGATTTCTTAAATAAGGCAGGCATATAGGTTCTTACCTCTCTGCCGAACATTAACTGATACGGTGATAACTCTTTTGTATTAGGTGTACGTCTCAAGCGTGCCTTAACAGTTAACAGTTTATCAAATAAACTTCCGCTCTTGCTGATATAAAAGAACATTCAGGTATTAGCCGATTATTTTCTTTTTGTACATTCAAAAATTTAAATTTTAGCGTTGTATATATTTCTTCAAATTCGTACCTGTATTTTATTTCCTCTTCTAAATTTTCTTCTTCTGTAAGCCATTCAATTTTTTCTTGAATCGCGTAGAATTTGTTCAAATTTTCTTGTAAAGAATTCAGTCGTATATTTATTTCTTCAATGTCAATTTTTTCTATTCCCGAAATGTAATTTTTGGTTCGTTTCATTAACCCACGTAATGTGGCTCGTATTTCCTTATTGTTTTTTAGTTCATTCGACATCTCGTCGCCAATATCAAATAAAATAATAAGGAATGTAAAATAATACTTTATTCAATTATATCCATATTTTTGTATTGACAGTCAACAACTCGGTTGCCTGGAGACTTGATAGTTGGATATCAAGTCTCCAGGCAACCGAGTTGTTGAAAGGTGTTACTTATTTTCGTTACGGAATTTCTCGATTCGGTCGCCGCGCTCAAAGCCCGCGATAAAAGCTATGCAATAGCTTAAAAATACGTTCAAATTCTGTTAAAATTCAAATTTAAATTCTGTTGTTCAAATTCTGGACCTTACCTTAGCCTTAGAAATCGAATTTTATAAGTAAAATTAGGTTACTATTTACGAGTATTATAGGAACTTGACACAGACCTGTCCTGTCTGTGGTACTTGATCTATAATAAATAAAACGACACACTCACATACGTGGGCGATTGATTTATTCAATGGCATCATAAATAAATAACAAGTCAGTTGTTTGTATGTAGCGACCACTTACCACCCTGTCTCCCTATTATAAGAATGTCACCATCCAGTGTAGGAAATAGCCACTCAAATGTGACTGAACTCGTATGAACCTCGTGGTATGAGCCTTTTATCAATTCTGTAGTTGGTAAATATAGCATTTCCATTATGCCAGGGTAATGACTTGTGTAAGGCAAGGTAATGATGTGTTTTAGTAAGTGGAACACTGTAATTTGTTGTATTGGAAATGGACAGACCGTTCTTGTTTAATGTTTATAAGGTTAACTTTGTGTATGAGTCTATGTGTAAATGAATTAATTAGTAGGTACTATAAAAGATCCAAAATAGTGTGAATAAGTTTCTCTTATTATTTTTATTTAAAAGTAAAATCGTTGATCTTGTCAAAATAGATTATTTTTGTATACTTAGATACCATTTCTTGTGTTACTTAACAGTATGCACAAGATTTCAGGTAAAAATAAGTTTAGGATTCTCTCTAGTTATGTGTAAGACGTAGATATTTCTAGAAAGTTTTTTACCACCTAAGTTGATCCTGTAGCCTGACAGACGGCAATTTTTCAACGCAAAAATAAGTAAGTAAATTAGCTTATTGTAATAAGTTGAAATAGCAATTGGAAGCCATCTGATTGTATGTAAGTGATTAATGGTAAACTAGTGTGATTATTATTGTTATTTTATAATATAGAAGTAGCAGACGAGCATACAGTCCACCTGATAGTAAGTGACCACTGCCGCCCATGGACATCTGTAATCAACCCCAGATAGGATTAGATATTCCTACCTGAGGTCGGCCACAGATGCACCGCTACCCCTGAGGACTAAGCTGGAACGCCTCGGCAAAGTATGTCTCCCTTACCACACCCTTCAAAACGGAACACAGCAACGCCTAACACTGCTGTTATCAGGTAGAAATAGGTGTGGCGGTGGTGCCGCCGGAGTTGACCCACAAAGGGCTTTACCACCTTCAAATCCACAGTAGGCCACAGATATGGTAGTACTCCGAAGGACTAAGTTTTTTAACATCAGATGGGTTAGTTATTTGCAGTACCACGGATACGTTCATTGTGACTAAAATTTTATCCATAACTCTATGTTACATTCTGGTACTCGTGTTCAATCCACGACTGTATGTTTTATTTGTCCAATATGTTACACACCTATTTAAGTCAAGGTTTCGGTTTTCCCTCCAATTTGGTACACGGAAGGGAATATTAAAGTAGTGGACACCAGGGGCACCTGTACACGTGTTAACCCGTAAATCACTCGCCATCGCGAGGGGACGCAGTTGCGGTGTTAAATTGATACCATCTAGGGAAACAAATTAATTTTTTAAACGACCTTGCCATTCGTGTTTAATGGTCGAAAACCCAATTAGGTTAAGGGCACAGTAAGTACACAATTTTATTTTATTATCTGTCATCGAAATGTAAGCAAAAACAGCTAAAATATGTGACAGACAAGATGTAGATAACGATACTGTAGCGTATTGTATGCCATAAAACAGATAATAATTTACTTAATTATTTTTTATACTTATTCTTTTAATAATTTCAAATTTTAGAAAGGTGGTAGACCGGGTATAGTTCGATCGGGATGGCCCGTCGCAACACCTATTTCTATGGTTAGGCAGTACTTGCATTGTGATGGGAAGGTGTGAATGTCCTCTGACTTAAAATGAAGCGACAATCTTAGTCGCCAAGAGTAGTGTTATGTGGCGGTGGTAATCTGTGGTGGGCTTCAAGTAGAACGCCTGTTCTATATGGAATTGGTTCCAGTTAGGTATCTACAGAGTTACCGGTGGGCTGCAAGTGACCGCTGCCCATCACCTGAAACTACATACTAGTTTGCTACTTCAGTCCTGTATAAAAAAGTTTTATAAGTTAAAAAATATGGATTTCAGAATTAAATAGCTACGAATATACCTACATACTATTATATACATACAAAAATAATAATTGTCTGATAAGTATATCAAAATTATTAGTGATCTGAAATAAATGAACTTAATCCTAATGTTTAGTATTTAATCGTAAAAGAACAACGTACTGGGCTATTATTGCAATTATATAATTTAACTTATTTGCTTTCAATTCGACTTTTCCTTGAAGTGGCTTAATAGTGTTTTATTAGACTTACTTACGTGTAAATTCCCTAATGGAAAACCCATGACTGTAAAGGAAAATCCACCAATCAGCATTAAATATTGCTTTGGTCATACTATGCCTTGTTGAATTATCAGGACAAAAATGTAGTTCGTTGTTTCTGCTTAATGATACTAGCGTTAAGCACTGCTGTGTTCTGGTTTGAACTTATCCGATTTGCTCCAACTTAGTCCTCAGGGGTAGCGACGCATCTGTTGCCAAACTCAGATAGGAATTTAATCTTATCGGACATTGACGACACGCGTGGTGGAGCGGTCACCATACCGGTCTGACGTGTAGAGGGTCCCGGGTTCGATACCCGTCCAGACAGATATCTAAATGTGGAATTTAGGTTTCTGTTACTTGGTCGGGGTGTTTTTATATTTGTCTCTGTGTATATAGCACCCACGACACAGGGGACCATAGTGTGGGGCTGTGTGTATAGAATGCGTTTTTTTATTGATCACATATGTCTGTGGGCAGTAGTTGCCGTATACCATCAGGTAGACTGCTTGGTCGTTTGCTATATCAATATTATAAACAAAGAGCCAGCCAGGTTTGAAGGTGGTAGAACCCTTTGTGGTTCAACTCCGGCGGCACCACCGCCACACCTATTTCTACCTAATAACAGCAGTGTTAGGCGCTGCTGTGTTCCGTTTTGAAGGGTGTGGTAAGGGAGATAAATTTTCCCGAGGCATTCCAGCTTAGTCCTCAGGGGTACCGGCGCATCTGTGGCCGACCTCAGGTAGGAATATCTAAGCCTATCTGGGGTTGATTACAGATGTCCATGGGGGGCAGTAGCCACTTACCATCAGGCGGACTGCATGCTCGTCTGCTACTCTCATATTATAAAAAAAAGCCAGCCAGCCAGGAGCCCCTTGTCAGACTATGATAAGGGTCGGACCCAAACATTTCTCCGTTCGTTACCCGTTGATTGGTTCCTGAAAAAAGTCAGCAATGGCCAATAAGTTTAAACCTAGTTATGTACAAGATCATTAGTCAAATGAGCTTGGCGGTTGTCCGAGCGAGTCAACGACCGGCCAGCCATCGAACTGATGCTATTTGGGTTTGCCCGCGGCTATTAAGGGTTGTTTGAATTACCTGCAATATTTCCGTACTATACATCTATAAAAGTATATTTATATTGAGTCAGAAGGGTATGTATGTTTTGTTTATTTGTCTATTTGTGATACTAATTGGGAGACATCTGAAAATAAAAATCTTTATTTAGAAAGATAGAGGTCTTTTGAGAATGTATGTATTATAATTCTAATTTAAAAGGGATAAAAGGTATGTGCGTACTCTTAATATAAGAGTATTTACATATTTGACAGTTTAGTCGCTCAAGTGCAATACTAATTTTTACATAAGTAGAGGACTAATCTACGCAAACTATTCTAAAATCACCAAATTTCCACACAGACATGGACAATTTTTAAAGTATTAATGAAAAAGTTGTAAAACTTTATATTTATTTTATTTCTGAGGAAATTTAATTGGAGGCAGAGATGGTTTTCAGAAGTGCCTACTGATGACCCAAATTATTTTCTTTGAATTGTTGCAATGATGCTTAAAACGTTAGTAATTGCACATACAAACATAATAACATATTAATTGGTTACTAGGGGTGTGCGAATAATTCGAACTTACGAATTATTCGTTCCGAATCGAGTATTAATATTCGATTCGAAACTCGAATCGAATAATTCGAAAATTCGAATTATTCGAAAGTTCCCGAATAATTCGAAAAATTTCGAATAATCCGAAAATTTTTGAATAATTCGAATTTTTTCAGGGTTTCTTATTTTCAATTTTCGAATAAAAATTTAACAGTCAATAATCAATATACATTTTATTTAAACCATATAGTTACACAAATAGAACAATTAATATAGTTTTTTTTTGAAATAATGAAATAATAAAAATTATATTATTCGAATTATTAT
Organism: Epargyreus clarus; assembly: GCF_041222505.1. NCBI lineage: Eukaryota > Metazoa > Arthropoda > Insecta > Lepidoptera > Hesperiidae > Epargyreus > Epargyreus clarus. Next base: position 13,110,904 of record NW_027332225.1, on the reverse strand, counting down.
TAATAATTATTAATTAATTAATAATTTTTTATTCGAATTATTATTAATAATAATTATTATATTATTCGAATAATTCGAATTTTTTACGAATTATTATTTCGAATAATTCGAAAATTCGAATTATTCGAAAGTTCCCGAATAATTCGAAAAATTTCGAATAATCCGAAAATTTTTGAATAATTCGAATTTTTTCAGGGTTTCTTATTTTCAATTTTCGAATAAAAATTTAACAGTCAATAATCAATATACATTTTATTTAAACCATATAGTTACACAAATAGAACAATTAATATAGTTTTTTTTTTAAATAATGAAATAATAAAAATTATATTATTCGAATTATTATTAATAATTATTAATTAATTAATAAATTTTTATTCGAATTATTATTAATAATAATTATTATATTATTCGAATAATTCGAATTTTTTACGAATTATTCGAAATTTTTCGAATTATTCGAAATTTTTCGAATTATTCGAAGAATTTCGAATAATTCGAAAATTCGAATTATTCGATTCGAATTTCGAATCGAATATTGATATTCGATTCGATTCGATTCGAACGATATTCGCACACCCCTATTGGTTACATGAAACTATTCTATCCAATGTCATCGACCTCCGTCACGCACATCTATGTAGTGATGCGTTTGATTGCACACATGCGTGTGTGCGTTCATTATGGTGATGACTATTGATCAATCAGAGCCTGGCTACGTACGCAATACGCCTCCCCGTGTCGGGGGTTGCTTTTTAAATCGATACTCGATGCACTTTGATCCGTTGATTGGACCAGTGCTGTTTCCTGGTTTAAATCGAGAGCAATGCGGTAGGGTTACTATGATTGCTATGAAAGCTTTTTCATTCAGGAAATGCAAATAGTAAAAGAAAGAAATGAATACATTTAATTACGGCAGCGTTACGCTGTACGTAGTACAAACGATATTAGAGTTACACACAATAATATCAGACACAAATGTTTAATATTATAATAATTAGTTTTCGAGTATGTGCTGCAGCGAAATGCCTTAAGCTGGCGATGTTGAGTGGGCTTCATGATAGTCAGTATAGTTAAAGTACATGTGACAAAGGTTCTAAATAATTATAAGATATATTATAAGTAATCGCTGATATCAGATTTATAAGCTGCATTGCGAAGAGGAAATATCCTCTATAATGCCAATTTGCCTTACCACACGCCCATTAATAGAGTACGAAAATTGTAAGCATTGTACTTATAAGACAGATACGAGGATACGACTGCTGCAGGTGAATTGTGAAGATGGATGGCTGTACCTGTAACCGCATCTAACCACCATAAAACAAGTTATTCACATGTCCTATCCCGAAATAGCACTGAAATTCAAAAGTAGTGTCCCGACAGTAACAAATAAGCGTTGTGTAGTGCCGCGGTGCTAACAAACGATGCCACTTGTCATGTCCGAATGCGCGAAATGGCCACACTTGCCGTGCCGGCATTAATGCTGACTACATTATCAGAAAATATTGCAATGCTAACATAGATTAAGCCAAATCTATACAAATAAATAAAATTGGAGACAGTCAATTAGAAGTAATTCTTTTTCCCTATCTTTACGAGGTAATTTTGGAAACTACTTAATCAATTTTTAGTAAATAAAAACTTGATCTACCATTAATACGAGTACAAGTTGTGATGTGATTAGATTTTTTAAATATTTCAATTACGATAAAAAGTAACCTTAATAGGAAGCTTAAGACCTGGGTTAATGGTAGAAATTAACTCTTAGTCCTTCTATCCCCAATGACATAGACGACAAAGCAATATGATAAGATTAAACTTTTAGAAATGAACTATCAATGTTTTTTAACATGATTTATTCATAGGGATAATCCCTTAATATCCCTATAAACTGGCTGGGAATCTAAAGAGGAACACAACTTCTACCAAGCATCAGTTGCTTAGAGAGTATTGATCTTCTCTAGAGAATACCGGAGGCGCATCTGTGAAAGTTTACAAAGCAAACCATGGTGCGGCCCTTTGAACTGATACGTTGCAAGCGAGCTGCATTTTATGTTTGTCGTGTACTAATAGATATATTTTTCGAAGTCGTTAAATATTCTTAATAATATTGAACGGTCTGATTACACTTACTGCTGCTATGTAGAACGTCCAAGATTCGATATTTGTTCAGACGCTAAGGAAATTGTTCACAATTTACATATATAAGAGAAAGCGCACACATTAAGCTTTTAATCTGTATGTGAATACCGAATACACAAATAAATACATGAAAAATTCCAATGAAACTTGAATAAAAACTAAAAAAAGGGAATGTAAATATCAGAATATTTAACGGAAAGCAAAAGAAAACAAAAATAGCTGACTGTATGATCGTGTATTATTCACGCTATAAATTCCCATGTATCTTCGCTTGCAGTGTAGCTGTAGCGAGATATCGGCACAAATCAAACATTGACACGTCTGCGGCCGTCTGACTCACCGTAATGGGAAACAGCGTCCGTGCACCTATGGCCGCCTGGTACCTTTAACAAATGGATGTGCAAATGATTATTTATTCAGGCAGTGTTCGTTGAACTGTGTTATTTGGTTCTATAGCGTTTACCTTACCTTTGTAGGTGCACTGCAGATACGATACCTTTATTATACTTTTTAGTAACTCAATAGAAGTTACGAATGTACCTATATAGGTAGGTACATTCACAACTTTAATTTACTATCGAATGTAAAGGTTTTACCTAAGGTAAAGTGAACATAATATCATCTATGAACGTCGCTGAAGATTAATAAACCAGGGTCGATAATTTTTAAAACCAATTAAAATCGTAGTAGGATGAAACCCATTAGAAAAGGAGGGGAATATTATAAAAATGAAGGGAAAAATAATTTACGGGCGATCTGAGGTCGGGGAGGGGATGGGGGTGAGTCTTTAAGGGTAAAAAACGGTTTTTCTCGATTTCCGGCAAAACTAAAAGTCCTATCGAAAAAAGTCAAATGGCAAAGTTGTAGGTAATAAAAAGATCTAAAACTTTTGTATTTACACTTTTTTCACATAACCTCAAAATTTATGTGAAAAATTCAAAAAACCAAGTTTTTGGTTTTTTATTTTTATCTTTTACAAAAAAAAATTTTTTTTAACGAAATTTGGCGAAAACTTACTTTTTTATGTCCCAAATACGCTGTAATTTATTTGATTAAAAATATTTATTTTTTCACCTTATTTTGAATTAATATCGAAAAAACACCCTAATTTTCAATCGAAAAATCACCCGTCAAAATATCAGCTTTTTTCAAAAAGTTGGTATGTTTTCTGTTCGTTGAAATCTCTACTTTTTGATGGTGAAAAAAAAAATATATGTTACTATAGTAAATCTTCTCAGAAAATGCAAAAAATAAAAAAGAACTCGAATTCGAAATTTGGATTTGAATTTGAAATTTGGAAGTGCTGGATACCACTAAACGACTCAAAGCTGCTTTTTTTATTTCATACACTTGCTTATCATCTGCCTTATTGCAGATGATACAAACAGATTCATCCATACTGATAATCTGAAAAGACAGAATCGAATTAATAATGCCTTCACTATTTTATCGTGAATATACCCCCATAAAAAAATATATTAAAGAAATAAATGTCAAAATGTCTAAAAAATATATTAAAAATCTATTTAAAATGTATAAATATATAAAAAATATGTATAGTAAATATATTTTTAATAACTAACTTTTGGCTGATTTTCAAGTATATTTCATATATTTTGAATACATCTGATATATATTTGAAATGTAAAAAATATATATGAAAATCGGCCAAAAGTTTGTTATTACAAATATATTTATGATATATATTTTTTATAGATTTTTAAAATATTTTTTATGTATTTTGAAATATTTTTTTTTCCATGGGATTAACTAAATTTGTTTGTGCAAAATTAAGGAGATTATTATTTTTTTTCTTGTACTAAAACATCATTTAATTTCAATCTTTAGGTTACGTTACGTTAAGTATACTATTTTTTAAAGAAAATAATACGATTTTTATGTTTGAGTTGATTGATACAGACAAAAATAGATATAGTAATTACCTTCCTATGCAGATTCGAAAAGTTTTTTTTTTTTAAGTAAACTTGTCACAATTATCTTCAAGAAACTCAGCGTGCACGTGTATTTTTATAAACGATGTTGTATATTGTACTGTATTTCGAATACTGGTTAGGCTAACGGTTGTAACAGCTGCTACGAAATAGTAGGTATGTATGTAGTAAGACCCAGACTCGCCTAGCCCCTTCCCCACTTCTCCATGAAATACCTTTTGATGGGCTACTATTTTTCGTAGGTCACTCAGGTATATAATTTTTCTTAAAATAGTTATAAATAGACATCTACGCATATAATTTAAAGAAGATTCGACAACTTTCTCCAAATATTGTAAATGTCTTATTAAATATTAATTTTATTAACTGATTTGTTTGTTAATTATAGTAGTATATTCTTATTTGCAATTTTTTTTATCAATGTAACATGTAATCTAATGTTTTTCGAGTAATTAAAGTGGTAATTTTAATAAATAGCTCAAAATTTTTTATAAAAATTAAAAAAAAATTCGAATTCGAGTTTTTTTTTATTTTTTACATTTTCTGAGAATTTACTACAGTAACATATATTTTTTTTTTCACCATCAAAAAGTAGAGATTTCAACGAACAGAAAACATACCAACTTTTTGAAAAAAGCTGATATTTTGACGGGTGATTTTTCGATTGAAAATTAGGGTGTTTTTTCGATATTAATTCAAAATAAGGTGAAAAAATAAATATTTTTAATCAAATAAATTACAGCGTATTTGGGACATAAAAAGGTAAGTTTTCGCCAAATTTCGTTAAAAAAAAAAATTTTTTGTAAAAGATAAAAATAAAAAACCAAAAACTTGGTTTTTTGAATTTTTCACATAAATTTTGAGGTTATGTGAAAAAAGTGTAAATACAAAAGTTTTAGATCTTTTTATTACCTACAACTTTGCCAATTGACTTTTTTCGATAGGACTTTTAGTTTTGCCGGAAATCGAGAAAAACCGTTTTTTACCCTTAAAGACTCACCCCCATCCCCTCCCCGACCTCAGATCGCCCGTAAATTATTTTTCCCTTCATTTTTATAATATTCCCCTCCTTTTCTAATGGGTTTCATCCTACTACAATTTATTTCACTTTTTATTATTTTTAAAGGCTTCTACCCTAGTCTATAACTGCAAATAGAAGATTTACTTAACTAAAATTGGTCATATATTCATAAGTACTTGTACTTACCACTTTCTTTAAACCAAAAACACAGCAGCGGCAGAAGTAGGCGTAGTGGCGTTGCCTTTAGAGTCGAACCACAAAGGGTTCGGATGCTACACATTTTATGCTATGCCGAGTTAACAATTCTTAAATTAATTAACTGAAAAGTCAAGTAAGAAGCTTATGTATTCCCACAATTTAGATGAATCCAACTTCATCCCATGTGTTGAAATCCGTCAAGCTGTTTTGGCTATAGCACGCACCAAAGAATGAGATATAGATAGCTCGAAAATATTACCCTCTACAGCCTGTTAAAAAGCCTATAAAATTGCAAAAAAGAACAAGACCTTCTCAGACAAAAAAAAGATATATAACACAACCGAAACATTTACGGGCAGACGGATCAATCAACGGCTCGCAGGAGCAGTAGACGGGAATGCGACAGATTAAATATTTACCGCCGGGCTCGTCGGGAGGCGGGACGAGTGCAGCCAGCAAGGTAGCAGGTACTGCCTTTGTTATCGTATCGATTTTGTGTGCACTTTTCCTTTTGTGAGATAGAATGGCTGGAATAGGATGGGGTAATGGTTTTGAAATAGAAAGGTAGTTATATTTTGTAATTTATTTGAGGTGTTATTTATTGCTGAAAACTACATTATTGGAGAAGACTAATGGATTGGAACTCTGCTAATTCACACTGGAGTAGCGTGGTAGAGTATGTATGTATGGTAGGATGATAGCCTACCCCAGTTATAAAAAGGGCTCCTCAACAACTTTTTTTAACTATTTACACGTGCCATCTAGTTCCTGCTGTTTACATTAATGTGATTATTTATACAAATTATATCAAACACAAAAAATCTTTTACTACTCGTATTATTCAGGCCCTATCGGTAGTCAATTTTGATATAATTTGCTTATAATAGCAAATGTAAAAATCTCCAAAATCATGCATATTTCCCATAACTTCGCAGGGATTTTTTTGCGATTATACGTGTTAGCTACACTTATCCGTGAATGAATTCCGCAACTCCGTTACGTTCGCTTCTAAAAAGGGTACAAAGTTTGGGGTCGGTGAAATTATGAGGATCTTGCGTAACCTTATCTACGTAATACCTATTCTCGCCTCGGGCAGGAGTCATTCTTAAGGTTTCTTTATTTTGGGAGATGAAGGCAGCGTTACCTTTTGATAAAATAAGTTTGACAGAAATACAAACTCGAGTTATTCGAGTCTAATTTAGAATTGTTTGGAACTTTTGAGACGTTATATAAAAGGTGTAATTTTAACTCAGTATTTTTGACTTTGTGAAAGTATTGTTCTGAAAAGCTATTGAAAGGGTTTTAAAGGATTTTTTTATTACATGATTTAGTTTACGTGAAAGGTACCTAAGATGTTTTAATACTTCTTATGATATAAAATACTCGTATTTTCCTATGTTATCGAGTGCTATGGCCATAATCACAGAACACAAAAATTTCAATTTAGATCTAGAACATGTCTAAATTTATACTTTATAAACTAGTCGGGGATCAATCTTGGTACGACACAAAATTCCAGCGCCGTCGATCAAAAAAGGGACTAGATGGGGATCAGCTCTCAGGACCCTCATACATTTCCTTTTTAGTACCAACGAACGAAACTATTTCTAGATTTTCAGAATCACAAGTAGTGTTACCGAGGATGCAAATTTATACGAGACGTTCGGATTTTCATGCTTTTAAAAACCTGTGCTGTCGGCAGTCGGACTGCCGAATTTGCATTTATAAAAGTTGGTGGAGGCACTTCTCGGCTTCGGACTGCGCCATGCAGAGAATTGCGCGACGTGTGTTTTCATTTTTGCGCATTGTAATTTCGTTTTATGGACATCTAGGAAACGAATTGATTATGTTTTTTCTCTGAATATTTCACTTAAAAACAACAAATAATAAAGTGATAAAAAGCCTATTGTAGTCAGTCATAGTCGAGTCCCGATATATATGTCTCCTAGTGCTTATCACAACAGGTTATATAATTCTTTTTAAAATTTAAGATTGTGTAAAGAAACAAACAAAATAATTTTAATAACATTAATTAATTTTTACATTAATTTTAATGTAAAAATTAATTAATAACATTAATTAATTTTAATAACAGCAGTGTTAGGCGCTGCTGTGTTCCGGTTTGAAGGGTATGGTAAGGGAGACAGACTTTTCCGAGGCGTTCCAGCTTAGTCCTCAGGGGTAGCGGCGCATCTGTGGCCGACCTCAGGTAGGAATACCTAATCCAATCAATCTGGGGTTGATTACAGATGTCCATGGGCGGCAGTAGCCACTTACCATCAGGTGGACTGCATGCTCGTCTGCTACTCTTATATTATAAAAAAAAAAAAAAAAAAACTTCCATGAACTATTTTAAACTCATTACTATAGGTACTTATGTATTGATAATACATCGTGAAGAAATGTTCATGGTTAAGTGTTATCAAAAGAGTTTTCAAAAGGGTGTGTTCTGCTAATTACGCTTTCTACACTCATAGCCCCACACTAGGATTTTCTCTGTGTCGTGAGTATCGTGGACCCACCCAAAAACAAATTCACAAACACCTACACCCAGAACACAAATATAAATTAATTATTTAAATATTTGTCTGACCGGGGATCGAACCAGGAACGCGCTACATGCAAGACCGCTACGATGGTCACTTCGCCACGCGTGTCGCCGATCATCGGTGCATTTTTACACGCTTTATATTAGCTTCACTTGTATGTTTGTCAGTGAGTAACTCCGTTTTTCAGTAGATAGCATAGATATATTCCCTACGTCAGTAGGATAATATATCTATGGTAGAAAGAGATCAACATACATCCTTATCTTACCCTGCATGTATGAAAGAATGAAATAGAATACGGAAAGCTTTTTAGTTGATTTTATCATAAAAGCGTGTTTTTCTAGTTTTTTGAACTATATTTATTTTATTATTATTCTCATAGGTGCCCCGTGCCCAGCTGTAGGATAAAGCATAATCATTAACCTCAATCAATTAAAATACGTTCTAATATCCCACACAGAGGAACAATTCAGTGACACGACGGGGAGACGGATAGGGTGTAATTTCACGAACCTCGCACGTAATATGTTACTTTGCTAACGAAGACGTATTCAATTATGTTTACTTATGTTCTGATAAAATTATCTTACGGGAATTCCTCAGATGCTAAGAGAAAGGTAGCGAATGGTATTTCTTATCAATGCCTTAAGATAAATTGTTTTGTTTTATTGTATTAACTTATAGCTGTTATTAATACGCATTATGCGAATTCATATTAGAGATGATTTAGCACAAAATTTGATGTGAAAGCGCTTTAAATTTTACAAAATGGTTTAGTCTTTGAGTTTAATATATTTTATTTTTTGCAATGGCAGAACTGCTTCATACCAGAAATAGTTGTGGTGTTGACTACCTGGTTGAACTATAATAGTTTTACCGCCTTCTGAATTACGCCGGACTATGCTAGTTACGTTACAAATTTACAATTATGTTTTAATGTTTCCGATATTTGGATAATGCCAACTTAATTTTCGACTTGTTAATAGTTGAAGACTGTCCATAAATTGATTTTGCTAAGGGTGATCATAAGCTTCATCACATCAGATTTTACCACACCACTGCTGGACATAAGGCTCCCTCACGGTGTATCACTATTTTCGGCCCTCCGCTACTTCCAACCTTTATAAGATCGTGGGTTCAGCAAGCTGGAAGGCGGCCTACACTACTGTGATCTCCATTCGAAAACTCGTCTGCCCCATTTGCATTTTCAAAAAATACCAAAAAGAAATTTAACTTTTAACCCTTAAAATGCCTCGCACCATCACTGTATAGGTTAACGCATTGCAGTGTTAGATAAATTCACGCGGGTGCCAAGTCTGTAACTATTTTGTTAACGTACACGCATACTATTATTATCTAGACTCTTACATTTGTCTCGTAATTGTTTGTTACATTATTGGTGCTGTAACGGAGTAAGACATAGCGTATCCACATGCTGCGAACAAGAAAATTAATTAACTGAGTTTTATTTAAATTCTGTTAGTCTTCCTTTTCATGTTAAAGAAGAAGTTAATAGAAGTGTAGTTCATTTAAGATGAAATGGCTATTACCGGACGTGGATATAGAAACTAAGTCCATATAGAAAAGGGTTCTTCCCGAATACATTGATGATATGAGCACTAAGTTAGCCCCCTTTCTACTCCTACGTTACAGCGTTAGTTCATTACATTTAATGAGATAGTTGCTCCAACTCTTCTTCCTGTATGGATGTACGGAGTATAAGATGTATAAGATAAATAATATTTTTTATTATTATGAAGGTACCTTGGCCGAGGCACTTTTCCATACCTCCTGTATAATGATAATAGTGGAAAATACCAAAATATAGCAGTGCAGTACTATGAGTATAGAACTACACTAGGATAAAGCTTTGTTCTGATTTGAAGGGCGTGGTCAGACAGAATTAATTACACCAGGCTTTTCATCCTAATCCCCTGGAGTAGCAATCCAGCCTACAATGTTCATTAGGCCTTAGTTTACATGTTCATTTTGCACCTTAAAATAATATTCAGATAGCCTAAATACAAATTGTAATTACACAGGCGTGGCTCAAATGCTGACAGTCCGCAGTGAAAATGATACCGCAGTGCTGCGCCTAGAGAGATGCATATGTTATAGGCAAACTCCGAAGCTCCGGCGCTCCTAGGTTGGACTGGTCAATCCTCAGGTCAGACTGAATGACTTAGTCAAAGCCCAAACAAATGTAAATTTTCGGCCTTTGACTAAACAATTTTCGTCAAACCTGGGAGAGACTAATTTGGTCAGGCAAACGTCAAAACACAATTTTATTAAATCGGGGTTTGACGAGTCAAACTCCGATATAGGTATGAAGTGTCTTATCTTCGTATATTTGGAAGCATTTTATCATTTAAGCAGCTTTCAAGTCTTAAGAACCGCTTAACTCTGCCAGTTCTGACACCTGATTGGTCAGCTTACGTGATTTTCACTTTTATATTTGAGATGCTTTGAGAGAATGCCGTGTGGCATTAGGCCCACCTTTTGTACGATGTGCAATAAAGTATAAAATAAATAAATAAATGCTTTGGAATATACGGAGGTTAGTTTGTAAGATTAGGTATAAAAAAATAACATTTTTAAAATTTTGATGTTTATTGTTTTAATAATTTAAAAAAACCTAACCTAACCTAACCTCACTCATCTTCAATTTTACACAATTACACGCCCGCACGCTCAATGAACGAACATGAAATGACAAAACAATCGGTCGGAACACCGCGAGAGACATTATGAACCTGTTTAAACATGTTCAGATCAACGTTTGACCGAGTTTTGCAGTCGCTTCTAGGATTGACTAGGCCAGAACCGAAACAGAATAATTTACTTTCGACGTTTGACTGAAAAGTTAGGAGCTCCTGGGTTTGACTAAAAATACTTCAGGCAAAGGGCGAAATTGAAATGTATTTCGGGGATTGCCTGATGGCTTTGGCCAAACCTAGGATAAACCAGTCCTTCCGCGAAGAGACTGTGTATCGGACTTTGACTATAACACATATACCGAATTGAAAAATACAACCCCTTTTGTAATTATTATTTAATTATTGTATTTATCAATAATGAATAAAGTATAGCTTAAAATGTATAGTAATTGGCATCGATATACTACTAATAAAGTGTCATTGGTAATTGGGCATATATTGGCTATAAAAATTAAAAAAGGGTAAATGTTAAGTAGGGTTCTTAGATTTGAAACCATATTGTGTTTCCGCTCTTGAATTTCAATTGTACTGAAAAATATTCCTCTACAAGAAGACCTAAGTCTTCTCCCAAGAAGAACTGGGATAATTAAGCAGATCAAAAGAAGTAAGTAAGCAGAGACATTTTCCTATTAAACGAATACATCATGTCGCTCACATACGTTTTGTGACAGAATAATCATCATTAAGCCGCTTCTATTCACGGCAGCGGGACCTGAATTACTCCCCTAAGTAATGAAATCCCTTATTACAACGATACAATGAAATAAGTTAAAAGTTTTACATATAAATCCGGCCCAAACGTCACAATAACACGCAAACCTTCAAACGAACGAACATAAATCAAGCCTGAGGCCGTTGTACTCAGCGGAACCGGAAACAGAGTCGATGCACCCTGCTCGCACACCTTCGCACACCTCCATGTACACACACATGCATAGTTTTATCAGTGAGCGTGACACGAATACAGAACGCGGAAGTTTGACATTAACATACATTTTCGATCCGCGCACACATCTGTTCATCTCGAGTTGGTACACGTCTGTAACGCACACTGCTGTAGGGGTTTTCTAGGATTGTGCGTCGGTGTGGGTGCCGCCTTGTAGGTACGGTCACGGGGGTGTGGCGGGCGCGCGCCACTCGCTTTGAAGAGAACTGGGCGTCTGCGCGCGTGTGCACGTCTGTGTGCCGCTGTGTGCGCGATTGAGCTGAGTAATGAAGGTACAGGCTGCGTCCATTTTTCTAGATAAGTAATATTATGATATTCATGAGTTTTTTTCAGTGGTATTGGGTTGATATGAAAAATGTACCCTTAAAATATTTCTACTGTATAGTAAATATATGTATTTCCAACAGACTTGCAAGTAACTATGAAAATAACGTATCTCTTTATTTATACTGATTTCCAAGGATAACTAGTCTTAAAACTTTATTTGATTTTATTTCACCCTCTTTACAGTAAAATCTAAAAAAGCGTCATTAATATGCAAGATGATTAAATGCCTTAATTATTTGTTATAAATAACTCTATTATGCATTTATAAAATCATTTACTAAATAACTATTTACTGTCGGACCAGGAAAAACGGCGTTCTAGAACAGCCTGTATAATCTAGGGGCGCGGTGCACGCGTGTGTTAGTGCTATATGCAGAGCAGTGCGCATGTGTGCGTCGCCGCGGGCTCGCCCGGCGCACCCCCGTTCACGGCCAGGGGTCGCCGACCGCGCCCGGGCTACGGCGTAACCTCACTACGGAGCTACGCCGTAGCTCGTAGCTTCCTATTGTTTTAACTTTATATACTACCTACCCATATGCATGCATTGTCTACTTATTGGGTCACTTGATTTTTCATAATGCAAAGTATATTGTTAGTGTTATTGCGGGTTTTGTTATTGTTTATTGTATGTATATGGGACAGGTATATATGTGTATTGCGTATATAAAAACGAGATGCATTTCTCTTTATATTTATTTGTTTGACATATAAGGTCAATATCTATTTTCGTTCAGGCTTATTAAACGGTTAAAAAATATGCATTATTGTAACAAAAGAAAAATCAATATCATTTAACATACATATTGTGGAATTCGATCTTTTTTCTTTACCATTGCTTAAGTGGGTTAAAGTTAAAAACAAGCTTCCTTTGAAAACAAGATATTCGAAATGGGATTTCTCCACGCAGCACTAATAAAATTAATGTGCTCATCTCAGTAATGAGGTGTGTTAATGAATGAGTTTCCTAAAGCCTTTAAACCTTACCGCCGGTTATATCCTAGCACAGCGAGCCTACTTTAACACATTAATAATTCTTTTACGAGGCAGCCACGGTTGTATGAAACTGCTGCAGACGGCAGAATACAGCGTTCTAGCACAGAATACTGCATTTTAACCCTTTATGCATTTGCTATAGAAATGCTTTTTGACTGCATATGATGAAGTGATAGTGCAGATTTGCATAGTGAGTTAACGTATTAAGGCTTGTTACGTGTATCTTTATCATTATATGTTTGTTATATATCAGTTTTAGTATAAAATATTTTGTGAGGAAATTTAATATCGAAATTAAATGTCTTACTAAATTACCTTACAGGGAATTACAGCGGAGATTATGGGCTAGGAAAATGCATTTTACTCATATTTGTGTAAGTTTTACGACATATGTTTGTCACCATCATCCTTAAAGGAATAAATCCATAAAGCGGGATTATATTGGGTTTTATTATTAATTTAATGCGTATTAAAATATTGTATGAATAACACAGGGACGATGTTTATAGCTCATAAATGACGAGTTTAAGTTTTTTCGTGTGTGTCCCTTATTTCTTTTTGAAAACAATACTAAAAGGTATTGGAGATTTCTCGGTGGCTAAAACATATACAGATTCAGCACACTGGAGCAATCTCGTGAGATATGCTCTAGTCATACTCAGTCAAAGTGGAAATCTTCGGGGGTATATAAACTATGTACCTATATGTCTAGTTTCAAGTCATTCACCCCTACTATACGTTTATGAAACTAAGTTAGTAGTTCTTGTAAAATGTAACCTGATAGTATAAACGTGTCTAATGAGTGGAAACTGAACGGTGTAAGGGTTATCAAGCCGGGTCAGAGGGTCGTAGACCGCGGTGAGTAACGCAGTAACGGGTTAAGGATCATTATGTAGCTTCAAGTGTCGGTTTAACCATTACAGTAACTAACTTTGTCTCCAATAGATTAAACGGTTGCGAATGATCGAAGAAATGGGAAGAATATTGTGATATAGTTAAATCAAAATAAGGGTTTTTAGGTGTTTTGGTAAGTAGATTTTGATAAAGATTTAAACAGTAAATAGTATATATTTACTAATGGATCGAATAGAATATAAATAGGTTTTATGTATGGTATATTTATGTCCAGTTTATTTGAAGTGCTCTAGTCTAAAAAATGAAAATGGTCTCAGATTCCCTTCAATATTATGTTTTCCGTATATAAAGTATGTACATTTCCGTCCATGCCACATGAAGTGGGCGCTGTGGCCCATGGCTATAAGTTATCCTAAGCAATCTCTGTTTAAGAAGAAACGCGATATCAACTTTAGGAGTAGAGCTTAAGCTGAAGAGTCTTATCTATAACTGCCATCGGTGCAATCAGCATCCACATCTTTCAGACCACACTGCACACAGATTTCAATCACTGTTAAATTAGAAAATATTAGCATGTTGGTCCGCGTTATCGTTGTATGTATAATTAATGCGGATGCACTGACTGGTGTTGGCAAATCATAAAGGCTGTTTGTTCAACTCAACCCGTTGGCGTTATTTTGCGGGACAGCCACGATCAAATTAGCATATAAATTTATTAGGCATGCCTAGTATTTGCACTCAGGCAAACATAAATTAGAGGAGGCTAGTATTAGGGTTATGCTTCTACTGAAAGTAGGGTAAACTATAGTAATTAGAAAGTGGATGACCGATGTAGCCTGAGTTAATTGCTAACTATGGCTTGAGGTCATTGAAACTAGTTCTTCTATAAAGGTATTATAATACTCAAGTTTTATGAATAGGTTAACAATCCAACGCCATCAGAGCATTCACCTTCCTCAGTGTACCATATAGAAAAACGCGCCAACGGCAGTATGAAAATGCAACTAAAATTCGTGCCCGGAAGAAATCACGGGCCACGTCACCGGTTACATAAGCGGGAGGGGGCTTACGCAAGCCGGGGTGAGGTGTGCCGTAGCGCGGGGTGGGGGCGATCGATGCGCGGCCGTTCACCCGCCTGCAATGCGCCGCACCGCAACGCCCGCCGCCGCCGGCCTATGCCGCCCTGGTACTTTGATATGCTTCCCGGCCCGCTCGGATAGCAAAAAAAGAAACGCGACGATGAAATGAGGTTTTTTTCAATGATCAAAATGAATTCCGACTCCTTCTGCCGCAATGAGCGGGTTGTTAGCAAATGCATGTTCATATTTTCTGAAACAGTGCCTCTCCATACAAAAAGTAACTGAATACTGTAATGATGTGGGATTATTTCGCTCTACAATGCAAGTAGAGTTTTCAGTAAAAGTTATGGTGGAAATGCATCAATTATTTTTATTACTTGTCGCGATTTATTTTATAGTTATTTCAATGCAGCTTTGATTAGAATTTGTTAAAACGAGTCACTAGATCAATTCATGCCTCATTGCTATGTCAAAAAGCAATTAAACAGCGCTTCAGGTATAATGATGACAGAGCGTTCGAATATCGTTTGACTATTTGCGTCATAATTGCTACGCCATACAACCAGACATCCAATTAATATATACTCGTGAAACAGTGCTTGTACATAGGCACGGAGATGTCTACGTGCCGGCGGTTACGCTAGCGTAGCAGTCTACGAGCTACGAAGATACGATACTTATGTTACGAATTGATTTTCCTGGTTTTGTATTCTCCGCAGGATTTCGAGATATTTCCGATAACGGGATTAGACGACACGACTTAGGAAGTTTCGCGTTCCGAGCCGAAATTGAAATGAAGTTTTTATTTCACGTGCAATCGTTAGGCTTTCTACCGGCGAAATATTGAGTTAAGAAATAATAGCTCAATTTGAACTTTTCCTGTTCGTGAGACCTTGTTGTTTTGTAAAGACGATACTGGAAATGCAAATTCGTTTACCGTCTGTCGCGTATTGTTTTGTCTACAGATTGTAATACAATACTTGTAAGCGACAAAGTAAATCTTTCGAATATAAATGACCGATTAAAATGAAACATGTTGTTTTATATACTTGCATGTAATGTTTGCGTGTAATGTTGATAGTTTATTGAACGTAATATAAGGAAAGGTCTACGTAAGACCAAATAAGGAAAATCATCTTAAAATGCAATTTCTTGATCGAAATGGTCTTTGTAAATATAACCTGTTATGATTATGTATTGTAAGTTTGCGTTTATTTTTAACTTTGAGAACAAAATATAATTCATGAATTTAACATATTTAATACATTTTACATTCAACGTTCAAGTGTATAGAGTCAACATCTAAATTTAGTGAAGCTGTAATCATTTCAAGAGTTTAAGAACTACAATCACTAATACGTATTTATTTCGAAAGTTTTAATATGAAAGTAGATTTTCATGTTGACTCTACATAGTCCAGAGCCGAGTAGTTGCGAAGAGTAGCTCGCCAGAGTCCCGGCCAAATGGAGCGTTCTAAAAATGTTCAAGATACGGAAACGAGTCAACAGCCTGCGATATTAATAGAGGCTTTTATGGT
Organism: Epargyreus clarus; assembly: GCF_041222505.1. Classification (NCBI taxonomy): domain Eukaryota; kingdom Metazoa; phylum Arthropoda; class Insecta; order Lepidoptera; family Hesperiidae; genus Epargyreus; species Epargyreus clarus. The sequence goes on along the minus strand of NW_027332225.1, from coordinate 13,094,585 downwards.
TAAGTTTCGTTTTCTGGGGAATATTATATTTGGTACAATATAAAGTACGTGTATACAAAATCCTTTCATGAATAATAACAAAATTGGGAACTCTGTACACGTTTTTGAAGTTGCGTTTCCTTGGCGCGACCATAAGTAACATACTAGTTATTTTTTTGGTTAATATTTTTATGTTATTAAATAATTACAAGCAATGGATTAAAGAGCGTTTACCTTTCATTAATATTAGAAAACAACTCTAAGTAGAACAAAAGTCTTACCCGAAGTAGATCACAGTTGCTTCGGTATCTAAAGCACTGCTACAAAAGAGAACTTAGTGAGGCGTGGTGCCGTTTCTTTCAGAATTACTACCTTTTCGAACTTACCTTTTCCTACCTACGTATCTCGTAGATTGGAGGTATTCACACAATAAATCTCTCTTCTTCAAATAACATACCCACACACACTTACACGGCTTTTCAAAATTTAAAATTCATAATGATTATAACATTTAAAGATTCACTGCTGACATAGGCCATAAGTTGTCACTACTATACTCGTAATTTGGCAAATAGAGCGTTTCAGATTCGATCCTCGGTTAGGTTAGGTAATCATATAAAAGATTATCTCGAACCTTGGTATCTGTATTACGATACGAAGAAAGTCGATAACGTCAATAAATCAATCATACATTGACGACAATAAAATGTACCAAATTCAGAAACATCTCTCATTGTGATCTAGCCTATGACGTATGACATTGCAGCCTGAAGGTGAGACGACCTGCCGGACGAGCTCCCCAACCGCACCCTTCGTAGGGATGTAAAACCGTGATTAATTAATCAAAGAATCGATTTTTTTGGATCACAAATATCGATTTTATCGGTATTAGTAATAAACCGATGAAGAGAATCGATGTCTGATAAAAAGAAATCGAAATTCGATTTGTTTTGAAATGTACATGCAACCAAAAAATCGATAATTTCACATTGTATATTTTTTTGGCTTAGTTTCTGTGTGTTAGCGTGAATTTCGCGCTGTTTTCATGTATCTATCCCACGGAAGACAAACTACCTTTTTATCACAGCAAATGAATAGATTGAAATGTATGATTTTTTTTAATCGATTTTCTAATATTCGATATTTATGTGTATAAATTTTTTGGACTTCTAAATATCGAAATTGATTATTTTTTGAAAATAATCATCCCTCACCCTTCACCAACATACTTACAGGCATCGCCGTCTAGACGCGCCCCCGCTGCACTCCGATGAGTAACGCTTAATAATTTGATTTTGATGTACCGCCGATGGGGACAGTTCATAACAGGCATAGGTTTGATTAATTTTTACCGTTTTATACAGGATATTAATTAAATACACAAATGATAAATATCTTAACCACGATATTGTATCATGAAATTTAATCCTACGTTGAAATCTAATTTAATCTTATATAATTCTTTTAAACATATAAAACTCTTAAAAAGTGACGCAAACGGTATTCCTATACCTCCTTCCTATACCTCAGATAATCGTCTGAAAATATTCAATTAAGTTTTAATCCTAATCCAGTTTTTGAAGGTAATGAATATCGATCTCTTAAATAATGCTTACAGTGTAGGAACAAGCAAAAATAGCAAAGGAACTTGCCTTTGAAAAATCAGGTACTTGCACGTCAGTATTCCCCAATTATTAACGGCCATTATTCGTATTTCTTTTTGTATTTCTACATTTCCTTAAGCCACGGATTATCTAGCACGTATTTACTGAAGCATTTAAAATGGAAGTTTGCATTGGCTTATAAATTCAAGAGCGAGCGGCAGGCGGCTGCGGTGAATTTTTAACGCAATGAGCTAATGAGCTTCTAATTGAGTTGTTCTTGGCAGCTCGCTTCCATCCGCATTAACTTTATGCTGTTTCCTCCTACCGTATAGATTTATATATCATTGAATACTCATAGTTGAAGCACTTGAAGTTCCTATGTGGGTGGCATGACAAATGTCACCAGTACCCTTAGTATAAGTTTTCTACGTTTTTACAAAAAATACTGTTTTGGTATTTGATTACATACTAAGGGTACAGATTGAGAAATGTCATCTAAATTTTGATATTTTATATCCACCAATCTGCATAAGCGCTATTAATATTTTGACAAGAAACGCCAATTCCATTTTTATCTGGATCTCCACCAATTTTCGTAATTAGTATTAATATTTTGACAACGAAACCCATCTCAAAAATTACATTAACGCACGGTTTTAAAATTCCCTCGAGATACGAGTATGTAGATTTCCGGGCTCATTAAGCCCTTGAATTGTTCCCCATGATACAAACTGCATGTCTGCCAGATTTAATGAAGATTTGTTAATGACTCCTATGATGGAGGGTGAACAAACTGAAATATTGAAAATATTGGGTAATAAAAATAAAGGTTCGTACATCACAATGCCTTTTTTTAAATCGTCATACAAACAAATCAAAAACCAAAATTAAATTTATCATTAAGGCTCAATTTGGCCGTGTTTCAAACCAAGTCGTTCTCGACGCGGTGTGTTGTGATAACAACATACTATCAGTTATATTGGTATGTAGTGATCTCGAAACATGCGTCCCGCTGTCCGGCGTGGTCGGTGCATCAGTACCACACCTACCGGTGCCTGACCTACCCCTAGCGGCGGCGCGGTGTCTCGCCCGCCCTAGGTACCAGACTACGCTCTACACTAAATTATACAGCACTAGGTTTATTGCGAGCTCCGCATACTGTGTGTGGGGACTTGGACCATCTTGTGACTGTTGAATTATTGTGTAATTAATGAGATTCTGACTTATTTATTTTATCATAGACTCAATAATACGTATACTAGTATAAATGACTGATGGTGGTCGGTGGTGACTGCTTTCTGATTACACATTTACATTCATTTAACACATTTGGTAGTGTATAGAGGTGAAAATAAAAATAATTTTTGTAACAAATATTGTACCATCTGACATTTTACGAATAAAATTGTCGAATTAATTTCCGAGGGTCTCGACGATTACGTTCAAGAATCAGAGTGATTTTCTTAAAGTTCCAAAAAGACTTAAATTGTAAGAGATTCAACAGTTTGATTTCGAGATGTAAATTTGTAGAACTTATGCTCGGATCGTGAAATGACACAAATTTTCTCTTCGCTTACTTTATTAAGAAGTTTTACGCGTTTTTTTTCAAATACAATGTACCTAATTTGACTGAAATTCCTTATTAGAATTCGTAACTTATATTTTTCATACAGGACTTCCTTGTTGTGGAGAATGTTTCTAGATAAGGTTTTATACACGTTGCAGTGAAAATTGTACAGGCTGTTGTTGTTTCTTTTATTTTCATCATACTAAAAAAAATATGTGACATTTGTGCTTATTTCGTTTAACAACTAAACATTCTAAACGGTAACCATATTTGATCTTGAAAAGGTGTGAAGATCGTTCAAACATAATGAAAACTTCGTTTTAGTATTAAGTTTTTATACATGGCATTATTGACCAAAATATCTCAAAAGGTGCAATAAACCCAGGTGGAGCAAGCGAATATTGTACTGAATATAGTATTACACATTGTACTTACATTGTTTTAATATTCTTTTGTTGTAGGAAATATTGTTAAACAATCAAACCCTTAATATTCAAAACAATAGTGAGCCATTACACAGCGGGAAATGTTCTCATGTGGCTAGTATACGGGGTTGGTGGTGTCTGTGACCTTGGTGGTGGCCTGCCTCCCCAGCGCCCCCGGCAGACGGTCTGCAGTCTAGACGAGGGTTCCGAGTGCATTTTTCTGTCTGGACCCCTCTGTTCGACGGCGAACCCTATCCCTTATGCGTGTGCGTTATTCAATTTTTAAAGTCTGCGACGAAATTATATGACATTAGTGAATAGACTCCTAACTCGAGATAATCAAGTTTTTCATCACGTAATGTAGGTGTTAGTAATACTGTTGTATTACGGGGTGAGCTTGTTCCATTGCAATTGATCCGAGAATATTGCATCTGAAAATCAGCAAGCAGTTCTGTAATTGAAGCAAGCAGCTCACCTTTTAACCTGTAACCGGCTGTATAGGACAGAAATAATACATAATTGTTGTGGAAAGTTAGTAAGAAAATGTTTGTCTTGAGAATGAAATTAGCAAAACGTTTTTAGTATTTGTTTCATCAAATCCTTTACAGAAATACAATAAGTACTAATATAGTGGCATCTACGAATACCTGTAAATTTAATAAATGTTTTAATTTTCTATTGTTATGAATTGTAAAGATCAGTGGCGTAAAAGGTGGTAAAGACATGGCTTGACGGGATATTACCAACGTCATAAGTATTTGTGGCGTAAATCAGTTAAAAAGAAGGATTAACCTTTTAAAGGAAGGATCACTTACCCCCAGGTGAACTATGTATTTGGTGGGCCAAATTTATATAAAAATGTTCGGAAAATACCCATTGATATCATATGTAGTATGAGTATGGTAGTTCTAACCGTCGTAGAGACAGCGTTATTTCACAAAATAATTAAGTATTAGAAGCCTATAAGTTTAGTTCGTCAGTGACGAACAACCCCTGCCCGCTTCCTATTGACATCAGATGAAACTCGTATTTCAATTATATATAGACGATAATTGGCTGCTGTGGGGTTCCGTCTGGGCAAAGCGGGCTCTACCTTTGATCCTTATAGGTAAATGATTACGGATTGCGTGCTCTCGGTGACGACCTTTTACCGATTTCACAGTTTAATTTGTACGATATGAGTTTTGTGAGTGGCTGTTATTAGTTTTCATATGCACGATCCCTTTGATTCATTTGCAAGTACACGATGTAACAATGCGATCAGAGCATTATGGTATTGGTTTATGTACAGCTAGATAAACATAGAATATGCAGGGAAACAATCGAGATTCCGTTTTGAAATTAATATTGTAGCAATATTGTAGGTATGTTATTTATCATGAATGTGTGTTGAGAGAATTTTCGTTAGAGACCTTGCGTTTTAATATCCGTGAGTAAAGGGTAAATGATTTTTTGTTGTGCTGTATGATGTGAATGTGACGGAAATTAAGGAAATGGACATGAGCGAACAACTAATGAGTTTAATAATGTAAGGAGAATATTTTTTTTTATCATAGCTACTACATATATATTAAAAACAGGAAAAATAATTCAAAAATTACCCTTTGATATTATACCTCACTTGACATATAATCAGAGGTGTTTGGGTTTCAGACATTGGGCCCCTAGATGTATTACTTTTTAGAATTCAGCAAGTATTGGTATTATTTCATTTAGTGGATTACAGGGCAGCAATAATCACTAATAATCTGCTAAACTGCATGTCCATTTGCTAGTCTGTCTCATAATATTTTTTCAATCATTGTTCTGTAAAAATACTTGTATTTACAGAAATATATTTATGGTTCTATGTTACATATTTGTATCACACACACTCTAAATCGAGGCTAATCATTTATTTTTATATTCAAATATACATATAAGCGTAGTCATATATAGCTGTATATACCTACAATTTAATAATGAAAGTGCACACACAAATGTGCATACTCGTATAACCACGACTGCATTGTATGCACCTCTTATGTCTTATTTGTTCTTATTTTAGTGACTTGTTCCATTCTTAGAGGGAAAAGTTATAGGAAGAGAAGAGTAAAATAGTGCAGCACACAAATTAAAAAATCTTTTATGTGAAATTACCGTAGCAGGTGTTTTCTAAGACTGTAGTCAAAGTGTTCCGAATGGCATTTCTCTACCGTAAGACCTACTTTGGTATTTTAGTCTACATAAGGCGAATGCAAGACAATAACAGGTCTGCTGTATTTTGATTTCAATTTGGGAAATTCAGCTAAAATTTTATCGCTTATCGCTCGTCGTAGGACAATTAATGAAAAATGAATTGCATTTCTGTGAAATACCTCGGGATTTGTTTCGCGTACAGCTTTTATTGCTTTGTGTGTAACAACTTACCCTCCTCCACCCTTTCGGTTGTTTCATTGCGTAAGTATTGCTGATTGACTTGAAATATTTGAGGGGGTGGTACTTTCTTTGCCATAAAAACTGCCTTTGGTTTGGGGTTCTATAAAATCGGTACTTTAATGTTGTAAATGCTCGGAAATTGAACTAAGTACATGAAAAAATGCATTTTAGGATATCTAAAAAACGGTAAACTTCAAAGTGTGTTTAGATCTAGGCCATAAATATTTATTTATATTAATTTGTTAAAATAAAAACATTTTCGTCTTCTGAATAAATAAATATAGAAATCATTGTATCAATATTCATTCATCATATTGTCGAAAAAATATGAAACGTATCGTGCAATATGTCTTCATATTTAATTCTCATTATATTCACGTTTTTAATACATTTCAAGTTTCTAGCAAATAGCTGTGGATAAATACACAAAAATCAACAGTTAAATAAATAAATCGTATTATTTCCCTTCAAGTGAAGCCAGGATAGGTCGCTAGCTTATACACAGAGGCTATGAATGCACTTAGGATTTTAACACATACATAAATGTATGTTGAGAGCGCCTCAAATCCTATTTGTCACGTCTTAGGGCTCGAACACAAAACTGCGATGCGACGCGATGCGAATTCGCAACGCAGAAAATTGCGATGCGAATTGCTGCGATGCGATATCGTGCGGCGTAGCGTCTCTCAGGGTGACCAACAACAACAACCACTGTGCGATGCGAATCAATTCGCAAGTTCTTGCGATGCGTCGAGGGAGCTCGCAGATTTTTGCGATGCGACGTCGCATCGCAGTTTTGTGTACGAACCCTTAAGGCGTCGACATGTTCCCGCTGAATCCGTTATCGCCCTTATAGTGGAGTGACGCAACTCTTATTTTTTTATAATATAGGAGTAACAGACGTGCATTCCACCTGATCGTAAGTGTCTACTGCCACCCATGGACATCTGTAATCAACTCCACATAAGATTAGTTTCCTACCTGAGTTCGGCCACAGGTACGCCGCTGCCCCTGAGGACTTAGCTGGAATGCCTCGGATAAGTATGTCTCCCTTACCACACCCCTTAAACCAGAACACAGCAGCGCTTAGCACTGCTGTTATTAGGCATAAAGAGGTGTGGCGGTGGTGCCGCCGGAGTCGAACTACAGAGGGTTCTACCACCTTCAAAAATTATACTTAATTATAATTAATATTATAGTAGTAGCAAACAAAAAGTATGCAGTCCACCTAGTGGTAAGTGACAACTGCCGCAAAGCATGGATGTTTTAAAAAACAAACCTAGATAGAAGAGTCCCTATTACCTTGTATCTATGGATGGGCATGGATGCGTGGCTACCCTGATTACTGTTAGAACGCTCCGTAACCATAGCAATTAGATAAGTTTGTGACTTTAAGGATACCTTATATCTTCTATGTTACCACAATTGGTATCTATATTAATTTTTATTAGGCGCAAATAATTCTACCAACTTTAAACAATTATAATTTTACTTCTATATTATTAGTTTAATGCTGTCGACTCCATGATTAAATTTATGATCATTATATAATACTTCACATGCTTAGGTTTGATACAAAAAGATTTGAATTTGGATAAATTAATCTGTCGTTGTAACTTCATTTATAAAAAAACAGAAAAGATCCACCAAACGTTTCTAGACTTGTAAACCGTGTCATGTACTAGGGTATTAGAAGTAGCAGGAGGTCGTTGATTGGCTCTAACAAGAGTCGATATAATATAGTTAAGTGTCTCGGAAGTGGCGGCAGGTCGATGCACAACCCGATGCAACAGGGGGTTTCGGGGGCGCAGCCCTACCGCCCGGCGGCCTCCGCCCGGGCAATCGCCCCACGGTTCATTATCAAAGTTCACTAGTACGGCGCACACATGAAAATTCCAACGGCGGTACGGAGCTCACGCGAACGGATGACCAATCACTAGGACCTACCTCCCCTCTTCACTTACTCGGAAACATATGAGGCTAGTTGGCAGGGGGGAACTGCCGCAGCTCCATTTAAATTGGACTCTAATGTCCGGGGTGTCGACCCGTGCCGATGTTCCACGGAAACTCACGAAGCCCGGGCGGGAGTTTTGACAGCTCGCCCGGAAAATCTGCAAAGCGGATATGCGCCGGTCGAGCGGTGCAAACTTTTAGTGCACTGAAATAACTAATTTTGAACTTAAAGTCAGCCGTTTTAGAGTTTCACGGAAGTACAGTGGAAGATTGCAGACGTGAAATATTTCGCCAAGCTACACCGCATGGCTATATGGTCGGGATAACAAAGAAGTGCTTGGTTGAGAGCAATTTTCTGAGCTTTATGAAATTGAATACCTAACTTTTGCAGTATTTTATAACTGACTTCACTGTTAGTATAGACTTGGTACGGACTTGTACGAAATCTCAAGAACGTATAACTACGTAATTATGAACGTATATATATAATTATAGAAAAAACATATTTATTTCGAGAACGTATCTTATTAGGGTACAGTAAAAACGAATAGCGATAGGTTCCTTTCAGAATGGTAAAAAACTTTCTGTATGCAAAATTTAACGTAAGTACGAGTAAAAAAAAGTAACATGTCTCACAAAGTTTATTTGTGACGAAATAAAAAAAAAATTGATATAAAAGTGTTAAATCAAATCATCGTGCGAATTATTGTGACAAACAGATTTACTCACATGGAGTCAATGTGGATAGACATGAAAATAGATTTCAGCGGTTGTCATATCGACCGCCATTACGCACATCAATGATACGACGAAGGCTCCAGGCTATTTAGGTAAAAGCTATATTTTATGTCATATGTATTGTTATTTTTTAATGTTGTAAATGCTCGGAAATTGAACTAAGTACATGAAAAAATGCATTTTAGGATATCTAAAAAACGGTAAACTTCAAAGTGTGTTTAGATCTAGGCCATAAATATTTATTTATATTAATTTGTTAAAATAAAAACATTTTCGTCTTCTGAATAAATAAATATAGAAATCATTGTATCAATATTCATTCATCATATTGTCGAAAAAATATGAAACGTATCGTGCAATATGTCTTCATATTTAATTCTCATTATATTCACGTTTTTAATACATTTCAAGTTTCTAGCAAATAGCTGTGGATAAATACACAAAAATCAACAGTTAAATAAATAAATCGTATTATTTCCCTTCAAGTGAAGCCAGGATAGGTCGCTAGCTTATACACAGAGGCTATGAATGCACTTAGGATTTTAACACATACATAAATGTATGTTGAGAGCGCCTCAAATCCTATTTGTCACGTCTTAGGGCTCGAACACAAAACTGCGATGCGACGCGATGCGAATTCGCAACGCAGAAAATTGCGATGCGAATTGCTGCGATGCGATATCGTGCGGCGTAGCGTCTCTCAGGGTGACCAACAACAACAACCACTGTGCGATGCGAATCAATTCGCAAGTTCTTGCGATGCGTCGAGGGAGCTCGCAGATTTTTGCGATGCGACGTCGCATCGCAGTTTTGTGTACGAACCCTTAAGGCGTCGACATGTTCCCGCTGAATCCGTTATCGCCCTTATAGTGGAGTGACGCAACTCTTATTTTTTTATAATATAGGAGTAACAGACGTGCATTCCACCTGATCGTAAGTGTCTACTGCCACCCATGGACATCTGTAATCAACTCCACATAAGATTAGTTTCCTACCTGAGTTCGGCCACAGGTACGCCGCTGCCCCTGAGGACTTAGCTGGAATGCCTCGGATAAGTATGTCTCCCTTACCACACCCCTTAAACCAGAACACAGCAGCGCTTAGCACTGCTGTTATTAGGCATAAAGAGGTGTGGCGGTGGTGCCGCCGGAGTCGAACTACAGAGGGTTCTACCACCTTCAAAAATTATACTTAATTATAATTAATATTATAGTAGTAGCAAACAAAAAGTATGCAGTCCACCTAGTGGTAAGTGACAACTGCCGCAAAGCATGGATGTTTTAAAAAACAAACCTAGATAGAAGAGTCCCTATTACCTTGTATCTATGGATGGGCATGGATGCGTGGCTACCCTGATTACTGTTAGAACGCTCCGTAACCATAGCAATTAGATAAGTTTGTGACTTTAAGGATACCTTATATCTTCTATGTTACCACAATTGGTATCTATATTAATTTTTATTAGGCGCAAATAATTCTACCAACTTTAAACAATTATAATTTTACTTCTATATTATTAGTTTAATGCTGTCGACTCCATGATTAAATTTATGATCATTATATAATACTTCACATGCTTAGGTTTGATACAAAAAGATTTGAATTTGGATAAATTAATCTGTCGTTGTAACTTCATTTATAAAAAAACAGAAAAGATCCACCAAACGTTTCTAGACTTGTAAACCGTGTCATGTACTAGGGTATTAGAAGTAGCAGGAGGTCGTTGATTGGCTCTAACAAGAGTCGATATAATATAGTTAAGTGTCTCGGAAGTGGCGGCAGGTCGATGCACAACCCGATGCAACAGGGGGTTTCGGGGGCGCAGCCCTACCGCCCGGCGGCCTCCGCCCGGGCAATCGCCCCACGGTTCATTATCAAAGTTCACTAGTACGGCGCACACATGAAAATTCCAACGGCGGTACGGAGCTCACGCGAACGGATGACCAATCACTAGGACCTACCTCCCCTCTTCACTTACTCGGAAACATATGAGGCTAGTTGGCAGGGGGGAACTGCCGCAGCTCCATTTAAATTGGACTCTAATGTCCGGGGTGTCGACCCGTGCCGATGTTCCACGGAAACTCACGAAGCCCGGGCGGGAGTTTTGACAGCTCGCCCGGAAAATCTGCAAAGCGGATATGCGCCGGTCGAGCGGTGCAAACTTTTAGTGCACTGAAATAACTAATTTTGAACTTAAAGTCAGCCGTTTTAGAGTTTCACGGAAGTACAGTGGAAGATTGCAGACGTGAAATATTTCGCCAAGCTACACCGCATGGCTATATGGTCGGGATAACAAAGAAGTGCTTGGTTGAGAGCAATTTTCTGAGCTTTATGAAATTGAATACCTAACTTTTGCAGTATTTTATAACTGACTTCACTGTTAGTATAGACTTGGTACGGACTTGTACGAAATCTCAAGAACGTATAACTACGTAATTATGAACGTATATATATAATTATAGAAAAAACATATTTATTTCGAGAACGTATCTTATTAGGGTACAGTAAAAACGAATAGCGATAGGTTCCTTTCAGAATGGTAAAAAACTTTCTGTATGCAAAATTTAACGTAAGTACGAGTAAAAAAAAGTAACATGTCTCACAAAGTTTATTTGTGACGAAATAAAAAAAAAATTGATATAAAAGTGTTAAATCAAATCATCGTGCGAATTATTGTGACAAACAGATTTACTCACATGGAGTCAATGTGGATAGACATGAAAATAGATTTCAGCGGTTGTCATATCGACCGCCATTACGCACATCAATGATACGACGAAGGCTCCAGGCTATTTAGGTAAAAGCTATATTTTATGTCATATGTATTGTTATTTTTTTTTTTTTTTTTTATAATATAAGAGTAGCAGACAAACATGCAGTCCACCTGATGGTAAGTGGCTACTGCCGCCCATGGACATCTGTAATAAACCCCAGATAGGATTAGATATTCCTACCTGAGGTCGGCCACAGATGCGCCGCTACCTCTGAGGACTAAGCTGGAATGCCCCGGAAAAGTCTTTCTCTCTTACCACACCCTTCAAACCGGAACACAGCAGCACCTAACACTGCAGTTATTAGGTAGAAATAGGTGTGGCGGTGGTGCCGCCGGAGTCGAACCACAAAGGGTTCTACCACCTTCATATATTACATAATTATACTTACTCCTTGAATCAAAATCTTAAATTGACACAATAGGTGTTTAAACATTCATAGGTACACTGAAAAGTATAGGAAAATAAACATTTTTAAAAATCTACAACTGGCTACTAAGGACAGTTAGTAAGAAAAAAATGTAATTGCTTCCTTACTATTTTTTATTATTAAGAGAGATCGTCAGACATCAAGTAATATGATCACGGGGCTTATCTTCTTACTAAAGATTATTTAGTCTCAGTTGGCCACATATGAATATAAAATATTTTTGCTAAAACTAAAGAAGTTATAGCATAAAACTCAAACTGCTTACACGCTTAGCTTTATTGTAACCAAAATCTTGTACATATTAGCGGCTAAATAGCCGACGAGGCGGCTACTTAACCGCTCATGAAAGTATATGAAGGATCAACTCGCATTTGGACAGAGTGGCCAATGACGTAAGCTTTTCTTATATTAAGAGGAGACACGTGCTCGTGCCCAGTAGTGGATCAGTAATGACTTTGCGACGATAACACCTGTAAAAATAGAATATAATTGGAGATAAGACGGAAGGAATATTTCTTTTCCTTTTTACGTAACATATTTTCCAGAATTTTCCAATAATCTCTGACTAAACGTGGAAAACTTTCACAGTAAACAGGAAAAAGTAATGTATAAAATAAAATAACCTTTAAGTTTTAATTATAAAGTATAAGAACTTTCTCTGTCACCAACGAACTTCCTGTCTTTATTTACAAGTACCTAATACTTTGTTAGATTTCCAGGAATTAATACTGATACAAGATGGAAGTAACATGGCAATTGTGTCGTAAACTAAATGGATTTTCTATGCATTTAATACACGCCTGCCTTATGAAATTTATTTAAGTAATTACTTGAAATGGGACCTAACCACCAACAGTATAAAGTTCGTACATATTGTTTTTCATACTAAAAGTTTATACTACTTATTTTTTTATTTTTTTTAACTATTTTTTTTTATAATGTTTATTAAAACCGTATTACAGCATGCTGCCCACCTGATGGTAAGTGGCTATTGTCGACCATGGACATCTGTAATCAACCCCAGATAGGATTAGATATTCCTACCTGAGGTCAGCTTATTTCTGAGAAGTAGCCATCGTGTAATGTTTGCAACAAGCAGACATACCTTTATTTTACAATACCTAATACATTGTTCAAAATACTGGAAGCCAGAAAACATATTACCTTCGTACATACTACGTCGATAAAATATTCATAGTTAGATTGTGTTATTTGGGTATCAAAGAATCAAATCAGCGCTACACCGGGAGATCAGTCAGACGGCTCAATCAAATGAGTGGAGTAGCGACGGGTATGTTTTATTGAACAATTTGCTAATTACGATTGGCAGGACAGGGGCTGCTGGCTTTCAGACGGCCAGCGGAACTCAACGTTGTACGTCTTGTTTTTTGTTTATATTAGGATTTAATGGACGAAAATAAAATCTATATTTAAACCTACCTCATGTCGTCAACCTATTACTATCCCAATGGACGAGTCTCCTCTCGGAGAGAGAAAATGAGTGGTTTTGGCCAGAACGTAGGCACTGGCTAAATGCGAATTAGTAAACTTTCGATTACATAAACGTAATCATACGTGATATGACACAATCTACACTAATATTATAAAGAGGAAAACTTTGTTTGTTTGGTTGTAATGAATAGGCTCAAAACTACAGGACCGATTTTAAAAATTCTTTCATCATTTGAAAGCTACATTATCTACGAGTAACATAGGCTATATTTTATATGAAATATATATGAGAAATAGATTTTAAAGCGGTTCAAAGTTTGCCGGGTTAGCTAGTATAATATAAAAAAAACTAAAAATCGAATCGAGCCGAGTATTTTAGGTATGTTAAGTGTACAAAGAAGATTTTTATTATAACGAAATGAACCACTAAGTAATTAAATTTCTAAAAAGCGTCGTACGTAGGCTGATTACAGGGGCGTAGTCAGATAACGAGGCGCTATAGTAGATTCCATAGAGGCTTAAATATTCAAAAAGTAATAGCTTAAATATAGTACTTAAGTATCTAAAATAATCTTAGAAATTAAGTAAATACTTACCATAGATTAGTAAAGATTACTCACTCCTGACAAGAAAATGTACCCAGTTTTGAGAATTGAAATAGTTGCGTAAAAAAGTTTTGCCACGTCTCCGCGCTAAACTGTCCCTAAAATATTTGAAATAAATTTGTAAATGTGCATGTAAATTCATGTAAATTACGCAGTATTAGTTATTTATTCGTAAATTTTCTCTAAAAATGTTTTTATTTGTCAAGAATTCAAAAAAAGAACTTACGATAATAAGCCATTTGTGGCTTCATTCAATTTCAAGGCGGCGAAGTATCTTTACTAATCTATGATACTTACTATAACTTACGGGATTCCAAATTCAAACTTGTACTGAACGCTAATAATTGTTGATATAACGTCAATCACTCTCTAATCTAAACTTTGAGAAACTATGTGCGGCTGCCGACAGACATGTAAACTTTTTTGATATACGAGTATAGGAATATCGGCAGTCTGGCCGCCCCCATGGACCCTTTATTAAAACCGTATGTACAGAGCCTCCGAAGAAGGGGTTCGAGATCATTCGGAGCTTTTGTTTGTGTTTCAGTTTTATGCGAATTTGATGTTTTAATTTTATGAAAGTTTCACTTTGTTTTTATCAAAAGTGATGAATAAATTTTGAGCATACGTAGAAGGCAAGTAGAAAATATTGCATAGGAAGGTACTCACTTATTCATTTATATTATTATGAAAAATATAAAGTAATGATTAGTGTTTTAGGCCTGGATTAAATATTTAAACATCAAAAGTGTAGACTAGTAAATGACTGTTTTGTCAGCGCGGTTTGTGTCTGTAGGGGTCTACTAGTATTGTATATTTTTGTCTGCTACGGCCTACAGTCCGTGTCTCGAACGTTCAATATCTGTAGGTGCAAATAAATTTAAAGATATAGACTATGTTTTACGCCGTCGACAAGGTCTGCAACGTCACGTGTCTGGCACGGACTATGTCTGTACACCTTGAACCTTTATATGTGGTTCTTTATATTGCGTATTCATAACAATTTGAACGGTCAAATAAACATTTTACTTCTTCTATCAAAAATATTTATACCTAAGTAAATAGAAATGTCTCTCTAATACTAGAACCAGATGAATTCGTCGTCTGTTAGTCCCAATTATAATGTAATAACCCCAGTTCCAATAACATATTGCTATGTCTATGTTGCGTGTAATTCCTGTACGGTGCACAAAGCCATATTAATACCTGAACAGCCTATAAGCCTCTACACATACGCGTCTCTGAAATTGGTTAGTGAAACGCTTAATCGATATATAATTAAATGCGTGCATGCGGATTTGCAAGACATGTGCTTGACGAACGCAATTATATTTATGTTACTTAAGAAAATTATATATGTACGTTTTAAAACCTGGGTTTCTAAAGTAGAGTTAAGGCTAAGGAGCAGATATTGTGTAGAGAAGATGATTTTGAAAATAAAAAGAAAATCTTCGTTAATCAATTTATTTCCCTCTGTTGGGCTTGGCTCTTCCATCAAAGTGAAGGAGGTAGCGCGCTGGCTAAGTGCGAATTGGTAGACTTCACACACCTTTTTAATTTATTTTTTTATTTTTTTAATATTTTTTTAGAAAGCCTAACGCCTAAAATATTTATTTTAATTTTTTTTTAGTCCGTTAGGTGTGTAGGTTTTAGTATGTAAATAGGTTCATGACTTTCAATGACAGGTCGAATACTCTATATGGAGCAATATATAACTATTTATTACCCTGGAAATATCTTAAGATCCTTAATAAGAATTGAAATCCTTGTGAGGGGAAGACCGCGCTTTTTAATACGTTTTTTATATACTCTGCTTATAATAAAATAGCTAATAAATGAAAAAAGTAATTTTGAGTAATAGAAATTTTTACCAGGACCTGTAGACACTTGACAGATATCATATTTTCTA
Organism: Epargyreus clarus; assembly: GCF_041222505.1. NCBI lineage: Eukaryota > Metazoa > Arthropoda > Insecta > Lepidoptera > Hesperiidae > Epargyreus > Epargyreus clarus. The sequence continues at coordinate 13,078,734 of NW_027332225.1, read as the reverse complement.
ATAAGCAAAAAAAAAGTTACAGGTTACAGTTACAGATTTTTATTACTTAAAATCACTTTTTTTATTCAGTACAAAAGTTATTCAAAGACAAAATAGTGTGATTAATTTTGCGCCACCCTGTACTACGATATTAAGAAAAGGATAACGCACAATACGAGTATATTCTGGCAATAAAAACAATAGTTCATCGTACCCAGTGTTCATGTTTCTGATTGGGATAATTAAATGGGAAGGGAACAAGCCAGGGAGGCTCGGTGCAGGCAGGTAGGGGGGCGGTAGTCATGGCGACCGCCGGATGCGCCGCCATGCCTCGCCCGCTTGCAACCCTGGATTTTAGAGTGGCCTTGCTTTAGTAAAATCCTTCGTGTCCTTAGATGCGGAAGATTACGTAATGTTCATAATGTCCATAGGTTTTGTCTAATTGGACTGCGATGCTATATTGACTCTTCTCTTCTAACTCCTTAAATTGATGTAAGCATCGTTTCGTTATTGTGAATTCAATTAGATATCTAGACGTTATCAAGGTTTGATCATGAATAGCGCTGAACAATAGTAGCCGCTGAATATTTTACCAACAACTTCTATGCATATAGTATATAAACATATATTGATGAAGCCTTTTTTACATACATGTACATGTCTCTTATTATAATTTACATCTCCATTTTCGGATCTGTGATCAGTTATGGTTTTTGAATGCACTAAACTTCTGATCTTACTCACATCAATTGTTAAAACTCACAAGAATGATCCTCCTAAATTCCTACAGTATAGTCATAATCCTACCCCCATGTCAAGCCATGGCCACCCCAGCAATCCGCAGTACGCCGCGTACGTACTATTGCGCGCGTAGCGTAGCGCGCATCTCCGCATTGCTCCACACTCATACCTTTCACTACGTATAGCTTTACGCAGTGCATTTCATACACGATTCTATGACGACAATTTATCCATTTAGTGTATCAAATTTTGCTTTACATCGTAATTTGCTTTGACGGCGTATAATGGTATAATCATTAGTATAAGTATTGATTGCTACTAATGATTAACTAGAAGAAAATTTCATTAGATGTTGAGAATGATAAATAATTTAGTCCATTGTCATATTTTAAGAATAAAGAGACAATTGCACTGATCTCCTGACTGATCAACTGAGTTTGCCTCCGCACCGCCACCCAAAAATCCACTTCTATTTAAAATTATTAACAAATGGGAAATTATAAAACGAGCGAATAAAAAAAAACTTAGCGACTGATAATGACATACTGTTTTAATATGATCAATGACATGAGCACACAATATTCTACTTATTATAGTATCTTTTAAAGTGGTTTTTGTATTCGAAACACTTCATTTAAAATAAAATGCTGCTCAGTATTAAAAAAAAACATTTGCTAAATATTGAATAAAACGCAGGACGTAACGTATACACTTATGACAAATATTAGGTCGCTCAAATATAATGAAGCTTCTCATTTCGTATTTTAAGTAACTCGCATTAATGTTTGTAAGTTGCTGTTCTTTTCATTTCTTGTCACTCGCAGCCAGTCGCTCACTTAGTAATACTATAACCAAAATTCATTATTTTTGTCATTCAAAACTTTTATTTGCAGTCACTCGTTTAAATACTACTCTTAACAAATATTTCTAAGAACCATCAAATGAGTTGGCGTTTACTTGTTATTTCTCTAACGAAAATATATAATCGCGTTACATAATCATAACATTCTGAAACGTGATACTTGAGACTATTCGTAAGATGATTTGTTGTGTAAGTGCTTATTGAATAGCGCCCACTGCTGTCTGGGTATTAGACCTTTGATTATTCTTAATTACTTAGTTATGTTTTGCAATATGTATATTTAAGAGTGGTAGAACTCTCTAGAATGGTTCGACTCCGTCGGCACCACCGCCACACATATTTCTGCCTAATAACAGCAGTGTTAAACGCTGGTGTTGTTGATTGAAGGGTGTGGTAAGGGTAGCATAATTTTTCGAGCAGCTTAGTCCTCAATGATAGCGGCACATCTTTGGTCGACCTCGGGTAGGAATCTTATCTGGGACTGATTACAGATGTCCATGGGCGGCTGTAGCCGCGTGTGGTGGTGGTGGTGGTGGGCATGCTCAACAGCTACTCTAATATTATTTAAAAAAAACTTGCAGTGAATAAACCGCCTTAGTGCTGAAGAAATTTATAGCAACCAGCATGGAGTACCAATTAAAATACCACAATTTTCCGAAGGGTCCTCCTACATAAAACCTACACAAAACTTAAAGATCTATTGAACATTTAATCATAAATAACAATTTCTAAAATAAATAAACGTAGAAGCTTGCTACCTACATACAATAGTAACTGGATATTCATTTAAAGATCTAAATCATGTATGTCTGGGTTGATTTAATCAACCCCCAATAGGATGTATTTACGAGTCCCCTGCTTGAAATTGATCTTAAAGGGTCAGTAGTCTTTGGTGTGTTGACGAAGGATTGCTAACTTGATAGTTAGTTTCGACCTATTCGCGGGTTCAAACCTCTGCATCTTATTTGATCTTAAAGGGCCAACTAATAAATCATGAAAAAATACGTACCGTACGATTTTTTTCTTTAACAGAATATTGGCACATCGGAGGTAATGTTAATATTATGTACATGAAAAAGGAATAATTTAACGCCATTATTATTCAAGGGTCCATATAATAAGTAATTTATCATAATTGGTTAAAAGGTAGAAACACCACGTGAATTAAATATTTAATATTTCACAAGAAAAAATCTCAAAGAAATCAACGAAGAACCGAATAATTGACAATTGCTTGAAACTTTAATTTTGCAATAACTTCCTGTTGTATTTTATTAAATATGATTATCATTATTATTTTATAAAGAAGAGACGAAAACCTAAATAATATCTCCTACAAAATAACATAAAAGACTTGAAATCAATCACGGAAGCTATTCAGAATTATATTTGCACTCGTTACAAAGAGTATGAAAACGTAAAACTTCATGTCGACCATTAGGTACTTTGAATATACCATCCCTTCATTGTAGCTTTGCATTGGGGTGTGGGGAACACAATTCGCCTTGGGGTAGGTCTGGCGGCGCGACGGAAGCCTCTACAACGAAAACTTAATACTCTGGAATACAAAATTGTTCGGCATCCATTGCTGGATTCGTAGCAGGTGTAGAATAGTCAGTGCGATATAAACCGGCAATGTATATGGTCTTTTATTTTCAGTAATTAGTAAAATAAGGGTAGGAGTAACACGTTAGTGGGCATGCAGCCAAATTATAGCTCCCCAAAGAAAACAAATCCACCGGCTAGTTACTCACGCGTCGCAGCGCTACACTTTACGTATACGTTTTAGTGCATTCTAGGGTTCCGTAACCCGTAACTAAATAGAAAGAACAAACATTTACTGTTTCAGAATTATTCCGATTTCATGATATTTCTTTATTAATGGTCATGCTGCCATAACATATAGACCCTTCATCAATGCTCACGCATGTGGAGCCGCGGCCAAACGTACATACATATATGTCTTTTTTTATAATATAAGAGTAGCAGACGAGCATGCAGTTCACCTGATGGTAAGTGGCTACTGCCGCCCATGGACATCTGTAATCAACCCCAGATAGGATTAGATATTCCTACCTGAGGTCGGTCACAGTGTGGCGGTGGTGCCGCTGGAGTCGAAGCACAAAGGGTTCTACTACCTTCAAAATTGTATGATATCACTATGGCTTTGTGCGGAATTTTGAAAGCGAGCCCGACTCTACCATTGCCGGGTTTTAGTTTTTTGTTCTAGTTGCGTGCATGCAACCGAATTGCGTTGGTTTTATTCTACGGATTTCAGCTTTGTATGCTTTATGGAGTTTCAATGAGTGTGTACTGATTTTAAGTATATTATTTTCACTCTTTGAGATCTACACTGCGAATTTTTTGTAACTTTTTCTGTTGTTGCAAAATTTAATTATAGAAAGGTACCATGTATTGACGGGCTCTGCAAACTTGCGTCCGGAAAATGATATCTTTTTAACACGCTTTTATTAGCTTGGGTTGTACGTTTGTATGTATGTATGTACGTAACAGTAACGGAATCTTTGAGCCCGATTTCTATCCACTTTGAACGTTCAGTTTAATTCAAATTTAAGAAGAATTATCAAAAACCGATGACAATACACGATTTTAATAATTTTGTACCATTGTCCTTATCAATATCCTCAGGATTAACAATTTTCGAGGCGAGAGAAAGCGCCTTATGGAGCGTTCAGGCAAAGTTACTAGATTGATTTTTAGCTTTGGAAAATAATAATGTTATTTCCCTATAATTCAAATGTACTGAAACATATCTATAATGCCATCTTGTAGAATGATTTTTAGGATTCCGTACTCAAAGGATAAAACGAAACCCTCCGCTGTCTGTTCGTGAGTCACAGGGCTTTATCTCTTAGACCGTAATAGATAGACACTTGATTTTTGTACAGACGATGCATAATGATGGTCGCTATAATAACAAATACTAAAAATTTATAAAATAAATATAGTTCAAAAAACTAAAAAACACGCTTTTCTACTTTTTAGTTGATTTTATCATAAAAGCGTGTTTTTTAGTTTTTTGAACTATATTTATTTATGTGTCGTTTGTAAGCTCGTGTTTGAACCAGTTTTAATATTTTTTTTATTATTAATTCGTTCGGAAAAATCGGAAACCTTAGGTAATATTGTTTTTTGTAATTGTAACTTAGGTACTAGCAAAAACTGGTTTCGGGTCGTTTGAAACAACATCGGAAGTACAAAGCATCATAGGTATATAAACGCTACGTTATGTATTTTCAAGTCAATCCATGCAAGTACTTCTTATCTAGTTTTTAATACCTACCAGGCTACTTACTATTTAGCTATAGTTCAAAGCAAAGATAGAATATAAAAGATTTATATTCCTCAGCGCTTAATTTTCGCTTTGAGTTGGGATAATTGTATTAGATTGTAGTCCTACATTTTTCTAACGAATACAATATAAATAAACACATATAAGTAAACACACAACTATAAACTTACATAAACAATAGTAGATTATATCAAGACCTGCAAAGTATTTTATATAATAAATCAAATTCGTAATTGCTTCTTACTTGTTACGAAATATTTCAAGTCTTCTTAAATTGTTATTGTATAAAAAGTAAGACCCTACTTATAAGCCAATTAGAGACTGTTTACGTCTAAAGTGATTCTTATTGATCATTAAAACGGGATTTAGAAGATCAGACAATTGTGGAAAAAACAAAAAACAAAAAATAAAAATATATTTTAGCGAGTAAAATTATAGGTGAATATGGTCGTGAAGGTGGTAGAAATTTACTTCTACCTCAAAACAGCAGTGTTAAGCGATGCTGTGTTCTGGTTTGAGGGGTGTGGTAAGGGAGACATACTTTTCCGAGGCGTTCCAGCTTAGTCTTCAGGGCAAAGCGCACGTGTGGCCGACCTCAGGTGGGAATATCTAATCCTATCTGGGATTGATTACAGTACAGGTGTCCATGGGTGGCAGTAGCCACCTTACATCAGTTGGACTGCATGCTTGTCTGCTACTCCTATATTATATAAACAAAGAATGTTGCGTAGTTCGACTTCAAGAGGCACCACGGCCATACCTGTGAGTTAAGCACTCCTGTTCTGGTTTGGAGGCTGTGGCAAGGGAGACGCGTGTAGGCGTTCCAACTTAGTCCACAGGTATAGCAACACATCTGTGATCGGTGTTAAGTAGGACTCGACCAAGGGTCTGGGGTTATTAAGAAGACCGTGATGGCCAATTGCCATTTACCATCACTGGACTGCTTCTCATTAGCTATTATAAAGGAAAATATAGTATTTACTATGTACTTTTCGAGGTTTTTTATTTATTTATTTACTCTTTATAGACCTTTTTAAAAACAGTGTGGTGCAAAATGCGGACTTAATGCTAAATAGCATTTTCTCCCAGTCATCCTTAGGGATGTGCAGAAAAATTGAAGGCTTAAATTACTAAAATTACTAAAAAAAAAATAATAATACGAAATAAAATAAATGAAAAAAAGGGAGAAAGGAGAACATGAAAAAAAGAAAGAATGTGAGAAAGAAAGAGAAAAAAAGAAATAAGATATAAATAGATGAGAAGTTAATACATTTTAAAATAATTTACTACTGAAAATGAAGAAAAATTGTGTAGACACCATATCTAATGATGAACTAAATTACTAGTTCATCATTAATTAAGTAATAGTGAGCAGTCATTCTTTTTAAAAGTATATTTGGAGGTTTAAATGTAAACAACGTAGGTAAACTAGAGGATTCACCCGAGCGTTGTTATAAATCATCGTGCATGATATTCATTTCGAAATTATCATTCGGATGACTACCCTTCGCTAATTTTTCACCCATCCACCCCGTACAAGTCTAAATTTCAACTATGAACGCTTTGCACAGAAGTTTAAAGCTCACTCTACTAAAATACGAATTGGTAGTCTGATTCAATGGAGTTGTTACCAGCGAAATATACAATTCAGGCTTTCTATAGACTGCTGAGTACTTACTAACCCTTTGTAAGCTCTCAATGTTTGTATGTGTGTGTGTGTTGCATGTGTGTTGCAAGTACCATCGAACACAGAAGTGAGTTTTGGAAAAACACAGTATTGTTTGGTATGTCCTATCAAAAAATAATTGTAAAACAATTCAAACTTTAAAGGAAAAATGTATTACGATTGAACAATTTTTTGTAGTGGCGAAAAGGTTACCATACCTTATGATACGAAAAGGTTTCGAATTGCATCCCCGGCAAGACAAATATCAAAAAAAAATTGCTTATTTGTTTTTGTGTCTGTTCGTGGTGACCACAACATAATAGTGTGTTGACCTGTGAGTGTCAAAAGCATGTATTGAAAGATCGATCACCGGCCCACACTGGCAAAACCTGTTAAAGTTTGGTCCTAAGTTACCCTCAGTCTTAGAAACAATGCAGCTCAGTAATGAGACATTACAGTAAGACCTTGCCTTACCTTAGTATAGTTCGCGCCAAACTGCTAGTCCGCTCTGAAGGCGAGCAGGTGTAGTCATACAATTTTTTGTGGCGACGCGATTCATTTCTATATTCAGATCGGACTAGCAGATTTACGCGACCTATAACTCAAACATGAAAAAATGCAATTAACTGCAAACATATAAGGAAGCTACAGTGATTAATGCATGAGTTAGATAGATTCAATACGTTAAAGCCAATGCTATTTACATTAGGTCGGTGTCAAGAGCGGCCAGTCTAGATGTGGGGAAGCTTCGATCCGTCTGCACTGCACGCCGGGCGACATTTCTATACTGTGCGGAAATAACTTCACTTGCAGTTATTACATAGTAATATATTATTTTAAAGGTTTATGTACCTATGTCCACCTTTAGCAGCAGTTATTGAAATTGAATTGAATTAACGCTTCAGAGAAACACATGTGAGCTTAATAAGGTAACATTCATATATAAGATCTGAACGTGATGAACACCAATAGACTGCAGTGGACACTAAAGCTTAAAAGGAGCCTATGTCAGTTTCTATAAGTAAGCAAGATTAAACATACGAGGTTTTTAATTAAATCTTAGATATCTATGGAAAAAGCATAAGTGATCGACTATAAATCTGACTCTACGGAGGACATAAGTTAACTTGACACGGCATGTAGGTAAGCAAATATGTAGCATAGGTCAGTAACAATTGGCACTTAAAAATACGAGCCTATCTACCTAGATGTAGTGAATCAAGTTACACATTTGCCGATAACTATTACGTTGCACGGGGTCGTCTGCCCAGAGTACTGTTCGATCCGTCTGCCTCGCTCGTACCTCGTAGCTATACACATGGCTTTAGCAAGAGAGGCTTGCCTCTACAGACACAGGCGTGGGGTAGGTCCATGTGCGGTCGATGAAACATTTAGGATTTATACCGTTATATAATTGTGTCTGATGTTATGTACTCTGGAGCTGTTAGGTGCTTCGATACGTGATGACGCGATCTGTAGGCGAATAAAAGTTACTGACAGCTCTCAGATCGGATTCATTGTTCTTGATTTGATTTCATTTGATCCTAAATTTAACAGGCATAGGATTGGTTTGACTACAGGTGAGTACAAAATCTATAGCAGAAGACATATAATGATTGATTGATGACAGTTTTATCCGATTTCAAATATTTTATCCGATATTAAGTTCATTTGAAATTTATTTTAGGCATTGATATTTTGGTATTTTAAGTATTTGAAGCCGTAAAAGGGCTCATGGCAGTTTGGTTGCTAGTGATAATTTTGCAAGTGTTTTTATATATTCGAAGTAGCAATTATTTACAAATTAGGTTTACTTCATTATTTCTCTTACAAATAGTATACCAATAAGCTTCGTATATCCTTCGTATCTTTTTAAATTCTGCACATGAAGTTTTTCAATGGTAATAAGGAATATAATGTTCGCCCTGTAGGTTGTCTGGACAAAGCTGTTCGACCCGTCTGGCAGTTGAAAGGAGCTTTCTGAAAGGGTTCTTTATAAAGCGTGAGGTAGGACCAACGCAAAATTGGGTTTAGGTTTTGTTACGACTTGCAACGGTGGGTATAGTATATGTAACTATCAACTAACAGTGGTTATGTAATATTATTGCTATGTTTATTTCGTCGTTTTGTTTGTAAAATTTGTCAAGGAAGTGTTAGTACTTGGTAATAACAATATTGTCTGAAACAAACGTTATTGATTATACAAATATGAATATGTTTTACTGATAGTAGTGTCGCGTTTATAGGTATTTGTATTTAAACGTACTTTAATATTTTGGAAGCTTATAGGATCAATATCGTTTAACCGGTAAGATTCCACCGGTACCCCTATTTCTACCTTGAAGCAATTCTGCGTTCCTATGGCAGGGTATGGATGCTGTATGATGGAGTATGGATGCCATGGATGGCGGCCATCTCCTCAGAAGTATCTATGATCAGCTTCAAGTAAAATCCCTGTTATCGAGTTACACATGTTCATAAGTGGATCATGTGGACTACACGCCCATTTGATACATTGATATTATAAAGATACCGTTTTTAAAATCCAAATTTAAAGCAAGTACCTATAACTAGTTTACCACGCTTTATTTAGCTTGACCTGTATGTATGTATGTATGTATGTAACGGAATCTTTGAACTTGATTTCTAACCCACTATGAACGGTCTGATTAATTTAAAACGTTGAAGAATTATCAAGAATCGATGACAATACGATTTTAATCATTTAGTCCCGTTCTCCTCGTCAGAATCGTCAGGATTAACAATTTTCTTTATGCAATTTTAGCGTGGTTTTTAGTTTTTAAACTATACTTATTAGTAGCAAGAAAGTGTATGCAATATTGTACGTATTCGCTTCTTCCATTAAAGAATATATTCCAAAATATAAGCTATTATAACAAGGTACTAAGTATGTACAAATGCATTAAATACCCGAGTGGTGTCTGGCTACGGAAGCCGTTTCGATCGCGTCTGCTTCCCGAAGCTCTTTGTACAGTGTAGAGTGCTGAATACATCTGAAAATTTAATCACGATTATCGCTTTATGGCGAAACTGTTTAAACGTACGAATAACGTTTTAAAGTTTTGTATCGGACTATTTTATGATAATGATAATACGTTTAAGTCTTAAGGGACATAAACATTATTTATACATAGTTTCTATTTTCTTAACTAAGTTATTTGGATTTTTAAATCGTACTCGAATGTGAAGCATGTATCTACAACGATACCACTTTGAAGGTGGTAGAAACATACGATGTCCGATTCAGTAGGCAACATTACCATGCCATGACTGCCTGCAAATACCACAGCTAAGTTACGCTGTTTTACGCTGAAGGAAGTGGTACAAGAAAAATCGCGTTTTATACGTATTATATTCTCAATCACACTATCGAAGTTTTTTTGAAATCTTACATACCTATAAACAAGCTTCGAGTTCAGACTGAGAACGCACGACCGCTCCTTTTGTTAAAAAAGTATAAAGGAATATATTTTAATAATAATTGAATGTTACGCAATAATTCGTTTCTTCTATACGGCGTACACTAGGTAGGATTCTGCGTCGATTGGCAGGTTTCACTCATTTTTGACAACTTTATCGATAGTAGAAGATCCGAAGCTAAATCGAACTGGACCGAGCTGATAATAGAATGAAACTCATTTTATAACGAAATTAGTACATTGGGTAATACATTAAAAATGGGTTTGCTAAAAAAATCCTGGACAGGATAATTTTAATTATTTTTTGAAAAATTAATTTTCATTTTGCAGACAACCCTATATCAACGTGTTCACAATAAAACAGCGCTTCTACTGATATAAAATTTTATCTATTATCATCACGAGTGAAAGTAGTTGCCAGCGAAATACCTGTTTATACCTGACAACCCAGTAGTTCGTCCACGGTAATAATAGGCAACCCAAAGCCTGCACATTCTGTATGTTTTTAACATTCACTCAGAATAGAATTTTCTTATTATCTTGATGTTGCAAAATTTAATTTTCAATTAAATTTTAATTTTTCAAAAAATAATTAAAATTATCCTGTCCAGGATTTTTTTAGCAAACCCATTTTTAATGTATTACCCAATGTACTAATTTCATTATAAAATGAGTTTCATTCTATTATCAGCTCGGTCCAGTTCGATTTAGCTTCGGATCTTAGACCACGAGAAGTGTTACGTAAACAGCTTTCCTCAAAATGGTTTCCTTCGGCGTTAAAGCGAGTAATATTTTATTTGTTACGAGCATTCGTTTTAGAAAATCATATGTGTGTGTATATGTGTGTGTGTGCGTGCCCGCAATTTAAGCTTTGGATTCTAAGAATGGATTCGTTAATTTGTATTTAGTACTAATCTGACAGATAATTCGAAGTAAAAAACGGTGTCACTTATAAAAAACTTATTTACAACTTATAGGACATTTTATAGGTAAGTTGTGAATAAGTTATCATTCTCATGATCTATAATATAAAACAAAATCGTGCTATAAGTAATGTTTAATTAGATCTATGAAAAGAACAAACTGTTGATTTCACGTAAACTACAATCGCTTAATTAATTTCTGCTCAATATAATATTAATAGGAAAACCCTAATTCATTAAAACCTTTAAGTCTAATTGTTAATGAGAAACTAATTTTAAACTGCGTTGATAGAGTAGTGTAGAATAATAATATATATGATGTAGAGGTAAGTTATGTATTCAAATCTTATAGAGAAAACCAAATTATCAAAGTAGAAGAATTCAATATTTTGTAAAAGATATATTATAATTGAATATAATAGATTTGATCGGAAAATCAATTATCTATTGAGTGCTACTAAGCCATCAGCCGAGCTAAAAATAGTACAGTGGACGGTGCACAACTTTGTTATAGCCTATTTACGATATAAAAATACCTGCACATTTCCGAGGTAGAATTTTCCACTCAGCACTTGAGTGTCCGCTTACTAATGAGCTAATTAAATGTGGCCGATGAAGCATAAGCACCACGTTTCCGGTCTGCGCTTTTCAGCGCTACTGACTACCTTATTATGCGCTGGTACAACCACTAACGGGACAGCTATGAACGATAGATAGCTTGATTGCCTACGAACGTTATAAGCGTTGGTATTTATTTATTTATGATGAGTATGATTGTTTAACTAATCTGTTTTTTATCAATCCACATCTTGAAATGGTTTGCGTAAAACACCGAAATTGTTGTGGCACCATAAAAATAAAACATAACTATGAACATATATACATAAATATGTAATCTGCAACTAAAGAGGATCGAGCAAAAGCTATTCTCGAAAAAAATATCCATTACTTAACTCCAAAGGTTTTTGCATCGAGCATAGATGTATGATATATCGCACTTTTAATTTAAATCGTTTATCGTAGATAGTTTCTGTTGAAGCAAGTGCCGTAAAAAATAGTAATTATTTAATCTCTCTGACTATGAAGGCTCAAAGCAAACTAATTAAGCTTTTCATAGAGATGGGTATTTAGGTATTTTGTCCCACTCTATGTTCGTCTTATTAAAGAGTTAGACCCTGAGATATCTATTTAAAATTGGTTGTAATAAAATTTTAAAATTATATTTAAGTGCATTTTTTATAATTTTTATGGAAGTTTGGTTCAGATTTCTGTATCAATTTTATAACGATAAAATAATGAAATTATCATTAATGAGTGAACTAAACCATTTTTATTAAGTCTGATAATTAATAAATAAACATGCAGACGGACCTGGATATTTGTAATAATTCCACCTAAAACTTTTTGAAACATTTTTCACAACAGTGAAAACGCATGTTTTCACTCTGAATACTAAGTTGGAACTTTTTACGTAACTTTTCATGCTTTGTGTCTATCATCAATAGCAGTTATAACCCATCTATAATTACAATTCAAAACAAGTTACATGTTCTAAAAAACGAGACACTATCACAAATAACGCGGAAAAAACTGGCTAATGCTTTTAAGGTGGTAGAACCCTTTGTGATTTCACTCTGGCGGCACCACCGCCACGCCTATTTCTACCTAATAACAGCAGTGTTAGGCGCTACTGTGTTCCGGTTAGAAGGGTGTGGTAAGGGAGACAGACTTTTCCGAGACGTTCCAGCTCAGTCCTCAGGGGTAGCGGCGCATCTATGGCCGACCTCAGGTAGGAATATCTAATCCTATCTGGGGTTGATTACAGATGTCCATGGGCGGCAGTAGCCACTTACCATCAGGTAGACTGCATGCTCGTCTGCTACTCCTATATTATAACAAAAAAACCAAGGTGAATATAACACCGCATAATTACTTTCAAATCATTGCCATTTAAGCTAAGGCCACGTTATAGACAGAAACGGAAACAGAGGTACCTGCATTAGAAAAACATAGCCCTCTGTCGCATGCGGGTAAAACCGAAACAATATACAAAGATCCTGTCGTAATAAAACTGCAGCGAGATGTGATCTCGGATGCACAAATGCAACGCGGGTCACTGCACTGCAGTGAAACGCAGTGCGTGGCTAGTGCGGCAATACGCTGACATAAAACGGGGACATTTTCAACGTATTGTTGAGTATTATTGAACGATTTACACCATATGTTTATGTTAATGTACATTACTGTACCCTTACCATGAGTTTTCTAAACATCTCAAAATTTTACGTTACGTTTACTCAATCTTCTGTTCCGTTTGCTTCAGTAGACTGAGTAAACGTAACAATAAGTAAGTGCTCAAGTCTTTCTGTCTGCCTCACATGTTCGCAAAAAAGAGAGACAAAACATAAAGCGCCATTTTGTCAGTTTAGACATTTAATGTTACGTTACTGATACTATAGTTCTGATACAATCCGCTAGGGGCGCTGATTGGAAATTGTATGGGCAAATACGTAAACAAATACCAAAACAGTCATATTTGTCGAAACGTAAAAACTCATGGTAAGGGTACTGTTTTAAAAGTGGTAGAGCTTTTTAACGACGCGAACATATCAAGCGCTACGTCTACTTCCTACGCCTATTCGCAGTGGGTATAATAACGCTACTGTGTTCTAATTTTAGGGCTTTGCTAAGACGAAATCATTTTGTGAGGTATTCCATCTTACATCTTAGTATCAATGCATCTATACTTTATTCCGCTATTCAAATTCGATTGATAATGAAATATTTAATTTGGCAATATGTAAACATTTATTCAAATGTATTTTAATAAGAACTAATATGTCATCGTCCAATAGATGTTAAGTGGTGACTACCCATGAGTATTTGTAACCAGTTCAAAAACAGCGTAAGAAAACACATTATGACCCGATTTTAATGATACATCTACGATTACATTTGTGTTTTTTTTTTGTTGCCTTTAACATTATAATGTAATTAACTTGATATCATTTATTTTTAATGTTAACAATATTTCTTATCATAATTTTTTTATTCAAAATGTATTGTTATTCGTTATAGTGTTGTGAATTGTAGTTTGTGCCCATAATTGAGGTGACATTCACCAAAATTGTATTGTATAGCTACGCCTAATAAAATGTATTAGTGTTTACTTCGTCGGCACAACAATTAAATAAATAAATAAATTAAACGCCATTAGTCATCACTTTATGAAGGTGGAAGGTGGAGGTTGAAGGTGGTAGAACCCTTTGTGGTTCGACTTCGGCGGCACCACCGCCACACCTATTTCTACCTAATAACAGCAGTGTTAGGCGCTGCTGTGTTCTGGTTTGAAGGGTGTGGTAAGGGAGACAGACTTTTGCGAGACGTTCCAGCTTAGTCCTCAGGGGTAGCGGCGCATCTGTGGCCGACCTCAGGTAGGAATATCTAAATCCTATCTGGGGTTGATTACAGATGTCCATGGGCGGCAGTAGCCACTTACCATCAGGTGGACTGCATGCTCGTCTGCTACTCTTATATTATAAAAAAAAACTTTATCTTTGACGAAAAAAATTCTTTAAAAATTAAATAGCCCATTGAAGTATTGCGGTATTTCACGCTAAGTAGTTTGCATTTAAAACGAAAGAATAAATATGAGATTAACATTTATTGCCACCATAAATAATTACACCCCATTGAATATTCACACCGCCCCCTTGTTTAGATTGAACGAGAAAATTTGTTTTAAATTGCCTATTATATCGTTAGCAACATCGAAATTTATCGTTTTCTAAGTAGATATTCCACCCTGTACTTACAACTGGTATGCTACTCGGTTTTCCCCGCGTTTAAATCCATATTAGATTTAAACTAATTTGTAAGGTGATGGCTCTGATGGCATAGTGGTTGTCTAGCCGTTGATCAATTAGATGGTTCCAAGTCTGATCCTCTTCGGGGTGGATGTTTAAATGATGGGGCACACAACTAATTAATTTTTAAATATCGGCTTCTGATCCTCATTTTGATTTGGGTGTTTAACTACTTGTCTTTTTATATATTCATGCTACACATAATATATTTGATCTTAATATATAAAATTTTTTAACCTGTATTTTTACTATCAATAATTTTGTTAATCATTTACCAACTCAACACCGACAGGTATCTTTGAACGAAGACGGTAGATCCTGATAATTTAAACATTGTTTTATGTTTTAAATTACTTACTTCTCTTCTGGATATAATTATATAGACAACAAAGCGTATAAATTGTCTCATTTATCCACAGGACGTTGATACAATAACTCATCCCACAGACACAGTATCGGCAATAATTCCATTAATTCTGGCTCTCCCCTTACTCGCAGACAGTCCGGCTCCTTTGTCGCTTCAAGCTAATAGGAACGCCGTACACATACGATTTATGTTACACTAAATATCGTATGAGATATCGCCGGTCGAGTTCAGTACTTATTGATTTGTTGCGTATTGTCAACGCTTGTTAATTAATATCATATCAAAGTGTTGATTTAAATGATACTTTTTGATCTTCGCAGTGTAATACTCGTATCATTGTAGCAAAAGTATACAGTATCTGTTTTCTAGTTTGGAAAGTTTTAAACCAACCTAGACTTAATTTATAAGGACTAAATCAATCAATTCAATGTTTCTACCAAACATCGAAACAAGGCAATTCCTGCCCACTCGACGTTACATATTATAATAATTTTCAACTTAACTTTATAATTAGCGACAGTGACTTTTACCGTCAGGTTTCAGTTGAAATAACTTGTTACTAAAACTTATATACTAAGAAACTTACGCTTTCATTAGACGTAATAACTACTTATATTGAAATATGACATATTTTTAATGGAATCGCTCAATCCTAAGTAAGACAATTTTATTTTTCCAGCCATGTAAAAAACTGTTACTAATTTCATAAATTGAAGTCGGTAGTCTGCTCCAGGACTAATGGTCGCCGTATTCATATTTCCAACAGCGCTCATCAAAGTTCCCCTTCCGGATTTGTCGGCCTTCCTCTGTCCCTTTTAATCTAACGAGAAGCTCTATACTAGGTACTCGCCTAGGTACTCGTAGATCTGATTTGGGGAGCTTTATAGGTACGTCGATTATAACTTATACTTATTTGTACCTATGTTATTTGGTGCAGAGGTCATGTATGATTTTAGAATAATATTATTATTTGCATATGTAACGGGCATTTAAGATACTTATTTCTTATTATCATTTATTTTTTGTCGATATTTTGTCCCAAAATAAAGGTTATGATAACTGATACGCAGAAGTTTCCGCGTTCGTTACCCGTTCGGGTAAATATTTAATTAATTTCTTCTATTCTAGTTTGATTGTTTGTGTATTCGTCTTTGTGTCTATGACATAACAATCTAATCTGGAGCTAAGTTCTTTGTACAGAACGTGGCGAAAATAACCCATTGGGCTAATGTTCAAGTAAAATGATCAATAAAATGCAAAAGTACATAAATCAAGTGCAATATTATAACAAAAGTACCAATCAGTCGACAGAATTTTAGATAATTGTGATAAATACTCGTACAAAGAAACCTCTATGTAGTCTATAGTACTTAATATACAATTTGGTTACAAAAACTTATCATCGAAACATACATTTATATATCTTATATCGTATGATATAAAAAATGTATGAACGTACCAAATGTGAAAAATGTCTGCAAGTACTCGACATATTGGAGACGTACACTATATTGTACGTATACATTACCTGTCTGCGATATTGTAGCTATGTCTGGGCGTGTCTGGATCGCTTACGAATTGGATTACGATCGTTACCACGCTGAGATGTGATCGATTGTCTGAGATACAGACTACTAGGTAACAAATAGATATATTTGTTGAAGGTTTTAGAAGATTGTTTTATTATAGGAGCAGCAAACGAGCATGTCCTATTGTAAGTGGTTATTGCTTTTTGTGGACTCTAGATAGGATAAAAAAGCAGTGATAGCCTAGTGGTTAAGGAACACGGCCTCTCGATCGAGGGGTCCGAGGTTCAAATCCCAGGCACGCACCTCTGATTTTCAAATTTATGTGCGTATTAGAAATTAATTATCACTTGCTTAAACGGTGAAGGAAAACATCGTGAAAAAACCTGCATACCTGAGAGATTTATAAAAAAAAAAAATCTTAAAGGTATGTGAAGTCTACCATTACGCACTTGGCCAGCGCGGTGGACTATGGCCTAATCCTTCTCATTCTGAGAGGAGACCCGTGCCCAGCAGTGGGACAGTAATGGGTTGGTGATGAGATGAGATGATGAGATAGGATTAGAGTCCTGCTTGAGGACGGTCACAGATGCGTTGTGATCACCGGGCACAAAGTTGGAACGCCTCGGATAAGTATGTCTCTCACACCCTGAAACAAAGCAGCGCTTAACACTGATATTATTAGGTGGGAATAGGTGCAGCGGTGGTGCCTCCGATGTTGAAACATAAAAGACCGGTTCCTCTGGCCTTAATAAATCTTACACTCTCTTCATATTTTTTTTCTGCAAACGTTTTTATATTTCATTTCTGGGCATTCGTATCATTTCAGCGTTGGTGACAGAAGTGGACAAACCGTATTGGATAATTTTAAACTGGCCATAAGACCTCTGGCCTCCTACAAGGTTTAATGACTGATATCCGTAATCAAAAGGTTGACGTAAGTTTAGCCACTAGCGGTAACCTATCAAAATCTTCACTTCACTTGTGTTGCTTAACTTTGCATAGGATTTATAATTAACAAAACTCGTGGGGATAAGGCGTAAGCCTTATGCACAAATATACTTAAATCCTGATATTGTAGTGTTAGAAAAGGTTATACATTTATAAATATATATATTATATGTTAGGTTATAAATTTGTTAGGCGAGATTAAAAAATATGGTGACACCTTGTTTTGACATTAATGAAATAAGCATCAGACTTCCACTACTTTCAGAAATAAATCAGCCCCCAGCAGTGAGACATTAAAGCAAATCAAAAATTTTCGTTTATTTAATTTGACAATTGAGTTTAAATTAATGAAAGTAGTCACAGCAGATAAAATTACTATTGTCTTTTACAAACTTTTTAAGACTAAATAAATTATCTGGTTTTTGTAATCAAGTTACAATTACTTCTTGTATTTAATTTTTCTGATTTTCATAGCATAAATCACTTTGAGCAGAAATAAATCAGGGTAGTGGCAACACCGTTAGCAAATTAACCGTGAGCTGCCCGCTGGGCGCCCGCTGTGCGGATTATTGCGATGAGGGCAACACTCGAAGATTGCGATTTACTGTATTTTCAGAAATTGGTAATATGACCGTACAAAGATGTTAAATGTGTTGTTCAAATACATGTAGTACCATATTTATGTTATATTTATTGTAATATGAGATAACAACGGCTCACTCATAGATGTAGCATATTAATGAACAGACCCAATTGCATTAGAATTAACGAAACAAAGACACTATCTTTTATTTTGGAAAGAAATGAACACTATCGCTACAAGGATTGTACACCGAAATAGTACAAAGCAAAAACAAATCGGTATAGTGGCAACACTGTTAGCAAATTAACCATAAGCCGCCTGCTGCGACCCCGCTGCGGGGATTACCACGACGAGAGCAACACTCCACAACGTGATTCAGTGCCACTCGTAAAACATTTTGCCTTTAAAATGGGATTTTAATTTTATCATTATAACATTTGCAAAGTTAATTTAATTAAGAATTCAAGATAATTATTATTGTTTTTTTTAATATAGCTTTGGGAAAAATATTTCATTTCATTTTTACGAGTTATTCGGACAAAATTTATGTTTCCGCAACCTAATTTTGACAAATATATTCATCGTATAAAATAGCGTAATTCAGAAAGGCTTACTTTTTTAAATAAAAGTTTCAATTTATTTGTTTCATAAACTAATAATAAAAAATCTGCTATTCATAACCTGTTTGATGTTACAATTAGTTAAATGAGTATAATTAAAAAATATTTTAAGTAAGAAGTATTAATTAAATTACATAACGTAATTCCGTTAATCTAAATGATTGCGTAATAGGAGAGAATAAATAATGAAAATCCGTTTTCTTTTCCAATATTTTTTATTTAAATGTATAGAAATATTTAATAATTGCACACCTTATTTAACAACGAAACGTAATAAAGAACACGGCGTAAGTAATTATAAAACAGAAACGGTACGGGACAAGAATTTTCTAATAAAAGCAAGCGCGTCCTAAAGTTACCGAAACGGGGTGCAGGGTGGCTGGCGGTCGTCCGGGCAACGTTGCAGGAAACTGCAGAATCGATGCCGCCAGACGCTCTGCTGTGGATCAATGTGTCTCTAGTACTACGCCCGGGCCCGGGAAACCTACCTTGTCCATGTGTGCGTACTGCGCTTGTAGCGCCGTCTCTCTCTACAACCGACTTGCATAACTTGAACTGCGACGTGTCAAACTAAAGCCCCGCGAACACGCGCGGTTTAAACGCGGCGCGCGGCGCGGGAGCTCCAGACTCATTGGCGCGTACTGAAGTGTGGGTACGTTTCCCCGGCGACTTTCTATGTACGAGTGGCTTGTACTGGTGTTGCGTCGGTCCGTGAAATGGAACGTTCACGTCGGGAAACTTGTGAATTGGGTGGCTGTGTGGGGTTGTTATTGTGCGCGTTTAGAACGCCGGCGACTATTGTTTGTTTTGTTGTTATTATCGTTTCAGAGCTCAACGCTGAACTGTGCGCTAGTAATGGGAACGGAATAATTAAAAACTTTCAGATAATATTACGTAACCCATTATTTTCAAACTAGATACCTAACTACCTATTTAATTGTCTTTACGTAATCAATACTTCGTATTTAAATGTTCATATAGCGTTTAAAATGAGGATTAAATAAATACAATTCCTACGTGACTCCAGTCTAGAGGACCCCTCGGAGGATTACGGTGTTCTGTAAACAGGGGGGAGAAATTTCTTATAAATAATACATATTAACAAGCCAAATGGAGCTCTGCTGCGTTAACATTAAGCCGATATTCGTTCAGTTAATTAGTCAGCAGGGAAAACCTCACTGACAATATTTTGATGACTGGCGAAATATTGAAATATTTGAGAAAATTTATTATGAAAAATCATTTTAGCGATGGTCCGCTTTACGACCACTTTACATTATTTCTAATGGCGGAGACAAAGGGTTTTATTACAATCGTCCATTTTTTACCAGAAGACAAAGTTTCTATGCGCTGGTATTTTTAAGTTGTCGTGGTATATTTTTCTAAGTTAACTTATCTGGCGGTGTTCTACTCTTCTTCCGTCATTAATTCTCATTATCCTCGATTACTGTCTATTTTAGAACCACGAGTATCTACTTTTGCACTACATGGTTTTTCTTATTAGACGGTGATTATTTGAAGGTGGTAGAACCCTTTGTGGTTTGACTCCAGCGGCACCACCGCCACACCTATTTCTGCCTAATAACAGCAGTGTTAGCTGCTGTGTTCCGTTTTGAAGGGAGTGGTAAGGGAGACATATTTTTCCGAGGCGTTCCAGCTTAGTCCTCAGGGGTAGCGGCGCATCTGTGGCTGACCTCAGGTAGGAATATCTAATCTTATCCAGGGTTGATTACTGATGTTTATGGGCGACAGTAGCCACTTACCATCAGGTGGACTGCATGCTCGTCTGCTACTCCTATATTATAAAAAAATTAAAATAACGATATGTTCTCCACAAATGCCCGCCGTCATCGAGTTCATCCGCCCATTTCGGTTCTTTCAAGCCTTACTTTTGACCAGGCCTCTGAACAGCACACATGTAAAACGAAATATGATCTTATTCCAATCATTGGTTTCATCAAAAAACTTAATCGTAAGTGATTAACAATATATGTGGGAGAATGCTTAATTTCATATATAAATATTCCGTTTTTAAAATCACATGATATTAATTTCGAACTACCTCTCCGTATTAACAATTGGCTACCTGTATCATGGTATAAAAAAAGGGGCGCGCAACTGTCAACAGATCAGAAGTTGTCCAATAGTGGGCACGGCACGGTGGTGCTCTGAACTGTTTGGTGTTTTGCTTGGGTGTTATTGTTACTATGATGGCATTAACGCTTATTCATTTAATTATTTTAACTATATTTTTATAAATATTGGTTAAATTAGTTGAATCGAAATACCATTGTAGATCTACCTACCGGCGCGCCCACATATATTCGTTTGAAGGAATGTAAAAGAGTATAGTAAAGAAATACTCGTATTATAGCTCCATTCGGTCCATCATTTCCATACAAGATTATAAAGAATCATTACTAACTAATCTTTCGTTGTAATTGATGAGATATTAAACGGCATCCGCTTCGAAACGGGACCATGTCTCCTAAACAAGGTTCTATCAAGACATGAAAAGATGAGCTCTAATTGTCGCGGGCTCTTCCGGTTTCCGGCTGAAGGAAAAACACGCCCTCATTCCCCCAATACTTATTAAGTTTTTGGGCCGGAATACCGCTTCTACGTTATTAAAAGCGTAAATTGATTAGATGTATAATCTTTTTATGAAATAAATTGCCTAGCAATTTGCATGCAGACCACCTGATGGATAGAAGGCCCTGTCGCCCATGGAAATCTGTAATCAACCTTAGGTAAAACTACAGTCATACCCGACGTCTTCGACATATGCGTTGCTAACACTGAAGACCAAGTTAAAATTACTACTTATGTCTTCCTTACCACACCATTAAAAGTGGAACACATTGACGCTTCATCCTTGTTTTAAGGCAGAATAACTGTGGTGTCTATGAAGATTAAATCCTAAGATTTAAAAGTTTTTTGCACACAGAAAGATGTTTTGTACAACTCAAAAACAAGGTGAACAAATATATTTTAAAAGTAGCTATATACATTATACGAGTAAGGAATTGTAATACGCATGAGTATATACAGAATAAATGTGTTTGCCCCGAAAAGGTATGCTTGTTTGAGCGTATAGGCTCTCTTATTGAAATATACTTGTTTTTCCTAAAATACTTGCTTGTTTTTAAAGATAATATAAAAATAAGCGTATGTCTACCACCCTTTAAATTTTAATGTATTGTATTACTTGTATTAATAGTAACTACAATACTTGCACAATAATTAAAAGGTATAAGAAAAATATTTTATCAAAAGTAAGCTATTAAAGAGAAAATCCTGAAAAATTTTAAGAAAAAATACATGTTCTAATGGTTTATGGTTTAAGAAAATTTATTTTTATTAATTTTTATTTAAACATTCATATTTTATCTTATTCATATTTTATTTTATTGTCTGATACACCCTTGAATAAGCCCAAATAAGAGTTAAGATATTCAATTCGGTTATTGTGTCTCAAATTGATGAAAATACTCCGTTTACTGAAATTATATTTGATTTGTCTGCCGGAGCCAAAACAGATGTTTGTTTCAAATAAACTTAATAACAGTAACATAAATACAAAGAGGTATAGATACTAGATATGTCTCCATACGAAGAACTATCTATCTATTCAACGTTTAATGTCCTTAAAATTCATTTTTTTTCTTTTTAAATAGCATACAGAAATATTACGATATCTTTAAAAAACAGCAAAGAAATTTGTAAATATAAAGTAAGTTGCAAATTAAATTAATTTATTTTTATAGTAATAAGTCGAATTTGATTATATCGGTAAATACGGCATAAAATATCGAATCTATAAGTATTTCATTTTGAAATCTATAATTACGATAAATATCTCCAAAATGAAAGAATTACACTTAAACGTGAGTAATTAAGGTTTTAATACTTAACGTCAAGTTGAAGCTCCTTTCTTTACTAGAAAAATAACAACTAATTTTAATTTGTATCGACAAAGAAAAATAACCATGTTCGTAATTGCAAAATAAAGATAAATTTTAAAAGAAAAAAACTTTGCGGTAACGTCAGCTGGCAAGCGAGTCGCGTAGATAAGAGCTATATAAGGATCGTTTCACACTAGACTTGATCTCTCTTCATATTAAAAGGTGGTAGAACCCTTTGTGGTTCGACTCCGGCGGCACCACCGCCACACCTATTTCTGCCTAATAACATCAGTTTTAAGCGCTGCTGTGTTCCGTTTTGAAGGGTGTGGTAACGGAGACATACTTTTCCGATGCATTCTAGCTTAGTCATCAGGGGTAGCAGCGCATCTGTGGCCGACCTCAGGTAGGTATATCTAATCCTATCTGGGGTTGATTACAGATGTCCATGGGCGGCAGTAGCCACTTACCATCAGGTGGACTGCATGCTCGTCTGCTACTCCTATATTATAAAAAAAAATATATATTCTTAATTGTGGTTCAATTTGGATTAACATCCGATGTATACTATAACTACAGTTCAAGTCCCGATTAGTAACTAATTTATTATATAACTAACAATAAGCTTTTAATTGATTTATTTAGCTCCAGGTAACGAGATCGTCTAATCGTTTTCGTTTAATTCTGACCAATTAATATTCCAAAGGAATGAAAAGATGACGCCATTCACCAAATACATGAAGCATTTAAAATGATATACACTAATTTTATTAAAAAAATACTAAAACATATTTTTATTTCAATCAAAATACGTTAAGGACAATTTAATTGTTTTTTTCTATAAATTTAAAATTCGTTTAAATTATGTTTCTTAATTAAATTACTCTCACAAGACAATACAATGTTATGTGTACATAAGTTTGTTAAAATAATTTTACGAATACATGCCACATTTATAGTTCCGGATTTGTATTACGAAAAAAATGTTTGATCGAAATCACGTTCACTTCGACTTTTTTGTTATTCGGTTTTTTATTAGGGCTGAAAGCACACTGTGAACAGACCTTAAGCATGGGCGGCGAGGGTCGGGTGACTTTGTTTTGGTTGATCAACGAGAGATCACATGCGATGTTCAGCTTATTAGTAAAGGTCTCTGCCCAAAGTGTCTTTTATTTTTAATTTAATTTTTACTCTTATTTTTTACAACAGAATGAACTGACTTTTTATTATTTTTCACGTGTAACGACTTTGTAAAGTTATGTTGATGAAAATAGTGGGAGAAATGAGTAGTAAGAGATTGGTAACGGCAGTAACTGCGTATAAATAAGCTTATTTTAGATAGTTATAGGTTGAGTAATTAATTCGTGGATTACATAGTGTAATCCAGTGGCCTACAATGACACCCATATAACCTATGTGCACTACGATGTTGATAAATTATACTGCTCCGTTTTCTATCTTTTCAGTTTTTATAAACAGGTCAGAAGCGATCCAGGCGCTCATACACATTTCCCTACAAATGGACGGTAAATTTATTAAAAATATTCATATTTAGTTACGGATTATTTTTCACTTTTTCTAAATATTTTAATAATAAGTAATATTTTTTAAATTTTACAAGCTTTTTCTTGTCTACTGTTCATTTGTCTGTTGTTTGTGGCATGTAACTGGGGTACCTACATACATAAGCATTTTGCATTTTTTAATAAACTAAAATGTTGTATTTCTTATTTTTTGACATTATAAACATATTGTCTCTTCCAAAAACAGCTACATTCGCGGCAATTACCGTATCGGTGGCATCGCACGCGATCCAAATATTACCGCGGCACAGTTGAGGCGCCGCTTCACCCAGTTTCGACGAACGCTTTTGACCTACGGACGCTACGGATGTCGTTTCGTTTCACCCCCTTCGTATTTATGGACGCCTAGTACTTCTTCTACTCTGATATCGATATTATGCCCTGTTTTTGTTGATTGGAGTTCAAAACAAAAACGAATTTTAAGTAACCCATTTTTACATTATTTGAAGGAGGTATTTCTTTGTTGATTAATAGATGGTTTTGCAGAATACATCAGCATAATAGTTACGAAGCATTATGGTGGTGGTTTGTAATTGGTCTTCTTAATCAAGGGTTCCGAGGTTTGAACCTTATGCATGCATTTCTGATTTTTCACGACGAAACCTACATGTCAGAGATCTTTAAAAACCTTTTCAAAGGTTTATGAAGTATACCTAATCGCCCTTGGTTTCCTACTATCAGAAAGGTCATCCATGCATTGCGGCTGTAGTTATAAATATTAATTCTAAATGGATTTTGAATATATTTACATGCGTCTTAGGTATGTAATGAATTTTAGGCGCCTAAAAACTATTGTATTGGTGAGGTTTCACCAAGTAGTGCCGTCATGTTTGCGAACGTAATAT
Organism: Epargyreus clarus; assembly: GCF_041222505.1. Classification (NCBI taxonomy): domain Eukaryota; kingdom Metazoa; phylum Arthropoda; class Insecta; order Lepidoptera; family Hesperiidae; genus Epargyreus; species Epargyreus clarus. The sequence goes on along the minus strand of NW_027332225.1, from coordinate 13,053,567 downwards.
CTTTTTTTAAAACCTTTTTCAAAACTACTTAACCCAAACTCGTTACGTCAAGTAATTTTGACTATCGTATATCAGTTGATGGTAGCTTTACTAACAAAAAACTATCAGTTACTGTTTACTCTCCAACAACCTCACCTTGCACTATAAGAACATAGCGCTGTTGTATACCCCGCCTCACTTTACCCAGTTTCTTGACGCTGTTGACCTGTGATGCGAGAAACTCGAAGAATTCAAACTTTTGTATCAAATCTAAAATTTTTACCTTAGATCATGAGTAAACGTTTTGAATAAAGATAATAAAATCCTTTATTTATTAAAAACAGCACACTAGAATTATCTGTGTCGTAAGAGCAAATACACACTCAAAGTATTGTCGGGTTCGATTTCTGGACAGTTAGAAATCTAAATGCAGAATTTGAATTTTTGAATCTAAATTATGATTTTTGAAATTATGAATTTCTATTCTGAGTTCGTTTTGTTACGAATATTTATCAAGAAACAGAATATATAATCGAAGTTAATGTCGTCATAATTATGCAAGTTTGGAGTATGTCCCATTGCTGAGCATTTGTTGCTATAAGTTGAAAGATTATGAATTCATAATTAAGTGATTAAAACATCAAGAAAGTAACTAAGAATATTGAATAATTGCATTAAAAATTGCTAAAGTTGTCATTGGTTGTACTACAGAATGTTGTATGAATGTACGAGACAATAAAAATATTGTATTTAATTAGAAAACATTCAATACAAATGTCATAATTACATTAACTGGTAACCCCGATGAAAGGGTAAGATCGTCATTATAATCAACCCATTTCTGTCCTTCTGTGTGCAAATGTTGCAGTGAAAACTCTAAACTAGTTAAAAATACTTTTAAATAACAAATTCAGTTAAAAGTATTTATACACCTATGGAAAAGTAGTATTGATTAGTTATATTAGTTATATCGTTTAAAATGTGGTAATACAAATTAATAAAATTAATATCTTAAAACCTGACCTAATCAATGCCGTATCTTTTCATAGAGGTAGTCCATCCTATAGTATAAAAGTGGTTTTGATTGATGCAATAGCTAGTTTTGATTTAGAGCGGTGAAAATTACTTTTAACCGCAGCAGTTCAAAGCACTATTGACGAATGAATTTCAGACAAAACTACTTTTATCCAATTTATCTAGTCAAAATTATTTTTGCTCGTTTTTCAGCAAAAAGTACCTTTGTCTATTTAAGAGTTATGACTGCGACACACATATTATTGTATGTCAACACTGTGAACTGCGCTGAATGCTGAAAGATTTCACCCAATCGTGAGAAATTCGTAACTACACTCCTACTCTGTCAAAAGTAGTATTATTAACCGAATGAATTTCAGAAAAAAACTACTTTAGACCTAAAGTCAAAATTAATCTTACTTATTTTCTGTAAAAAGTTCCTTTGTCTGCTTAAGAGTAGTGACTGCGACACATATATAATTTTATGTCAGCACTGTGCACTGCGCTGAATGCTGAAAGCCCCAGTGCACAGTACAAACGGCGCTTCACCCAGTTCTGGCTGTTGACCTACACGCCGCAGTGTCGACGATCCCACACACTTCACTCTAACAATTTACTAGATAACATTCGTGTATACATTTCAACGAGCACATACAGTACTTCTGATCTATAGAACCGGTGGAAACTACTTTTGACTGGTTATATTAAACTAAAAGCGTCAAAACAAATATTGAATAATGAATTTCACACAAAACTACTTGTGTCCATTCCATTCATACAAATTAATTTTTGCTCGTTTTTCAGTTTAACGTACCTGTGACTTTTTAAAAGTTTTGACTAGTTATATTAAACTAAAAGCGTCAAAAGCTGTATTAATTTATGTATTTCAAACAAAACTCCTTTTTACTTATTGTCAAAATAAATTTCACTTATTTTTAGTAATAAATATTTTTGTCTGGTTAAGAGTAGTGACTGCGACACATATATAATTGTACGTCAGCACTGTGCACTGCGCTGAATGCTGAAAGCCCCAGTGCACAGTACAAACGGCGCTTCACCCAGTTCTGGCTGTTGACCTACACGCCGCAGTGTCGACGATCCCACACACTTCACTCTAACAATTTACTAGATAAAATTCGTGTCTACATTCGTACGAGTACTTCAGTACTGTATTATGTTCGTATTACAATAATATGTAGAAAGTGTATACGAATAACTCCGATTTCAATCAGGGGAAGGGATGTTTGGGTTTGTGGTATATCTATGATACGATATTATATGATATTTTTATGGTACACTTTTCACATAAAAGCGATATTGGAATAAAAATTACAGATTATCCCTCTTGAGTTCTTCTTGTAAATTGAATGAAAGTTTTGTAAAAATCGATTGCGCCTTTAGGATAGCACACATAAAAAAAGTGTGTGTGTGTCAGCTACGACGCACGATTGGAGTTTACTCCTTACGAACGATAATTATGATATATATCGAATAGAAAAAAAGGGTAAATGAACGCATCTGCTAAAATGATAAGAGAAACAAACATATATCTGTAATTATTCGGATTATTTATATTACTTCAAAAATAGAAATGGGTCGTAATAATTTAATATAAGTATTACAAAATATTATATAAATATAAATTATATTTAATCAATTGATTAAAAATAATAATAATAAAAACACTAAATAAAAGATCTAGCTGTTCGTATTTAAAATGTATTTATTCATAAATGTAAACGATAAGCTTACCAATTAATCCATGTGTTTTTTGGATTCTTCTTCATTATCATCTAAATCAATTTCTTGCATATTTTCAAATATTTTTTCAACTTTAATCACTTGATGATTTGTTTAATAGTACATAAAAATACACGTATCAATGCATAGAAGTACAAGAAAACTTTAAAATCAAAACATTAAAACTTGATGGTTAGGTTGCTGTTTATGTACGTTGTATATAGATGTATATATGGGCGCATCATAGATATATTATACTACCCTACGTCAGTAGGATAATATATCTATGGGGCGCATGGGTATAATAGCGCCATCTAGTGGCAAGTTTTATAAATTGTAAGTTTGCAAGTTTATCAATCTATGTATTTTGGTTCCAAATATTATAATGGTAACTTAATATAATTGTTTATATTAAAGTAAATTTTAATATAATGTAATTATTTATATTTAAAACAATGTTAAACGTTTTAGAACTTAAAACTTAATAATTATAATTTCTTTGCCATCTATAAAATATCCTTGTTGCAATTTACGGATGCAATTTATATGAGACTCAATAAACATGTTATTATATGTAATTTGGATTGTTTCTGAATGTTTTATAATTCTAGAATTCATTTAAAACGTATTGCTAATTTTATATAACTTATTTTGAACATAATTCATTAGCAATAATTCTGTAATAAATATTAAATAATACTGTTTTAATTTTGCCCGTTTATCGTTGATAGATGGTGCTGATCAATAATGCATCCATTTTTATAAGTTAAATTAATATATCAGTAACTTACAAAAGCCTCTTTATGTTAAAAACTTATTTTGCTAATATTATATCTTATTCAATTACTTACTGATTTTATATGTTACTCTTCTTTAAAAACGTTCATAAAAGATTGTTAATCATATTATGGCGCCAATGTTCATATTTTTCACAGTGTTTATAAATGATCAAACCTATAACTTAATTTATGCAAAAATGTAAACAAATTAGTTAATGACGTTTTAATGTTTTATATATTGCTAATTATTTTTATTGTAATAATTACTTTCATACGGGATTTGAACTTACTGTATTTTAAATTAATAAAAGCACTCTTGATTCATATTTTGGTTACCGTTACGCCTCAACTTTTCGTGTTACACTTGATTTTACTCCTCATAAAATTTCCGTACCGGGGCTTATAACTCAAATCGTTTCTTAAGGAGTAAACTCCAAAAGGCTCAAATATGCTTATATAATATAAATTACAAAATAATTAAAAACAGACTTCTAGACGAGACTAAAAACTACTTAATGTCTGTTAACGAAAATGTCAAGTTAGAGAAATTATAGTGCGTACGTACTGAAGTCGGTCGGTCGGTATTGATTTTGACATTACATACTAAAAAATAGGAAAAACCTATGTGTCAGGATTTACGGAGTTTCCAGCTATTAAAATACAACTAAATACCGAAGTTCCTTTCCGCGATATTCCGTTGTATACGTCGTTCATTGCGGCTTAACTTTGTTGAAGCGAAACGGTAACTATTATATAATGATCAATGGAACGAATACTTGTGTAGAAGATAATAAATATAGTTTTATAATAAGAGGTAGAATAGCTTAATTAATTTTGTACTAGACGTCTATTTGACCTCTTTCGTTTTACGGAGTTGTGCTTGCAAAATCACTTGTACGCCGTGTTACTCTTAATTCGGTTTAATTCTCATATAGGTCAAGTTATCAAGCCGATATCTAACGATCTACGGTGTTTTATTTTATTTTTAAATAGCTTTTATTTGTGGAGATAGTGTTTTGATGATTTAATTTCTTTATTTTCAATCACTGTTGATTTCTAATCACCGTTTCGGGTGCAACACCGTTCCTTGGCTCCGTAAACCTAGACCAATTTTCTAGGTGTTGGTTTGTAGACATGGTAATCTTAGTGTCACGCGCTTTCCTTCATCGTTTTAAGTAAATAATAATTATTTTTTACGATACGTATGAAACTCAAGTTCCCAGATCGAAAGAATAAGTAGAGGTGAAAGAATAGTCCCTGTTTCGACCCCTATTTCTGCTTAAAAACAGCAGTGTTGAGCGCTGCTGTTTCTGGTTTGAAGGGTATGTGAGACATACTTGTCCAAAGCCGACCTCACGTAGGAATCTAATCCTACCTGGGATTCACTCCATAGGCGGCAGTAGCTACTTACTATCAGGTGGACTTCATTCTCGTATGTTGAGTTTCAAATCAATGGGCTATCAGTATCATTGTATAGTGAATATGACCATGGATTGCAGTGACTTCAGATGAGTTAGATAAGTTTAAGTCGCTCAACTTCGTGTATACGACTTTTATCTCGAAACATAATAGATATTAAACATTCAAAGTTATATCAACAGTGAATCGACTTGGGAGCAAAATAATATACATATTTTAATATTGAAGGTTCCTTTACTGGCTGAATAAAGAAACAGTAGCCTATTATTGTTTACAATCCAAGGTTAGGCCCGGGGCTGTTGGAATGACCTTGATTGCCTGGTTTCACTTTACCCCAATGGGGAACTTACTTTGCTGATGTCAACCAAAAGCGATGAGCGATGGTTTCTTAAGAAATACTCGTATTATATATGTACGTATAACGTATATGTACGTATTATAAGAGATCAAAGTTTAATAAAGTAAATAACATCGCTCATATTTTAAATTAGAAATTGTTTTTTGTTTGTGTGTGTTGTTTTGTTGTTGTGTTTGAAGGTGGTTCGACTCCGGAGGCACTAGCGCCACATCTATTTCTATCTAATAACAACAGAGTTAAGCGATGCTGTGTTCCGCTTGCGTGGAAGGGCGTGGAAAGAGAAATACTTCTCCGAGGTGTTCCACTTAGTCCTGGCAACGCATGTTACAGGTAGGAATCTAACATTATCTAAGGTTAATAAAGATGTCTGTAGGCGGTAGTAGTAGTAAGAATTTCCAGGTAATCGGGTGTTTTATTATAATACAATACAAGTACAGTAAGAGAGTAATATATCAAGAAAATAACACAAGAACAGTAAGAGAGTATTATTTTATACTACGGAAATATCAATTGTTTGTGAATAACTCTTTGATGGTGACTCATTGATGGTGAAGCCCGTTCCTTACTGTTAGCACGTGCTGTGTCCCGATTGTAACGATAGGGAGTCTTTATGGTTCCCATGGGGAGTGTGGTAATGAAATAGACCAATGGAAGTATTGTATGAATCATTTGCAGGTACTATTATTTTTAAACAAAAAAATGTAACTACAAATTTAAACATTAAATATTGTATTGTTTCTACTATTATTCAAATTCATTATACTAGCAATCATGAAGTAAGTAAGTTAGTCCTCAATTGATAATTTTTGTTATTAGATAGATGTGGCCAATGGGTAGCTGCTCTCTAAAAAATAAGACGAGCTGACAAATTATAAAAGATGACAGATCCAGTATGGTTTGACGAGGTACAGTCATACGTATTTCTGACGTGCAAAACAGTTTTGTGTTTCGCGGAAAGCTGTAGATGCCGGCTGACTCACATTTATGCGACCATATTAGTTTTTAATAGTGACAACGATTCCGTGACTGCTTCAGATCGAATGTTATTCTATACAGAGGTAGTTACAGGTGTCCAGGGGTAGCAGTAACAACTTTTCCATAAGGCAGATAGCATCCTAGCATGGTACCTACTTTAATCTCATAAAAAAGTGTTATTTGCAAACACGTATGATTCTATTGCGTCTCCTGAATTAGAGATACCCATACTTAACACCGGTCACATCTACCAATACACCTTTAGCGATGGACTCTGACCTAAGTCCCTCTCGGTTTCATACGAGACCTGTGCCCAGCAGTGGGACCGTAATGAGTAAACAAACTTAGCATCAGCAAGATACTAAAGGGAGGATCGCGCACAGAGGGTTCAATCACCCCTACAATTTTATATTCTCCGAGTGATAATTTATAGCTGGTAAAAGTGATGAATGGGGTTTTCTGCCTGATTCATCAATTACCCATTATGGGCTGGGTCTGGCCTAAGGGCGGTCGCGTGGGTGTTTATTAATAGACGTGTTTATCGGAATACGGTGAGTAATGAGAAGATTATAGAATAAACTGCCTTGTTAGTAATTTTGCATATATGTGAATTTTTAAAGTAGTAAAATTCTTTGTAAAGCAGTGAGGCTAATGCTCGGAACTCGGCCTCTGAATCGAAGTATCGTAGGTTCCAATCCAGTACACGAAAATCTGATCTTTAAATAAAAATAATCAAATGTTAAGTTTGCCAATCGGCAGTTGGTCTGCGCAGTGGACCACCTAATCCAATGACATAATTCCTAATTAATGACAATTTTATACTCGTAATATAGGAGTAGCAGATGAGCACTTAACACTGGTGTATTGTATCGTCGGAATCAAACCACAGAGGGTTTTACCACCTTTAAATCTATGGTGTGTCTAAGGCTAAAATTAAATAAATACAAGATTCATATTAAAAGGATTATGTAACCTTAAAATTTCTTACGATAACGTTAATAACGAACTAAGTGGCGTCACTCAGAAACTGTGCTAAAACAAATAATGAACGCGGTGTAGGGATGCTGTGTAGGGATATCTGTTAAGTAATTCATCCTTTGAAGTTGCCTTGAAATTCGCAGCAAGGTCATCTTTATAATTAACACGAGAAGCCTTGTATGAGCTGGTATTAACAGATATAACGAGCAAACAATGTTTATATCTACAGATTTATCTTTTTGGTTATATTTTTCGTCAACCCGTTATTGTCCCACTACTGGCCATGGGCCCCAAAGTGACAGCCGCGCAAATACGAATTGATAGACTTCACATATTACTTGCTTGCAACAGATCCTGAAATTTTTCGGTCACGTGGCACGACGAGACCCAGACAACTTAGAAAAGTTGATAGTCGTTGGTCAAGTGGCTGGAAAACGTTGCAGAGGGAGATCACCAACCCGTTGGACAGATGTTGTCAAGAAAACCAGCAATACCACAGTCCATGGAAATAGCACAGAATCGCACTATATGGAAGAACCATAATAGACAAGGCTGTTCTTGATGGTCACGACCCTCAGTCATGAGGAATCAACTAAGACGACGACGACGAGACTTCACATATTTTAAAATTTCTTAAGTCTCACATAGAGTCTTGGTATGGAAGGGTGAATATAGAGATCATTTTTTATTTATTATAGCACTGATCTTTTAAAGGAAAGAAGTTAAATAAAGAAGAAATCAAACAGAGGAAAACACGACTAAACAGATATAAAAACAAACAAATATACTACTCGGGCATATATGTAATTTTACGGGATTTCTTCTAAATGTACTTAAAAATTAATCAAGGTTTAAACGACCGGAAATTTTATTAATTTATGAAACGATTTTGACGAAACACGGCTAATACAAAGTTAAGAATGTATGTCCATGTAAATCAGCCCAAAAAATTAAATTATACAAAGATGCAAATTGCAAAACTGTTCAATCTTATCCCAAATTCGACAAAATTGCTAAACATCTAGTTAAAGCAAAGTTTGTTTATCGAGGGATTATAACAAAATTAAATCTGTTATACGCAACAAGTCTTGTTAATCAAAATCAACCTGTAATTTCCTAAACCACTCCATCAATATTTGACGAGAAAAAATTGAATCGAACTAAAATTACGTTCGTACCAATCGATCAAAAAAATATTCATCCTGTCGGGTCATGGGAACGAAAAAAAGGAAAAAATAAGGCTTGAAACACGAGGAGCGGAAGTGACGGGCGGATGTGAGCACCGCAGGCTCGGTACAGCCTTTCTTGAACTGATGGATTTAGTAATAACGCACGGAATACACAATTGAAGGTCTGACTGACCCATTCATATGCAAAAATAGCCTATAGGTACGACAGTTCCGCGCCACTTTTGTTCTCAAACAAGATTTAAAGATTTATGAAGTTGTAGCTGCAGTAGCCTTCTCCCGCGGCGTCGCTTGAATTCACTAATTGTTTAAGTGAATTTGTTTAATTGTTGTTGTTTATTGAATTTAAAGTATTAAGTTATCTAATTCAGTATACCAAAATTCCTAATTAACTTTTAAGAGTTACGAAATAGGGCATTAAAAGCAATACATATGCGGTTCTGAATTTCACTACACTTTTTAAATTTCTATTTTTATTTTTTATTTTAATATCTTTTTAATTCTTTTTAAATTTCTCTAATATTATTAAATGTATGTATGTACTTACAAATATTTTCAGATAAGGCCTTCAGTAAAGTTCTACCCAATACGTCCCACACACATCCTACCTTATTTATTATTTTTATTTACGAAGTGATTTTATATCAAATTATTTATATCAAATGAAAGGTGGTCAGACAGAGAGAGATAGTTTGATTCTTGTAAATTCGATTGTGTAGGAAGGTGTCGGTACAAGGTAGATAACATGTAAACGTGTAACATCCTAAATGGGTGTCGTTGTCGAGCGACACACGTACCCTTGTAGAGGCCGGGCTTTGTGACACAGACACCCAATATACGTAACCATGGGTAGGCCTCTTCCTAATATAATCGTAAGGATAACCTATGCTTCACTGCAAGTTGGTTCTTTGTGGAATAGCAATCACTACTTATAATCTTGAGTTGTCAATAGCATTTAGTAATACATTTAAGTTGGCATGGCAGAGGCTACTATTTATATACCTAACAATTTCTACGTATACAACCTGTACTAAGCCAAAATTTTGCAGGTCTGTCCTGCAGGTGAAACTTTAAAGTTAAACAACAACTCAGTCAAATGTAAACGGGCCTCGTATATATCATGTTGTAGAACACTCCGTGTTTGTACATATTGCAAACCTTACTAATATTATAAATCCGAAAGTAACTCTGTCTGTCTGTTTGTCTCTTCTTCACGCCTAAAACACAGAACCGATTTTAATGAAATTTTGTACAAAGATAGTCTGAGACCCGAGAAAGGACATAGGATAGTTTTTATCCCGGAAATCCCACGGGAACTAGGAATGGCGATCTAAGATCGATTAATCAGAAAATCGATCTTTAGGACCGAAAAAATCGATATTAATAAGGATTGAATCGTAAACTATGCATTTTAAAAAGTGATGATCTTTAGCAAAGTTGTTGTCCATGAGACCACAAATTTTCACCAGATGGCGACACTGTATTCCAATGAAGGTACGAATTTTCAGTTTTATGTATGTTAGTATGTCATATTATTTTCTTTTAAACGCAAAGAGTAGGTTTATATAATTAAATTTAGTAACTAATTAGTACGTACCGTCAGCGCCATGTGCTTCTTCATCATCATCAACCCATTACTGTCCCACTGCTGGGCACGGGTCTCCTCACAGAATGAGAAGGATTAGGCCATAGTCCACCGCGCTGGCCAAGTGCGTGTTGGTAGACTTCACATACCTTTGAGATTTTTTTTTTAATCTCGCAGGTATGCAGGTTTCCTCACGATGTTTTCCTTCACCGTTTTTAAACAAGTGACAATTAATTTCTATACGCTAAATCTCTAAGTGTACTTAGAGTTGTTAAAATTTCATACTCAGGGTAATAGCGCATTTGTAAGACTTTAAATCGAAATCTTCTTCTATTAGACATTACAAATGTCCATGACCAGTAATTACTTTTCTGGTATTGACGTCTATCTCATTAAAACAAACAGTTCTGTCTAGAACATATTGAATTCAATGAAGCCTACAAGATAATTATCTTTCTAGACATAGGTAATTTATATTTTATTTTTGAGAGAAGACAAGACATTTTCAAGGTGGTAGAACCCTTTGTGGTTCGACTCTGGCGACACCACCGTTACACCTATTTCTGCTTAATAACTGATTTGATATCTATAGTAAGGGAGAGATACTTTTCCGAGGCGTATTAGCTTCCTTAGGGATAGCAACATATCTGTGGTTGACGTCAAATAGGAATATTTAATCCTATCTGGGATTGGTAACAGATTTCCATGGGCAACAGTCACTTACCATCACGTGGACTGCTTGCTCGTCTGCTATATTATACATAAAAAAATACCAAATCACGACATTGACCCTTCAGATGAACTTCAACCCTTAAAGTTAACTGACCGGTCATCTCTAAAAGATTACCATTGTAAATTTTAACTAAAGTTTTAAACTTCAAAGCTTAAGATAAACGCTCTAGGCGTTCGTTGTACAAACAGCCCATAGGTATAATTTAATTTCGCATTTGACTCTACGAAAAGGACTCCTATACTATCAAATCTTTTAGATAATTATTTATCTTTGTGTCTGTGAATCTACTGGCAACTTAGTTCATATTGTAATTTTGGCATTAGTCTAAAACTGGGGATCAAAATTCTGAATTATTTATTAATTAAGTATTATTGTAAGGAATTAATCGAGAAGTTTGACCTTTTCTTTCTTTCTTTCTTTCAATATTGGAGTTGCACACGAGCTTGTAATCCACCAATGGTGTTGACAGCCTATGGACATCTGCAACCAACTTCATATAGAACAAGATCTACCTAAATCCGATGACAGATGCGTTGCCACTTCTATGACTAAAATGGTAGCCACGTATATAACTCAGCCCATGTTAATATGGTGAATGTTAACTTTATAGACGACAAAATATATTGTATCGACACGTTACTTATGTGGCTCACGTCAAGTATATCTAATCCTATCTGGGATTGATTAGAGATGTACATGGGCGGCAGTAGCCACTTACCATCAGGCATGCATGCTAGTCCTCTACTAAAATTGAAAACTATTGCAAAAAAATCTTTATTTTACAACAAATGATATTAAATATGTAAAATTAATAAAAATAACAGTGCATCACCCGCACAGATAACTTAGCCCCTATTGTTGCACCTGCGTTAAAAATAGATCACATCCCGACGGAAACTTTAGAAAAACGTGTGATCGTGCTCGAGTGGCAACACGACTCGATAGGATGAGACAGATGCGACTACCTATAAAGTGGCTATTAACGTACACAAACTTATTGGACACTTCCGTAACTAGTAACTTCACGAAAACCACCCTTGTTTGGTACTAATAAAAGCTGTCGGTACCAGCATGAATACGGTTGTGTGTTTGTAAAAATATAGTGTCAAGTTACAGGCAACATCCTGCGAGACGAGGCCTCCTGCCTCTTTGAAACAATACTTGATCCGTACGACAGAAATTAAGCATAATAATAAGCTATAAGATTAATCATCACTTTTATGGAACGGGTATTCAGTTCATCTGTTAAATTGTTATTGAAATCAATGGTTAACCTACACTATATTGGTAATCGTGTGAGATAGTTTTTACCATAGAGATGTGTCAGATTGGAGAACTGAGGCTGGGACTGTTCTAGAATTGTACATAAATAATTAAAGTAAACGAACGTACCATTGTTGTAGCTATCACGGAGCGACATAGTTTTTTAAAGATTAGAAGATATCCAAATGATGGGTTTAGATACCTACTTGTTTCTTTGTTTATGTTGCTACCCGTAAGAAATAAGTAGGAATGTCTTGTCTGCCTTATTCTTTATTCATGTATCTTTTTTAGAAAGTAATTATCAACTCAATTATTCGTGATATAGGTACGAGTATACCACAAAACTAGAAACAATAAACAAACTATTGCACGCAATCTGGTTTGCGTAGTATTAAAACTACTCGCGAGATTTTCTAAAATAAAAAGAATCTTTAGTGTAAGTATATCAATCTATTCAATTTTTGTCTACTAAACATCGAAAATTATAAATGTTTAGTAGACAAATCTCGATCTTTAGGACAGCACTCATATATTTGATATGTTGCATTTTTAATCGTGTAGTATACAAGTTGTACACCGAATCTATTATTTTACGATTTTATTATAATCGATACATACATAGGGAGATAGCCGATAGATATTAGTTTCGTCAAATCTATATGTTTAGCAGTTGCTTGCATCACAAATTTACATATCCATGTAATGCCTGCAACAGCCCCATAAGCTCCATTGTACATCACTTTAATTACCGCGGCTTAGCTCTGCGGATACCGGCCTGATTAGTTTTATTACACTAATATGTTTATGTACTTCATGAAAACAAATAAATTCTACGTACATTGAATTGTTTGCTGAATACTTAAGTGGAATAGATAAGTGAAAAGGCATTAACAAGTTCGTTTCGTCTTTATAAGGGTTGGCTGTCAGTGTACCTACTACAAACTACAACTACAAACGACAAATGCTTTCTACATTCACAGCCCCACACAAGGATTCCCTGTGTTGTGGGTGCCATGGACACACACATGGACGAATACACAAACAACCAGACCCAGAAACAGAAATCTAAATTCATCATTTAGATATCTGTCTGGCCGGGGATCGAACCCGGGACCCTTTGCGCGTCAGACCGGTATGATGGCCGCTCTGCCACGCGGGTCGTCGTACCTACTGTCTACAATTAAGAGCAAAAGTATTACTGAATCCTTAGCGTGGTGGAGATGATGCTGTCATAGTCTACAATTCTGGTAGTTCTACATATTATAAATTTAGACGGCTATAGTAAATTGTAATACATAGTTCGCATATCTTTACTTTCGCATTTTCATGTAATTTTGCTCAGGATTTTTTAAATTGTACCGAAAAATCTTAATTTTCAATTCAAACCTGAATCTCTAGCATGAAATATTATATATTGTTACTAATATATAATATTCAGTAAGTGCTTACTATACAATGTAGTCAAAATATGAGCATAATTTACCCAAGAATATCCCGAAGTATTCACTTCAGGCTTTTAAGTTTCCACCTCGAACATAAGAGTCTTTAGCTAATTCGACACCGCTACTGAATTTTCACGAATAATTAGTTATACCTACAGAGCAAGGACCTTTCGCAGGGAAGGGCTACAGTCATTACCCTATTTCGACGATGACAAGTATTTATCATAGCTTAGAAGTTAGAGCCTGTCGGGCCGGCCACTTAAAATAATTAGTTCAATTTCAAACCTTTCTCTGATTTCACAATTTGAACATTTGCGTAACAGCGGCATTACTTGTAGTAATAATTGTGGGTCTAAGTGTACGCTAAGGTTTACATTGTTATTTGTTCAAGTTTTGTATAAGAGGTCTAAACAAATGGGTCCAAATATTGCTCTATAACACTTAGTAAAAAATAAATATCATTTCTTTAATACGTTTTATTACGGACATGTACGTATGCAATTGCATGTTTGCTTGTTCAAACATCACTTTTTATAATATAGGAGTAGCAGACGAGCATGTAGTCCACTTAATGGTAAGTGATTACTGCCGCCCATGGACATATGTAATCAACTCCAGATAGGATTAGATATTTCTACCTGAGGTCGGCCACAGATGCGCCTCTACCCCTAAGGTTAAGTTGGAACGCGTCGGAAAAGTATGTCTCACACTTAACACTTAGCGCTTAACACTGCTGTTATGAGACAGAAATAGGTGTGGCGGTGGTGCCGTCGGAGTCGAACCACAAAGGGTGCTACCACTTTTAAATCGTAGACCACTCGTGGACCATTTATTTTATAAAATCAAACACTACAACTGTAAAAGTCAAAAGCATTTCAATCGAATCAATGGGCCATTGGTGCAATATTTATTCAGCTGATTGAATGGCCTTAAAGTGAAACACCAATCCGTTATATGTTCCACTTCCACGATACCTGTACATCGAAAAATACGTAAAAAATACCTTAAAATGATTGTGAAAACTATATTGATGCAGTTACTTGCTGTACGGTTGCGTTACGACAAATGCTCCAATTTTTCCTATCAAAGATTGAAATTTGTCAATTTCTGCCTTCTAAAATTAAAACCCATTCTACACTCACAAACCTACACTAGGATTTCCTACATCGTGGGTGTTATAGATACACACAGAGACAAACACATAAATACCCAGACCCAGAAACCTAAATTCATCATTTAGATATCTGTGTGGCCGGGGATCGAACCCGGGCCTTCTGCAAATTAGACCGGTATGGTGACCGCTCCGCCACGCGGTTATAGAAATTGTCAAAAATTTATTGTTAAATTGGACAGATTGGTTTTTAATAACAGTACCCTTACCAGGAGTTTTTACGTTTCGACAAATATGACTGTTTTGGTATTTGTTTACGTATTTGCCCATACAAATTCCAATCAGCGCCCCTAGCGGATTGTGTCAGAACTAGGAAATCGTATGGGCCAATACGTAAACAAATACCAAAACAGCATATTTGTCGAAACTTAAAAACTCCTCTGGTAAGGGTACAGGCGTCAATAACATTCACATTGATAGTAAAAGATTGATAGTAAAAAGATTGATAGTAAAAAGATTGATAGTAAAAGAGAGGAGAGAAAGAAGAAACATTATTCTAATAAAGTGAGGGTTCCAACTCAGTAACTAAGGGTGCGGAGGACTTCGCTCCAGGTCCTTAGGCCTAGGGCCTTCAATTCTCTACAAGTCCTGTTTAATTAAACCTCAAACAAGGTCACAATTTATTTAGTAAGAGGCACTTTACAGCTTGAAGGCCGTCACATTTGTAATATAGAAAGGTAGATATGGTAGGTAAGGTAAAGATAGGTAAGGTATAAAATTTAGGTATTGTCAAAAATTGGAAAATTAGGAACAATCACGTTTTTAATAATAAATTATTGATCTACTCAATGTTTTAAAATGCTTCAATGTTTTTTCATCATCATCATCATCATCAACCCATTACTGTCCCACTGCTGGGCACGGGTCTCGTCTCAGAATGAGAAGGATTAGGCCATAGTTCACCGCGCTGGCCAAGTGCGTATTGGTAGACTTCACATAAGGTATGTGAATATGTGAAAACTATTTTTTATATTTCCAATGTTTTTTGAAATTGTCAAATCCCGATCTTTAGTAGACAAAATTGTATAGATGGTCTATAGGCGACAGTAGATGAAGATTATATGGATAGATCGTATTGAATCACGTGACTGGCTAGTGAACAGCTCAGCGCAGGCTTAACCGAGTTAGGTCTACGGCGGGTCTACGCTGGCCGTCTGGCTCCAGTCTGGCCCGCGCGGCTGCGTGGGCTGGACGTGCGTGGGCGTCTCGTACACTAGTTTACTACAAAATCTACACTAGAATTAATTATCCTTTTAACTGAATAAATGAAATGGGAATTTATAATTATGATTGAAGGTTTGTGAATGTTTTATAATAGTTTTATATATGTATACGTTGTAGAAAGTTTCAGTAAAGACTATATAAGTTTCATTTACGCAGAGTACACGGGTTCAAGTCCGACTGAATAGATACTGCACGAAAATGTTTATGACAGATTTTTATGGACAGAATAAACCATAAGAAGCTCAAGATATATTAACTTTAAAACTTTGCTTAGAAGTTTCAAACTATTAAAAAAACGTAAATAGCGTCACAATAAGTAATATCGATACCAGTTGGTCTACATTGGTAAAAATGAAGAGAAAACATCAATATCTAATAACCAGTTCAATACAATATAGGCAGCTATTATTACATCCATTTAATTGGACGTAATAATAACAGATAGAGCATTTGTCTACGCACCGGTTAAGTCGGTTAAGCCTACTCATAAAGTTTTAAGGTTTCCTTCCCGTCGCCACGACTTACTGATTCAACTATTCGTTCAATTTACTCATATACATGTAAGCTTATCACATATTATATGAAACATGTCTCTGTTGCACAGGAATATGTATTGTTAAAGTTTAATATGTAATGCAAAGGGGGTAGAGCTCCTAGTAATTGTACTATGGTGGCTACCGTAGGGTTGTTGTAGGGTGACAGTGCTCCTGGCAGGTCTTCTCGTAATGGGTAAGGGTAGATGACATGGATATCCGGATGCAGGTCCGGACCTCCCTTAACACAGGCGAAAGGTATTCAAGACGGTTTTTTTTTCTTCGCTGACACACAATCTTTTAAGATTTTATTAAATATATCGGGTGTAAGTTGTCATCGAGAGGAAAGGCAGAGTCAGGGCCCCGCACAAGCCAGGGCCCAGCTTGCAAATACCTTATCGACTATATTGGTAAGTAATACAATGTGTTCCTAGTTCCTAAAGCCGTAAGCATCTATGTTGGACCTCATGTAGTTCGAATTCGAAAGTTCAAATCTTCAAGAGCGGTAATGACCATTAAAATTCAGGTGTCCCACATGCTACTAATATAGCATAATTATAGTCTGGTTCGAAACTGCTATTTATTTAATTAAATATTGGTATTAAATACGTACAAAGTATTATCAACAAGTAACTTTTGATAGCAATGTGTGTGAGGTCACAAGGTGTGATTTGTGTATGAGGTCACAAGAATCCGAGGTCCATATTCAATATTCAAGGGTTGCAGTGAACCCTTAACTTTATGGATACTGTTTGTGGGGCCGTAAAGTCAACTACTTCCAGGTTTTAGGGCGGCTTCACCAGAATTTGCATTTATTGTAACAATTCAAATTCAAGCATTACATTAGTGAGTGAGGAGTAATGTGTAGAGAGAATTACGAGTACAGTGCGCAAACTGTAATGATATGTTTTGTACCTTTTCAGTGATGAGCACTAGCGGTCCTGAGGGCCCCCAATCCCAGTTGCTAATTCTTCAGACTAAAAAGCAGTGTATATGTAATGTGTCATGAGCTTAAAAATGGTCGCCGGGATATGTTAGTGTAAAAAAGGTCACCCAAATGAAACTATCACTGAAATACTGGGGCCTCCATTCAAATTTCCGGGCCCCTGACGACATTAGTCCACCACTGGTGATGGAACAGAAGATTTTACAGAATATGGTAAATTTTTAAAATTTCTAATTTTGAATTGTTTACATTACAAACGAATGGATCAGTTGTGAAGGCAGTCTTGTAATGTAATGTTTAAAGTCGTATTGAACTGTTATAAGCGAATGCTTCGGTGAGGAAGCGCCTTTAAGTTTCGAGGCAGCGTGTAGGTCCCGTAGACGTAGCGTAGATGCACAGGCGTAAGTTGCAATGTAATATGGTGAAAAATGTGTTTTTGTGCTTAACATTACGGTTTGAATAATGATATCATCAGTGTTAGTGTGAACACCTACTGGTATACTCGTATTTTGACAGTATCAGCAGTACTAAAATTTAAATGTCGTAGTCGTAGACTTATACCCTGTATCGTGTTGGGTGCAATGGTCCGTGGTAAGGCAGACATTTATATATATAACGAATAAGTGGCTGTGTAATTATGTAATTGATTTATTTTTAACTTTATGTGATATACAGTTTTAACTATGCCCAAACTTACTAGTATTCTATTTTGATGTATATTAAAAAGTAAATAATCTCATAAAACCACTTAATGATTAATGACTTTATTACTAGACAATCCTGGGTGAATGTCCAGAAATTTGTAGCAAGTGTAGAAATAGATACATTAAATCATGTCATATTATTATGTTAAACTTTAAATGAAAATGTTCCTCTAAATATTTTAATCTAATAAAACAATTACCTATTTCTCATTTACGTTGGAGCTAAAGAGATGAGAATTCGAATATCAACATTTGTAATTAACCTTTGTTTCTTAGATAATCTTAATTAAAATACATTTCTTAGATCTAAGGTTGTGTGTGTGGGAAAGGAAAAATAAAAGAAATTATTCGAAATTTATAGTTTATATTAGATTTATAATAAGATATGTAGTCTACAAATTTCACAAATTTCACAACGTTATTTGAACCTAAAGCGTCTACCATTTTATTATGAAAATAAAATTATCGAAATCACTGGATCTACGTACGACGGGGGCTGATTTTACGCAACCATTATTTTTTAAAATATAATCTAATAGGCAGTTTTTTATTCTCGCATATCTTTACATGAGTAAGTCAAAAACTAATAACGGTAAAAAAATAAAAAAATATCAATTCATAAAAGCAGCCCCCCGTGAAACCAAACAACGTCGTCCGATACATATACAATATTTATTATCGTTATATTTAACTAGAGTTATACAGAATAATGATTCCTATGAAATATAATTATGCATTTTTTAAATTTATTCAATAATATAATAATAATAATAATACTTAATAAGTATTAATAGTTAATGGTTAGTCAATATCGTTCTACAAACTACTATAGTTTATAATAATAATGAATGAAGTCGTATTATTTCTTTATCATTTATTATTTAAATTTATTATTATTCGATATCATAACCACTAAACGAGCATACGCAGCCTCGGCCCGCGACACGGGCACACGTAATCACAAAAAAACATCGTCAACACATAAAATAATAATTAATCAATAATAATAATCGTACAGATAAAAATCATTCATAAAAACATTACAATAAAAATCTAAACATTAAAACACACTTAAAACAAACATTATATTAATATTATCATAATCATAGTGTGTATTATCATTTAAGCAATAATCGTATAGTCAAAATAATGTGAGCATGGCTTGCGGGGAGCGGCCGGGCGGGCGGGCGGCGGCGCCTACTCCGCACTACCCCGGCATTACCTATCCTTCTGTCCTAGCCCCTATCCCCTATTCTGCTAACTCCTAACTCCTATCAACAACACATTAGCTAGCGGCCGCCGCTCCGCCCTCGCCGCGCGGCCCGCTCCCCGCGCCGCCCGTCCCGTGCCTATTATATTATTACGATATCTTAATACTTTACGCTACTACGTTAGGTAAGCTTTATAAATTTTCGATTTGTCATTTACGCTATTAATAATAATAATAATTATACAACTTTTTTTAAATTTTATGTTTTTTTTCGAAATTCTATCGTAACATACCTCGACTCTCTCTGAGGCGACGAGCGCGGCGGGCGCTCGACGACCTAATAAAAAACGTTCATAATAAGAAAATATATCGTGAGTAACTCTGCCGACTTACGATAGGTACGGCGCGGCGGACGGGCCGTGCCGGCGAGGCGCCGACTTTGGCACCAGGATTTCGATTACGCGACTTATATTTTTTTAATATTTTCGTAACGATTTAAGTAAAAAAGATCGGTCCCGGACGAGGCGGGAGCGGGTGCGGCGCTTCGCGGCGCGGTTTACGATAGGATGCGAATGGCCTGGTGCGCGGGCGCGGCGCACGCGGGGCACGGCGCCGCGCTGGACGCCAGGCGCTGCGCGCACTCCAGGCAGAACAGGTTGTGGCCGCACGGCACCAGCGCCGCCGCCACGCCGCGCTCGCCGCACACGGCGCACGCGCGCGCCGGCGACGCCGCGGGCGACGGACGCGGCGGACCCCACGCCCACACGCCGCCCGCGCCCGGCGACTCGAACGACGGGGACTCGCCCAGGCCCTCGTCGCGCTCCGTCGACGACCAGATGCCCAGCAAGTCGCCGAGACGCGCCGACGAGCCCCCGGACGAGCACGAGCCGGCGGACGAGAACGCGGCCTCCTGCTCGGGGCGCAGGAGCGAAGCTAGTCCGGCGCGGTACAGCTGCGCCAGCGGCTCTCCGTCGGCGGGTGCCGCAGCGGTGCCCGCGCCTGCGCCGCTGGTCGCGCCCGTGCGCAAGGCGATGTGCGCCTCTATCTCCTTGCGCGCCGCTTCCACGCTCTCGGGCAGGCCGGTCACCTCGAACACGGGCTCGCGTTCGCGCGACGGCGTCACGATGTAAGTGTGCGTCGTGTGCTGAATGCGCTTGATGGTGGCGCCCTTTGGGCCCACGACGAGGCCGACCACGCGGTAAGGCACGCGCACCTGCGCGGTGACGTGTCCCGGCGCGCCGGCGGGCGGCGGGGGCGCGGCGCCGCACTTGCGGGACGCTCGGATCTGGGAGAAGTGCTCGGCGGCGGAGAGGATCTCGCGCTTGGCGCGCGCGACGTCTTCTTTGCGACCCGTCACCACGAACACGGGTTCCTCACCGCGCACCGGTGTCTTGATGTAGGTGTTAGTTTTAGCTCGCAGAGCTTTGATCTTGCATCCTGAAACAAGAGATGGAGTAACTTAAAAATCATTCGTCATAAGACTGGTAAGTTTGGATTTGAATTTTACGTGCTGGAATTCATGAGAAAAATATCTTTTCGTAAAGAAGGATACGTGGAGCAAAAGATTGAAGTGATTTAGAGTATAAATTCAGCGAAGAGATCTGGTGCCCAACGCAGGCCTGTTTCAGATCAAAGATCGTGAGTAAGTACTGCGATGTAACCGCTCGTAGCATGATTCGATAGCGAAGTGAAGGCCAACGGACGTACGTTTCGTCTGCGGCGAGGCTGGCAGAGGTCTGTTCGCGCCAGCATGGTCCCAGACGGCCCGCCCCGCGCCCCGCCGGTCGTTGTCATGCGGTTAGTGGAGCGAATACGTCACTCGACGTCTGCTCGTCGCACGCGATATACATGTTTTACTCGTCACAAATGTACCACGTGGTCGATGATATTTTTAACGATTTATTTTTAAAAGTATGTTTATTACGACTTATTGCATGATGTTTATTTACAATATGGATAAAGAGTATAATATGTGGGGAGGTGAAAGTCGTACACGTGTTCCCGGCTCCGCAGATTCCTTCCCGCACTGGTGTATAAGTTAGAAATGCGGCCATCCCGCTCGGGCGACCCCAATGCGGCAAAACATAGCGTGTGGAGTCCTGGCCCGCGACCGAGCACGCCGCGACCCACAATCGATACCACCATTGTTTTATTAAGACGCTTGCAGGACCTAATTTTGATTTTTTTAACAACTTTAATTTTATTAGTATTTTCTATCTCAGATATTAAGTCTGTCATCACTAAACTAATCAAGAACTAGGCGAACTATAACAGCCATCTAAACGTAGATGTGGTGAAACGTAGTGGGTTGAAAAGAATAATATTCTGAAGTAGGGACATATTTCATTGGGACCCATTGTCGTTATAATCCAAAGGCGTATTCCACTGAAACCCCAACTATTCATACTTTCAGTTGCTCCTTCGGGGTAATAAATTCATTTTGCGTGAAAAACACGTATAGCCCGAGCCGTTACAAATGGGAAAAGCCTATATCAAATCGAGGGTAGTTTTGTGAATCACAGGTCAGTGACCCGGAGCGTTAACCTGCTATTAGTCACTTGAAACGATTTTACTTACTTTTCCCACAACATAGAGTTGAAAATTGGGTGCGTTTAACGCACTCGTAGAGGAAAAACAAATCTTTATTTAGTTTGAATCTTAAGTAAAAGTATTAAGGTGTGAAATTGGTCGATCGCATCGGTGATTTTGAAATAATGGATGGGAATTTATGGAGGTGGAAAATGATCGTTTTTCGACATGACTTAGATTAGGCAGAATGTACCCTGGCTGATTAATATGCTGGTTGTTTGCGACGGGGAATAAAGTTTTAAGTATTTTAAGGATCCATTGGCATTTAAATCAAAGAAAACATTTAGTAGAGTCATCATAAGTTCCGTTTTAGTACGGATGGAATGGGTAATACAAATCTAAAGAATCTTTGCGAGAATGGTCTCAACATTCAATTCAATACTTCGTTTCGAGCGTTCGGAAAAGCAAAGGAAATAAAATGAGTATTTTTCAAAATGGTAGTGGTCCATAAAGAAGCTTAAGCCCCCGTTCGGCGCGGCTCGGGCTGGCACCGCGCCAGCTGCACGACTATCTCGACAAATTAACAGCCGCCTTTCGGCACTATTCTGTACGTTTAAATACAGCTTGCAGTATTCCCTCGCAACCCCAATTTGCAAGAACCTGCTAATGCTAACAGATCTCTTGCATATTCCTGTGAGCCTGGTACATATTTGCTTTAGGCTGCATATAGAAGCTAATCTGGTTTAGGCGTATGAATAAAAGCTACAGCGCAATGTAAGCCAAATAAAGAATCGATTTATGAATTCGTGTTGTCCTATGCTACATCACCAACAATTAACTGTATCGCTGCTGGGCACGGGGTTCCTCTAAGAGCGAGGAGTTTAGGCTATAGTTCACCGCACTGGTTAGGCTACTGAAGAATTAGTAGACTTCACACACCCTTGTGAATATTGTTTTTAAACTGTCAGGAGGTTTCTTCACCGTTTACGCAAGTGATATTTTGTAATTTATTGTTTATTTTACTTTCATCCTAGATGAATCTGTAGTATTTTCTGTCAATTGTGTGTACGTTCAATGAATACTTCATTCCTATACCTTATATGTAGTGTTGTTTGCGTACTATTAGCAGATGAGTACAACTGCGAATACAACCATTAAAGCATCAATTCCATTGTAGTTAATTGAACTGTATTTACATAATTGCTTCGGCGTTCAGATCTGCGCCGCTTGACTTCAAAACCTAACTTTAACAAAAGGCAAATGTAGTTTTAGAGGCAACTGAAACCTTTGATCCTGTAATTTGATGCTCGTAATATTGAACTTGCAAAGATTGTCTTAGCTTACTTTATCATGATTACTCACTATATTTTGACTATACTCTAAGTAGATAAGCATTTGATAGTGATGACTTAGTGGTACGAATTTCTGCAACTTAATTTTAGGGTCGCAGGTTTAAATGCATCTCTGACCCTTCCAAGTTGGTACAACGGAAATTTAACTTATAGAAAACATCGTGAGGAATCCTACACTCTTATGGGTTTCCTAATACTATATGTCTATCAGTCCAATAGCATAGTAGATTATGGACTTAACCCTTTCTTATTCTAGACCCTGGATCCAACAATAGGATAACAATTGAACGGCCCTAGAACTTTAAACTAAGGAAACGGTAACAGACCCGCTTTAAATGTTCTACAAATAAGGCTCTGAACGTCTTAGACGAGTGATCCGCGTTCAGGCCTTCATAAACCTCGTGCGGAATGCCTGCAATAAAGACCGGGTAGCTCTATGTAATTCAATTTGTAAGATTTTTAGTTTTATTTCCCGGGAAAAATACGTTCTTGTGAAATATTACTTATTTTAAGAAGAAAGTGCGGGTTGAGATTTTTATACGAAAACTTTTCTTAACCAACGATATAATTTGATGTACTTTTAATTGAAAAATAAGATCATGTTTTATTCTCCGAGAGGGAATAATAATACCGTATTTGCTCCATAACATTTAAAACATCAGGGAGAGAATGTTAGGCCTTAAAACGAAGCTATCCTAAAAGTAAAAGAAAATTTACTGGAGAAGCCGCGAAAAAACCTAGTACTTTATTAACATAAGATTGCCGCTAATAAAATACATTCGCACTAAGAAACATTAGCCTTAATCCAAATAACATTTGACGATCTCTGGCCCTAATTAAATGAAGAGGGATTTACCATTACCGAAATTTAGCCTGTATGTATCCTGTTCCCAATACATGCCCTATCTCGTACACATAACGTACACGCTCAGTACGCTTGATTTATTATTCAAGAGCGCCAGGTCCGCAGATCTAGATAACGCACGCACTATGTGAGCTCCGAATATGCTATATTGCGGTGGTGACATCCACGATCATTAAATTGTACACTATCTATTTACCAGATTGCTCCTTTATATCTCTTTGTAACTATGTATTATATACACTACTTTAAATTACAATTCTAGAAAATTTTCTTACCAAACAAAAACAATTTACAAAACCTAAATATCTGATAGCTCTTTGTGGATTACTAACCGTAAAAGGGCTAGAATAAAAAGCCGCTCGAAGCGATATATTCATTTATCCGGCCCCAAATTAAATCAAAACAGGTTCGTGTTACTCGTAAACTCGCAAAACTCGGTTCCAGTTTAATAATTTTAAACGATATCGAAGCACGTTCGTGTACTTTGTCCTTATAACTTAAATAAGGTTACCTTATTTTTATTTGACATCGTCCCTTCCGATTTCGTAGTATTAAACACATGCTATGTTCTCATTATAATCATCAACCCATTACAGTTCTATTAATAACTTTGGATATCCTTTTAGAATAACCAGGGTTTAGCCCGTCATTCAGTTCGCTGGCCAAGTGCGGATTAGTAGACACTACATGTCTTGTAGTAGACTCTACATGATGTAGTAGACTCTACATGATGAGAACATTATAAGAAATCTAAAGTACGCATGTGTGAGACACAAATCTTTACTATTGGGTTATCAATATTTCAATGTAATATCTGTATTATAGGAAATCTCAAAAAAATATTAAAAGAATGGTATCCATATCCATATCATACTATGTTCAATGTCTACTATTGTCAACTAAATCACTATGATAATTATAATAAAATTGTCTGATATTTTATTACTAAAAATATCATAAAAATACAGTGAGAATAAGGTTAGCGAGATAGAGTTCCGCATTACGTATATAGCTGGTGCTACGCGTCTACGACGTAGCGGACAGTGCACTCTACGCCGTAGCGAACCGGGTCAGCGCTCCCCATCCCCCGCTACGCTCGTAGTACCCAGAGCATTTTTATGATTAACATTTTTTATGACTTTTGTTCAGCTCAAAATCAGTACGATTTTAATAGGATGCCGCAATTTTCAGTTATAGTTGAGAAGCTTTTAATTGCAATTAAAGTGATTGTTAAACAACTATTGCTATAACGATTAAAAATGTTTAAATTATATTTCGTTACAATGGTTTTCAATAGCTAGCATGTAACATTATGTTAGCTAAATTTCTTTAGAAAGTCTAGGCTCTGAATCGAGGTTATTCGAGAGAAATGATGGCTTGACATTGATTTATGGTTGCTTCGCGGTTTGCGCCCCGATGGTAAAGCCCGAAGCTTTAATATATTTAACCGTGTTTATGTAGCTACTATAAACGAAAGTCATTCTCGTAATTTTTATATTAAATTCTTTGTTATATTAGTTTGTACAAGTGTTTGGACTTTGGCTTTAGTTAAGGGTACAAAACTTGCAGTGCTCTGCACTTTATTGCATCGTAAAACTTTCTTATTTACGCAAAGCATTTTACTGTGGACGGCGGTGGGTATATATGTCAATCTCTGTTAGTAAGGTATTTATTACGTATACCTAATTTTTATTTTATATTTTTTATTCATTTTGTACATATTATGAATAGATTGCTATTATATAACTTTTTTAAATTTAAGTAAATGATATTGTGTTAAGACTACTTCGCTTATAGATAGTTTTATTTTTGAAAATTGTAAAAATGTTTTAAAAAACATTGGGTCGACTTTTCGTAAGCGTGATTTTTTAGAACAGTAACAAAACACAGTTTTTAGAACATGGCCAATTTGACAGACAGTGTAATCTGTGCAAACATAGTACGTAACACAGATTTAATGCTGGGACATTGACGAGGGTGGAGAGACTACTTGAGAGGGCACAAATTATCATAATTAACTTGTTTGGGCAACACCTACGTAATGTTGGTTATGACCGCCCCATGACTTAAGAAAATTTACAGCGGTATTGTCATAGCGGGTGTAATTCAGGATCATTGAAATTAATTTTATTAAGATAAACAAAAGATTGTTTTATGATATTAGTATTTTGTTGTAAGTACTTTTAAGTTAAATGAGGGTTCTTTTACATTTTACACAAAAAGCTTTTTTTACAGCTATAGATCGTGTCATACGCATGCCGTGGCAGTCAAAAAGTATTCTTACAATGTGTATTGAGTGATTTATACTTACCGTAATACAACCGCGTGTGCCTGCATAATATTATTAAAATATGTGACTTTGCCTGTCACGGACCGTGACTGACACGTATAATGTCTGTAGATACTAAGGAGGCCTAAACATGAGTCGCGACAAATTAATCTAATGCTGGTTTGATAAGGTGCAGTATATTACAGTCTGCCTATTTATGTAGGCCCATTTTGGGTTGTTCCAATTAACTAGAAGCAACTGATCAAGTATACTTGCTTTGCCAATAGGCCGCAGTATCTAAAACAGCAGGTATTACATAAGAAATGTAAATGTAAATCCCAAAATACAAAAACGGGAGAAGCGAATATTGCAATAAATAAACCACATGTACGTGAATATTTGCGGGAAGTTAAATACATAAGCTTCCTGAAACCGAAAGAAATTCGTAATCCGCTTGCCATTTTGAATATTCTGTGTGGTTATTTTCCAACGTGAACGTATAAATACGTGAACACGCGTACATTGCTGAAGCTATCAAAGTAAAAAAAATATTGAAATTGTTATTTTTGAAATTGGAAAACATTTTGTCCTGAAGTTTTGTTTGTCCTTAAAAGTTTGGCTATTTTATATCAATCCTTCTTGAGTCAATGCCAAAGAACCGTGACGGCGTAAATAATTTCAGTTACAGAAATTAAAGTACCAAGAGACTAACATAACGCCAGAGTGATCGATACCTGTCTGCGCCTACTTTACCCAGATCCCAAAGCGCTAATAACGACGAGCCGCCTCCAAATAAGACTTATTTTTTGTGTAAACATATTTAAATTAAATATGTAAATTTTGCGTATTCTCAATTAAGAGGCAGCAGGTAAAGTACCTCTTCCTTTGATTAGAACTTGCTATTTCAAATATCTTGTCAGTCACGCTGAAACATTCCATTTACGAGGGCTCTCTGATGTGTAGGCAAGTATTCAACCGTGTCATTTACGATCATACTATACCGCATGAATAATTTTTTTATGGTAATTTTGGACCTTCCGAGAGACCAAGTATCTTAAGCATAGAGGAAGATATTTTTATACGTCCATATACGCCCTGATAACTTTTGCTGATGACACTACATTTTCCCTAAGCCATACTTTTCTTTCCGGAACGAACAATTGATAGCGGTTCTCGTAGCGAAAGAAATTCTCAAAGATAAATTACGTTAACGTCTATGATGTAGGAAAAGCTAGGCACAAGTACCAGGAGAACACAAATCAGAGGACGTCACCATAACAACGGCGGCGGCCTGGCTGGGGTGGCCAACCTCGATCCCCCCGCGAAAGGCAAGCTGTTTTCCCGCGCACCCTACACTACAGCTGTTTCCCTATACAATGCTATAGGCGCTTCCTGCCCATAATGGAAGCCTGCGAACGCGTTTTCATCTATTCTGCCTTCTCAATGCTTTGTTGGATCGAATGTATTTTTTATTCCAACCGTGATATGCTTTCGCTGGGAATTAACAACATTGCGTATATTTTTGATAAATGTTCAGGTTTTTATGGGTAAACGGTATAATGATAATGTTGACCATTATTTTATCGGAACGTGAAAAATGGTTTCAGTGTAATGATTTTGGGAGTGTGCCAACAGTGACGCGGCCCGCGTTGTCAAATGACCGCACTCTAGAAACTTTAACCGAGATGAACTCGATATTGGAATCCGACTGAGAACTGTCACAATCTTCATAACAACAAATATTTTAAATAAAGTTTACAAGATCAAAAGTGCTATCAAAGTAAAATATTGTTAATTGACTATCCCACTGTTGGGTAAGGGTCACCTCTCTGAGTAGGGTGTCCACCACGCAATTTTTTTAAGGACTCTCAGGCAGGTTTCCTTACGATGGTATCCTTCAACGCTCAAATAATAGTACATAACGTTAAAAAATCAAAAGTGCTTGTCTGGGATTCGAACTGCGTCCCATACGATTGAGAAGTCTAGTTTCTAATCACTAGGCTATCACAAAAATATTTTTATACATAAATATAACATTTATTCAATAATTATTGTAATTAAATCGGTGCAACAGGAAATTCTAATCGTCCTATTTATAATTTTAAGAACAAAACATAACGAGCACTTTCTCACGCGAACTAGAAAAGTTAATTCGAGCGTCTTGAGCGGAGGGAAGTGTCGCATGCGGTAGAGTTTCCTCGACGCGTGTGTAGGCAGCGCGGGGCGGGCGCGGCGCCGCAGGGGCGCGTGGTGTCGCACCCCCGATCGATACCGGTCAACGACCCCGCCGGCGGCCGCGACCGGTGCATTGGCAACCCCTGGCGGCCACTCGCGATCGCGAATAACCCACATTCGCTTCCCGCTCGCTAATTACGCACGCGGTGCGATGAAATATGCATTGTTTGGATTCGGGTCACGTCTGCCGCGGATTTAAAAACGATAGCTAATGTTTATTGTTTTGGACGTCGAACCGTAGGTGCGTATCTGAATATGCCCCTGTTTAATTAAATTAACGAGTAAGGATAAGTTTGAACAAGTAAAATAATTCTCGGCCTCAAACTTTTCTCATCGCTTTTAAGTACAGAACTTCTGTTCAGTTGTAACCAACTAAATATTAAAGCGCTAATATGGTAGGTATAAAAATGTTTAAACCATAACTTTTGTTTTTAGAATAAAAATTGAAAGCTAAACTGCGTCCATAAAGTAAAAGATGTGAATTATCACCATCATTTAATTTTAATGAAAACGGTGAGCATTAAGGGCAGGTGCGGTAATTTGGCGGGAAAGAAAATGTCGTTTTTCCTGGTGTTTTCATTCGGCCATTGCACTCGGCTTACGTAACACCAGGGGTACAGAGGTAACGAGGAGTAGGTGCGGCACGTCCGCAAGGCCGTAAGCGCCAGGTGCGTGACACGCGGTTCCGACCTTATCACAATAAACATAAGCTTTTATTTCAAGGACTCGTGGGTAGCATTAATACGTTGAGGAATGATTAATGGTATCTTAGTCTGTGAGGGGATTTAAGGGTGCGGCGAGGGACGAGGCGGGGTTAATCGAACTGAAATTGGCTACGTTCAACGTCCCTCTGACATTTGTTTCAAACAACAATTTGTCAAACGTAACCTAGACGTACTCAGAAGGCAGTCTAGTATGTTGATTTATTCAAATTTCATCACTAATTTGAATGTAAGATTTATTGAAAACATCCAATTCACGAGCGAAGTATCTCCGTACCGAATGTGGAGCGGCAAATGTTCCCCAACTAAAACTTTGTAACTCCAAGCTAATAGCGATCTTGAACTCGATGCAACTCGGTCGGAATTTTAATGGCTTAGACGCAGCGGATACAACTTAGCACTCGAGTAGTGTGTATCAACAGTGTCGAGAACATTTGAAGTAATTAGAGACCTTGTTTCGAAAGCACTAAACGTTAATTTCGTTTATGGGCTAGCAACGACTTGATACTTTGCGCGGGCAGCAAATTGACACGTGGCGAGGGTGGCGTAGGTGCGAGAGAGAGGGTTGCAGGTCATCTCACTCTGATCGCCCGAGATAGACATGTTTCCTTTCCGACGAAAGAGAAATGGTAAGACGAGTCAGTTATTTCGGTATCAGTTGTCCTTTTTGAGGCGTTTCTTGCTATCTTGTGTCGCAAAGCATTGGCGCTGTTTATAGCCGATCAAGTTCATTAGGGCGAACACGGTCTACTTGAATTTATTAAATTTGCAAATTAACTTTACGTAAAAATATACGATAAGTTGTTTCTAGACGCCGATACTTTCTTTAAAGTGCTTTCTGTAATATATTAAGGAAATACGCGACAACACGAGTAAGTAAAACTGAATGTCCGCAGTAAGAAATCATGGATTAGATGCTTAGCCTGTGCAAAAGATAAACATCTGTTTTCGTCTAGACATTTATCTTAGTATCCATGGCTAAGAAGAAACTTATTAGAAAATATTATTTAATTCGTATCTTTTAGTTGAAACTCCTAGCATTAATTTTATTCGACGAGACATTATTCGACGAGACATTAAAAACATTAACTGATGATTCTTTAGGTACTTATTTGATCATTTGGATTGGGTGGATACTTCTAGCATATTCGTCACTTATTCGTCGTCGACTAAAATGAGAAAGAAAGTTTGCCACAGTATCAAATGTTGAATACCCCAAAACGCAATGGCGTTAGCACTGCGGTAATTTCGGAGCTAATGAACTATGAGTCAGGCGGGACGGTGAAAAACAACAATGTCACACCGTGCTCCACATAGCATGACTCAATGCCACACGAGTGTTAATTTTGCCATGTACGCCATAAGCAGTGTGGTTGTGAAAGAGCGGGCACGCGGGCGGCGACGCGCGCGACGAGATAAGTGGCTGGATTATACTTAGTCTTGGTGATAACTGGGTTGATTTTCGTGAGGTTTACCTGCAAGAGAAAAAATAAATTAGTAATGTTACAATTAAATTTAAAAATTTTAGTTATTTTGGACAAGCTTGAAAGTAAATTATTTCCGATAATAAAGAAAGACAAACATATAAGATACGCGCGAAAAACATAAACTTCCTTGGCAGTCGGATAAAAACGAATTATTTTTTTCATTTCTAGTTATTATAACAATGTGTTTATAATCAATACCTTGAATGATAATCAATATGGATGTAACTACTATGATAAAGTAAAATAAATGAAATATTTAAAATATCTCAAATCTAATCAGAAAAATCACCCTCTAGACGCTCTTCAGACTAAGACAAATCACTACAAATTCGGACACACGTCAACCCTAATTAGAGCTAAAACAAATCTGGTACATCTCATAAAATTGCACTCACTACTTAAAGAACAGAAACCACGAAACAGGCTATGAAATATATAATAATAATTAGCCACATTAATAAAATAAAACAAACAAGACTGATGTGATTAAGATACGTGAATAAAACCATTAAAGAGTTGAAAGATTGATTGGCAAAGATAACGAATGGCGGAGAGAACTACCTGAATATGGGCGGAGTTGTTAATTTATTACGAGTGAACTCGTATTAGTATTAAATCGATGGCCAGCCGCCGAAGGTCGACAGTACAAAAACTGCCGAACGGCGCCTGGGAATACGTGTGATCGGGGCCGTTTATAACCACTCCGATTCTGGTCAAACAGATTCGGTACGGTTCACAAGACACTATTATTATCAGTCAAACTACTACCAGATGTCTCTAGATCTAAATATTCGTAAAAACTACAAATAAGAGACATACAAATTAAAATAAATAAAGATATAAATAATTAACAACGACTCATTCCTGAACATAAATAATAATAACAAATACAGATTGAAATGAAAACAATTTCGTTTAACTAACAGACCAAAAGTTTTTAATATAACATGAAAAGATTTTTCAATATTCTACAACACATATTGATACTTGGAAAACCCACTGTAAAACTATCTAGTTTGCCATTTAGTTTCAAAACAACTTGTGTATGAACGCACCCGCCAGTTAGTACAAGATATCGCCCGTCATACCGCGTTAAGAGTGAACACCTCGTAAAAGATATGGGATTTCTTCCATGGAAATGTTCAAAGCTGAGCTTAAGTATGATAACATCTATTTCGGAATCGAGTGTGACGAAGATACCTGCAAGCTGATCTTTTAAAAAATCAGTATAGATATGAATTATTTTATCTAAATATATAAAAATGAATGTTTGTCAGTATGTTCTCTATAGAATCGTAAACTAAGCATTTGATCATGTGATGATCTTCAGCAAATTTGTTGTGCATGAGCCCACGAAGATTTCTGAGTTGGTACCACCAATTTTCGACAGATGGCGCCACTGTCATTCCAATGAAGGTACAAACTTTCAGTTCCATATATATTATGTTACTTTTTAAATTGCGGGCGAAGCCGGGGCACCATAAGTGTGTTTTAAAAATCATATCACTGTTTCAATGCGAGCCTGTCGCGTCGACTTATGATTTTGCAGAAGACGTAGGATCGGGTTCATGGAGATTCAAGACTAATAATGAGAAAAGGTCGAAGAAGTCGACATCATCAGATATGAACTGGAGTCTTTGATGGGAATGATGAGGCGATAAACACGTGGTATCTTTGTAAGCAATTTTGTATTGTGCTTACTTTAGCGAGTGGTTCTGCTTGTTTATACGGGAAAGCTACCAAACGGGATTAACTATTATGTTCGTAGTAAGTTACTACTATTATAGAATGAACATACTTGCGCCATCTTTATTTAAGTTCAATAAGTATAATAATAATATTGTGATCGTAGAACCTTTCAGTACCCCAATGGTGGAACTTGTAAAACGATAGATTCCTACGAAGACATCTTTTATATTTTATTAAAGTAAACTATTATACCAACGCCATCTATCGGCAACAAGTGAAAACACACTAACTAAAAGCAATCGTTGTGTCAAAATTGTCTTTTTATTACGATTTTTTTACATTCCAGATATCACTATATCTCCGGTTGCGTTCCTTTGGAGATCCCGGAGTCCTCTACGCAGCGCCGAGGACGGCCACCGAGGGGTTTTAATGCGGTAAGAGTCCCATAACCCTGTGTCGCTCCCACTGCATCGGGTACCTTCTGAAGGTTTACCCCTCGTGAACAAAAAAAGAAAAAAAAGATATCACTATATGACGGTGTAGTGGTGATGACGTCACGTTGATAGTTTCGGTGGGCGGTGGTCAGGGCTGCGCGCGCGGCTCTTGACCGTTACGTGGATTTTACGAGATGCTATGTGACATACTTAATACTATTATCTAATACTAGTTTCACGGTATCAAGGTTAGTTAAAACCGGATTTTCGCTACGTTTTTATCGATGATTAATATAAGCTTTTGTCACAATTTAAACATTGTCGTATTAATTTTTTCTAACACATTCACGATTCTTTAGTTTGTGTGTAACGTCTTTTTTATTAACAATATGAATGGTAACGGTCAGATTAATTGAAGCATCATTAATATTATTTATCAATATTGTGATCACAGTAAAGTTTTTTGTGTATTTTACTTTAAAATATCATACATATTTATCAATATATCAAAGTTTTGTCTTAAACGAATAGCTTACGTACAAATAGTCATTGATACGTTTCATAGTTCATATACATTTAAAAACATTAGATATGATTTCATCGCGTTGTGGTAGTTTCCGACACGCAAATAATTAAAAAAAAATCAGAGGTGCATAGCTGGGATTTGAATCCGGGATCACTACTGTAAGAGGCCGAAAAGGTGGACTAGTTTCATATATTCCTAACCTACAATAATATTTGATACGATGTTGACACAATTCTGTACTGAATTAATTAGGAATGATAGATTACCACTTTAAAAGATGACAGATGATAAGTGACGACAGTAAGTGGTATACAAATGGTATAAATTAAATATTTTTGTTATATATTATTATGCAAATGTATGCACTCAGGGTTAATTGGTACAAAAAAGTCACTCGTCCTTTGCAGAATCGTTTTAAAGTAATCTAAATAAAGAAAAATAAAATCATAATTTATGTTTGTTTGTATAGACGAATTTATACAATGTATGGAAGGTGGTAGAACCCTCTGTGATTCGACACCGGCACCACCACCGCCACACCTATTTCTGCCTAATAACAGCAGTGTTAAACACTGCTGTGTTCGGGTTTGAAGGCTGTGGTAAGGGCGACATACTTATCTGAGGCGTATTTGTAGGAGACCTCAGGTAGGAATCTAATCTTATCTGGGGTTGATTACAGATGTACATGGGCGGCAGTAGCCACTTTTCATCAGGTGAACCGCATGTTCGTCTATTACACTTATATAATAAAAAAATGAATTACAACTAAAGTAATTTTCAAGTACATTACAATTTTTAACACAGGAAAGTTATGAAGAAAGCTGTACCAAAGTCAACACTTTATCATGGTCTGTTGGGTTTTGTCCACGACCGGCATCGTTCCCTATGGTCCCCTCTACCACATTAACATTACCATCGGAGCATCACATCTTGACACTACTCTTTATAAACTTAATGGTCAATACCGTACTTTACTTCAATAGACTCGAGTATAGTAATCAAGTTTTTTTTGTTTATGTTGTCGGTCTTGATAATGTAGTCAATGATATTAATTTCATAATTTATGACTTTATTTTATGGATTTAAAGATATCAATTATCAGTCCAAAACAGACTCGGAGCCACCAGGTTGCCATAAATGCATTGCTATCACTTATGACGTTGCAACGACTGGGGCGTTGCAATGTCATAAGCTGCTATTATTAACTCAAAAATACCTATAGTGTACCATCTTCAAAATTGGGTATATTTAAGCATGTTTGTGAGTCTATTGTACCTACTAAGAAAAGGGATTCCCCATATTAGTCGACGTGGAATCAGCCAGTGAAGTACCGATTTTATGCGATCGTTGTTAAGTTTCTTATATCACACATGATCACATCGTACCGATGCCAATACAATGTATATATGTGGGGAGTTCCTTACACACATTTGGAAGTCTGTAGTGAATGTATATTAAGGGCGTAGGTTCGCGGAGTCCTTGTTATTCAAACCACGTACGAATGAAAAACTAGTATGCGAATATTGAGGCGAAAATAATTTCTTGTTTTATCTTTATCTTAAGTGCGAAAGTATTAGTAAGGGAATTTTTTCCTGTCACATGGGTCAACCCCGCGATATTATTCTGTCTCTGGACGTGTTTGCGTGTGTACCTACGCATGATATGAAATGATAGGATGCATACTGCCTATGCTTCTGGCCCGTGGATACAAACAGGCGTGACAAGAAACGAGTTGGGTAAGTCAGGGAATTTTAGATATTGATGATCCAGCAAGCAAGATCCAGCATTGGCATGTTAGTGATTAATTGCTAAGTTTTTAAAATCATCTATCCTCGTATTCCGATAAAGAAGCGCTTAGAGCTCAGTCAAAACAACAAAGTTAGAATACAAAGGGAATTCTGGCATAACGTTTAAAATTCTTACGCATCTTCATTTATAATTTAAAATTCTCGTTTGTATCTAAACGGCTCTCGGTAGTGTTAAAATAATTTATAGTGCGTTAATCAAGATTTAATTCGGAATTGTGAAGTATTTACTTTAATTGCTCATAAACTTGTACGTAAAATGTCTTGTGGTTCGCGAATTTTATTGAGTGTAAGTGTCAAGCGGGTTATTTATGCGGGGCGTTTAAATTTTTCCTTGCTTTAAGTTTTGGGTTCTTGGCAAGGGATAATCGGCTTAATCTATGTTGTTATCTCGTAAGTAGTTATTTAAAGAACTTTTGGCACTGAATTACAAATTAAGGTTTAAAATCGGAGTACCAAATACACGCGCTTATCATAATTTAATCTAATAGGTGTTTCTACATATAATTCTCTAACTATAAGTACTACATTTTCGTCCAACACATTATTCACCTAAATTCCTCCAGCAACGAGTTTAAAGTAACTAGACATATAGTATTTTACCATGCAACATTTTTCTAACAAAAAATAAAGTTCTTGTATCCTTGCGTCATACTATAAATGCCTTTGTCCATATAAACCCAAATATAAAAATCGTGACATATCGGGGGGCACACGAACGCGTATTCCGGATAAGCATCTAACTATTCGCGACAAAACTAGTTATTTGAAGTTTACCTACCGACACGTAGGTGACCTACTCGTAGGCAAGAGCAATGTAGGTATTAGACCAACTCAAAACTAACCGGATTCGAGATAAAATCTGACAAATTCATAATTTAATAAGTCAATGACCCGACAAGGATTCTTCGTGTGATGACTCGGTACCAAAAATATACATACTTATTACTTGTATGTAATAGCTTAATGTTATGCAATCTGTCTGAAGACCTAATAAATCGTGTAATCATTTTTTCAATTTTATTTTCTCCTCCAGCTATTCCTTTGGAGTAGCATTACCATAAGCTGTTTTAACCGATGCATCTAAAATATTTGTTAATCACAACACAGTGCTAGGGATGACACCTATTTCTAATGTAAATCAGTTTTTGTGTATCGGTAGAAGGGCGTGGATGCCGGATGATTTGCATGAGGCAACTATCTTAGTCCTCATTAGCAACAGATCTGTAATCGGCTTCAGGTAAAACCCCTATTTTATACGGAGTTGGTTACACATGACCAAGCAAGGTAGCAACTACGCTATCACGTGGACTGCAAGCTCGACAGCTACTTCTATCAAAAGAAGTGACGTAACATTTATAAATAACAAAATATCTTAATTTGCAAAACACAAAACGTCTAAATAAGTTAAGCACAAATGACATATGGCTACATGTCTAAGCTCATCCAATTTGTAATATATTGGACGATGTTGGCATGCAAAGCTTTGTTTCTGGGTCAATTGGGCGTGGAAGGACATAAGGGAATTATTAATATTGATTACTACACCCTGGTCGGACATTCGTCTCGAGTGTGACCCTACTTAATTTCTTAAGACGCTTACTGGGTAATGAGAAATTCAGGTCTGATTAACTAGGTGAAACTTATTGTTTTATAAGCACTACGAAAGATACTATAAATTTAAAATATAAGTAGATAAATACTTGTTCAGTAATAATCAATGTTAAGCAGTTTTTGCCATCTAAACTCAGAAATTTCATGAAAATAAATGATAAACTCCAGTAGGCAGAACTTGGTTAGGATTGATTATTTTTCATATTATTTAGTTACGAATATTTTTCTCTTTTATTTGTAAACTAATTTCCTTTTTTTGTTTTGTAATTATTGACGAGCTTTAGTGTTATCAATAAAGAAAATTATCACGAAAGTTTGAAAAATCTATGGTTAAGGTCTATGCCTCAGGTTAAGCCGATCGAATTTCGACCATTTGGCGAACTCATATTATTTGTACGACGACAGATCAACCGTTTGGTCGGATAAATAAACAATAACGATTATACGAAACAATAGACGGAGAAGAGTCAATTGATTTATTCTGATAAGTGTCAATTTGGATTGGTTTTCGGTGAAAAGCCGAAATGGTTCGGTAAATGTCGAATTAATTGCGTTCGAACAATAGTGATGGACCAATAATGGGCATTTCATTTAATGGAAATACAGTCCAATCATTAAGTAATCAGTTTTAAAGTCCCGAAATTAGTCGACCAGATACTGCCACCAAACTTTTATGGGTCATTTTGGACACTAATTTCATTTTACACTCAGTATCAGTAACGGCGCCTGCAATCAACGACTGCTTGTATTGAACTTTTGTTAAGACAATATATAATGAACTTATTACTGCGTCGCTTCGTTTACATAGTATTCTATGTTTTTGTGTTTCAGAGTGTCACAACTCGTAGATCCCAGGGGCTATTGGAATGTTATTGTTAATCAAACCACTTCGTACATTTTTACTTTTATTATATTCGTTTATAAAATAGTGCCTAGATTTATACGGAAAATAAGGAAAACCCCAGACACTTCTACTGAATATAGCTAATTCTAATAATAGATTCACCTTTTTAGCATACGCTTAGTCTGAACGCTAGCAGGAAAACTCAAGAAATAAGTTTCCCACACCTGTTTACCTACCAGGGCTCCATAAGTAGAAACATCTTCTTTCTAACGTATAAGAATTTTCAGACGGAAGCGGGCATGAGTGTTGTTTTCATTCGGAAGTAGACGTCCTCCGAACGAAAATAACATTTTAAAAAGTTAAACGATGATTTGTGCCAAACGTAATAGTTCAACGCTCTCTGTCGCATTACAGGCAGGTGTGAATTCACGCACGTTCCTACATACGAGGTACAGCTGAGCTGAGACTGTTCTAAGCTAACATTGTGGCTAAGCTTAGACTACAAAGGGAACTCTGGCATAACGTTTAAAATTCTTACGCATCTTCATTTATAATTTAAAATTCTCGTTTGGATCTAAACGGCTCTCGGGAGTGTTAAAATTATTTATAGTGCGTTAATCAAGATTTAATTCTGAATTGTGAAGTATTTACTTTAATTGCTCATAAACTTGTACGTAAAATGTCTTGTGGTTCGCGAATTTTATTGAGTGTAAGTGTCAAGCGGGTTATTTATGCGGGGCGTTTAAATTTTTCCTTGCTTTAAGTTTTGGGTTCTTGGCAAGGGATAATCGGCTTAATCTATGTTGTTATCTCGTAAGTAGTTATTTAAAGAACTTTTGGCACTGAATTACAAATTAAGGTTTAAAATCGGAGTACCAAATACACGCGCTTATCATAATTTAATCTAATAGGTGTTTCTACATATAATTCTCTAACTATAAGTACTACATTTTCGTCCAACACATTATTCACCTAAATTCCTCCAGCAACGAGTTTAAAGTAACTAGACATATAGTATTTTACCATGCAACATTTTTCTAACAAAAAATAAAGTTCTTGTATCCTTGCGTCATACTATAAATGCCTTTGTCCATATAAACCCAAATATAAAAATCGTGACATATCGGGGGGCACACGAACGCGTATTCCGGATAAGCATCTAACTATTCGCGACAAAACTAGTTATTTGAAGTTTACCTACCGACACGTAGGTGACCTACTCGTAGGCAAGAGCAATGTAGGTATTAGACCAACTCAAAACTAACCGGATTCGAGATAAAATCTGACAAATTCATAATTTAATAAGTCAATGACCCGACAAGGATTCTTCGTGTGATGACTCGGTACCAAAAATATACATACTTATTACTTGTATGTAATAGCTTAATGTTATGCAATCTGTCTGAAGACCTAATAAATCGTGTAATCATTTTTTCAATTTTATTTTCTCCTCCAGCTATTCCTTTGGAGTAGCATTACCATAAGCTGTTTTAACCGATGCATCTAAAATATTTGTTAATCACAACACAGTGCTAGGGATGACACCTATTTCTAATGTAAATCAGTTTTTGTGTATCGGTAGAAGGGCGTGGATGCCGGATGATTTGCATGAGGCAACTATCTTAGTCCTCATTAGCAACAGATCTGTAATCGGCTTCAGGTAAAACCCCTATTTTATACGGAGTTGGTTACACATGACCAAGCAAGGTAGCAACTACGCTATCACGTGGACTGCAAGCTCGACAGCTACTTCTATCAAAAGAAGTGACGTAACATTTATAAATAACAAAATATCTTAATTTGCAAAACACAAAACGTCTAAATAAGTTAAGCACAAATGACATATGGCTACATGTCTAAGCTCATCCAATTTGTAATATATTGGACGATGTTGGCATGCAAAGCTTTGTTTCTGGGTCAATTGGGCGTGGAAGGACATAAGGGAATTATTAATATTGATTACTACACCCTGGTCGGACATTCGTCTCGAGTGTGACCCTACTTAATTTCTTAAGACGCTTACTGGGTAATGAGAAATTCAGGTCTGATTAACTAGGTGAAACTTATTGTTTTATAAGCACTACGAAAGATACTATAAATTTAAAATATAAGTAGATAAATACTTGTTCAGTAATAATCAATGTTAAGCAGTTTTTGCCATCTAAACTCAGAAATTTCATGAAAATAAATGATAAACTCCAGTAGGCAGAACTTGGTTAGGATTGATTATTTTTCATATTATTTAGTTACGAATATTTTTCTCTTTTATTTGTAAACTAATTTCCTTTTTTTGTTTTGTAATTATTGACGAGCTTTAGTGTTATCAATAAAGAAAATTATCACGAAAGTTTGAAAAATCTATGGTTAAGGTCTATGCCTCAGGTTAAGCCGATCGAATTTCGACCATTTGGCGAACTCATATTATTTGTACGACGACAGATCAACCGTTTGGTCGGATAAATAAACAATAACGATTATACGAAACAATAGACGGAGAAGAGTCAATTGATTTATTCTGATAAGTGTCAATTTGGATTGGTTTTCGGTGAAAAGCCGAAATGGTTCGGTAAATGTCGAATTAATTGCGTTCGAACAATAGTGATGGACCAATAATGGGCATTTCATTTAATGGAAATACAGTCCAATCATTAAGTAATCAGTTTTAAAGTCCCGAAATTAGTCGACCAGATACTGCCACCAAACTTTTATGGGTCATTTTGGACACTAATTTCATTTTACACTCAGTATCAGTAACGGCGCCTGCAATCAACGACTGCTTGTATTGAACTTTTGTTAAGACAATATATAATGAACTTATTACTGCGTCGCTTCGTTTACATAGTATTCTATGTTTTTGTGTTTCAGAGTGTCACAACTCGTAGATCCCAGGGGCTATTGGAATGTTATTGTTAATCAAACCACTTCGTACATTTTTACTTTTATTATATTCGTTTATAAAATAGTGCCTAGATTTATACGGAAAATAAGGAAAACCCCAGACACTTCTACTGAATATAGCTAATTCTAATAATAGATTCACCTTTTTAGCATACGCTTAGTCTGAACGCTAGCAGGAAAACTCAAGAAATAAGTTTCCCACACCTGTTTACCTACCAGGGCTCCATAAGTAGAAACATCTTCTTTCTAACGTATAAGAATTTTCAGACGGAAGCGGGCATGAGTGTTGTTTTCATTCGGAAGTAGACGTCCTCCGAACGAAAATAACATTTTAAAAAGTTAAACGATGATTTGTGCCAAACGTAATAGTTCAACGCTCTCTGTCGCATTACAGGCAGGTGTGAATTCACGCACGTTCCTACATACGAGGTACAGCTGAGCTGAGACTGTTCTAAGCTAACATTGTGGCTAAGGAAAGAAATACTAAGAAAACACATAAAAATAGACTAGAATATAAAATCTTTCTGTTGCTATATAAGTTTATATTAGTATGTAGGTGCTATTCACTCGTACTTCAGTTCAAGAGAACTGCCCAAAAAATAGGTCTGTGACGTCATATCCCTTGACCTATATTACGCAATCGCATCCTCAAAAGTAGCCTGTTGACAAGCGGATATTTACGGACGGGTATTAATATGTATGTTATAAGAGACAAGTAGGTACCCAAATTTTATAGAACTGGTTACTATGTTAATACTTGTATGTTTTGTAATTAATCAAGATCATAACATAATAGTGGGCTATAAAAAATACTACATACATTAACCGAAGTTAAAAATTCTTTATATGTATTAATCAGCCTTGTAGATATTTCAGACATCAAATACAGTCACATGGCAAAAATTTATTACCTTGCTAGTTGTCGCTAGCGTTCTCGCCCGAAGCTAGATTTCATTCTTTTATCTCTCTTCTGATAGCCAATTTTCTTTTCTTCGCGATTTTAGTCAACGAACACACGAACAAAATTTTATGATTATATATACAGATGTGTATAAAAGTTCAAGGTCAAGGAGAAGCAGTGAGTGAGCAACATTTCTGTCGACGAAACGTTAAGCACAGGCGGGTCGAGCGCCCAATATTTTCGTCGGGACATTTCACTGACTCTCGAAACACGCGATAAGCCACGTCGTACTCGAATAAAGCGGGGATACCAGTCAAAATATTGTCGAGTATCGCCTCGCGTGGCTTATAAAAACAATCGTTGTTAATTATCTTTACGAGGTGTG
Organism: Epargyreus clarus; assembly: GCF_041222505.1. NCBI lineage: Eukaryota > Metazoa > Arthropoda > Insecta > Lepidoptera > Hesperiidae > Epargyreus > Epargyreus clarus. The sequence goes on along the minus strand of NW_027332225.1, from coordinate 13,011,772 downwards.
CGCCCGTGGGTGAACGCACCGGCGTGGCCCGCTTGGCCCGTCGCCAACTCTCACGGTAAACGCTCCTAATCACCGAGCTCTCGGCCAGTTAGTATGCTCCTGATAGCTTATAAACGCCTGGTACTCGTTAAACAATCGAAGCTACGATATCCGCGGTTGCGTCTAACGCACTGGATTCCTACAAATTGAGGTCGTACATTTCATAAATAATACAACAGTTGTCGTTTTATAAATATCGCATCTCTGCTTAGTGTTCGATGCGAGTATTCGGTCTCCCTGTACTAGGTAATTTTGTGAATGGAATTGATTCATTCAGGAAGATGTCGTTCCCTTAAAATTTATGAGACAATGAACAAGGAAATAAAAATGTCAAGTGTCCCTACCAAATTGTACGTTCATACATATATAAATAAATTTAACCGATTTTTAATTTTAAGTTAGTTTTGCAATCGATAAACGTACTTCCGTACAAATATAACATCAAACATGCAAGTTTTTACTTTGAAGTCAAAAGTCGTTAGATTGTGCAATACTTGTCAGTTTTTGTAACCGCAGCGAGATTTACATTAGAGTGATAATATTCGTCTTATCGGTTATCAACCTGGCTATCTCGTGTTGCAGTGACATAGACCTTAGTTACCTCACCTCGCCTTCCGTGTAGGGATAGGGATGCTACATGAAAAAACATTTAAACAGAACATGCTGACATTTTACTTATTCTTGCCAGACTTGCGTCTCGTAAATGTGACTGATAATTTAGTACATATGATACAGTTACAGCCCTATTCGATTTCACAAAAAGACTGGGATTACGTATTTTTGTACCGCCGGCAAAATATCAAAGTTGTTTTAGGTATACGCCACGGTGGAATGTTATTGCTTACGGTCGGCGGCGCGGTTGACACACGAGCGAGCGTAATCGCACGCCACAATCGCCTTTTATGTGAGGAGTAGAGTGTTTATAATGGCGTACGCGACATTGATAAGACGAGGCACAGTGGGCGCGGGTACCAGGCCACCACGAACGTCAAGATGTTGATAAAGCCAGCGTCTACGAACCCATTGCCGAACATTTGACGTTTCCGCCTAGACGGCCGCGACGACGTGAGGTCACGATTAAGTTGCGTAATCGTATTTTTGCGATTCACTGCATACATTTGCAAAAGGAAATTGATGACAATGGCCAGGTACTTTATATTTCTAGCTTTGAACGGATGTTTCGCATTCCGTAAAGCTTCAACAAGTTACAGGTACGCGGCTATTTATGAGTCACAAGTTTCGCTCGATGAACTCGCGGCTGCACTCGCGAGTTATTTAGTGGATTTTAATAGCATTCTTTAACACTGCATCGCATGCATTAAGTCATCATAACCATTGCAACCAACCATATTACGCACATAAATAGTTACAACTATATACGGATAGTACTAATCCCCGTCAAACTATAACAAAATCATTTTAGAAATAAACACCCCCACTTAATACAATATTGATAGAACCGTCAGAGGAACAAACACATTTTGGATCCGCATAGTTGAATATTTTTTATTGAAACTTTGCCCAGCTTTCATTTATTGACCAATTCTACCAAGTTTATGTTATGACAATTTTGCTTAAAAATTTAGTATAAAATTCAATGGGATAAAACTGCCTCAGCTGAGAGGTACATTGATGTTCAGAAAATACCATGGATGATGATGATGATGATAGGATGATAAATTGGTTCGAGGAGCGAACTAGTCGTGACAATTTATCTAAATAGATGAATTGATAGTCTTTAGTAATTAGATTTAGCGAATAACTTCGCATGGATTTGGAATTTTAAGCAGAAATTATTTAGATATTAGATCCTTGGAAATTTAAATTGTTCTTTAAAACTTCATGAATTTTCAAGATACTACATTTTGCATTTCGCATGTTTTGCATTAAATTAATTCTAATATACTAAAGCTTGGCTTGTATCAAAACAAAAAAAGTTGCATGAATGGAGAAGTAATGATGAGTGAAGTAGACCAAATCACCCCGAGTGTGGACACATAATGACGTGCGTCTAATGGTCATTGCTTTGTCAACGAGCTGACTTCAAAGCTATTGCTCGTAATATTAATGACTGCCAAGAAATCCTGTAACGCCACATCTCTTTTTTGATTAACTACGAGCAAAAAATATTATTATCTTCGCATGGCCTGCGAGTCCCTGAAGGGTTTTCATTTTTTATGCATGAACTACTTTCCGGGTTCATAGAAACCTTTATCGTGTTGTAAAGTCTTTATAAAAGCATTTGTTTGAGATGACATAATCGTCTGCACGATTTAACTGTCGTATTATTATTATTTATCGCATTTTGTTAATTTGTTGTTGATGTTAATAAAAGTATCAGATATAACTGTAGTAAAATATTAACTATTGAAACTATGTTTCATACTAGAATAGCGTTTTCAACGAAAACAATTGATCTGTGAGAAAATGTTGGAAACTAAATGTTAGTTTTTGATGAAGGGTATATTTTTATTATCTTTTAATTAACATCTAGCCATGACGTAGGTGACAATCACTTGAACACAATCAATTAACACTACTCGTAATGAGCATAAGGTTATTAACCTTACTCCGAATAATAAGGGCTAAACTAGCAACTGTATAGTAAGTTACGTAGAATACCAATTTTTGAGCATTACATTTCTATTTCGGCAGGTGTAAGAAAAACAAAAGATAGAATTCTCCAGTGAAAGCTCAGCTGAAACATCGTCTGCCTGTGAATCAGTGTTTTGAACTCTGCACATTTACGTACACATCATTTCACGAAGACGAACTTTTTATCGTAATACATTTCTCGAAGGTATTTCAGTTCGAGTGCATTTGCCTCGGTCCCAGCCCTTGGTTTTTCTAGTCTGCTTCATTTTATCTTGTTATTTGTCCGCTATAAATCGACTATATAAATCCTATTATGAAGGTAAGCGTCCTAGGTAGGGATGGCGATCGATTAAAATAATCGCCAAAAAGTCGATTATTTTAATCGATCTCCAGTAATGCATCAATTCAGCCAATCGATCTATCATCCTAGAAAATCGAAAGTGTTCTTTTTGAAGTTGGTTGAATGGGTTATATACAGATACGTATTTTAGTACTAGTTTGGTCCTGATGACCTTTTTACGCTATCTTCGCCCGTTTTTTAGATGAAAATATCGAATATCGATTTTTGGAGAATCGATTTTTTAGGCCTCGATTTTTTATGAATCGATTTATTGCATTTCGATTCGAATCTTTTTCGGAATGAATCGCCATCCCTAGTCCTAGGGTGATGAGTCAGAGGCACACGCAGCGGCCATAATGCTTTAATGTATTGGAATACTTTTTACATTATTGGATTGGTAACGAGCATACACTCCACTTGACAAATTGGTCATAACTCTTGGACGTCCATAACAAATCATAAATAGAAGAACTCTCATCTGGTTGTGTCCACAATCCACATTGCATCGAATATATATAGAACCTATTTATTTGAAGTCGTATAAACAAAAAATACAACAATAATGTGTTATTTATTTATCAATTTTAATTAAAGCATTTTAAATAGATAATATATGTCTCTTTGTCATAAATTTTAATTTTAGGTTACCAGCGCCATCTATTATCACGATAAAGAATCAAAATAATATATTACCTTTATAGAGTAATAAAACAAATTATTTCATTTTTATTATAAATAATTAAAATAACTTTACATTCTCAATAAGTTTAAAAGTCCAACTACATAAAAAGTGCAGTCGGAAGCTAGCGTTGGGTAAACAAAGAAACGAAACTTATATTTAAAACTTAAACTTTGTTATGAAAATATTAATTAATAATTTATGTTTCAAGACAAGCCACAATAATTATTATATTTACTGGATAACAACCTACCTACGATATGAACCACCTGAGTTCTAAATTTTGTTAAAATATAGCTTAAATTAATATTCGACGCCCTTTTACCAGGGTTGCATCAAAAACCGAGTGTAACGTCAACGTACCGAAAATGATTCTATTTCGGAGATCACCGCACCCAGTAGGTACTTTGACGTCTGACGCCTTAGGTCGGATTTTATGGCCGTTGCATCTCAGGAGGTCTTGAAATTTAATCAAAATTCAACCGTAACGACCCAATAATAACAATCACGTGACGCGCCTTTGTGAAATGTAACACGTATGTAATTTATATGCATTTGATCATTTGATGGCTCCCGTAACACTAAACTAATATGAGGTAAAATTATTTAAAGATGCCTTGTGCGAGGTTTTTTAGTATAAGTGACATTTTTCGATCATTCGCCTTATACAGTAACGCTTTGCTCATCAATAAAAGCTATATTTGCATTTAATAAGCCATTCATTTAGTTTTCAAGAACACATACTTGACATTTCGTATCGTATAATATAAACCTTTTAAAGACCAGTCTCAATTTGAAAATTTGGTTATAATGAGTAAAATTAAGACATAAGTATGTATGCAGAATGTAGATATTATTTTACAGTTGAACACGTAATCACAAAAAATAGACATATTCTAATGAAACCCCTTATTAAACTATTCAATCTATGTATTTTTTACCGGGCATTGACTAATTTTGATCTTTGATAGACAAAACAATGGATAGATTGAGTATTAATAAGTCTTAAGAAGACTGTTAACATTATTTAAAACAGAAATAATTTGATTTTTAGTAGTCTTTTTATAATTGTTATCAAAGTGTGTGGAGAGTATGTTTTATCCTAAATAGACAAGTAGACCGGAATCTATGACAAGATTAGTTCTAGTTAAGAACTGATCGAACCTGAAACCCTTGGTAGTAGAATTAGCACGACGTCACTCGCTCATGTTGTCACTAAAAACATTCGTTTATTCACAGCTGAATTTCCGCAATCAACGCTGTTTTTTATTTAGCAAATATTTCATCATTGTACCACAAAATATTCAATTTAATTTCCGTTCGCAAGTCACAAAAGTTTATTCTTTTTGGTGGTTTGGGTCCTTACGCAGGCGGTACCGACATTCCGACGTTTGAGGTATACGTCGACTTGTAGGAAACCATTGTAATGATTTACAACATACTTGCGAACATTTGACATAAACCTATTTACAAAAATTATCCTCAAAAACATTGGAAAATACAACGAGTAGAAGAATGTTTTGATTAACCCCGAATAATTTAATTGATTTGTGGCGGATCAGTTACTGTGTCTGAGAAGAGGTGTTTGGGTTCGATGCCTGGCAAAGCAGATACCTAAACAATGAATTGCTCTAGGCCTGATTCTTCTTATGTATTTCCATAGCAACGAAGATTCGTATTGTAAAGTTTTTATGAGTGCGACAACGTTATATAATGTAGGAACTCGATAATAAACGAGGGCAGACATTAAAAGAGCTAAACAGAATTCCTGTTCACCCTCCATATTTTAGCCATTTATAATTCACCAGCTGACGCACAAAGATCTTTCGTCTAGCCTTTACATTCGACATTGACCTCCAAACTCAATAGCCTATTCGTTATAAGAATAACTATAGTAAGTCCTTTGCGCTTTGTACCAACCCTTCCTATTTGCACACAGTCTTTATCTATAAGAAAAAATAATAAAGTCATACATTTTTATAGGTACCGAATTAAACACGTTTACAAAAGAAATGGGCGTCGGTACTTAAAAATTCAACGGTTTTATGAATTTCAATACTTAAAACGCAAATCATACATTCGAATTGAAAACTTTCGCGTCAAGACTTTATTTTCAAATATTCCGTGTTTTGTAGATTCGCACAAGTCTGTAACCACCTCAACAAACCTTCATAGTTTGATAGGAAGACTTCATATTCTAATATTCGGCGTTTTGTAGATTCGCACAAGTCGGTAACCACCGTAACAAGCAATCTGAGTTTGATAGGCATCGGCCTTGGGATTTCGACAATGACCCTACACCGCACGCGCATTGCGTACGTTACAAGTTCAAGACCAAGCTGGTACTTCTAGACAACCTTGATACAAGCATTGTAATAAAATACGAATATTGAATATGAATGTTTGAGTCGAAGGGATTAATTTGAATTTGATGCCGCTGTGTATGATTTGTATTCGGCGATTGGCTTCGAATAACGATCTCAAATTTGGTGAAACTTAATGTATACTTTCTTGTTAGGTACTTATCAAAGGTGTGGAACAAAATAGAAATAGTAATAAGTTCCTATATTTAAAAATAAGTATGATAAAATTAGCGGATCGCAGTTAACACTGATATAACTAAGATAATAAGTAAGACAGAAATAGACTCTTCATATTATCCTGTTTACAACTATACTTAAAAAACGTTTCGTATTTAATGAACTTCGTTTTATAAAACTACAAGACAGATATAATAACAGTACATATTTTCAAAATGAAATGGGCAGACACGAGTCGCATTTACGACCTAATTTGCAGTGCAGCCTGCTACATTAATATCTGACCGGAACATATTATTATGAAGAAAAGAATTAATATTTGAGTGCACACTGCAGCCGCCGCCCAATTTGTTAGGTTCCGGCATATTGCAGCTCGTATGCTGGCAACTTTGAAATATGGTATTTTTAATAAGTGTGCTTAAGGCAGTGTTGCACTAAAAGATTAAAGATTTAAAAACAAAATAAAATAGGTATGAAGTTTAGGTTAGTAATTAGAAAAACAATATGAAATTGTTAGATCAATGAGTAATCATTAAAATAGTGTGATGATATCATTCTTGAATTTTTATTTCATAAATGCAGTCAAAATGGCGCTGTTAAGAAATTGAACCACAATTGTAGCATTTAACTTAGCGTAAAATTTCACGTATTGCTAAAAGGGTTTTTGTAATTTGTGATAAAAGTAAAAAATAGATCTAGTTTATTCTGGAACAGCGTGCACAGTATGTTACAACAATAACGATAACTTTAGATGTGTTACAATCAAGAGTGAAGTGGCTTTTATTAAAAATTGCCTCGAGCGATATTGGCAAAAAGAAATACTGGGATTACTATATTTTTTCGTCCTCTATGCAGGTCAAATATTGGTTGGTAAATTTATTAATTTTTTATGAATAATTCTCAATATTTTTTTAGGTTCACGTTTCCTGGCCTTAGTACACCCTTAGAATTAAATGTATCAAATGACATAAAGATATCCTGAATTAACCCAGATACAAATATGTTAACAATCATATCGCGAAGGTCACACGTATATTCAACTTACATCAAGCACGGTACAGCATTTGTTATAGCTCGTACTCGCTTACCAACCAGTATGTTCGGGCATTAAGAAGGTGACGCGATACTCATTGTGCAAACTTCGGAGACGTCGCCTCACAGTTCATTGTCGGACCCACCCCTTTATTTACAATAATTGCGACCGTTGTATGAACAACATTTGTTGACAAAGCGACGTGAGGACCAAAAGGGAGTTTTGTTCTGTTTCCGCGAAGCTACATACATACAACGTTATAAGTTATAACGTTCGTGCGGAAGAAAGAAATTTGTAGTAAGAAAAAAGATTACAATAACGTCAATATTACTTTGCTATTCTGTGCCCGACTGTGTATTCGATTCCTGATCAGGTTACATTTTAAACTGTGTATAATGTGTAATTGTACATATTTACGTATGTTTATGTATTATAGACGAACACAAGTAACTCTAATGGTCTCGAATGTTGCTTGCGTTGCGTCGTTGCTTAAACTCTTTATTTTAGTTTCAATACCTATTCTTTCTCTCTAATGCATTGTATCACTTTGATTAAACAAAGGGGTTAACATAATTTCAAGAAAATGCACAAGATTTTATTCCAATTACAAATTTAATTGAAAATAATAACTTGCTCTGCATTTATTTATGCACATAAAGGAAAATAAACAAATTATTGAAATTAATTTTGTAAATTAAAATTATGTACATGTTTTATTTTAATGAAAAACAAAAAGCGAAAGTTCAATGACGTACTTGAAAATATTCCACTCGATCGGTTAGTTGGTTACATCTAACTCATTAAAACAGAAAAAACAAAGATATTTCAGTACTAAACTTGTAAAAACAGTGCTGTTTTTTCATCGAGCTTCAAAGTTGTGAATTTAAAATAATGAATAGGCATTTATATTATATTTCGTTACAATATAAGTTTTTAAATGTAAATATTGTTTTTTCTACATGTATCGTACGTATTTCGAATTTAAAATTTTGTATGATTATAATTTTATTAAATCGTTGATTAAGTAATCGTTACCAGTTAGTATCATAAAATATTATTTTTATTTAATACAGACAAGCGGCCAGTACATTATGCTGATATGTAGATACTTTTTATCCTTTTGCCAATAAATATTTTTCTACTCAAAAGGTCCGAGAAACTTATTAAGTACTACATCTTGTAGTCGTAGGTACTTGGTACTTTTATTCGTTTATTTCTTAAATTTATAGTCTTGACACACCGCCGCCGGTTGTATTGGTAAAAAAATAATCTGGCAATTTGTATTTATTTACGATTATTAATTTTTTGTCTGAACTTTTTCTTTTGATAAGAACATAATTATAAGAATATTTTCTTTGTAGCGTGACACAAAGTTCAATATTCAGTAAATACGTTTGACATAGGTAGGTATGAGATTTCCCCTACGGACAAAATCCGTATGATATTAGCGCGGCTAGGTCAAGCCAGGCTTCTAAGGGACTTGAAATGGTAGCAGAAATGGAATTACTTATATTATTGACTGTGGCGTGTAGGACGCAGAAAATGTTACCTTTGCGTGGATATTATGAAAAAGACATATCGCATTGGGTATTATTTCGATAGACGTAATTTTTTTAGTGGTTTACCTGTGGAAATCCTAAGATAATATCGCGTAACTTTGTTATAAATCGTAGGTAGCTTATGCATTTATAAAAATGGGTTCCTTATATTTTGTCAAGTTAAATCTTCTCCTTTTGATAAGTATGCCGTATAAACCGGAAATCCAACATTCCTAGATTCGTATTAAAATTACTGAATTTCTAAACCTTGATAAGAAAACGTAGTTTGTTGTGTTAAGCTTGCGCACTGCGTTCTACCTTATTACCCGACTAAAACGGCAACAAAACCCAATTTATGGGTATGCGGTATCTTGCACCGCTAAAAACGAGCACTCATTTGCAAATATTAAATGGCATAAGCCGCCCCCGCGTTGTACATGTAACAGTGACTCCAGCCAACATAATATTACACATATCCTGTGATGTTGATACTACCACCGTCACATTTATGACATCCTGGTACTTTTATTTTTTATTCCTCCCAAAAGAATATAAACAAAATACTTTTGTTTGTAAAAACGAAAATTGTAATTTATTTAAAATACTATTGTTGGTTTATTCAACTTGTTAAATGTTATCTACGAAGTCTATGTAAAATTAAGCAAAGTTGAATAAACCAGATAAGTAGCTTTTCATGCATGAAATTAGTCTAGAAATTCAAATACACGGCCACTGCCTAAATTCTAAATTTCGTTGAAATAATCGTTAAGTAAGATCTTGGGTAAATTGACTTTAACCTTTTATAGCTCTTGGCTGTACCTATTATATAATTTATTAAAACAATTTATCATGGCGAACTGATTTACATCCTTTGGAAAATTAGTTTACTTTTTCAAGACATTGCCGCATATATCTGAACCCAATTCCATATAGTATAGGGTGTCTAATGCCGACCACAAGTGCGTTGCCACTCCTGTACCCTTACCAGGAGTTTTTAGGTTTCGACAAATATGACTGTTTTGGTATTTGTTTATGTATTTGCCCATATAAATTCGAATCAGTGCCCCTAGCGGATTGTGTCAGAACTAGGAAATCGTATGAGCCAATACGTAAACAAATACCAAAACAGTCATATTTGTCGAAACGTAAAAACTCCTGGTAAGGGTACTGAGGTCTGCGATGGTAAGACCGCTTCAGTACTTCACAGTAGAAATAGGTGTGGTGGTGACGTGGTGAAACTTCCCGAGACGAAAGATACGTTCTACATGCTTTCAAGCTTAAAACCTTTACTAAAGACGAACTTCATAAATATTACGTTTGAACAACGGGATTTCATTCATTAGTCACGTGACAAAACTTACGAGCAATTATGTGGAAATTAGGTAGGTATTGTACGCAACAGATCATAATTTTCATTGTTTCGTATGCAAGAAACATTTATCGCAACCTTATAAAACTACATTTGGAATTGGTTCAACACCGAGAGAAAATATTTTATATAATAATACAGCGTGATTGTAATCAAGTTTCGAATAATTAAGATACATCAACGTTATGTTATTTTTGTTCCGCTGTTGGGCACGAGTCTCCTCTCTGAGTGAGGTTGTTTAGGATAGGTTAGGTTATAGTCCAACGTGATGACTAAGTGCAGATTAATAGACTTAACACCCTTAATATTTTTTGCCAAATATTCAAATCACGATGTTTTTCTTTAATAATAAAGTGACAATTTCTAATCCGCACATAACTTTAAGGTACCTGGGAATCGAACCCTGGACATCTAGTATCGCTTTCAAACTACTAGGCCATACCATCCCTTTGAATAGGAACCACAAAAGATAATAATATGGTGACCTAAAAACATGCGTGTTTCAAATCTCCCAGACGTCCCGGCCTGAGTTATAGCTACATACATTAGTATATCGTTCCGAAATCCCACCTTAACGTGTTTATTACCAACGTATTCAGCTGTGTGTTTCACATATCACGTTAATATAAAAGTATATGAATTTAAGAATGATACGTTACATATTTATCTACACGAATAAAATTAAAGTTGTTTTTAATTCCGGCATGTCTACCAAATTTTTAAACAATAATTGTAATTGTGCAAACTAAACTATTTTTTTATGGACGGGACTTTTACACATAGATTGCAAGCACTTAACAGGAAAATATGAAATCTAGACTCATGGCATTAAAAAGTAGCGCTATGCACGGGTCTTCACGCGAACGAAGTTACTCTCGAAATCCTATCAAAACTAACACGTAGTAGTCTCCGAAAATAGCTCAACCCTACATTCCAAAAACACTAATCATACGCATTTGATTAGCACACTCCCTCAGGACCTGAATGGAGGATTGCGTTATGAAGTTCCACAAATAACGCTCCTGAATGCAGATGAGCCCTGTCTGATCTAAAGTTGGCGGCTCTGACGACGCTAGAAATAACAGCACTACTGGTAGAAATGTCGATGCCCAATGTTCGTGACGCGCTGGCCGGCCGGTCACGGTAACCGCCAAATATCGATCGATTCGGTAACGATTACGTGTTATACAAAGTTAAAAATGTGCGACACAGCTGTCTTGAGAATGCGACCTTTTTGACAGATATAGCAAATAAGTAAGTAATCTAAGCAAACAGCCTATTTTTATGTATGTAGAAGTATGTAGAAGAAGTGCTTTTTCATATTTGTTGCTAGGTTTCCTTGGTACACTAGTTGGAACTCTTTACTTAAGCATTCCAGCTTTAAGGCAGAAATTGATTCCGCGGTTGTACTGCCGCAGGTGAAAAGGCGTTATATTCTTGAATTGTAATAGGCAATGCTAGGCGCAATAAAATTCTGTTACGTAATAAAACCCAGCTGAGCTTACGTGGCGACCACGTAAAAAGTGTAAACTTTACGAAGTTGTTTACAAACATTCAGTGGCAGTTTCACGATCGTCTGGAGTTCACCGCTACTGCGACAAATTATGGGACCTTTGACTTCGCGCTCGGGATCCGTATTCTGTACAAACAAGGCGATCGAGCTCGTTACGGATCGCGAATTTATTTGCCGGGACCGATTCTCTGAGATCGAGATTAAATAATCGATTGTTATTTTTTTGTTTCGGAGGTGTCAAAGTTTTTGTTGCGCCGTCATTATGACGGGTCGAAATTGCAGTCGTATCGTTGCGGTCGGGTTTTCGTTTGAAACGAACACTCAATTAATTTCGGATTCGATTTGACAGCGCCAAATTGCATATAGATAATCGTCTCGGTCGAAACGTGAGTGGACTTATGAATAGGAATATAAGGTGTCGTATTTGAGGACGGGGAAGCTTAAGTAGCTCCGCGGTCGCGAGTTCCGCAGTGGGTGGAGTCCATTACTGGTCGCGAGTGATTGTTTAATGAGTGTTAACGAAGAGGCGCGCCGATGTAAAGGTCAGCCGAGCAGACGAGGAGTAATGACGAATGTGAGGGGTTGATGAACGCGGGCGGTCTATTTTGGAGCGACTAAAAGCGGCGGCGGGCTCACCGAGTGACATTTAGTCGGCTAGGTGCATCCGACACTACTATCAAATACAACATAGCTTTGCCACCTACTACTGTTAAGAAAATTCTTACAATTATCTTTTATAGTTACTAGAAATGACGCGTACTTTTTGCTTTGAAGATCTAAGATGTTGTAGTTTTAATTTCAATGGTAAATATTTGGAATAGTTTCATAATTGCCGCTAGTTTTAGACGACACAGATACTAAGGAAGCAGTTGCATCAGATGTTTCCAAATGTTTAAATTAGTCACTTGCTCGCTGAAAGATGTGTAACATCTTCAACCTAACTACTCGTACTGTTATTCTATTGAGAACACTATGGAGAACTCTTAGGCAAAATAAATTTCTTACAATCTTTTCTAATACCTACTCAAAGAACTTCGAAATATCAAAGATGCCGGTTCGAATGCTGAACCTCAAGAATAAAACCAATTTCGTACTAACCTACCTACTTATCAAATTATCGTTCGAGTCGCTACGTTTTCATACTTCGTGTTAAATTTTATTAAAGGAGGATGTTGGGCCAACAACTCCGGCATGCTAATCATTGCTCTACTACGAAGGGTCAAACGATGAACAAATGGAATGAACATATATTTAATTTTACTTTTATGTTGGCGTTGCTTTACTATTCATACTATCGGCTGTCTCTTTAATAGATTGTAAAAGCGATGAAAAGCTGCCCTTATTATATTGTGCCCTCCTTCGTAATCGACCTCAGGTATGACGTCCGTCCTATTTAAAGAGCTCTAGACATCTACAGGCAACAGTAACAATCAGGTGATTTGCACTCTCTCTTAATTCTTTTTTTATAGCAGACTTAAGTCACGGACTTTCCTTAGCGCTAAAAGTCTCAAAGAAGAGTAACTAAATTATTACAATGAACTTGAGAAGCTCTTTAAAATATACTATACTCAATCACAAAGTTAACCTTTTTAACATTGACATTTAACATACCAAAAAAGACTGCCTGACTGCAGAATTCAGATATGGCTAAGTCAAGAAGCCCGTCAATACAAATTGTATAGTAGAATACTATTTTGTCTACCACTGCCCGCGTCTCACATGCTTTGTGCTTTTAGATGTAAATGAAGCCCTAAACAACAAATAATATAGGCAGTATAATATGAAGTATGCTTTGGGAGATGACGTACATACTTCGTCTTTCGTTCTCCGATCTTGTTCCGACAAGTCCTTAATCTCAGTATGTAACATTATTGGTACGTTAGTTCAATTCGAGCCGCGCCGCGTTACAAATTAGATTAAACTGTGAAAAAATTAGTCTGATCATAACAATAAATAAACGCACGAACTCACGTTAAACCATAGCGATCACTACCCGTCGCTCAAACTCGTTTGAGTTCCTACGTGTTGCTACTCGCCTAGTATATTGATTAGTTTACGTTCAAAATGAGCTGTATAAGAATTATTCGAAATCGAACTAAAATCTAAAGAATCAAATATCAAAAACAAAAATAGAAATTGTACTGTTTAAAAATATATCCTATGTCTGCCACAATTTAGACGAACTCAACGATACCTCATATGTTAAAATGCGTCAAGCCGTTTTGGCTGCAGAGTGTGCCCAAGAATGAGGCATACATACACTTGAAAACCACTTGAAAAATACTACTTGAAAAATACACGCTTGAAAAATACTACCCTCCACAAATGGGTAAATATTAGGAAAGGTATCCCATGCAAATGGCACCAGAATACTTTCAGATCGTACACCGCATACAGACAAGCATTATAAAACAAATTATTGTTATTACTACAGATAATATTTAATACCAACGAAGAAAGTTATGTCAGACCGAAAAAGGCAAACATTTTCAAAAACACAATGCCATTGTAAAGACATCGGATAAGCAAATCAGTGACATAGCGCGCTCTGACCACGTAACCGCAGCATTAGGAATTTAAGGGTCTCCGAGGCAAATTTATCAGGAATCGGCCAAAGAACGCGCCATTAAACAAAAATGATACAGATCGAGTGACCGGAGAGATCGGATTGCAAACATTTTAATTAGGGTTTTGCGCTCATAATACGATACTGTTCGAGACAAAGCCGAGTTTCTTTTCTTGTTATTGGGATTGAAGTCGAGAACAAACTACGTACATAGGTACATACATATAGGTAGCATATAAAAGAGAAATGTAAATGTATTATTATTATTTTGAGCTGAATGTGAAGTGAGAATTAAGTGAGCTTAAATGTTCTTATTGAAGTTCTTAAGGTGCGCCGTGGAATGGAAAATATTGCTGTAACGATCTTTGTAAACAAATAAATATTAACATATCATACTGTATACTTGATTTTGCAAAGTTGATATAATGTGTGGCCCTCAGACGGTGGGCTGCTAGCTTCGCAGAATTAACTTGTTCGTTTTTCGTTAACAGTTGAATGCGTTCAACAATTAGCATCACTTTTCAGCCTACGCCAGTCTCTCGTTTACTGCGGACGCTTAGGTATTTTTTCCGAAGACCTAAATGACGACAAAAAGTAGCCATCTATTTAAGGCTTCTAAACGTAAACCCTAGTCCTCTACCCAAAGGTTGGCTCAGCTGCGATTGCGATAAGGCCTCCTAACCACCTTGCGTTTAATTATGTTCTTTGGATGTTTTTTTTTCTTCGCTTTAAGAAGCAAGTGATAATTAATTTGTGGTACGCTTGACTTCAAAGGAGAGAAGAGTACTCGTAGTCTTGAATTTGAAACAGTAGGTATAGTGTCAAAATCCAAAGATATTAAACATACCCTTTTGTGCTATTGACCATTATAGAAAGATGAGAAAATAAAGACGGTAAATCAGAACAGGAAATTTAATTATCGATAAGATATGCTTCGCCAGGGTTTGAACCTGTATATCTCTCGTAATAACCGCTGTGCAACAGAGACTGTACTGGAATATCTCCACTCATTCTTCGATACACACATGAATACTAACAATAATAAAATCTTAGGTAAATTTTTCGTAGCAAAAATACATATAATTGCTGGTTAAGCTTTTATCGAATATTTGCGATGAAGCCTTTTAATATAAGAACCGATACATAAGTTGCTCAGTTTTATTGAAAACAAAATTAAAGCAATTGAGAACGGAGTCGAAGAAAATCTTTAAACATTTATATTTATGCCCGTTTCCACCTTCGCTTAATTTATTTATAGAATATTCAGACGGGTGTAATAACTTATCGAGACGCATTGAAGCGTACTAATCTGATTTCTCAATCTACTTTTTATCATTACAATAAATGTCACCAGACATATACTCGTAGGTAAGGTTTTGAAAATAAGCTTATAGAGTACACGAAATACTATACGGACATACAGTATATTATGATAGATATGTACATTTTTATTGGCGGAGGTAACTCGAAACTTTAAACAATAATGAAGGGAGCAATTTTTTTTTATTAGACTAAAATAACGAACGATGGTAAGTAGTCACTGTTGCACATGATATTAGTAACCTGCTCCATATGGACCAGTGGTTCCACCTGAAGCTGACAATTGCTACTCTTGAGGACTTCCATATCCTTCCAACAAAACAAAATTATTTCTCGCTAGAAAACGTGTGGCGGTGGTACCTCCCCGGTCGAACCATACTGGTTCTACGACCTCATATCTACTTTATGTAGTCACGTTTATAATCAAAAAGAGAATTCAAACAATTATGATTTAAAGCAGCGATCATAGTCATATTTTTTGTCAGATTAGTTACAGATTAGCGAGTATGTAATCGTCGTCCTGCCAGCACCGCGAATAAATAGGTTAATCGATATTTTGATTGTGGTAACAAATCAGCGGTCGTCGACCACACCGATGACCTAACACCAGGATACTAGTCGGTTTGAGTCGATCTTTCGCACGCACACAAATCGGCCAAGTCATTACAATGACTAACTAATCTACACAAAAACATACGCAAAAATCGCGCCTTTATGCTCCAAATGGAACTCGGCAATTGTTGTTCTCAATCGTTTCGAAAGGTTAACAAAATGAAAGGAAACAATTGACAATCTATCAATATAAAATAGAAAAATTCAACGTAACAGCTCTTGGGATCGTACCGCAGAAAATGAGAGAGCAGAGGGGTTGGTTTCGTAGTCGGACGAGTAGGTATTAGTAATTTCATTGAAAATTAAATAGTTTCTGCTGCCACTCAACAGAAAACAGCGTTTAATCAAAATAAAATTTGAACCTTTCATTGCACGATTATGTGTATTGCATCGCTTCTAAAACACCTTACCTTTTACCTAATGCAATGGATTTTTCTATTCCAGAAAATACCAAAGTTATCGGTCCTCAAAAGTAAACGATATTCAAAATCAACAACTACATTTAATAACAATTTCCTCTAACACCGATAAGGAATCAAAATAGCAGAACGACTTGATATCGTGATCGCGAATATCGTGATATCTAAGCCATTTTAGCGATGCGAACCAAAACATCGGGCGGGCGGGTCTCCGCGCCGAAAATGACTAGTAAAAGTGTTGTAAAGCAAACAGTGCTTTCATTTTTATTCGTCCTCGCATTCTATTCAGGTTTGGCTGTCACTTTTTCTTTCGTTGTGAACTAGCGGGAGGATCTCAGCTCGCTGCCTTGACCTTCGGGCGCGATCGGTCGCGCGGGCGATCGTCGACCCCGCTCCGCCGCACCGCACTGCACCTTCCGTAATCATGTAGGTATTCGCGTGACGATTATCACGTGGTTCATCTGTGCCAATTTCCGCCTGGGGAGACTGTTCCCGGGTCCCGGTCTAGCCAAGCAACCGACTGTTTCTAACGACTGCCGAAGTCATATTCAATCTCTGACCAAATATTTACGCTGATGGGCAGACAAGTTATTTGAGAATTGAGAAGTTTTAACTTCATTATTATTATTTGCTTATTAGAGTCATATGGGGTTCATTCACTGAAAACACATTTATTACTCTTTAATTTTATTTACGTTTGTTAAGTGATTTAAAACATATGAAACTTAAAACTTAATAAAGAGGAAATGTTTAATACCCTTTCCAGACCTCGGAAAGGCGCATTGAGTAGCCTTCAACCGAACTTAACAATTCATTATGCAATAAAAGATCAATCTATATCACTTACAGGCGATTGTTTAACGTATTAATGTCGAGTGTTGGGTGGTTGCAAACAGAGGAAATGGCTTCAAATGAGATGGAACAGTGTTTGCTGGTGTCGCTGTCAGCAACGTATGGCAAGTCTTGCAAGGGCGCCTCGCCAGCCGTGACGCCGCTCGGCTTCCGCCGGGACACACGGCCGCAGAGGATGACAAACATACTAATGTTAGGGATAAAAATAAACTTTATCGGATTTATTACATTAAGTAGATACATTTATTTTTTATAATGTACTCAAAATACTGACACGACATGAATTATTTATTTTACTGTGAAAAACAAAGAATAATACCTATACAGAATGATAAAATCTTGTTGGATTAAAAATTTGCGTATTACAAAAATAAATATGTAATATATTCTGTTTAAATGTAAAGTTTAAGTATCTATTCTGGTTAACTTTTGATAATTTTTCAGTTTTAATTATAAACACATTATAATTTAGTGTTGAGTTTCTATGTAAGTATGACATTTCTAATGTATATTATATTTATAACTTCCGTTGTAATTTATAAATGTGTAAAAAAATTTGACGGATTCATCAAGACGGCCGGCGCGTCACCGGCGGGAGCGTTGCGTCAGCTTGTTAGTGAACATACGAGCACTTGAATTATCGTGCGTTAACGGCGCACACATGAATGGCACATACGTGAGCGTACGCGATTCATTCAATTTGTTTACTCCGACGCCGACGCCGCGGTCAAGGGCGCCGTCCATCGCCCGCTGCGACCCGCCGAAAACATTTCACGCGGAACGCACGACGCGATGATGCGGCACCACTTGTAATTCATGATAACCATAAAATGCTCCTCTTTTCATTAGTTTACACGTTAAAGTCCCGAAGAAACGTCGTGCACTCCATAATATTTAAGTATCGAAACCCGTATTCGAAGTTCCAAAAACAATCTTTACGGTACCTATTTACGTGAAGAATGAATGGCATACACTCATATCACTTATCGTAAAGCAAATAAACGAACCCTATCAAACGGCCAATCAATTGTATAACGTACGTTCGGTTACGCCGTATTTGAACACCCACACGTGGTAAATCATTGTGGAACAACGCTTTGTTGATAATTATTCGTAACAGATTGCTTAAAGGGCTTAGCAACGGCCGATAAGCCACATGCTGTCAACACGTGGTCTCCGAGACCTTCGGGACCACCAGCTCTTAGGTCGTTTACTCCAATTACGTAACACCCGTGTAACAACTCTGTATATAATCGGCGGAATTTTTATTGACTAATTATTCGCCATTTTTTATAAGCGGTGAAGTCAGCGGATATCGCTAAATATTCAAGCAGTGTATCATTCGAGACTAACAATAACGCACAAAAAATCCAACGAACCAAATTATCTCACGTCGATATCTAGTCTCGAGTAATGAACTGCGCCAGGAATCGTGCTAAATAAATAAGAGCCGGGGCTGGCCGTGATGCGAGATGCGTCGGTGTAGGCTTTTATATCGGCCCGAGATGCAGCCACATTCCACGACGATGACTCGCCGCCGGACCACCGATGGGAGTTTTTCTCTCCTCGCGTAAACAACGCGCGGAAGGACTTCGTTACTTAGATTTTAACTACATTCGTACGAGCGTTTCGTGGATGAGTGAGCCATTGAGCGGCGTCGAGAGCCGGCCGGAGTCAACGCCCAGACGGATTAAAGGGCCGATTAACGAGCACAGTTTAATTTATAACCGGAATAATAAAAGCTCACGGAAGGACCGCCGCCGCGCAGGCCTCCGCGCTAACCCATAAGTCATAACCGAAATGTCAACAAAACGTTCGCCTGCCGCGCTCCGTATTCTTTTCACGGACGACTTTTTCATTTTTACGCTTCAGCGCAGACCAGCTTTGTATTCTGTCACCGTCGATTAGAGACGCTATTCCGACGCCGGCGGCATTGTTGGCCCGCCGCCGACTCAACTTTCGGTTTCGCACAAGCGCTAACATTGATTTAGAGCGAGTCGATAAAAAGCACGAGCTGGAGCACCGAAACCAGTCGAGCCAGTCGAAAACTGTAATTATGTTAACGAGCCGCGGACCCACGTGGTGGCGGCACCAGTTCTACATATGGGAAACGATAGTGAAAGAGGCGTCATAACATCGGACGCTATTAGGCTAGTGAGCCTCGCGAGCTGTCGCGCGCTTGTCGCTCTGCATCTGCTCGATAAGGCTGATAATTTTATCGAGACCGGAAAACTTGGCGAGATTCGCCGGTGAGACGGGCGGCATCAGGGGAGCGTGACTGATAAGGAGGTTACACAACGGGCTTAAGGAGCCAAGGTCGCGGCAGATGTGGGAAGCACAGGCGGGTCCGTTCACGGCTTATCTCGAAGAATGTTTGCTGAGCGCAAATAAGCAGCGCCTCGTCGCAGCGGGTCCGAGGAGCACGATGTTTATAGGTGTGAACGCACTTGGCCGCGGCGTCGTGAGAACTCCACTACTTAAGCGCGATGATGTGAGATAAGCCGACACGTGGTAATCGGACCTCGCGAGCACAATGTGTCAGTGTAACATTGCTAACGTTGTGTATGCCCGTCGATAGCATATGTTAGAGTATGGCGTTCTGCGTCAGATGTAGTGGTCTTTTTATTTCGCTAAGTGAGAGATGTGGGTACGGGCGACCGACCGATAAAGAGTTCACGCGCTCTCGGCAGGAGGGCGAGAGGATGGGCCGCCTAACATACCGAAACCGACTGATTTATTTTAATTATGCCAAGGAGTACGAATCAATTACGTTCTTACTGTTTTAGCGAGACGCTTCCTGCTCGCGATATGGTTCTACAGATGTTGTATAATGCTCAATGATGTACGAAATATTGCGAATGATTCGCTGAGCGTACGCTGACGAAGCGAAAACCATTCGCGTCGGGAATCCGGTCACTGGCAGTGGGTCAGTGGACCCGGCAGGAGCGCGCCTCCGTCGGCATCCCTACCCCGAAGGCCGCCATTCATAATTAAAATGACATCAACCGCGTGGGAACACATAAATGCCAAACAGCGCGACCGGTCCGGTTCGAGAATTTAATTACCGCATGGTCGATTGATATTGGCGTAAACGACATTCGTCGAAACAGTCGTCGTTAATAAACAACGAAACCGAAAGCCGCGGGGGTAGCGTCTACAAAAAAGACAAGAGCGTGCAGACGATCGCAATGCGTCAGCGCAATGCACTTCTCCCGTCTCTGTCGGCGGACAGCGCACTTGTCGTCCTATAGCCGTCCCTGTCCCGCGTGGGGCCTCGCCGACCTTCCCGGCCGCCGTCCCGCTTCCGTCGCAACACTTTGTTTGAGGAAGTGCGTATCGTGCTTACGGGATCGCTCTATAACCGGCAGCCGCTTTGCATTGCATACCGAACGGATTAGGAGTCGAAGGTTTAGTCATTGAAGAGAATCAATCGGGCGGCGCGCGCGTGTGGCCGCGACATTTCCCCCATAACAATGAGTGATAGTGCAGCCGTCTCTTTCGCGGCGGACCTTGCCGTGCTGTTGCTCCGGCCAAGTTCAATATCCCAGACCTTGGACCGATCGAGAGTACCCGCAAGAGGCAGTTGAAACTAGTTACCTGCCACCTGCAATAATTTATAATTTAGTCACTATTTTTAGCGCCTTATTGATCGACCGAACGAAACAATTACGTGTGCGTGCGCGACGCTAGTTCTGATCGTGATCCGAGGGGAAAAGGATTTTTCCATAGTCTTTGTCGGCGTCCGCGGACCGCGGCCGGGTCACGTTTCGACATATATTATATGGTGGGACATAAAAATTGGTATAGTTTATGATTTCTGTACCAGGAAAACTAATGAAGCGTCGGTGGTCGGCGCCGCGTCGCAAGCCCGCCTCCAATATGCGAGCGGTCAATTAGATGTCGGGCGCATCGCGAAAATATAAATATTAGTAGAACCGACAAAGGTTTTTAATCACCGATCTCGATGCGTTTTGGTCCTTTTGCGGTCCAAAATTACAGGCTGCGAGTTCGCTCACCCTGGCGTGCCGCGCTTAGGGCAACTATGCTCTCGTGGATCGTGTGAAAAATTACCGTCGATTTTGCTCTTATTTCGCATTATAAGTGGCATTCGATATGTATAATTTTTTGCATCCGGCCGATTAAGTTTAGGGCTGCGGGCACGCACACGTCGGCGAGTGCGTTCCAATCGGTCGTCGCAGATTACCGAATTAAAGATCGATGACCCATCGGAGGCGAGTGCTGGGCGGTCAGATCGTAGCTAGAATTTCAAATTGTGTCGAAAAAGGATGAAAACGAAAGCGGCTGCAAACGTAGCGCTCGGCGCGAGCTCGATGCGCCAAGGTTACGTAGTAGGGGCGGCGACCGGCGAGACAGGCGTGACGTCACGGGCGCCGGAAACGATTGTCCGCTCATAGTTACGGTTACATTTTGAGTTTAGAAGAAAGTGCTCGCGTGGGCTAGGTCAGTTCCCTGCACTCCGTCATGTCCGCGCATCATCATTACATCACGCGTATCACTCTAATCACTTTACGATCTTCCGAACGTCGTTGGCTCAGATAAAACGTCTGGCCTGTTAACAGCAAGGTCGATGACACGACAATATATTCTTGAATATACTTAAGTACACGTATTTGCAAACTACGCAGTATTTTAAATTATGAAGTATTTATAGTCTAACAAATGTACGAGTATGACTAGTAATTGTGACAGAAATAGCCGGGACAAAGAAGCAAGAATCCTCAATTAAAAAAATACATTGTAGTATTTAGTACAGAATAATTTTAACAAAGTTATTGGATTATAAACCTATGTTTTAATACTATAAATAATCAAAATCTGATATGTATGTATAAGCGCTATTAAAAGACAATAAAGGAGGCTCGATTCGTCTCGAAGACCGACAATGCAAGAAAGCAGACGACCTCGGCGCGCCGATAGTCGCCGATAAACACATTAATTACACCACAACACCGCACTACACGGCTCAGTCACACATTTTTACGTAAAACACTCAATTTAATAGATTATACACCTTCACCTACATATCAAATATAGTTTTAACGCTTCACACTCAAACTACCAAGGAAATAGACGCTATGGAAAGCTATACAAAAAACACCCAGACCCACAGCAAAAGTATATTATTTTTCGCCTGTTTGAGAATCGATCCCGAGTCTTCAATCGCAGAAAAACATGTTGATCATTGCGTCATGCACCCTGTGTTGAACTAATGAGTGTCTTGTTAATATCTACACACCACGGTATTCTATGACTTACAGATATTCTTACCAATTCAATTTGAACGGAGTATCTTCTGTGACATAGCGAGATATTTACCTGAAAAAAGTAAAAATCAGAATAAGCATCATTTTATAATATCTTTTCAAATGTCTTCAATAAAATTTCATGGAAAACTCTTAGTTTTAGACATACGAGTATAGGTTTCTTAGCGTCGTTTTCTTTAAGCGTTCAAAACAAATATCTCTAACATTCATAGTATTACCTTTCAGTTAAAGATAGACATTTGTCGTGATAAAATAAAAAAATAAATAAACAAAACCATAATGAGTCTTTAATAATAAGTAATGACCATATTGCACCTCTAAAAACATAGTAAACTTGTAAAAAATATCTATATAAAATTAATATTAACCGTATGTGTGACTATCCATTTTTTTCGTCACGCCACTTATTGATTTGGTTTTCCTTGTCACGATAAACTACCTACAGGTTTTGGGTTACACTTATAAAAGGGTTTACTTTGTTGTTCCTAATTGGTACTTATCCTTATTTACATAAATCAAATCAAGCGTATACTAATCAATGTACAACGTACGAGTCAATCAATTTTGTAAAGAAGAAGTGTCTACGCAATTACATACTGAAATTTATAATAATACGCACTACAAATTGCATACAATTTTATGAATGATTTATTCATTCGATTCCCAAAAGTGGCACGGCCAAATTTTACCAAGTTAGTTGCACAAACAGTTTTTTAGTGGAAAATGATAAGTGTAAGAATGCGCAGGCGCAGATATGCATCGCAATGCAAACATCAACAGGCGTGTTTGCGTTCGTTACTTTGACGTACGGCAGGTTACACAATGCAATAGAATTTACACCGTTTACATGCTTCATTCGAATAACATCGAACAAATCGATCACACAGATAAAAGATCCGTCATTGTCGATTCGACTCGATAGAAATCAACATTTTTAGAGAATGATGATTGTTAATGATATGTTAATTTACTCGTGTGTCTCGATTATAATAGGAAAGTATGCGTGAAACTAGAAAATACAGAGTCCAATTGAACACCTGTAGTATTCTCATAGGAATCACGACCGTAATGAGAAATAAATAGATTTCCTTATTAGTTTAATTAAAAATGAAATCAAAAGATCAAGTATGATCACTGTATGATAAAAACAGATGACACCAAATTTGAAAGCCTGCAAATGAGAAAATCGATGTTCGTTTAAAAGGCATGTCGCGATTGTCGAGAATCAACATCGCCAACCGGTTGGGAGCCGGCAACCTTCTGCGATAGTTTGAATTTCGAGTTCCAATAGTAAGGATGAGCATGGAATAAAGGTTCATACAAGAATGGCGACGTATTTAAATAAGAGCCGGCCGTTAGCGCTTCCGATAGGCGCGTGACGCAGCGCGCCGAGACGCGCATACAAAGTGAGTAAGCTCGCCTTAGCTTACACGCTACGAGGCTGCTAAACTCGAACCTTCTATTCTTTACGACTTTAACAATATTAGTGTAATTTTTCAATGTCCTTAACTATTTACTCGAAGAGGCAAAGACTATTCTGTTGTCTCGTTAACAATATCGAATGAAGTATTCACTAAAAATACTAAATGTTACTAGCTGACTGTTAAAGTAATAATTATTTATAGACGTACGACTACAGGGTTCACTGGCGTTTTGTTTAACAATAAATGAGACGGATTATTGAGCTTTTAAAAGGCAGCTTAATTGAATTCATGTCAATTACCAGCCTTTAATGGCCAATAACTCGTCTCGACGTACCGCCGACGCTGATGCACTTCGCTCTAAGTAAAAAGTAGGAAGAGTATGCAGCCTCCAAAACGAGTCTAGAGCCAAGAATATAATCGAAGCAAATAGGCATGCAAGCCTCATTTGCGTTCGACCGTGCACTCTTATTGCTAGGGAACATGGCTCATTCTCCTAGAGTAATTTAAATTTTATTTAAATAATTGTAGAAAAATAATACAAAGAGCGGAGGATGGCGGTGCGGCGGCGCACGGCGGCGGCGCGGGCCGCGCTCGCCCGGACCCACTCCACGCGCATTATTTTCACACGAGCCGTTTAAAGTTTTAATGTGTGATAAAAAGTAATGAACAAATTCTCGGCCAGTTGTCATTATCGGTTCGACATAATTCAGCGTACGGCGGGCAGTAAAATTAAAAACGCGTAAAGGACGCGGTGGGCTCGGACTCCGCCGACTTCAATTAGATTTCGCGAAAGGCGAACAATAAGAAATAAAATCTGATCTTTTACGATCTCCCTGTCGAACGTCGGTCGGTCGAGATGATCGTAAAAGTGGGAATGCAACGGGGCCGCTGTTGCTAAAAAACCAAAAGTCAACCGATCGACCGGAGTCGGCCGAAAGGGCCGACGCGAAATTTGATGGGGTGGTTTATTGCGCCGAAAGTGGGTCACTCGCGTACGACGCCCGCGAGCGGCCACAATGGCGCTCGCGAACAAAGATATCTGCGGCGGAGACGAACGGACGCCTGAACCGCTGAAACGCTGCATTCATTTACGCAGGATCAGCGGCCGCGCGCTAGTCCTCCAAATACAAGATTTGCGTGGGAAAGCACGCGCGACGCCGATTATTTATGCGAGCGGCTCTTCCGAAGGATCGATTCAGTGCAAATTTTGATTTCGAAACATCGAATTCGCAGGCATCCGTCGCACAAGAATACTCGCGGAATGCAAAACGGAATCTGGCTCGGTCTTTGTTGCGGATTCCCAGACGTCGGCGACGGCGAGAGGTAAAAAGTGGTCGCATGAACCGCCTTATAAATTATGAACCCCGCCGGGGTTATTAGTTGTCGAAATGACAACGGTGGCGGGCCGCAGCGCCGAATGTGACGCCGCAGTACCGTTACAAAACCTAGCGCTCTAAAACGTAAAACGTAAAAACAGGCGAAGGGCGATAGGGACGAATATCCTGTTCCGCGGGCCCCTTTCTTGCGAGCCACCATTTAAATTCGAGGCCATCGTTAGGAACTTAATGCGAGCAACTAAAAAGAAGCCAGTGAAACAATAAGACGTAACCTGCAACCGACGCCGCTGTATACTCACCTACTATATTATTCGGTATATCTTGCAATATAACCATTCGTCTGAACATTTCTAATACTGAATAGCCTTGAACTTTAACTTTTTTACTCAGTATAATAAATGAGTTCTAGAAGACACTAACTATCGATATACCGCCTAATAACAATACCCCAAAGCGATACGATTATATAATATCAAATAGGTACTCCAATGGTGAATACAATTATAAATGTAATTCACTGATTACACAATTACTTATATCGAAGACTTTCTTGTAGACATTAAAGTGAGTACATTCTTGAGTAAGTTCAATGTTATTGCACCTACAAACAGAGGGCCTATTGACAACAATAAATACGCAACGATATTAAACGTCCAGGCGTAAGATAAGTTATTTATAAGAACATAAATAATATGGAAGGTCGCGTCCCACGCATCGTCGGGGTAGGTCCGGATAAAACAAATAAGGTAAATTAAAATATAGCTAATCAGGGTGTGCCTAATACGTATATTGTTATTAAAGCATCAATGGAGGATGATTGATGCGTTGCGAGCGGTGCGACCGGCGGCAGCGTGCAGCGACCTCGCCAATATCGACATTGTTTTCGTACTTCTAAGCCTAGGGCTTCTGTCCACTAATTCACCACCGCGGGCCGCATACAGCTCAGCTTCGAGCACAGCCTCAATTTTGACCTCCCGATCGGTCAGGATATAAATAACGAACCTTGATAATGTGTCCTGCATATTTCATTGTACGCATAGGTGCAATGAATTATTGCACGAGCTTATCTTATTGGAAATTGTTACGATGAGTAATTAATAATCTTGTTGGTAAATAAATGAGACACAATTATTCTTGCGCGATGTACATCTTTTTATCGAAAACCAATACTCTCGAGCTTAAAATTGATTTATTAAGTATATTCACGGATTTCGAGATAACCATCGCGCTTTTTCTGCACTGGCCTCGTGGTGAATTCCTATTGGTATATTTTTGTAAGCGATATGTATCTTATTGGAAACAAATGGTGACAATCCAAGGAGCATATAAATCATTCTGATATAAAGTCAAAATATTATATCGAGACAAACACAGAATACAGAACGTGGTTATATTGGTTTTAAAGATGAAGCTAGTTAGATACATATAGGTATTGAGGAAAAATATATTACAAACTAAATTTTGTTAAATAGGTACACAAAATCATTAATTTTCATTTTTCATTCATACATTAAGAAAAAAAGATCATTCATTTTCGATTTTTTTTGTTAATTATTTTTCTTCTTTGAAACACAAGACACACACCTATTTGTTCCTCTACATTTATTACCTATTTATTATAATTAACTTGACCCTAGAATGAAATTTCCTTTTCTTTCCTGCGGCAACGAGGTACCCGAGCAGCATTGGAGTGCAGAGGTTGTGAAATTACGTGTGACCGCATCCGGCGGACAATGGCGCATGCGCCGGCGGACGAAAGCTCGCCGGATGCACGTAATGTGCAGATATCGGCCGCGGGTTTATATGTTTATTAGTCCCTAGTGCTGTGGCTTCATCTGGCCCATTACCTACATTTAAGTTGGGCGGTCACTCGACCGAACAATATTAACACGAACGGATATTACGAAAAGGGTCACAGGATATAAAAAAGTATTTAATAAGAAAATAAGCAACAATACAACACTAAAATGTAGGTAAATTAAAAAGGAATGTAAGCTTGTATCAAGGAGGTACGTCAGATTTGTTCAATTCATTCAAATCAATCAATTGCTAAATCGACCGCGAACTATTAAACCATTACTTTTTTATCGTACACGGAAGTTTATCTTGAAAGTATCAGTTTACAGTGTAAGGCTGAGACCGCACTGCGATTAAACGCAGACTGAATAAAAAAAGCTGAAAACGCCAAAACGCATACGAACACGCACTGCGGTTTTCTTTTGGCTTAATTTTATTTCAGTCTCATCATAGATTTCAGGCGAACAGCACGTGTTGTGGGGTTAGAGACTGAATAAAAAACCAATGATATTTAAAACTATAGATATGTTACCTGCCCACAAAACAACACAAATAAGTGTTACACTAAACACACAAATACACGTTTTTCTTTTTGCTTACCCGAAAGTAACTCATTCATTCATACGTAAATATGTACGTAAATTTTGCTTCTCTATTACTACTTGTGGAAGGAATACGTTATCTCTATTTTGTCAGTTACGTAATTATAGCGGACCAAGCACGAAAAACAATCAAGATATAATGATTTCTCCTCATTTACTTGTGAAATGTGATTCCATGAATCTTGGGTATTTTTTTGCATAATTTGTACATTTAAGCATTGCCCAAGAAGGCATTTTGAGGCTTAGAAGACTAAAATAATGACGTTAAACGTATACAGTGACATACATACGTGTCAGTTACTACGCCGCCGCGAGAGCGGCTGGAGTCGATTCACTCCAATTGGTGTATTTTGTATATTTCATGTTTTACCCACTAGTAACATATCTTTAGTTTATATCAATGCCCCACCATACAATTACTATGGGAGACAAAAAACCGCGCTTTAAACAAGCCGCGGTCAAAATGTAACAATAAATCAGTCGACTGAAAAAGTCACTAGTGCGTGCACTTGTATAGAAAGCAATATGTTTTATATTTTAGCGGTTTCAGTCTTGCGGTTAAACGCGTGCGTTTAATCGCAGTGCGGTCTCAGCCTAAAGACCTAATACAATGTCAGAAAAAAATACCAACACCGTAGTTGTAAACGTATTAAATTATACATAATATGACATTTGACTAGGAGTACATGAACGCAAGTGTATCGACCAGTGGGGGTATCGAATGAAGCGGTCTATCAGCTCGTTACCGCAGTCTGGTCAGAAGCCGTCCATGTGTGGGAGCCACATAGTGCAGAACTGGTTTGTCTATGCGCTGCCCACTGAGACGGACCAATAGATCTCGTTTTGCTTTTGTTGCCCTAGTACTTCGACATGGCAAGTGAGGTAATATAAAACTTGCGCGGTTATTTATTTACTAACAAGTAGAATGAAAGTTTTGTTGAAAAGAATTATGCCTTGAAAATAAACATATTTCGCAAATGATCGTATTAATAACCGATCAATCATTTTCAAACGATTATATATTGTTTAAACTTTTTATAAACTTGTACTAAATCAATATTCCGAACAAAGGTCTTTGTGAACTTCTATTACTTATTAGTTTTTTGACAATAATATGAATTGAAATTGTCAATAATATTGTTTAACAAAAGATAGTCCGGGTTTTTTATATATCCTGTCATGGAAAATCCTCATGAGCTTTTGTTGAAGTGTAACTCCTTGGTCTTGCAATTAATTTCACTATATCAAAAAAATCTCATTATCTTGCTATGAAAAAGTACGCTTGGCATCAATTTGCAAAAATGGACGGCGATCGATTTTTATTCGAATATAAACGGTCAAACGTAATAACGTATTCAAAACTCGATCACGCAACGAAGTAGCATACAGCCTTGCGATAGCTTACATAAAACTAGAATTCGTTCTACAAGAAATTTATTATCTACGACCTTCAATACTAAATAACGCCTGATAGGTTAATTGCTATGAACAGATTAACTTTTGGCAGTTTTTTCCGCGGTCCAAAAACCGCTGCTCTTTGTTTATGATTCATAATTACAATTCTCCGGAGAGGCAATCACACGGCCTGTCATTATGTTGAGTAAATAACCACTTACTTATACATTCATAAATGAAGCGAGTTAATACGATACCTATTGCCCAAACCGAGACTCTGCTTAGGCATTTGTTTATTAATTGGCAAATTGACGGAACAAATAAACCGCAGTTTAATTTATCGCTATATTTCATCACCCAGTTTCTCATGGTTTAGTTTTACAAAAAGTTACGGATAATGTTATTTACGGTAAGGTTAAATTGAGATTGATATTGATATTTTTTGTTTGATCCTCGCACTGATGATAATGATTTGAGATCATTAAGAACCTCAATCAAACGGTTCGCGTGTGACCCCAGACTGCACTGATGCACCGCTGACGCAATGCGCCGCAAAAAACTCGAATAACATCACTTTAAACGGTCACATTCGAACATATAGAGTTCAATCTGATTTTATTTTTGATCAACATTTGAATTATTTTGTAAAAGTTTATCTACAAAACTCTTTGAAGGTATTATTCCTAAGAGCTTAGTTAGAAGACTTTGTGTGACATTGGGTCTTCGACACAAATAGGAGTGACGGTGGTAGCTCTGAAGTTCTAACAACCATTTCAACATCAATCAAAGTCAATCATCTTTACAACTTAACATTGGTAGGTATAAATGTTTTATGTTCTATATACAATACGTTGCTATGTTAAACTTGTCCTGCTTCGCGTGTGGTTTACCCTCTAAGGCATAGCTGTTCCGTTTCACCTCTAGGCTTAACCTACAAGCTACTTCGATGTCAAAATCGACGAACAAAAAGCTCGAGCAGTGCCGCGGGTTCTAATGCTAGCGAGTATTATAATAATAAGATAATGATACGTCTGGGCTAAGCGGTACGGCGAAACGGTCGGTTTTTTCCTCGGCCCGGTGTTGCCATGTCTGTCTCGCTGATTTATTCCCGCCCAGTTTAACTAGTTCAAGGTTATTCAAGATGTCGTGTTCGTGAATGGGCGGCTTTATTTTGTTTGCGCTAGGTCGTCTTTAGGTCACCGGAGTCACCGAAGCCGGAACGGAATGGACGCCTTCATAAAATATCAAAAAGACCGGGTGTTGACGATTCTATAAAGGAACATCTGTGCATCAGACTGTAGGTAGGTATCGCGTAGATCCTTCTTATGACAACGACATGACAGCGGTTGTTTATCGGTCCGTCGTAAACATTAAGCAACCAATTAGTCTTAAAAACAAAACTAGACCATTATGGTTAGTTTAGACATATATTAAAATAAAAACACTTCAATAAAGAGCCGATTTGAAATTAATTAACTGCTTATGTTAATAAGTTTGGGGTCGGACCGAAATGCAGATTTAATTGTGGCAAAACGCCACAAAAAGTGGTCTCGAATGACGAAGGCATTAAGTTATTTTGTAACCGAGTGCATTGCACTGGGAATTGACCGCTTTAGGATGGCAACACGAGGGCGCGACCAATATGCTCCAATCGAAGCGTAAACAATTATGAGAATTTCGAACGCGCCACGTGACCACCGTCACGGCCGGTGACTTACTTGGCAGGGGGTGGGGCGTGTGTGCTTAAGGATGTAAGCTAATCAGATTTTAAGTAACCAGGTTTTCTGTAAAATTGCAGGAACTAACGCATGTAGTCCACCTGAAGTTAAGTGGTCACTGTCACTCATGGACATTTGTAACCAACTCCATGTAGAACGATGTCTTTGAAGGTAGCTACAGAAGCGTTGCCATGCCTGAGGACTAAGTCGCCTCATTAATTCACCCGGGATCCACACCTTCCCACCGAAACGCAAGAATTGCTTCACACTGTCAAGTTTGTCAAGGTGGTAGAACCCTTTGTGTTTCGACTCCGGTGGCACCACCGCCGCACCTATTTCTGCCTAATAACAGCAGTGTTAGGCGCTGCTGTGTTCCATTTTGAAGGGTGTGGTAAGGGAGACATACTTTTCCGAGGCGTTCCAGCTTAGTCCTCAGGGGTAGCGGCGCATTTGTGGCCGACCTCAGGTAGGAATATCTAATCCTATCTGGGGTTGATTACAGATGTCCATGGGCGGCAGTAGCCATTTACCATCAGGCGGACTGCATGCTCGTCTGCTACTCCTATATTATAAAAAAAAACACTGACCATAGATACAGGCGATAGTACCTCAACGGTTGAACCATATTCGTTTAACCAACGTTCAATTAAATTGTTCTTGAATATCTTAAGTATTTATTGTTACAATTAAAAAACAAACCGAATCACTATAACAACAAGTTCCAAGAAACTTTAAATTAATCGCTTGTTTTATTGCAATCAGATTATTATCACCTAATCGAGGCAACAATAAAAAGCGTTTCCTTTCGAATGATCAGCGCCAGAGCATATAGGTAATTGACATTTGCGTGCCATTCGCCAGGTGGGAAGACCACCTTGCAACTTCGTCCGAGACAAAGTGACTTACAAGTAACATTGTAAAAAGTTGGCCAAGAGCGAGTCGAACGAGAGGTAGAGGGTTCCGTAGTATCAAATTTTATTTTTTTATTTTTAGCATTTGTTATTATAGCAGCCATAGAAGAAAATGCATTGTTAACATTTTAACTGTCTACCTTTTACGTTTCAATAAATAAAGCGGTTAATGTCGAAAAATAGCCATTTCTTTTATGGAGATCCCTATTTATTTTGAAGTTTTTTTTATTTTTATTTTTAGTATTTGTTGTTATATCGGCCAATATTCGACATTCTGTGAAAATTTCAAGTGTCTTTCTTATACGGTTACTGAGATAGATCTCTGTGACAGACAGGCAGCGACGGCTTAGTAGGTTTCGTTTTGCTCTTAGGGTGCGGAACCCTAAAAAACAGGCCACCGGCGAACAGTAAGTCATCCATGTGCATATATTAAGATAATCTGTGCGAGAGGTATCAAAATATCTGTCAACCGGCGGCCGCGCTTTGATCTATGGCGGGGTGCTGTGACGACTGAGATTGCCAAAAAATAAACAAAAAATTAAGGATTGATCGAGCACTTAATTTAATTACTCGCTTGTTTACACGGTTTTTACATAGCGTCTCGTTGTTATTTTAACATTATTAGAGTTAGATATTTAATAGGTACATAACATAGGCGAAAGTAGGGAGTGATTATGGGGTCTGAACGACTCCTATTGTCGACTCGACTGCGGTAGGTACTGCTATTAGATCCTCCCTAACAAAGCTATTATTTCAAACTTGACCAATGCGGTGGACTATGGCCAGCAGTAGGACAGTAATAGGTTGACGAAGAACAAGGCAATTGGTATGCTAAATTGCCCATACTACATGACTGCTAACTACAAATTCAGGAATTTTTAACATTGAAGTTAAAATTAATTAAACGAATCATCATCATCATCATCATCAACCCATTACTGTCCCACTGCTGGGCACGGGTCTCCTCTCAGAATGAGAAGGATTAGGCCATAGTCCACCGCGCTGGCCAAGTGCGTATTGGTAGACTTCACATACCTTTAAGATTTTTTATAAATCTCTCAGGTATGCAGGTTTCCTCACGATGTTTTCCTTCACCGTTTAAGCAAGTGATAATTAATTTCTTAATACGCACATAAATTTGAAAATCAGAGGTGCGTGCCTGGGATTTGAACCTCGGACCCCTCGATCAAGAGGCCGCGTTTCTTAACCACTAGGCTATCACTGCTTTAAACGAATATATAGTTGTAACTAGTGTGAAGAGCTCATCTATCAATCACCTTGTTAGGGACGGATGTAGGTAATATACTAATTATATTAATTAAACTGTAATTGGACCCTAGGAGCATTAAAATGACATTTATTACTTTAAATAAAAACTCAAAGCCACAAACAATAAGTACGCTTTTAACGATTTCATGGTCAAAAGAGTTCGTTATATTTTTTAGAATGTTACAACGCGATACGTGGACAGGCATGACGTTATTAGTTTTTCGTCTAAAAACGATAAACATCTAAATTTAGTTAAAGTCCAATGTTTATGTGAAATAAATCGCTGGAAGATACGCCGGCCACATCAAACGGCGGCTGCTATGTTGTACGACCAGTATAACTTGGACTGTAGGACTGTGATATATTGCCGCATATTACTAGACTTCAGGTAACTTGCAAAGATCGCGGTTAGCTGGTCGTGTTTCCGATTTGTCGGGCACACGATAGAGCAATATAATTTATTACAGAGGCGTCGTCCTTTACTGAGAGTAACGACGTTATGACAAGTGCTCATGTCTCTTTATTGTTTAAAATGTTTATTTTTGGATTTCATATGAATCAGCACGATGATTTTTGAAGTTAAAATATTGGCTTCCATTTTTATAAAAATAATACAGATGAGGTCGATATTTTTATAAAAATGGGATTCGCAAGGAACACAAACAAACATAATTAAATTCTCTCATAATATGATCATCGCGCGCCAATGCGCCAATGGTGTCTCTATTCGTTTATTACTCTATGGACATCGTGCCACACTGTGGAATATAGAATTAGACAATGATATTCTACTTAAAAGACTCCGTTGAATAAAGAATTAGATGATTCTGCGACACGAGTTCACTTTTGTCAGAAATGTCGTCGGCATTTTAATGGCCTGCGGCATACTGGATATATCGATATATTTTATTTATTGCCTTTGTATCTGGCGAGATTTGTCGCGAACTGGCCCGTCCTAAATATAATTAAAACGGTGATTTATAAACATCTTTGGTCACCTTAATTAATTGAAGGTTTGTTGTGTAAATTCTCGGGTCTTGTCGTAATCTTCTACACCGACATATTTACAATAACTCTCAATTTTTCGTGTCTGCACATTGAAACTAGGTACTTAAAAATACTGCAAGAAAAGCCCTGTGCGGGATTAAATTTTGAACTAAAATTCATTGATAAATTCTAAAAACTATTGTCTCTTGGTTCAATATATACTTTTACGTAGTTTTCTAAACACATTTGATCTTACTTTCAATATGAAATGTACATGTAGGTAGTTTTCTAAGCACATTTAAGTAGATATATTGCGAGGGAAGCTAGCAATATGTTATACGTTAGTTATTTCAGAATGCATACATTTTCTGTGTGAATAATCGTTCACGGTCGGTTGGGCAGTGGGCTCGTCAGATGGCGGTTCCCCTGGGCTCCCGGCGCTCAGTAATTACGGGGAGTGTGTTTCTGTGTCAGCACTAAAATAATCAAACTAATTACGATTGTGGCTTAACTCATTTGGGGGTTGAAAGACTTGAAACCCGCTAATAGTTCTCGAAGTTATTGAACATTGAAATGGCGAAACGATATGAACTATAAGATACTGTGACAAAGTTTGTAGATAATAGGTGTAAATAAATTTGTATTAACAACGTATATTGCAACCGCATATAAACAATAGGTAGATAATATCTGAACTTTCACTAACTCTCGTAATCCTTATACCCAGTTCAGTAGGTACATCTCATGTACAAGTCAATTAAACGAGAGTATTTACTTGTAATTTTAAAATAACTTCTATTTTCTAAGCTTCTTTTAGACAACATTAAAATAAAAATACGTCAATTAATTTCACAAGGAATTCATAAAAATAGATAATTTTGAAAGAACTTTTATGAAAATAGTAAGGCTTTTATATTTTACAGCTTTTGTTATGATATACGTATACATAGGGTCTAGTTTCAACATTTAAAAACCATACAGAGGTGAAGCCTCGATTAGAAGCTCATAAATTATAAAGAAAGAATAAAGGTTTGGAACAAAAACAAGATCGGTCCAACGTATGGAAAGACAAAAAACACAATTTCTGAGAATCTGTGACCGCCTCGCCAATTATAATAAAATCTAAGTTCAATACCGAGGAAGCCATTCAACATATTATGATTAGGTACATTTAACCCGATAGTGTATCTACCAAAAATCTTTAATGTTTTAAAGTTTCCAGCAATAAAAAATATTGACAACAGAAAATCTGTCTTGCAGGCTTGTATTTCATTGTACCTACAAATGGTTCGATCAGGCATATTAGAATTTTGCTTTTTCTCTTGCATGTCCTATGATATACAAGATCACAATCGAAATTGCATAGACTCGAATTACATAGATAGTGAACGAATCTCCCACTCCCACAAAAAGACATATAAAATAAGAATAAAATTTGTAACAAAATTAGCGTAATCTGTATCTCTTTTTAATCTCCACTAGACTAGTAAGAAAGAATATAGGCACCAACTTTAGTTTACTTATTGCATTTGTGTTTTTTCCTTTACAGGGTTATAGTTAACTCGTATGTCGCCTAAACGAAGTTGAGTATAAATGTACGAGTATGTAGTATCGCGAAAGGATCGATGTTCAACGTGTTGGTCGATTCTTAAGGACTATTACCGCGGAATGCTGCGCCGCGGCTCTCGTTTTCCGAACCCTCTCGTGCCCGCCCGTCCGCTCCTACATATAACGTATGTAATATATCGATTCAGCGCATTAGTTCGTTTCTGAGAATTTACTATTAAAGCAGCATAACAATTTTTGAACTAAATATAAAAATCGTAATACAAGTATTCTTTTTCTATTCTTTTTTTAAAATTGCGTTCGATTTTGGAAAGTAATGGGCGCCATTTAGTAATCGCCAACTATTGTTACATTCTGGGAAGAAATGCACTAAATAGGGCAATCAACAAAGAATACTTCAATTACTTACTGAAAGGCGAAATTATAGGCTCTCAAACTTCGTACTCCATTCATTTCTTTAAATAATATCAGTAGTAAGCCCGAGGTAGACGCTTAAGTGAGTGTACGAATCTTTATGAAGCGTTTAAGTTATGTTATTCGGAAAACATGACAGGGGATTTTTAAACGAGCGCCATATTTAAGTTGAGTTACTTACTAAAGTTTAGACCGTGTATTTTATGTTATTGAGAAACAAGACCGGGTGTTGTTTGGATTCTGATGTATGGCCAACGCTGGAGATTTTGTACTGAGGCTTCATAAATAACCCTTGTGTAGATCATTGATTTTAAGTGCAATTTTTTGAAATGTAGATAAATAGGTGACTATGTAATCACAGACCTGTTTAGTTACAAATGCATGTGCGTATGTACTCTCATACATAATATATCTATTTATTTATGAATATTTGTATTCCTAGTACAAATTAGATACTTTATATAATCACCATTACTTTGACGCAACGTAGGATTTTTCTGTTTAAAAATGATCTATTGGCTAGTAATAAATTAACTTTATTTATTAATTAATTAACTATTTATATTGCTTCATTAACTGTTAGTTACTAGTGACAGATTATTTATTTATACTATTAATGAATATTTATTGTTTTTAGTCATGGGAAATGTTGGGAATAACTTCAAAAGGTACTAGGGCCACATGAGTTATCTGGCGGTCGATCGCTGTAAAAACTGGAGTTCGCGGCAGGTGCGTTCGGCAGATGTGGACGACCGGCGATATTTCGTAAGCAGACGATACACGAAATGCGTATGTTTCATCTCGCCCTAATGCTCTGGGCATGCATATGGATTCACAGAAGATGAATTTATGGGCAGGTTTTTATAATTGTATCGGAATAAAATATCTTACATTGTTAGTTTTGAATGATACATTCGAATTATAAGAAATATAATGATGATTTTTGTTACGCTGTTGATTACAGTAACGGTTACAACGGAATAATAAATTAAGGAAGGGTAGAATTTAAAAGTAACAGCAGTTAAAGCAAACTATTTGTTACACAGTGAAGTGTGACGGGTCGGGCACGTGTCCGCCGCAAATGTCGGACTAATGTCACTTTGTGCTCATTTGCATGAAACGGACGAACTCGACGTAAACCGCTCAAAATTTCCGAAACAAAACAAAATTGCGTTTCCGGGGCGCCGCGGGGCAGATGGCGCCCTTCCGCCAGCTGCCGCTCCAGCTTAAGGCCGCCTCCGATGTTAACAACCGAAACCACAATCCCGCAACTAGTCGCGAACATTTGTGTCGTTAATCGGCTCTATAAATACAGTCGTCTTTAACGTGAAGGTGAACCTGTACGACACTGGGGACTATCGACCGAGCGAGCCTCCGCGCTCTTTAATTACGACCTCCGATACCGGCAGGTGGCTTATGTGAGCTTTTCAGCGCAAAAACCCGTACACAATAATTAATGACGCGAAATAATGTACCAGCATGCGAGACGAAAATCTAAAGGCTCGACGACGCGCACCGCTGCCGCAACTCGACACCGGCCATTCAACATTTTCACGAGGGAAGTATCGGCTTACGCGCCGAGAGTTCGCCACCCACTACGCCTTCGAGCTGGCTGCCGACGTACCCCCGGTGGGGCATACTTCGCACATGGATCGAGGAAAAATAAAAATATCCGCCAGCGTCAATTAAAGTAACCCGAGACGGTGCACTAGCCGCGAGACAGTAAACAACGAGATTCAGTTACGCTGCACCCTCTCACGGCAAGGTCGCCGACCTCCGATACGCAAATGCAAAAATAATGAACTCGTATATCGCCATAAATCCCTCCAACGAGCACTTAATTTATCGCCAATAGAATAAGCGATACGGCGCAGGTAGTCTGCAGGTAGACCGTTTTTCATGGGAATTCAGACCCGAGAGTTAATAACAGATCGGAGCTTTTGACGGGAGAGCCGACGTTTTTTCGGTGGTCATTTTAGTGTACCTACAGTTATGTTTTTACGAGCCGCACCTTTTGTGTTCGTTAAGGAATTTTACAATATGGATAGAAATTCTTTTGTTAGGCTCTCGAGACCGGACAAATAATTGCGAGCGACAATTGTATGGAGCATTGAAATAAAATTGCAGTTCATTCAATCTTTCGTATTGTGCTTACATAAATATGTACGT
Source organism: Epargyreus clarus (assembly GCF_041222505.1). Classification (NCBI taxonomy): domain Eukaryota; kingdom Metazoa; phylum Arthropoda; class Insecta; order Lepidoptera; family Hesperiidae; genus Epargyreus; species Epargyreus clarus. The sequence continues at coordinate 12,973,483 of NW_027332225.1, read as the reverse complement.
TCAAGTGCAAAAATACAGCTTACAAACTTTTTTATTACTTACATAGAGTAGCGAACATTTTAGATACCTACCTAATGTTTCTACACCAGTTAGAATAAGATCAGACGATCCTACATACTTTGTTATCCTTTTCGAATTATGAAATGTCTGTCCACAGACTCATTTGGTCTCACGTTAGGTATACTCAAGTTCCTCTTATTGTGATTGACCAGCGATAACCCAGCGTCCGCGGCGATACTACGCAATAAGTCAATAAGTAATGAATCATAGGAAGTCGCACTACTTTAATGTAAGCGACACACATAATACCCAGAATTTAATTCTTTTCGTTTACTAAGAATTGAGATAACACGGGTGCGTGACCTCAGGAATTCGATTTTGCGATTTTTAATTAATAAAATATAAATTATTGGGTATTTTTGGGAGCTACCATTATTAATTGTAGTTATCTATAAGATATATCTATTGTTAAAAGTTTTTTTTACGGTATAAAAACTGATTTTTCTTTTGCACATTTGGGAGAAGAAAGCTATTTTCAAAATATTACCTACCTACTAATTTCCAAAATAACTAAGTAAATAATATAAGTAGGTAATAATTTTAGCTATACAAAAGAAATTCTGCAAGAAGAAAAACCAAAATCATTTTAGTAAAAAAAGGGCAGTAACGGTAATCTTTGTTGACAGAAAATCTGTGGTGATTGGTAGTAGCTACTGTATTATTAATATTACATTATGTTCAACTGATGTTAGTACCAAAAAACGTAAAGTATTGAACTTATTAGTCCGGTTCTGCGACAAGTTCATAACAATGGCATACATATTTAACCCCTCGGTCGCTACTAGACCACCGGTAACCGTTGCGGCTCTCACGCGACTCAACGGAACACGCAGCTGTCGGGGTAAACTAGACCACGTATTGTTAATTCGAAGCAAGTTTTACATGGACACGTTTGAAAACTATAAGTTTTTAACCGTTTAAAAATCAAGTACCTTAGGTACTTATATTGGTCGCCTTTGCTAGTTGTAGACAATTCTTTAGGAGATAATTTTTTTCCTACATACCTAAAGTTATTCATTATTTTAACAATTATGTACCTATGTCACTATTTTAAGTTTCGTAAAAAAATAACGAATAAAGCCGGGGTTATTCATTATATTAAATAATAATAAGATTATATACATTAAAACACCCGGAAACAATAAAAATACAAATAAACTAGAAATTAAATTAAATTAGGCAATATATTTAACGCCGCCAAAAAAAGTTCATACCTAATTTTAAATCAGAATCTGATCTAATTTTAAAGCAGAATATGGAAGTAAAACTTTGTGCTCCTAAAATACTTTTTTACTAAATAATAAATGAGCGATGTCAGCTTACTGTTACCGTTTCGTCATGCTATATAAGTCATAAGACTCATTACAGTATTCCTCGATATTAACATAACAAAGCCTTTTCAGAGTAACGCCTCGGGCTACTTTTTACCGCACTCCTGGTACTTTCTTAACCTTTGATTTTGACGTTACACCTTTGCTTAATAATGGTACCTTTGCATTTCGTTTTCTCTCACGAGCGGTAACAGAAAATGCAGCTGTCGCATGTCGGTCGCACTAGGTGCATTGTCGTTGCCCTTTTAATCAAATTTCATTGGATAACGACTGCGCGCTACGCACTGCTGCAAGCCTAGTACAAGCAATAATTTTGTATTTTTTCAATTCATTCAAATGTTACTAATATCGGTCTGAATCTGGTCGGAATACAATCGGTCAAAATTTAATTATTTTAATTAATGATTATTATAACAAGTAATCAATGTTATCTTAATTATTTCCTATATGCGAAAGTTTGTTAGGATAGATGTATTGATGTTTGTTACTCTTTCACACAGAAATTACTGACAAATTTTCAACTTAGTGCATTGTAAAGGAACCCCATACCGGAACCGTGGTCTAAAGCTGTATACTTATGAACTTTACTTATATGGTACCCGAAAAAAAGTATAGGTAGCTCAAAAATCATTATACAAGGAAACCAGTTTATATATGTGTTGTCTAACTATGTAATAGTTGGTGTGTAGGTCATACAAACAATTGCCGGACACCCATTAAATATTTTTACAACTTTTTTACTTGTCAAATTGGTATCTCCTGTTTCCCGTCCACGACGGATATAATGTTAATTTCTTTTTCTGTCGACAAATTATTGTATTCAGTTTCGGTAGCTTACTTAATCCTTTCATTGCGTGTGGGATAAAAAGTAAATACATACGTAAAATCGTATACGCCATTTATGTTTCTCCAAAACTTTTTATTTTTTCTATCTTAATTTATTTTGAATTCTAATTATAATCTTTATTCGAATGTGCTTGTCGAACCGAATGTTTTGTCTCTGGTTTTGTCCATGTTGTTTTTGCCGCTGGCGGGAGCTTATAAGGGATTTTATTTGCACATTGTCAAAACATAAAATGTCCGTTTTAAAATGTCAGTCTCCACAGGCTAATCTTGAGCAGCGGTTGTTCTAAGCCGTTTACAAGACAACGGGTACTTTTTACCCCAACAATATCTAGAGACTTCAAAATTGCCGCCTGAGGAGCTTGTTATAGACTTGAAACATGTATGGATGTCAAAACATATTATATATTTTCAACGTTAAAAATAAATTTATTTACCGAAAGATAATTCGGTTCGATTTGTTTCTTGAAAATAAATTTCTGACGCTACTTTGTCAAAAAATAATATAATTCAATAGGTACCGAACTTACTTCCTTTTTATTCGATTTTCGCAAATGTGTCTCATATTCAATTAAAGCAATAAGAGATAAGGTCGCCAAATAAGACAATCAAAATCTCCAATGGTATAATTTAAAACGCGGTATAGGAAGTAATTTACTGTTTAATTCACAATGGGTATAAAGGTCTGTAATAATCGGACCAGGTGTTTATTTTTTTGTGATATAAAATTATATGGCATGGTGTGAAATCGCGGACTAAGGGCATATTTATTCAATGTGAATAAATGTTGTATATTGAAGATTCGTGAAAATAATAAGTCAATTACTTGTTCTTAAAGGCTTCTAAATCATTTTTATAAGCTTGAAGTTGCTAACGAGAATGCAATCCACTCACTCTTGAGAGTCCTCAATTTTAGTCAAAATGGTCGCCTCATATATAAGAAAGTAGACAATCATAGCCTTTTATCGAAATGCAAGAAATAGTATAATTTATCTGAAAGAGTATAAATCCTATGAGCTGTGATGAGCGAGTGATATAAATATTATGTTCACGACCCATCCCTTTTTTAGACTTCTCCATTATTTTTCTTAATTGGCTATTTACTGAAGCTTCCTTTTTATTTATTTAGATATAGGAAATAAGAATATCTAATTAGTGCTTCATTAGCAAACGGCATATTAATCGCCTAGCTTGTAGAATGGCGTTGCATAAAAAGCGATCAGAAATAATTAGTATGAGTTCAATATAATAATAGCTGTAAAGTGGTTTGGGTATAAATAGTTGACATTAAATGTGCCCCTTCGTACACGTCGGTCGGCTCCGCACCTGCTTTACCCGTTTTTATTTCGTCCACTCGTAGAACTGATGCGGCATTCCGTGGAGTGAAATATTATTTCATAGCCATACAATAAATTGTGCAGATCAATTTTGCCAAGCGCGGTGATTCACGCCAACAAATGAAATTGCAAGTGCATTCTTTCGTGGTTGTTCTTCGAAACCATCAATCCAGCGGCTACAATTTAGCTTTTTGTTACTTTTATTACATTTAGTAGATGATGAGAAAATTGAGTTTTAAAGTTGGATCAGTTGGCATGACGTTATGCGTTATGGAAATTGTAGGGGTGTTATGGATGAAAAAATTAAAATGAAACATGACTTTTTTAACGTAGTGCCACGATTGGATATACTCATTATTAACTATTCTTAAATCAAACGAAACTAATCATTTTCAGATATATATCAAACATTTAACTTGTACTTAAAAAGATAAGTAAGGAAAACTATTAATAATGTCAGTAGGTAATTAATCTAATCTAAATAAAGGTATAATTTGGTGATTTCATCAATAAATATACAGGAAAATGATCCACGGATTCCACTATAGTGTACATCACTCTGTCGGGCTATCTCTAGAACGATTCGAGTCGAGTTTGAGTCATAGAGCCCGTCATCAGACTCCTTCCTCATTCAGACACAATTAGATGAAACTAATTTGTGACAACGTTTAACACTACGTAATACATTTATCAAACACTGTTAATTGATGTGTCTCTTCCGCTGTAGAAAAATACTTAAGAAAATTGGAACATTGTAATCATTTATTAATTTGATTTTAGACTTAACGTATTTTGCGACCTTTTTACCATACTTAAAGTTCTTTGAATGTCCTTAATAGTGGAACATGTTAATAGTTGGTATTGGAACGATGTCTTCAAGAATTATTGTTGTGTGAGAACGAAGAACAAAAGTGTAGAACAACATCCGGCGTACACACACGTGCACGCACTGCGCTTACGACGGAACATACCGTGTTTTATTCACGCTCCGATTATGTCCTCGTTTGGGCTTTTAATTTGGGAACGACAAAACTAAAGTATTGTTAACTTGGGCTGATGACGATGGTTCTACCAAGATATTCTTTTCAATAAATTATGTTGTAGATTTTGTGGCTTAAGATTTTTAAATCAGATACGATACTAAAATGTTTTTATTTGTAAATTTTCTGATAGTTGACTCCGATTAAAAATCGAAATATTAAAGATTAAAAGATGTATAATACTCGCTATGGTAAGGTATGGTATGGTAAAGTAAAATATTTTATCCGAAACATGTTTAAGTACCTATCTCTCTGCATGAAGACACTGAAACCAAGTGAAATAAATACTAAAGTCATTTACTTAAATGTTACTACGCATCTAAGGAAGTCTTGCAATATATTGATGTGTCTAAACTTCTTTTTGTTATATTAAACAGACGTGATTATTAAAGGTGAGAATCTATATTAGCAAAAACAAACCAAGAGTTGGAACGCGAAGCGGACCTTTGAAGTCGGATAATGACATGCGCTTTCGATAAAAAACGCAGCCGAAAAATTAATAAATTACTCTCACAATCGTTACGGTGTCAAGTAATTGATGTATTTACAAGGGCGATTATTGCTATCATCGAATTCTTCGGAAGGCAGACTCGAAGACGGTTGGAAAAAGCAGGTGTCGCGCAACGGACGGTCGTGGCAGCTGTGGCCAACGACGATAAGACGTATGCGGCCCCCAATTAACCTTAAGTGGTTATGTTTGACGATTCATGAAATACGTTACGAATATAATCAACTCGTAAAGGTTGACGGCCGCGGATTAGCAGGTTTCGGTTTCGCGTCAAGTTCACGGCTGCAATTAATCGCGGTTAATGTTTGTCTACGTAGGGAAGTCTATTAACTACTGGCTGTTTTATAAGAAAAAAATGTCCCAAATGTTTTCGGTAATCACAATGCATTACGAGCGATACACTATTGCTAAACAACGGTGTTAGTAGCGAGACCTCTATCCATAAATAAGGGTACACTATCAGTAGCACGAAACCGGTTCCGTGGACGGAATTGTTCAATATCTCCAATTGTTCATGCCTGCGAGCACATTAACGCGGATTACAGACACATGTGTCGACTCGAGCTAGAGCGAGCACATTCTTCGCGACATTCGCACATCTGCACCCACGGACTTTGACTCCGAGACATTAACATCGTATCCTGTCATTAAACCTTTGCGAGAAAAACGAACGAGATTTTTTACGCACAATAATGTAGTCCGCAACAAATAAATTAATCTCGAACAGAAATTGCTATCGCATAGTTCTGGAGACGGCGCTCGTGGAGCCACAATAATGAAAGTCGCCCGCGGGATCGCCGCTTATTACCGGCCCTGGACGAAGAGTAAATCGAAATGGGAGTGAGTCTAATTCGCGGCGCCGCCTGACAGCCCGAGATGGATTGTTGTCAACATTAGTGCGGGAAGCATATCGACTTGTCGCTCGACAACGCGACCGCCCGCCGCCTCGTCGCCAACGCGGACTATCTTCCACCCCTCGCAAGCTGAAATCGCTCTAAGCTCTGTATTAATACGACTCGATCCCGCTTCGCATTATCCCGTCGTTTAAGACTCAATAACTAAATAATAAATAATCACTCGCGTCCACAAGTACACGACGCGAGAAGTCTGGCATTCGATTTCCAGCTCACAACCGAAAGGGCTCAAGGTCCATAATTAAACAGGGAGGTCCGTTTCTCGCCGGATTACGGGTTTATTCGTGCTGCCGCGGCAATTAGGAAGTCATTCATTAGGGTCCCTAAGTTTCGCAGACGTGGGGGTGCCGGCGCACCGTGACGTCACGCCCGTTTCTTTCGCTGCGAGCTACGATTCGAAATGAATCCTAGTTCACTGCACTCGGCCGCCAGTGCACTGTTTGTGTTTGAAAACAAAAAGTAGCCATGTTTAAGAATGCTGCTACACCCGCCGTTTAATACAAACGGGAGCGAGTTAGTGTGGCCCCGTTCTTGAGGCGGTGGCGCCACGGTGAGTGACAGGGACGGGGTGATGTACCTTAAAATAACCCTCGAATTCGTCGTAGTACACGTAGACGAGGATCGCGTTTCCGAATGCGCGATAGGGATGCAAGATGCGGTTAGTGGCGTCCCAGAATGCATCTGTCAAGTTACACAAAAAACGCAGCCCTGGAATTTCGGGACGTCTCAGCGTTAGGACAGATGCTCCTTTTATTTTTTACCATCGAAAAGTTTCATTCAAAAATTGTCAACGAAAGGAGATTTGTGTAATCTTGTTAAAGTAATAGCTGTTAGTTAGTTAACAACCAATTTAGCAAAGCTTTAGAAAATGTCATTTATGTCTTTTTAAGAATCTTAGAATGTATTCAGACAGGATGTACGCGAGTACTAAAAATGTCAGGAGTCTATAATTTGTTAGTTTGTTGTTACATCGAAAAGCAATTTCATTATTAGAGACGTTGAACGTACTCAATTAAAGACAATGCCTACGAGGCAACGGCCGTGGGAAAATGCTTAACTATCTATCAGATTCGCTTTTAGCGCTCCATTTCCGTTCGATACAGAGAGAGCAAGACGGGTGGCGCTCCCCGCATGTACCAGGCGTGCAGAAGTGTGCAGGAGCCGAAGCCTTGACCCTGAGTGCGGTGGCGTCGACCGGAACGCACGCCGGGCTCATTGCAAATCTCGCCGATTGCCGGTTACCGCCTAGCCGTGTTGTGATCTTAGTACCGGCATGCCGCTCGCACGTGTGCTCTACTAGATTGTTTTCTCTTTCGTTGTAATGCACCCATTATAATGAATACTTTTTACCATGTAATGAATATAATATAAAAATGGTCAATTTCTAATTTCTTAACAACGACAGGAATACTTGAAATATTTAGGTTGTTGGTACAGAACAATAATATGAAAACCATTAGTAGCGAGTTAAGTTCTGAAGGTTTCTTGTGCGACAAAACGGTTGGATAACGTCAAAAACGAGAGTTATTGTGGACAAAAAACGGGCCTATCAAGATGAGAAGTAAACAGAGGCCGAGAGAGGGGTTGGCAGTCATTGATGTGGAACCGGTCCTAGCGACTCATCACTAGAACCGGCTCGTGACGGACGGGGATGAATTACTCATACACGCCGCGGTTTGGAACATTGTTATGGTCTACTTCATACTTCGAATGCCGAGCGGGGAACTTACAATTATAATAAAGTCGTTTGAATGAAGTCAGTAGCATTTCTTGAATGCCTTAAACAAGATTTCCAGCAGTCGCTTACCGTACGACCCAAAAGCGTTAAAAAAGGAATAGTACATACGTACGTATAAAATGACATTATTTACGGCACCAAATGCCAAATTCACAAGATGCAAAACATCGCGCGTCGTGCCACTACAAATCAAAACAACAAACGCGCCGACAGGAGGTTCGATCGACATCGGGACAATCGTACATCGGCAATCGACATTATCGATAGTCGCGACTCGACGCGGGTTGTCGACAACCGGACGTGACGTCACGGCGTGTCCGTGCGTAAACGCGAGAATTTTAAACAACCTCCTTTTGGTATATTGCGTTGTCTCAAACATATGTCATTGGTACAAACAAAGACATCTTCTTTGCGTTGCGAGCGCTCATTTTATTTTCAGCAGGATAAGGTCGAAATTGTTATCGATAACAGTCCTTATTGTACATTCATGTCATATTATAGTGCGTAGTTATAAGGTCTTAATCGCGTTTTGAGAGGAATTTTAAACAAGTTTGATAGTTGAAGGTTCTGTCTTTGTCGAGTACAAGTTCGGTACAATGCTAATGTTCGTCATGTGTTGGAGGCGCGTCGCAGCTGTCGGCGTTCGGCAATACGTACCTATTCATTAGTGATCGTTTTATTTATTTTTCAATACAAACGAAACTACTAGACTATAATTACATCTCCTGGCTGTTAAGGCAAATCAAGAAAAACTGTATCCGTTACTTTAAAAATAGAACGAGTCAACATATTAACCGCATGCAGTTAAGAAGCGTACTATATCGGGCAGAGTATATCAAAGACATTAATTTGCATAAATACTGCGCCTTAAAATGTTTTAATTATCGAAAAAATATCTAGGAATGCGGTCCCTGCTCCGTAGTCTGTAGTGTACCTATAAAGAACAGAGTACTTAAAGCGATTTTCGCATGCATCAGTGCGAATCTAAATACCGTATGAGTACCTACAATCTTCTTCAGGCCAGTCACTTGGAGGGTGGCCTTTGAGTACAATTATTAAAACTTCACGTAATTTTTGTAAGTGGGAATAATAGAGAACACATTCTATAGAGGGATTTGACTTTTGAAGGTATCTACAGAAGAATGTTCAGTAACGTTATGGTTTTTACTTTCATTTTACTGAAATGTTACCTACCTTACGGCGTTGCTAAGAGTAAAAAAATATTCTTTTTTAATCTACGTTATTTATGATGCAACTTGCAAATTTAAGATATAGTTTAAAAGATGAAGGTAAAGATTTAATCCGGAATACATAATTTAAATTTTGAATTAGGTAGCTATCCTTCTTACCAATATCATCACGGCTCAAAAGACAAGGAGACAAAACTAAATTTTAAATAAGTACTACAAAAATGAGTACCAACGCACTCCTTTAAGATAAACAAAAAGTGTTAGCCGTCCGGTTGCCAAGTACGTATTGATTTTCTACCATTCTGACTATTGTTGGTAGTCGCGGGAAATAAAATAAAGATGCGTTCTTCGAATCTCCTGGAAGTTTTTGTGACATCCGCCGTAAAGATATTAACCTGGCGCCCTTCTAAAATTCAAGATATTCAAACTACAACATTGTTATTCTTAATATAACACGATGCAATGCTCTAAATATATTCTAAATAAATATTTAGAAAATTACTTAATAAAAACAAGCATCAAAGGAAGTGTAAACAGTAGAAAACTACATTTCATGCAAATAAATGTCCAAAATTATTTATCAATAGGTATCTACGATAGGTTCAAAGAAAACGAACATTTAAACAAACCCAAGCTTCGACCGAACTCCGAACCGCCCTAAATATAGCAATATAACCTACATTACAATACGAAATGGTTCGCAGATGGGACCTTGTCGCTATAAAGGGCAGTGCGTTGCCGTTAAGATGTTTGCCCGTAGGGAGCGGACGGTAGTTAGACAAGGTTGCAAGTGTCGCGGCGGAGTTTTTTTGCTCCGGTTTTATGAGTCGCTGGCTGGAAATGCAAGACCCTACATAACTATAGCTACTACAGTCATGTGTTATTGTTCCTTGGCTATGGGAAAGTTCTGGAGGAATCCAGCTTTCTGTGTTAGTCAGCTCGACTGTTAGTTTTATACGAGTACTTATAAAGTTTTGCGATTACAGAAGTATTCTCGTGTTTATGGTAACCTGGTACCATATTGTTATTGTAATAAAATAACAATAGTTTGTTTTAGGTACCTTATTTGATTTTTTATATATAGTACTAAGTATCTCATGTAATCAATGTAACAAAAAATGGTCCGTTTATGGAGACAACGTAAATAGCCTTTAAAGTTGAATGACACGAGGTATTGCTAAATGTTGCAAAATAGTTTTGAATCATTACAAAAAGATACTTTACTCGCACACCTACGTTTTAATTTAAAATTAGAATAATGATTATTATTGTAATGTTGGTAACGATTAATTATTGAAACATTTCTTTTAATAGTCAAAGGAAACTTTTACCATACAGCCTAATTCTTATAATTGTTATTAAAAAGACAAAAAACCTTTACGCAGTATAAATAGACATGTTTAATAGTAACAAAATTAAAATGTTATGGTTTGTTTACGGTATAACAATATAATGGCGGAGTAGGGTCGCGTCACACGCCACGAAGAGGCAATTGCCCGCTAAACCATTTTGCCAGGACGCTTCCCGCGTTCTCGACAATACAACATAAGCAAAGTTGTTATGCTCCAATACCGTTGATAAAATACTCAAGTATTTATATATTACGCATTAAATATATTATTAATACTGTTTATTTGCATAGATATTAATGTTCGTCGATTTGAAAACGTAAATTAAAAGTACTCGTATATTGTGGCAGTATGAGCAAGATATCTTTGCCTATAAAGTCACGCGCGATTTTCTTAAAAATAAAATTCATAATTTTCGTAGAAAATTTCAACTGGTTTCCATATTTTAAATCCAAAATAAAACTAAATTGTAGAAGTAATGTTTGCAGTAACTCATTGAATTTAAAGATAATCATTTGCATTAACGTTGGGATTCAGTCAACTGCTTAAATTATTTATTAAATAATTATAGATAAATTGTCACCTTTGGTCTAAAATACATATTTTATACATAGTATATCAAGTTCCATATAATTTTTATTTTGTATTTAGTTATCAATTCAGAGTATTATAATTCTATAACCCGTTAGTAGGTACACATTACCACGACTCGTAAGACAACTAATTCTGAAACTTAAAGGCGTACACATAAAGACTACGTAACGCGCCTTCAAAATAACATACTTATCTACCTTTCAACCGGCTATGCAAAGACATCCCGAGACGAAATAAATTAAATTACGCTTTTGTGCTAATTACCTATTTCGTGGAGCACTGAATTATTCAGGCTTCGCTGTCACAATTAACACGTTCTGTTTTTTACTGTCCAACAGTCCAGGTTCTTTAAACTGTTTCCGGCAAAAGTTTGCAGTAGTATATTTATGTTATTTTTACCTAGTATCACGTAGTTTACGGGGCCTACCTAATTTTCAGTTGATTTTAAGAGTTCTCTGCATTAAATTAATTTTCAAACTAAATGTGAAGTTTTTCGAGTGTATAGTACCAGTTTTTAGCACACAATGACAATGAATATTGTGCGAAGACGTGATTGTAGCTATCCAACTAGAAAAAAATATTATTTAATGACGCAAACGAGAATTTAACCCACTTAATGAAAAGATGTCCTTACCCATGGATTTGTTATCAACTACGAATGGGATTGAAGTCCTACCCGAAGTCCGTTATCCCTGAGGACTAAGTTGGGATGACTTATAGATTCAAAGGAAACGCAGCAGATCATGTTACAAAGCCAAAATAAGTGTTTTAAATTTGAGTTAATTATCGTTGTGTGATAAAATTGGACGTGCGAAAAATAAAACTATCCATATGTTTATGAGTACATTTTAAGATGTGTCTGAAATTTACTACTGGCACTAATGGCGCCAAAATGTGACAACTTATTTTATTTTATTCATACATTTTTGTGTATTATATATCCCCGAAACAGACTAAATTATATAAAATTTCATACTGGTGCATGGTAACTATTTAGAATCGAATAACATACTGGGACCTAAAAAATATTTACTTTTATAAATATGATAAAATTAATAATATATGTACTTAGTGCAATCTTTTCTTGAAATGCTAATATTCACGTATAACGATTATTTTATTGCTTTTTTTTGTCAAGATAAGCAAGAAAATTATCGAAACTAAATACATAACATTTTTGGCGCCTGCATGTGTTTTAGTGTCTAAAACTTAATTAGACAGATGAATTACACGAATATTGGATGTACATGCGTAATTAAATTATAAAGTGCGACAAAAGCGAAAATAATGCAATAAATAGTGCAATCACTAGGTCTTGTATAAGTATGAATAGTGTAGATATGCCCTAAGAAGTCATATATTGTAATTACCACACGTATACGCGGTGTCATTGACCTTGTGATTACACTTAGATTAACTACATAACGTATGTAAAACAATAATAAATAGCAAATTTCGATCTACTCACTAACATAGTAACAACCCTAATTTTAAGATTCGCTGTGGTAGAAAAAAATCTTAAGTGGATACTACCCCAGACACAGAACTAAATTAGTTTTTTTTCGCAAATCCGGTGCACATTTACAAAAATTAGTCTCAGATAAGGCTGCGTCGAATTTACTTTGTCGGTGTTTTTTCTACACAACCCTCGCTAGAAAAACTGCCGACATCCCTGAGGGTATCGTTTTTTGCCTTAGAGATGCCTTTTAATTAGAAGATCGTAGTTTTTTCACCAGAGCTTTGATTTGAGAACTTTTACAGGGATTTACAGCGAGAAATTACCTCGAAGTCCCACCGGAGAGGATGCCGGCTACGCGATCATTTATTTACACTTACACGGTTCTAGCACAGAAATTGTAACTACACTGGTCTACGTTAAAGCTACGGACACATCTAAGCGCCTACGAAACGAAAGTACTGCCCGAGTGCAGCGACCACCGACACGAAACGCACTCACTTACGAGGGTAAACAAACAAATTCTCGCACACGGACTACGTGCGATGTATCAAATTGGAGGTATTTCGTGAGGGTGTCCGTTGTAATCGAATATAACCTAAAAGCTAGCCGGTGCGACACGTGCGCCCTTATATAAGGGTTGCGCAGATTGCGAGCGAAACGCCGGCACGACATAACCTCAACTCGCGTAAAGTACCGTACCTTGTCTCCCGACGATCTCGGCGACGTGCTCCGAGGAGGGCACCGGCACGCACTCCGTCATGTTCTGCGACTTCTTGGCGCGGTCGTCCGGAGGTGGCGCGAAGCCGAGGGGGCTCGCCAGCGGGTTCGACGAGGGCAGCCCGTCGCCGAAACTCAGCATGCTCAGCTCGAGGGCCAGCTGGAAGGCGCGCTGGTCCTCCACTAGGCCGCCTCCGCCCAGGTCTCCGAACAGGCTCGTCGGCATTTCCACTTGAGAAGCAATCTTGGCGGCGGAGTGAGAGGTTTCCCTCTCGAGTCACTCGTATGAAATTGGCGTAGCGCGTTCGATCGTTTAGGCGCCGCGTTCGATAACGCAACACACGTGTGTCTATGTCGCGGCACGGCGTTGAACTGAGTCGCCGGCCGGCGGGCGCACGCGCCTTGCGGCCGGGGGGCGCGGGGCCGCGTGGGGCGCGTGGGGCGTGGGGCGGCGGCGAGGGTGACTGCATCGGGCGGGATGCGACGCAGCTTCCGCCCGCCCTGCCGCCGACCGGCCTGCCGCGACGCCGCGAGACCTATCGCGCTTAACACCTTGCTACAGGTAATCATTATATCGCACACTTACACTACTTTTATCGACGTGCGTTTACGACTGCGTTTTACGACTCCAATTATAATCATGACGACATGTAAATAAATAAATCGCCTAATTTTATATCACCGTACTACCAGTCATATTTTATTATCTTATAGAAACTTGTTTAGACATCAATAGGCATCAACTAATCATAAAAATCTTCATAAAAAATATTACTTTGATTAATGTTGTCTATTAATATTTATTATGGTTATATGAATAATATTAGACATCCATGTTGTTGAAGACTTCCCTGATAAATCATTTGAATTTATATAATAAAAATGTATGAATGAATAAGTACTTCAAAATGCTGCTTAATAATAACAACGAAACAACAAACGAAAACAATCGTCCCCCACTGATGCTAGACAGTGTGACTACTCAAATCAAGTACCTACCTATTAGGCATTTGTCCAATGTTTTTGTTTCCGCGAAACAAATCGATTTGAAGTCCCTTCCTTCAAGTAACAACTGGACAATAATAATAATAAATATAGATAAGCTCTCTTACTACCCTTTGTCATACGCCATAAAAATATCCGGGATCAGTACAAAGTAGGTACTTGGAGCAGATGCATTGTCTTGAAAATAATAAGCTGTTATACATTATTATTGTTCGTGTACAGGAAAGGTATGAAAAATCTTGGCGTTGTTCAAATGATCAGCCAGTTGGTGGCCATGGATAGTTCAACGATGTAAGTTAGTAATGACGTAAACAAATAAATAAAATTTGAGTACGTATATATTTGTGCTTTAAAAATCATCATTTAAGTTCTATATGATGTAATAGCAATAAAAAATATATAAATATAGGTACACTTTTAAGGTTTTGTGTGTGTTAGGGTTAAAGTTAGAAAATATCAGTCTGATAAGGGCGGAACTTTTCACGACTACAGTAGACATACCTACCTATACCAAAGGAGTGATTATATTTATCCCGAAAATATCTAGGGTTCACAGGTCATTGGCATGAACACAGTGGCTTGGGAAGCCTGCTTTTAATGTAAACTATCAATTTATCTCCATGTCCATTGCTACACATGGGCTTCTCTAACAGCAATCTTAAGCGCTGCTGGGTTTCGGTTAGAAGCATATGATGTGGAACTGTGGGACTTATATTAGGCGGTCCAATTCCACAGCAACTGTCCTATTTGAAATTGATTTGAAATGTCCACAGGCAGCAGTGACCACATAACAGATGGACTGCATATTTACTGCTTGTATATTATAAAGCTGTGATAGCTTAGTGGTTAGTAGTTTTGAAGGTGGTAGAACCCTTTGTGGTTCGACTCCGGCGGCACCACCGCCACACCTATTTCTACCTAATAACAGCAGTGTTAGGCGCTGCTATGTTGCGGTTTGAAGGGTGTGGTAAGGCAGACAGTCTTTTCCGAGGCGTTCCAGCTTAGTCCTCAGGGGTAGCGGCGCATCTGTGGTCGACCTCAGGTAGGAATATCTAATCCTATCTGGGGTTGATTACAGATGTCCATGGGCGGCAGTAGCCACTTACCATCAGGTGGACTGCATGCTCGTCTGCTACTCTTATATTATAAAAAGAAAAAAAAATAAACTCTTGATCGAGGGGTTCGAGGTTCAAATCTCAGACTCGCACCTCTGATTTTTCAAAGTTATCTGCGTATTAGAAATTAATTATCACTTGCTTAAACGGTGAAGGAAAACGTCGTAAGGAAATCTGCGCACACCTGAGAGATTTATAAAAAAAAATGTCAAAAGGTATGTGAAGTCTACCAAAACGCACTCGGTCAGCGCGGTGGACTATGGCCTAATCCTTCTTATTCTGAGAGGAGACCCGTGCCCAGCAGTGGGACTGTAATGGGCTAATGATGATGATATATAAAAATATTTGTATCTACTTATATTTTGATGTTTTTGTGAGTGGAGCCGTTCTGAAGCCCACATAACCTAATTGAGGCTGTCGCAACACTAGTGCTCTAGCGCTTTGTTCCCGAGCTCCTCTTGACCGGATAACCTGACGCGGGGTTATCCGTGTGTGAACACATACAAATGAAACTTATATTTTTATTTTATTTTATTTTATTTATGTGTTCACACAAAAGATAGGTATACTTTTTGTGTATGTATTGAAAGTATGTATGAATGCCAGTCATATGCGTCGACTTCATCTTAATATTTAAGGCTGTGTCTGTGAACTTTGAGTAGGTACGTATCTTTTTTCTGCTGTTTTGGACTACAGTGGCCAGTAAGTAAAAAAGCAAGTACGCACTCAATCTGAAGATAAGCAATCACCGTCACCCTATCTTTAATCAACCCTATATAGGATTAGGCTTTTACGAGGTGAATTGTTGCACTTGAGGACTAACTTTCATAATGTTTATGCTTGCATTACACGTTCTTCAAACCAGAACAGAGCAGAACATTTAATATCGCAAAAAGCAGATGAGAAGCATGAAAGGTTCTACTAAGGTAAGTTTTACAAACCGCTCGAAGGTCCTCGAAATGCTTAATGACTGTTATCTTTGTTATAAGAATCGAGAGCAACTGGACGAAAATGTTTATGAGAATTTTCCATTTGCGGTCACCCGGGCCAGGACGACCGCTCCATTGACCTTAAAATGTTTTTGATACAGTGCCGACTCCGTGTACCTTATTTTTCAAATGTCGTGGAACATGTTTCTTAAAAACTTAGTGAGTTTTAAATATTTACTTGTATACTTACTTATTAATTCTTATCTTTTTTATTTTTTTTTAATAAAAACACGTGAGTTATACCTAGGTAATTTTTTCTAATTAAATTATGAGCGACATTAGTTTATATCATTTGTTTTGCAAACTTAGCATTAACATTGAAACAACAAACTAAAGTTTCCATACACTTAACTTTGCTTGTAAAATGTTATAAACTGTGGAATTGGAACAGAAATCGAAAATCGAACTGAAACTTTTGTTTTTACTGATACGGAAACATCGTAAATAATTTAGCGTTGAAAGCAAGGAAAGTACACTGATCGGTCGAGGGGTCACCTCACTCACCTCTATTTGTGTCCTTGAGAACACAAGACCAGTTTTAATACTACGCTATCCAAAGAAAATTATTATATAGTAAGCGGTCTTCTAATATTTTCTTTCTTAAAGCTGTAATTTTAGGAAATAGTAAGTACATAAGTAATTTAAGTAGATATGTCTGTAAGACTACGAAAAAAAACCAAGTAATAAAATAATACTCAATACTTTACTAATCGTTACTTATTTGTCAAAAGCTTGAAATGTTATTTATCTTTTTACTTTGAAGATGATTTCGTATTAGGAACATCGTCAAGCCGTGTACCTACTGAGTTTCCGAGAAGTTGCATAAAATGATGCATCTAGCGCCATCTAGTAAGAGGTGCAGGAATAAAAACTGTTTAATATAGTTTTGGAGTTAAAATTAAGTGTGTAAGTATAAGTATGTGTTTAAGTTTCGTAGTAATTAAAATATATAAGTGATTAAGTAATAGTCAAAGTATATTATTTTCTACTTTAACATTTTGTTTTCAATTCGGTACCTCCTATATTTCATGTTAAGCTTCGTAGTTAAATATTTAGTTAAAGTCAACAGAAGGTTAAATTAAAGTTTATTGAAGGTTGGTGATTACAATCTACGTCAGGTCGTGTAAATATTACTTGTGGCTAGATAAGATCAGTAAATGATACCGTTTTAGAGGTCACATGCTAATTTTTAATTCAGTTGTACCGTCATTTTTGAAGGATAAGATAATGACTCTCAAGAGGGTATAATTGGTATTTTACTAGCATAGATTAGTAAAGATACTTCGCCGCCTTGAAATTGAATGAAGCCACAAACGGCTTATTTGTAAGTTCTTTTTTTGAATTCTTGACAAATAAAACCAGTTTTAGAGAAAATTTACGAATAAATAACGAATACTGCGTAATTTATATAAAAAATAAATAATTATTTCAAATATTTTAGGGACACTTTAGCACGGAGACTTGGCAAAACTTTTTTACGCAACAATTTCAAATGTCAAAACTGGTTACGTTTTCTTGTTAGGAGTGAGTAATCTTTACTAATCTATGTTTACTAGTTAAGTTTTCGGTATTGTTGAACTTGAATATTTACAATTTAAGATAACTGAATATATTAAGGGCAGTTTAATGCTACAATTTAGCTTTATTAGAAAAAATACCCTTCCTTCTAACCTTTTATAATTAAACTATTATTAATGTGAAATTGTGAAATATTATTGAAAATTTCATAAACGAAATTATTACTCTCATTTAAATGTTTTAGTAATAGACCACTCTTCTCAGTATATTTATTACTAAAATCCTATTATTTACAATTTCGACTTTTGTATTACACAGTTTTGACAGTATCCACAACTCGCTATGACCACGAAGTTATAGTCTTCATACTGCTATATATGATATTATGACACTGAAATATTATCCAAAATACATAACATGTAATACTTGAACGAGTAACACAATTGTGTACTAGTCATTGTGTACGAAGCAAGAAAAGAAGTGGATGAAAACTTTAGATTTCGTTGTATTATTCAGTTTGACGGTACTTAGGGGTGACCATGCTGATCAATTTCGATGTGAGCCGCCCTTACGATTTTAGATCAGAAATAGTTTTATGATATTAATTTAAATTGAACGTTAGAAAATAGTAGTTAGATTCGCGTTGGTACCTATCTAATTATAATTAATAAACTAAATATAAATAAAGACAGTATTTTTAGAACATAATATATGTTTGCCATTTCTTTTCTTGCGTGAAATAAAATTAGCTCCAGTTTTTTGCCTTAGATTTTAATGACTAAAGAAAATGCTTGTTTAGCTTCGTACACTACACTCTTACATGTAATTTAATAACTATAGAATTATATCGTTGTTCAGTCAATCTATTAGAGCAATGAATATCGCTTACTAATCACGCGTAATCTGGACAAAAGAATATTATATCGTGTGTCGAATCCATTCCGTTTGACCGAGGTGCTCGTTCATGCAAGCAATTGCTTATGTCTACTTATTTTTTGTTACGCTTGCCTAAATATAAACCTTTGTTACACTTTCTAGTTTAATACAATTTTGCATGTTTTATTCCAATTCTATAATTGAACCAAGGTCAGGAGTTCATTTATATGGTATTTGTATTTGATCCATAAGTTAATTGAATAAAGGGAATTTTTAAAAATGTGGATAACTATTGAAATGCAAATATAAAGTCATTTTTATGCATTATTTTTAATATTCAGTAAATGTAATTTGGCGATATTGATTATTCTGTCATTAAAAGTAAGCAATAAATTAAAAAAAAATGAGGAATAGATAAATAACATATCTGCATAACTAAAAATCCTTCAAAGTAGAACATAGTAGTCTGCCTCGACAATAAAACCACAAAGAGTTTTACTACACAGCTACCTATATGAGGACTACTATATTACTGATACGGGACATAATTACGAATTGCTTCACCAACATAGCTAACGTATACAATACCTATAGGCTATAAGTAAATTGTATATATGTAACTCGTTATAATTACAAAACCCTAAACTACTTACGACCGTGGGAATATCTCAGCGAGGGGCACAGCACAGGCACCCTGGTGCAGTGTCTCAAGTTCACGAATAAGTACGTACCGAGGGACAACAATGAGAGTACGCAGGTACAGATTTTTTTCGCAGCCTCGAAGCCATCTGCTTGAAGCCGGATAGCAGATGCAAGGCGGCCTATTGTGGGGCCGGGAGCATTTTTTGCCATACGTTCTTGTGAACTCGTGTTCTTAAACGAGTGTAAGCGGATGTGAGCCCAGACAGCGATTATAATGTATGGAGAATCGATTTTTAGCATCAAACAGTCTCAGTTGTTGCGAGGTTTTCTTTAGGAAGGTTCCGGAGGAAGGAGGATGTACGGTGATTGATGTCCGCAGAAAAAAGCCTAGTTTATCAAATAGTTCTTTGTAGATACTTCCGATATTTTCTTTGATAAATCTTTACAATTGTTCACAGTTATTTTGACATATTTTTTATGTCCTATCTTGAATTTAGCAACAAAATGTTGCAGCCTAAAGCTTTAAAAACACCGAATTTATCGAAATAAATTGTTTCTTTGCTGTCTTAACATGAATGATTTATTATTACCATTTCATAATTGACAGATTTATATTGGTATTATCTTCTCTGTCTTTAAAGTTTTAGTAAATAACGTTATTATATGAGGTTATTATGCCATCCCCTAATTTTCAGTGACACTTATGACGAAAACAGAAGAAGAAAGAAAAGTGGATGCCTGTACCTTGAGTTGTTACGTTTTTACAAAAATATCGGTTTTTGGAATTGTGTACATTTCCAATCAGCGCCCCTAGCAGACTATATAAGAACTAATCAGTTTGTCTACGTATTCAGTGTTTGTTTACGTATTTATTTCCATACATTTCCAATCGGAAATTTATGGAAAATACGTAAACAAACACAAAAACAGTCATTTTTATAAAAACGTAAAACCTCATACTAAGGGTACTGTTTCTGCCTACCTTCGAAACACTGCCACGAGGGTTATGCATGAAACCCCATTTCTTGATGTTTAATCGTTGCTTTTCAAAGCAAATGTAGGGAACGTTGAGTCCAATCTCAGATTATTGAAGTTTAAAACAAAATCGTTTAAACCAAAAAGCGACAGTGAAGGGATCGTAAGAAATTAAAGGTTTTGAATTTCCTTTGACGACGAAAAATTTACGGAAGGGCTACTTGCATACCTACCGCTAAATGTAAATTGGGGTTTCAAGCTTTGGGGAAAATTCGTAAATCATTGTTAAGAGCTTTAGGTAGTCTCTGAAATCGAAAAAGTCATATATTATATTGCATCATTTTACTGAGATAAATTAACATCATTAGGTATTTCCAGTATTTTTATTGTATAGGTAGGTAATACTCGTAGTTAAATGGACTTAAACTCCCTCCATTGGCATTCTTTGTCAATGCTGGTGCTAAAGAGAGGATGTGACAGGTGCGAAAAGTGTGCGGAAACAAAGATAGGTACTGAGTACTACCTACATGTAAATGGAAATGTATTAATGATTATATGATAGACGTACACCTTGGAATACTTTTTTAAAAAACTTATGAGCGTGTAAGTTTCCTCATAAAGTTTTCCTTCGTCGTTAAAGTAAGTAATGTAATTACATATTTCTAATAATCAAATAACTTCGGAAAAATCAAAAGTGTGCGCCTGGGATTCAAACTTTGGACCTCCGGATTAAGAGGGCGACTTCAAAAAACTACGCGATTACTACAATTGATTCTACATAATGTAGGTACTGATAAGATATTACTGAACCCATTATTTTAAGTCTACATTGAAATCCTTGATGTATTTGCTCTATCAATAATTTCGTATTTCGATTGCAATGTCTAAACCTTTCAAATTTTGAACATTCGTTTACTCAGTATGAAGTGACCCCAAAGGGTTTCGTTGATAAGGGTCAAAACCCTTCGAGTGAGAGGGGTGGGTTCGTTGAACTTCGGCTAATTCCTCCAAGCTGACGATTGATAGATACTTTGTTTGAGAACGGCCTAAACCGGAACTAGGGAGGAAAGGGTTTTTTGCGTTAATAATATTATAATATGACAATAATGTGGGAATGTACGTTTTTGTCGGATGTGTTTCCTTAACACTTTATTGTGTCCTGTATTTGGTGATTATGTCACTGCATCATTATAAAATACATTTATTTTTGTTTCATTTGTACCTGATATAATAAATTTTCGAACATATGACCTCATTTTTATAAAACACATTTTCAAACATATGAGCTCATTATGAACCATCCCCGTTACCTTATAAATTCAATATTTAACTGTCAATTTTGTTTAACGCAAGCACATATTAAAGATGATTAATCAAACAATCAAACGAATCGGAACTAATAATTTAGTTGGTTAATTGCCTGCATAATTTATAACCCACACCGCGAAACAAAAACGAAGGTGTGAATTACTTCTAAGAATAAGATTAATTCATCTTCATCACTCAAATGTGAGTAACGTTTTATTTGTCCTTCATCTTGCTTATGATAGCGTAAACCTTCTGTTTTGATTTGGTTTGGAACTAGTATGAGTTGGTCCAAATACACGAACAGCAATAATATAAGTTGGTAAAACTCGTGAGGTTTGGCCGGCCACCTAACACTGCCATACATATTTTAGCCATAGATTAGTAAAGATACTTCGCCGCCTTGAAATTGAATGAAGCCACAAACAGCTTATTAGTAAGTTCTCTTTTTGAATTCTTGACAAATAAAAACATTTTTAGAGAAAATTTACGAATAAATAACTAATACTGCGTAATTTACATAATAAATGAATAATTATTTCAAATATTTTAGGGACATTTTAGCACGGAGACGTGGCAAACTTTTTTACGCAACTATTTCAATTCTCAAAACTGGGTATATTTTCTTGTTAGGAGTTAGTAATCTTTACTAATCTATGATTTTAGCGTAAAATATTGTTTTCGTTTCAGTGGAACCACAAACGATTCTCTTCCTACTGACTTACATTTGAGGAAACCATTTTAGTCATCATACGGAAATGGTTACAGATGGCCACGGTTGACACTGATCACTTACCATCAGATGGACTGCACCGTCATTTATTACTTCAATGTTATAGTAAAATAGGAATGTGTCTGTGGCCGAATTTATAGGTTTGTTGTACTATGCTAGGTCGAATATACCTAAATGTCCATTTTCGAAATTATATTTAGAAATATGTATTGAGTAAACATAGGTATATCATGTTTACTAAATATTTTCGCTGTAAAACCATTTTGTTTTTACCATTTGCGTAAAGTCGCTTTTCTACAGATAACTTTAAAAATGCGTTAGAACGATGAGTTGTCATAACTTACTTTCTTAAACGTAATATTTTCACCTACTTACAAAATGTTATAACCCAATTAGACATAAGAACATAAATCTATCGTAGCAATACACACACAAACTAAAGGAAAACGTACTCGAATACCTAAGTCTGGATTATAATTACATCGTTTTTTTTCTCCACTTAAGCGGGAATCGAACCCCTTTCACCCTACACAAATAGGTAGGTACGTATAACAATAATTACATGACACTCATCTAAAGATATTGATTGTAGTTTGTAATTTCGATAACAGCACAATATATATTTTTTTCCTTTGAAGGATAAATATAAAAAACTGTACCAACCACTATTTCTTCCCTTAATCGTAATAGTAGTTAGAAGAAAATGGAAGCCAAAACTATCATATTTTTAATTTTAAAGAACATATATCGAACGAATATATTTTCTGAAAACGCTCAACATTTTAAAGTTCCTTGTTTAACAAATCTAATTATATAGAAAATCATTAATAAACATAGGTACATCTAAAAGCATATCCTTGCTAGGTCAGTCCGCTCGGTAGCTCTCAAGACCCGTGCGAACCGCGCAGTCTGGGACAAGGAGCGTATAAAAACCAACAAAATCCAAACTTTCCCACCGATCCCCCGACTATAGCGTGCTTTCGATAAGATTCGCGAATCCATTCAGGTTGCTATTGACCCTAAGGTCTTTGTAGGACCCTTTCTCGACGCGCATCTGTCGCTGCAACGCACCGGTCGCATGCAACTGCGCACAATGCGGCGGTTATAATTTTCTTGGCGGTTGCTTTCGAAATTTATGTAGGGCGCCGGCTGACGGTTGAAGAAATATATCTATTGATGTTAAAATGAGACTTCAGTTCTTGATACTGTTTTATATATTAGGTAGTTATTAGATTGATTCAAATGCAAAACTTGGCACATCTGTTAGTTTTCTTGTGCTATTTAGTTCAAATACCCCAGGTGCCGAATTTACTAAGGTATGGGATAATTATTTAATATACGGTATAATATAGACACATAGTATTTTTCGTTATGCAATATTACGCTTATATAAGTTGTTCCTACACCTTTATCGTCTTTTGTATTATTTTTAACAAAAATATTGCTTAATCATGGAAGATTATATCATAAGTGTAGAATATGTATTATAATACATAAAGAATTTTAAACTGGACCTAAATATTCAACTTGTAAACTTTTGAAACCTTTATAAAGGCGTTTAATTTACCTACTAACAGCTACACTAGTGTGCAGGACGTAGGTACAAAGTAACAGGTACCTTGAAATAATACAAAGTATTAATAATAAAAAGATACACAAACAAAAGACGCTTCACTTCAACTTTCTAATACAATGAAAAGTTATCGTAAATACCAACTTTGTACATAATAAAGTTGGGTACATGCTGTCTGTCGTACGCCAGCTTTGCTGATAGCGATTTCTAGGTAAAACTGTGAAAATCCTAATAAAAAATAAGACTTACTTCTTCAAAAGAATCACGTGTATCTTTTTAACAATTTAAGACAATACCTTGCACAGTTTAACTTAAATAGATAAAGATAAGATAAGATGTTTCTAAAAAAGCTTATGGTGGACGGTGGTAGATGTGAAATTATTATTATTACATATTTTTCATACCTAGGTGAATTGAACTTTTTAATATTATGTTCTGGTATTTTTATATGGTCCCTTGATACAGACTAGATAAAAAATGGACCGGCCTTTATAATTTGAAGATTACTTTTTTAAGACTACTAATTTTTACTAATTTGAAGATTACAATTTTCCTATTTTTATAAGTAATATTATTTTGTTATTATTTATATTTTAATTTAAAATTGTAGGATATGTTTAGGTAATTTAATTATTTGTATATAGTTGATTTTTATTTTAATAAGCATAGTTAATTTCTTTTTTGTAAATTCTTTAAAAAAATCCTACCTAGTGACTTGTGATCTATGCTCAAGAGGATTCGACGGCGACGATACTTTCTTAATAGGCTATGACTATGTTTGAATGTTGCTTCTAATGCAAAATAATATACCATTCTGTATATTGCTCAATAGTTCTAATACTTCATAGATTAGTTTATACTTAGTGTATTTTGGAAAGTTTGATCTTCTGATTGGAATAAATTAGGATAGGCAATAGAAGCATGTCCTAATTAATACCAAATTTTATACGTTAACCTAACACAGTGACATAAAAAAATCTAGGGTGGAATGCTCCACGTGTCGCTTATACCTCAATACTCACTTCTACAAATACGAGAAACTGCAGTGAGATTCAATGACAGTGAGCATTACCTATAGCGTAATATTTCGACAAAAAATTGAAGTATCCTAAGATGTAAGTAAAAGGCGGCTGCACTTACGTTTGTACTTACTACCTGATTCCTATCTACCTGGGTATTATCAACCAGCACTCAATCAATGTGGGCATTGTGTACCAGGCGAGCATAACAAAGATAAGAGAGATTTGTACTGAACGAGTAAATGGAACGGCCGTATTTAAATCGCACCTTACCTGTAATGTATTGTTGTATTTTAAAAAACTTTACAAAACTATCCCGGCGTAAGTAAGTTCACTTTGTGATGTAACTTGCATTGTAATGCGAGAAATGAAAATTGAAAGAACATTCGAAATATACAGTGACGGATTACGAGTATAAAAGAAGAGTATATTAGTTCGTAAATAATAGTATTTTATTAAAAAGCCTGTCAATTTTTCGTTGCAATTCATGTGTGTTATCGTACATACGGGTCTCTCGCGGGAATGGGTATGAAGTATATTTCCTTAAGCTGGTCTAATGTGGATAGACAAAGATTAATAGTTTCTCCAAAGTTTTTAGTCAGCCTAAAGATTTCAGTAATAACCGAGATTGGTAGTAGGTAAATAAAAGTACCTACTCAATACATAAAATAAATATATTTCCTCATTTAAGCATATTTACTAGAACTAACATGCGATACGGTACATGTGTGCTTAGGATTTTCAATGTTTTAGGCAAGGTTTTGAAGGTGGTAGAACCCTTTGTGGTTCGACTCCGGCGGCACCACCGCCACACCTATTTCTACCTAATAACAGCAGTGTTAGGCGCTGCTGTGTTCCGTTTTGAAGGGTGTGGTAAGGGAGACAGACTTTTCCGAGGCGTTCCAGCTTAGTCCTCAGGGGTAGCGGCGCATCTGTGGCCGACCTCAGGTAGGAATATCTATCCTATCTGGGTTTGATTACAGATGTCCATGGGCGGCAGGAGCCACTTACCATCAGGTGGACTGCATGCTCGTCTGCTACTCCTATATTATTAAAAAAAAAAAAAAAAAAAACAGTGGAAATCCTTGAATTTTTTTTTAATGTTCCTATACTGCAGTTATTTTGTGTGTATTAGTCTTTGGCCTTGTTGAAATGTGCACTTATAATTTAGATTTTTACACTTGAATATAACTATTTGAAATCACTAGCAGACGCTTAGTAAATGAATAAAGAATAATGAAATGCTATCAAGGTGGTTTACCAAATCAGATTTAATTCTCACGAGGATTTAAGCAAGAAACCTAGCCATTTTAGTGACACCATTTTTTTAGTGTAACGATAGGTAAATACTACCCTATTGTGTTGTGTACCATCAGCTCGACGTAGATCTTACCTCTCGCAGTTTTTCGCGAATTTCTTGTAAAAGGTGACTGGGATTAAATCGAAAAACTTATTCAATAACTTAATAATGCGGAGGTATTCATATTTTATTCTTGTTAGATCACCAACACACACACTCAAACCTACTTACTACGGCAACCTTTTTAAAGGCCTATGTCCAGCAATGGACTTTTAACATAAATAACAACAATAGACCATTCGCAAAAAGGTTTTGTTGTTTTGTAGAGATTTACAGCACTAACGTTTTGTAGAGCAAGCCAATCGAACAGTCGTAAAATTTCATTACTCGCTCAATGGACGCTACGAACGGACCAAACAAATTTACCACTGGCGCATTCAGCGTCCAACTAGTTTGGGGTGAAGCTAGTTAACCGTTTCGACGTCAAACTACTAGATTATTTAACTATGTAGCCCTGTAAATGAGTCCAGCGAGTCCGATAAGGCCAAGTTCTAATTAATGTTGGAGTTTGTGGCATTTGAATTTTTAGGCCATGTAACTGGAGCTGGAAACTGTTGGACTGTTATGTATTAAAATTACATAAAATCATATTTGGATGAATAAATAAATAACGTAATGGATGCCTATTAATGATGAATGCCTAATCTTATATATAAAATTCTCGTGTCACAATGTTAGTTACGGTACTCTTCCGAAACGGCTTTACCGATTTTCAATATTTTTTACCAAATTTTATATGCATATTCAGTAGGTCTGCGAATCGGTTCACCCTTAACTTTTTTTTTGTATGGCAACACAACGTTTGCCGGGTCAGCTAGTAGTAATGTAAATGGATGATAATATTAAATGATTACTTATTAGTCACTTTAAAACAATTACAATTGCATATCGACAAAAGGGAAATAAAAACATACGTTTATGTTTTGTACAGTTATGCTGGCTAAAGTTGGAAATGGGTAGAAGTTAAAACCTTAGTGATGGAAATTTCTCATAAACAATTAACAAGGAATATCTATTTGTATGTAGGGTTTCTAAATAAAATTCAAAAAAACCGTGAGCCGCACAATCATCTCTTTCATTAAATGTTTCGTACGGGTCTTTATTTAGGCTGATCTAAACATTACCGTACAAAGAGATAAAAAATTGACAATGATTTTTCATGATTTGGTTGAGTTTGACGCTGACCGTACCAGTCTGACATATAGTGGGTTCAGGGTTCGATTCCAAACTGCTATCTATGTAAATCAATTTAGAGAGTGCTGGGTCTGGGTGTTTGTGTATTTGTCTTTGTTTGTATTCCTGGTACCGACGTAGAAAATTTTATTATTTATTTCGGTTATTACTTAGTAGCAGGTAGTGTACACATAGTAAAGTTGTAGTGTGCTGGGTGTAGGTATAACCAAAATTGCCTAAATTTTGATTTTTTTTTTATATTTAACCTAACGATAAGGCAGACAGGCTACCTGATGGAAAGCAGTCACCGTCGCCTATGAACATTTGCAACACCAGAGGAGTCGCCAATGCATCGCCGGCTTTGAAGGAGAGTTCTTTTTACACCCCTCTTGAAGAGCCCCATGTTATAGTCCTGAGGGAATACCTTAGGAGGAAGTTCATTCCACATTTTGCACGTACGCGGTAAAAATGACCGTGCAAATAAATTACAACTTAATTTACCTGTATATACCTACCTATACCTATATATAATAGAGGTAAGTTGGATACAGAAGGGTTAAATAAGTTCAAAACGAAACAGTTTTGTCAGTTTTCCTTATGCACTGGGAATTCCGCTGCAAATTAGTAATGCCAATCTTACTGCCATTATAAGACGCTACGATAGCGCATGACTATTTGTTACTGAAGGTATATTAATTTAAGTAGGTACTCATTGGAAAGAGTAATTATGAGATTCTCATGTGGTGACTCGAATGATGCCTCGAATATCCTTATTTCCCCTCTTTTTATGGATTTAGTGGATTATAATAACTTATAGCATTTGTACTAGGGCAACAGCGTATTTTTCTAAGTTAAAATATCTATAGCATATAAGTACACGCAAAATCACACAGTCAAACGCGGTGACTACAAATCCCCCTTTATTGCCAGAATTTGCCGTTTGCACTTCATTACAGAATCCCAAATGGTTGTTAAGTATTATGTATGGGGACGATACCAAGATTTATAACCTTTTTATTGGTGCATTGATTGTATATTAAGATTTGACTATGATGCCATAAAGGTAAATAGGGGCAATTAATTATATAATTTGGTTACATAAAATATATTTCAGAATATAAGATAGTGTAAAATATTTTAATTGGGATAAAATAAGGATATTTTATATTTTAATGTGTATATGTTACAGCCAAAGTGATCATATAGCTATTATACATAATGACTGGTTATTATGTACAATAACTAATTTGTCCAGACATTGTGATAAATTACTTACTTTATCCGGCCGTTATATACAGGGTGAATCTCCATAAAGTGCACATATTGAAACAGGTAAAATTAAACCGCATTTTGTCGACAAAAAAAAATAAAAAAAATAATAAAAATTTTTTTTTGGGTTTTACGACCTTTTGAAGTTTTTTTTTGGAATTGTGCACCTAAAGTAAGTAAATCGCTATAACTTTTGAACTAAAAGAGTTATCATGTTCAAACAAAAATTACAATGAATGCCAATTATAGGCCGTACTGATCCATGAAAAAAAAAAACAAAAAAGTTTATCTTCCCAGAAAAAAATAGTCAGATTAGTGTGAAGAAAGCAATTTTTTTAGGTTAAATTTCAGTAATCGTGAATTTCCTCAAAATAATCTAGGCTTTTTATTTTATTTTTATTATTTAATGTAATTCTACGTCGTATAAGCTTTCAAACACTAAAAAAAGGATGCCTCTAACTTAAGTATAAAGTTTCCTACGAGCGCTTAAACAAAGGCAGTTCTTAAGGGTGTTGGTAATAAATAACATTTTTAATACAAACTAGTGTTTTTTTTTTTTTATTATTAAATATTTATTTTATTACAGTTTTATCACTTTAATATCGTCAAAAATAAGAAACTACCATGAATTTACCATTGAAACATATTTTTGATAGTTTCCTTTGTTTTTAATTTGGACATCTAATTATGGGTCGGACTATACCAGTTTTATTAGGGCGCACGTGTGTCGCGTCTTTTTTGAAACGTTCCTAGCAAACTTTATACTTGAGTTAGAGGCGTGGTTTTTTTAGTGTTTGAAAGCTAATACGACGTAGAATTGCATTAAATAATAATAAAAAAATAAAATGCCTAGATTATTTTGAGGAAATTGATGATTACTGAAAATTTTACCTAAAAAAAGTGCTTTTTTTGCACTAATCTGACATTTTTTTCCTGGGAAGATGATTTTTTTTTGTTTTTTTTTTCATGGATCAGTACGGCCTATCATTGGCAATCATTGTTATTTTTGTTTGAACCTGATAACCCTCTTAGTTTTAAAAGTTATAGCGATTTATTTACTTCAGGTGCACAATTCCCAAAAAAAATTCAAAAGGTTGTAAAACCCAAAAAAAAATTGTTTTAATTTTTTTTATATTTTTTTTGTCGACAAAATGCGGTTTAATTTTACCTGTTTCAATATGTGCACTTTATGGAGATTCACCCTGTATAATAACAGGTCAAAGTTAGTCAAAGCAATAAATATGTTATTTTAAACGCCCGAAATACGGGAAATCTTAAGATTACCTGAAATTATTAATGATGAATTATGTTGTATCAACGTCATCTTGGTTGTTGTATTACAGTAACTATGAATCATATTATAGTCTAGGTCCAAATTATCGTGAATCGATAGTTTTCTATTTTCTTTTATGTTCCTACCTAACCTAACCAATACCAAGCCTGCATGAAAATAAAGAAAACATAAAACTATGCAAGTAGGGCGTGGTAGCGCCCTGCGAGTGGATGGATCCAAATCATATAAATTCAGTATGCACTTAAAATATATATAAGCGATCACAGATAACAGTAAGGCATTAATTTTTATGACTCCACCCCACAGCTGATTTACGTATATCGTGTATAGAGAATAGGCGTAAAACATTTCAACTTGTCTATTATTCGACCTATGTATCATTATAAAATTACAAAAAATATAATTATGCTTAAGAAAAGTTCAAATAGAAACTTCTAATGTTTACCTATAAGTACTTGTTTTATTACTTTACCCAAGTCTTTGAAGATATTATATATAATGGCTGGTTAATGTGATTAATTCCGTGTTATTTATCATTTTGGCCAAATTTTGTAGATATTATACATAATGGTTTGATATCATGTATAATATTTCCATTTATCACTTTGGCTGTATTAACATATACATACCTATATGGCTAGTGGCCTAGATTGGTGCACCTTCGATTTGACATGCTTGTCTCACTATATTTTTTATAACTGTCTGGCAGAAGTAAAATCATATAAAAGAAAATAATTTTCGACCCGCACTTCATTATAATATTGGTTTATTTATACTAAAATGTAAACTGTATATAAATATTTTTCAATAAATTATATTGGCTTTATGTAAAACAATATATTGGCCTGTTTGATCATTACAAGAACCAAATCTACGTTCCATACTATGTCTTTAAATTTGACGTCTTTATTATGACTTACGTATGCTAAAATATTTCGTAAGATAATACAACTATTAAAACAGTATTTGATTTTTTTACAAAATGATTTGTATAGTAATAAAATGCTAATTAAAAGAAGGAAATAAATTGATTAACAATGGTAATTTTACCAATAAACAATATCGAAGATCTTGCGTAAAGGAATGTATTTGTTGTCAAAGTGACGTCATACGTCAAAACCAAATTGTAAAACTGTCATTGTCATTGAGCGTCAAAGATGGCACGTCAGCAAGATGTTGATGAACTTTTCGATGTTAAAAACGCCTTTTATATTGGGAATTATCAGCAGGCGATCAACGAAGCCCAAAATGTAACCGTAAGTATTGATGTGGAAAATGTTATTGCACATTTCAGGTTAATTTTAAGCAAGTAAAAGGTGACCAATGTCGGCGTCATGTTTTCTTGGTAATTGAAGTTTTTAACACTATACTTCGGTATTTTAAACGTAAAATACATTTTACTGTATTTTTTAGGCAATATACAGTCTACCTAATGAACATGTAGTGTTCACATTATGTCAAAGCTTACTGTGCTTTAACTTCAACCTTTAACAATAAATACCTGCAGTCAAGTACATATGCGTTGTTACTAGTGGCGAATAATTTCGAACAGATTTTTTCTTTAAATACATTCTTACAAAGCAGAACACATTACCTATATCCAAATAAATTTATTTAACAACACATACAAATCATCAACGAAAATATGAACTTTTGCATGTTTTCCTTATTTTAGGTTTTCGGTTGTAATACTGTATTTAGAAAGTAACTCTCAATAAATAATAATATTATCATTTCCAGCCATCATCACCACAAGTGGCTTTCCAGCGAGATACGTACCTGTACCGATCCTACATAGCACAGGGCAACTACAGGATTGTTCTCCAAGAGCTGAAGAATGCCGACCCCATGCTGCAGCCACTGAAGACCTTGGTGGATTACTTGTCCCCTGGTGCTAATAAACCTGCGATAGTCGCTGATATTGATGCTAGGGTAAACACTACATACAATATAAAATGAATCTTAATTGAAAATCTTTTGTGATGTATCAAATTTGGCTATTATGAAAAGAAAACATTCAGTTTTATATATTCTTGTTATGTATACCTGTAATATGATGTAAATAAGTGTTCTGAAGTAAATACAAGTGTTGCATAAGCTATATCATTATGAGTTCATATTCACAAACATGATGACTCATAGTAATTTCATAAATAATTTCTATTGGTTAAGTTCTTTGGCAGGATCTTTTTTCAATAATATTACCAATAATTGTATTTCAGGTGGCAAAAGGCACAGAATTGTCCAACACGGTATTCCTCATTGTAGCGTCTACAATCTATTATCATGAGGAAAATTATGAAGCTGCACTCAAGTAAGTAATAATATACTTTAATTCAGATTAACTTTAAAATAGGTCCATTGTCATTAAATTAGTAACTTCTATATTGATACTATCATTGAGATGACTGTGTTAGTTTGTTGTGATCGTAAATATAAATATAATATAAGAAACAGTTTATTTATAATATATATTGCAATAATTTATAATATGATTACTGTATGTGGTGTAATTTTTTACTCGTAAGATGGAGTCCTTATCTTCTCTAGTCTTCGCAGTCTTGGAACTCACTCATTAGAATTACTGACAACATGTGTCCATTATGTTTGGTTTGTCTAATGAGGATTGAATTATACAAGTATCCATTTCATTGCAAGATACGAATGTCAGATGTCACGAAAGATGGATAATTCATAAACTATTGTTAATAATTTAAGGATTCTACATGGAGTGCAAGATACAGAGATGCATGCCTTCGTGTTGCAATGTCTGTTGGCAATGCACCGGCCTGACCTGGCACGGAAACAGCTGAAGACACTACAGGATATTGAGGATGACAGCACAGTCACTCAGCTCGCACAGGCCTGGCTTAATCTGTCCCAGGTAGTTTATTTTTATTTTACTATAGAAGAAGTAACATGCTTTTCATGCAGTCCACTTGCTGTCACACATCTGCAATCAACTCGAGATGAGACAAATTCCCACCTGAGTTCGGCCACAGATGTGCTGCTAGGCTACTATCTCTGAGGACTAAGCTAGAATTCCTCGGAAAAATATGCTTTACTTTTTGTATATTAACACTACTGATTCAAATATTGATTGTATTAGGTATTAGAATTCAGACGTGACATTATTCTATTGAATCATAATTTTATTTCACTCTTGACCTTCTTAACAAACTGAACTATGTCTCTGGTTTAGTGTCTAATTAGAGAATCTAATAACTAAGAATGCAAATGTGATAATCTTATGATGTAATGTATGTTGTCCACTGACATATGGCAATTAAAATCCGATAACCTCAAGTAGAATGTATGTAATATATTTAATAAGTGCTTAAATGAATGTTTCAGGGTGGTCCTGGAGTGCAAGATGCGCATTACAGTATAATGGAGTTGTCAGAACGCCTTGGTGCATTAGGTGCTGGACCCGCTGCGGTGGGCGCTGCTGCCGCTGCTTACAGGGGTAAGTATTATGTAGATATGGTTCTCTCATTGACAAGAACAAAGTGATTATATAGACTCATCATGGATAAATATTTTTTATGATTCACACAGATAAAAATCTCATAAACTGCATGTCTATTGGTTGAAACTACACAATTAAAGTTAGGTTTGAACTCTTGATTTTATTAGTAACTATAAAGTGCCATCTCCATATTTATTTCAGTTTACAATATTGGCATAAAGATTTTGTATTTTGTTTTACCACTCCACTAATAACACTAATAACAGTTTAGACTTGAATAGCATCTTTTTATTCATTACCTAGTTACCTAGTTGTTATGTTGCTAAAACTAAATACAATAGTAATTTTCATCATCATCAACCCATTATTGTCCCATTGCTGGGCACGGGTTTCCTCTAAGAATGAGAAGGCTTAGGCCATAGTCTGTTATGCTGGCCAAGTGCGTATTGGTAGACCTCACATACCTTTGAGATGTTTTCTTTTTTTTATAAATCTCTCAGGTATGCAGGTTTTCTTACGATGTTTTCCTTAACTGTTTAAGCAAGTGATAATTAATTTCTAATATGCACATAACTAAATCAGAGGTGCGTTACTGGGATTTGAACCTAAGTAAATTTAGTAAATATTTAATTTATTCTAGCTGAACAGGTTCTTTGAGGTTTTGCAAATAAAACATTGTTCCCTAATTTCAGGTATGTGGGAGGAGGCGGAGCAGATGCTGACGGAGGCGCAGGCGCGTGCGCCGCAGCAGCCAGAGTTGCTGCTGGCGCTGGCCGTTACTGCCGCACACAGTGGGAAACCACCAGAGGTACGTAGGCTAGATGCAGGATGCGGACTTACGTCGACGGTTGTCAGTACTAATCTATGGTCGTCAGTCAAACTAAATTATCTCCACAATTGTACACTAAGAAGGCATGCGTACTTAAAGATGTGCGTGCGACGGAATTTCAACGAGCAACGCCCGCCGGATGACAGACTTGTGTCTTCAAATCAGTTGACTTTTTTTATAATATGGAGTAGCAGACGAGCATGCAGTCGACCTGATTGTAAGTAGCTACTGCCGCCCATGGACTTGACACGGTTGAATATCGACACTAAGTATTATGGGTCTTACGTTGTGGATCTCCACTGCAGGTCTCAAACTTGCGTCGGATGTTCTTACATACAACACCTTAATTGCATTATATTATTTATTAATAATAGATTCTATCGCCATAAATGTAGCTGTAGTATTTAATTGACCAGTATTGTCAATTAAAATACTAATAATATATTAACATATTATATTGTAGACAAATTGTAATTAACCATATTTGGGTTAACTGTGAACATTGATATTGTGAATATACGACAAAAAAGTAAGTGTTCGATATCAACTAAACTGGCAGTGAAAATATTACAGAAATAATTAAAAACATAAATGTAACGAAAACCTCCAAAATATTCCAGGTGTCGTCCCGCTACGTAGCCCAGCTGTTGGACAGCCACCCGGAGCACCCCTTCACGAAGGAGTACAACGCCAAGACCAACGAGTTCAAGCGCTTCGCCGCCCAGTACCAGCCCTCGGTATCCAGCTAAGCTAGTATTGTTATTGTATGAACACAAGTACATTATGTAATTATATATGTAATTGAGTACTTTGTTTTTTATTATGATATCAAAATATAATCTTTTTATTTACTGTAGATTATTTAGAGATTATATTAGAGATTTTTTATTGAAAGACAATTATGAGTTTATTTATTTCTTTTCATTGATACTCGAATAACAAAGGTTATAATCTCAAATGTATATAAGGGTAGAATATGTCCAATGACGAGTATGTCAACTTTGTTAGGCGCATAATTCCTTGACTTTCGCTGAATAATCGGCGGAAAACGGAGTAGCGTCGTGACGAGTACCGAGTAGTATATACGAGTAATATTTAAATAGTAAACACGTAACCAATACGACAACACGTAAGTCTATTCGTCTGCACTCGGCGAGTATATAAACCTAGCATTTAAACATAAGACGGGACGTAAAGAAAAAATTGACTTTCATCATGTCATTTCCTTACTGATAGGTGATTATAATGATAAATGGTCAGACTACTGACAAGTGGCTCTTTAAAAAAGGTGTAAACAGAGCTCTCCTCAGAAGCCGGCGATGCATTGGCGACTCTGGTGTTGCAAATGTCCATAGGCGACGGTGACTGTTTTTTATTAGGTAGCCCGTCTGCTTCATGGTTTTCAGCGTGCTTCATAATTATATAAAAAAAAGTGATAAACGTTAGGGCAAAATAAAAGTCAACATCCACCGCACTCATGTAATCCTAGTACAAGTTATAGTCGTAGTCCGTGTCGGGCGCGTCGTCGTCGCGCGCGGCGAGCTGCCGGAACTGGCGCAGCTTGTCGTCCATGTCGCCCAGCTCCTCGGTGTCGCTGTCGCCTTTCACCAGCGACCAGTCGGTCGTCGTTTCTGAGTCCCTGGTGATTGCGCCGTTTAGACCTGTAAGGATTTTGGCTGATTTAAGGAAACTGTCGAGGGTTCCAGGTTCGATCCCCGACTTGACATACTTTTTTACTAAAGTATAGTCAGTGCGAAACTGCTAGTCCACTCTAAATATAGAAATGAGTCGCGTCGCCATAGCCAATTGTATGACTATACCTGCTCGCAACAACTTCAGAGCGGACTAGCAGTTTGGGCGCGGACTATACTTAGGAATCGTCGGCTCGTTTAGATCGATCGCTTTACAGTTCACCTGACTGTAAGTGACTAATGCCACCCATGGAGCTCTATAATCCAAATCCAGATAAGATTAGAGCCCTAACTAAGATTGGGCACAGACCTTGCTGGCCCCTAAGGACCGAGTTGAAAAGCTTTGGATTGTCTCTTTTGCCACACCAATCAAACTGGGACATTAAAGCTCTGAACACTACTGTCTGAATAACTATCTGACTATCTACTTTTACCATCGGCGATTCGCAATTTGGCAACGTACTGCGTTGGTTCGCAGAATCTAGTAGAGTTGATTACGTTTATCACAAATATCCAAGCATATAACTAACCGTTAGGGGAAATATCGACTGGCCCATCATTGCCCACTATAGACGGCGCGGTGTACGCCTCTAGCTCTTGTTCCGTCTTGCTCTCTTTCTCCAGCTGTTCTTGTTTCTGTTGTCGTCGCCACGCCTTTTGTAAGTTGAAACGCTCTGGCCTGAAATTTCATTTTAAATTAAATATAGGTATACTTTCTTTTTAGGGGTTTTGCTTATTTGTATGAAAACTCTACCATTTAAATGTGAATGGTGATCCATTTGTAACTTTAAGTATTTTTCTAAAAAATATCGATTTATTAACCGACTTCAAAAAAAGGAGGAGGTTTCTTAATTATTTCGACCGTATATGTTTTTTTAACAAAACTATTTTACAAGCAGTACGTAAGAAATAAGTTATTATATGAGACCATTTCCTTGTATTCGATTTTACATTGGTATTCGACATAAAAATTGTATACGCTTACCGTTCGCCATCTTTATACACTCTCGCTTCTAAGTTATGAATATCGTGTCTAATGTCAGCCAGTAACAGTAGCATCAGGTCCAATGAGCCCTTAGGACCTCGCGCGCCTCGTGGTCCGCGTGGCCCCGTGTCGCCCTTAGGGCCGTCCATTCCTGGTGCTCCTGGTGGACCCTAGAAATTGAAACAAGTTTTAGTTAGTTTTAACTGACAGTTTTTGATAAAATAATTGTACAAAAGGTTTAGTGACATTGGGTGTAGTTGAGAGTTATAAAGGGGAATTTGATATTATTCTGCCACGTGCATTTTCGAAGTATAGAATATATTTCGGTATATTATAGTAAAAGTTATGTTAGCAACATACCCTTGGCCCCCGTTCACAGCGGCAGTACCCGTCTTGCAGCGGCGCGGTGGCGTCCAGCACTCTGTACGTGAATGTTCCTTCTGCAAAACGGTCACCGTCTGTAATATTACCGTGTGCCCTTCATGCTATATTCGACTATCGAGTAACATCGATTCTCTCTCATTCTACTCAAATAGGTATTTTTTTATACGACAGAAGTAGCAAACGAGTATGCTTTCATATTAAGTGGCGGTGCCGCCCATAGACATCTTTTTTTAACCCTAGATAGAATTGTAGTTCCACCTCAGGTTAGCCATTGATGCGTTGCTGCCCATAAAGAATAAATTGAAACGTCTCATGTAGGTTTCTCGTCTTTACTACACCCTTCAAACCAGAACACAACAGCACTCAATACCCCTGTTATAAAGCAGAAATATTGAAATTGACCCATAAAAGACTTACCTAACAACTTTCAGACTTGACCAATGACTCACCTTCTCCTTTTATTATGGGGTTTTCCAAGATCTTCTTGAGCGCCACCTGCGTGGTGTGCAGCTGGTCACTCAGCTGCTTGACCTTTCTGGACAGCCATGACACCGTGTCACACGGTGCATAACATCGCGAGGAAGCTCGTATTAGCGGAAGCGGCTCCTGAAATGTATGATGTCCTGGTATCAATTGCCAAGTCTGTTTTGTAGACAGGATCCAAATTCAAAACTGGATAGGGCAGAATGCTACCTGGATAGAGCAAATACCTAGGTCTAGACCTAGAACACAAATTTTAATTTATCGTTTAGAGGTCTATTTGAACAGACACTAAACCTGTGCTTATCGGACAAGACTGAAAATAAAAAAATATTCTAGTAGCATTAGAAACAAGCGACATTTAGTATTTACTATAGCTTTGTAGGTATGAGAAAAAAAGTCGCAATGAAAATCTATTAAAATATATTTGATACCGGCAAAGATATTGCCATGGGCCTCATGCATTTTCTCCCATCGCCGGCGACTGTCAGCGGCGGCACGCACTCGCAGTGGTAGCCGCCGGGGTCGTTCACGCAGCGCTGGGCGCAACCACCATTGTTGTCTGCGCACTCGTTCACATCTGCAAGATCAGTTCTTATTCTAGGCTGGCATGACCAATGCTGTGTAGTATCTTAAAAAACTTTTTTAAGCGAAAGTAAAATAATTTTAAGTATTTTAGTTTAGAGAATATAAGGATTAGGGCTTCTGTAGCCAATCGTTTTTCTAGCATAGTAGTCTGTCAATAGACCTATGCGTAGCGCAAAAGCCGCAATAACGCCGCTAATTGCAACGCTAGCACTGGTCATGTACGTTTGTCAATAGCCTGCGCTGTATAAACAGTAGTGTGTAAGAGTCCTTAGGTGGCGGCAAAGTGTGTTCTAGGTGATTAAAAATGCCTTTTTAATTGTACTCGTAATACATTTGTAACTAATTTCAGATATGCCAAGAGGAAAAATAAGTACATGGACGTAGTAATGATGAAGTCGGATCTTGTACCTTCTATAAACCTAAGGACTTCTAACGTCTAAGCATTTTATCATTTCTATCCCGCGATTGAGTTGGCACGTCCACCACACTAGAACAATACATGAGTCGGTCTAGCTCATACAAATCAATTAACATTGGCATTATGCCCACT
The DNA here is from genome assembly GCF_041222505.1 of Epargyreus clarus. Classification (NCBI taxonomy): domain Eukaryota; kingdom Metazoa; phylum Arthropoda; class Insecta; order Lepidoptera; family Hesperiidae; genus Epargyreus; species Epargyreus clarus. Next base: position 12,934,581 of record NW_027332225.1, on the reverse strand, counting down.
TGCCCTTGTGATAAATAAAGTAATGCCAATAAGTAGGTGTGTAATACTTAATGCAAATAAATGTATTTCTATGATAGGGAAACATATTAACAGTAAAGCCTTGTTTATATGTACAGACACTGAACGTGACAGACACAGGCCGTGACAGACAAATTCATATTTCTCTCTTGTTTTGAAAGGCCCGGCCTGTGTCGGCGCCGATGTATTATGGTATATAAATATGTTTATACATGTTGTATAGGAGAAAACATAATATTTTATACCTTCCGACTAAGTAACTATGTAGGAACACTAGGAATGCAGTGCAGTGTAACTGTATGTATATCACTTTTGGTGTAACTCATAAAAGCATTACAACATACCAACGCAGTAGGGCTGCTGTTTCCGGCGGTAGTTCTCCGCATTGAATATGAAGCCCTGGTGGCACGAGCACCACAGCCGCTCGTCGCGCACCTCGCACGCCTGCTCGCACAGCCGCAGGCTGCACGGCTCCACTGCCGCGGGGATACATCTGGGGTCAAAACATTATTTATGAATGGACTAGTTTTTGCCCGCGGCTTCGCCCGCGTTTAAAAGAAAATAATTGACATACTAACATACATAAAACTGAAAATTCGTACCTTCATTGGAATGACAGTGGCGCTATCTGGCGAGAATTGGTCGTACTAACTTTGAAACCTTCGTGGGCTCATGGACAACAACTTTGCTAAAGATCATCACTTGATCAAATGCGTAGTTTACGATTCAATCCTTACTAATATCGATTAAAATAATCGACCTTTTGGCACAAAAGATCGATTCTCCGATTAATCGATCTTAGATCGCCATCCCTAGTTCCGGTGGGATTTCCGGAATAAAAACTATCCTATGTCCTTTCTCGGGTCTTAGACTAGATATCTTTGTACAAAATTTCATTAGAATCGGTTCAGTGGTCTAGGCGTGAAAAAGCGACAAACAGACAAGAGTTACTTTCGGATTTATAATATTAGTAAGGATAGGCTTTAGAGAATATATAAACCACTGCCGTATAAGATGGATTTGCTACCTACTTCAGCATACTAATTAGTATTAACCAAACAAATTAGGAGCACAGGGCATGAGCACTGTAGTAAGCGATAACAAGGTTAATTAACGGTTGTTAGTCATATGATTAAGGACAATGTGATAAATACACCATAGCACTAAAAGTCATGCATAAAACTTACAATGTCAGACCTAATTTGACAAACAACAAAACTGGAGACTGAACAAAAACTAACAGTTTAGTAACTATATCATACAAACTATAATACTTTCACATAATATTTCATTAAGGAACTAATGGATTTTCTTCCGAATGAATTTCACAATCTATTATGAACGTAAACATCCAAACAGTCTGTAATAAGCCAACTACGGTACTAGAACTTCATGACTTTGAGGTGACTTACCGGCCAGCAACGAACTTGTGTGTGTCGCAGCAGCGTGTCTTGATGCACTGTGTCTCCGTGCCCTCCACGCGGCACGTCTCCCGCGAGCGCACCAGCCTGTCCGTGGGACACGCCACGGATATGTCAGCTCTGAAACAATTGTAAATACATTTTTAGGTTATATTGTCCTCATAGTTTTGAACTCGTTTTGATTACAAATCTGTAACGCTTTTTACACTCACAGCCCCACACTAGGATTCCCTGTATCGTTGATGCTATGGACACACACAGAGACAAATACACAAACACCCAGACCCAGAATCAGAAATCTAAATTCATCATTTAGAAATCTGTCTGGCTGGGGATCGAACTCCGCTCCGCCACACGGGTCGTCAAACAAAATGAAAGTGTAAACAATTATGAAGCTGGGATATGTGTGCCATCACATCGGAAAGAAATCTTATAACATACTTAATAACCACATGGTAAAATTATATTTTTAAAGGGTGAATTAAAATTTTTGACATATATTTAAGCCATAGTACCAAAGCGTAGCCAAGGGGGGAGCAAAAGGGGAGATGCTCTCCATCCTCCTAGAGTTATCGGCTGGAGACGTCTTTGAAAACCTAGTTCGCTCTTATAAAATACCGGTGTTCTAAAATCGCACGGAATAAATGATTAAAAATAAAACCACTTTTCTCTTAATCTTACTAGATTGATTTCTTGCCTAATAAGAATGATATTATATGGTCGGTGCCGGAACTGGTGTAACATTTTCAATACTTTACCCATTGCACAGCAATACTTCTTGATGTGGCTACTGATGCCTACATTTTTGTGTCCAAATAAAGTTCGTTAAACTTAACAACATACCTTAATTATAAAATTGACTTAAATAGGTAAGTCATCCTTATTCTGATCCTATGAGCTACTCTAGTGTCATTAACTTTAATGATATCATCTAACAGTTCCAAATATAATTAGATGCGATAAGATAAACCCTTTATACTCCGTACGCATATTGTCACTGACCGAAGTCTTGAATTTTGTATGTCTCGGAAATTTTCTTACATCTTTATCCTGCTGTACATTTTATTGTTAAGATAATTTATATTATTATTGTGTATAGAAAGTAGGAACATAATTATTAATAGTTTATGTTTAAGTGACGATTTACAAAGCAGAAACAAAATGCAATTTTACGATTCTTGGTTGGTGATGAAGAATATAAAAAATAGCGTATCACAGGCGATAATTTGAACTCAGATGTTACCACTAATATCTTATTGCACATGCCCTAAATACAAGATCGAAAGCAGATGAAATATTTAAATGCCTAAATTACATTTATTTCCTTATTCTACGAACACTAATAGTTCCTATTAGTGATCGAAGGCTTACTTTGTCCAACTGCAATTGTCTAGCATAACCCATACCTACAATCTACATATATTACTAATTATATAGGTTTGAGAATTAAGTCCTTTTGGAGCTCGAGATCATTTATTCCTGACTTCGAATCTGACTAAGGAGGGTGAAATGCATAACACTTGGCTGTCAATCACAAATAAATCGTACATACATATTGCAGTGCACTCAAATACCACATATTTCAAAGCTCAAGACCGGCAAGCTCCCGATGAACCCGTTCATAAAGATGCGCTAAAAAACCTAAGGGTTCGTTGCACCGCAGATGAATGGGCCTCGCCTGTATGTAGGTCTGTACGAGTGCATCGTTATAAATAGTAATTGAGCTTTCATGGAATGATGGAGTCAAGATTCTCGGAAACTTATCATTGTTTGAGAATGGATAATAATCTCGCTTGAAGCGTACGAGTAGGTACTTTGCCCTAAAAGTTGCAACTATTGTCCTCGAAAAATTAAGACTATTGATATAATATATGTGATATTTCAGACGTTTTAATATAAATATTTTGGGGTACGTTACGATGTTACTTTACGACAGGTGAGATTTCACCTAATATCAGGTGGGATTCCGTGAGATGCATGGACTTTCGCCGCCTTATGTGACTAACCTCTGAACTTTATAACATATTTTATTAAAGATTTCATAACGTAGATTGTATTAATAAATTAAATCGGTAGCGCAGTTTCAGATTTTTTTTAAATATTAAACACAAGACGTCGTCAACCCATTACTGTACTACTGCTGGGCACGGATCTTCTCTCAGAGTGGTAAATTTCAAATAACTTTTCAAATAATTCGTTTTTATAATCCCTCTGGTATACAGGTTTTCTTACGATTTTTTCCATCAACTTGCTTTAAGCAAGTGATAATTTTTTTTTTTTTTTTAATATTGGAGTAGCAGACGAGCTTGCAGTCCACCTGATGGTAAGTGGCTACTGCCGCCCATGGACATCTGTAATCAACCCCAGATAAGATTAGATATTCCTACCTAAGGTCAGCCACAGATGCGCTGCTACCCCTGAGGACTAAGCTGGAACGCCTCGGAAAAGTCTGTCTCCCTTACCACACCCTTCAAACCGGAACACAGCAGCGCCTAACACTGCTGTTATTAGGTAGAAATAGGTGTGGCGGTGGTGCCGCCGGAGTCGAACCACAAAGGGTTCTAAATAATATAAATAAATCTAAATCTAAATAAATAATATAATAATATATAAATAGTTTCTAAATAATTTCTAATACGTACATAACATTGCAAAATCAGAGGTGTGTGCCTGGGACCCCTCGAACCTCGGACCCCACGATCTAGAGGCTTAGTTTCAACCACTAGAACATTACTGCAATAACACGAACACAATGGATCGACGCGGTTCAATACGACACTACTCGTATTTGTACGTAATTTATAATTTGTTTGTGTAACATTTGTCAAAAGTATTCTTGTTTTAATCTTGAAAATGTTTTGACAATTTCCAAAGGCAGACAAAGGTGAAGATGTCGATTTGTTCACATTCGATGGAGCGGAAAAATAAGCAGGTCCTATTTTAGGAAGGTTAAAGAATTATCGACGAATCACTCAAAGTCAACGTCGAGTAAATACCTAAGTATATTTGTAGAAAGTTTCAGAGACTGGCGATTTTACCTATATCTGTTTTTAATTAAATGCCGTGAATACAATAGTGTAGGATCAGAATGGTTCGACTCCGGAAGTCCGGAGGCACCAAAAAATTTAGCCTTATAGCAACAGTGTTACATGCTGTCATGTTTTGTTTTGAAGGGTGTGTTAAGGTATACTTCTGTAGCCGAGCTCAAGTAAGATTGATTTTAGAAGTCCGATAGATGATGTTAGATGTAAGTGACGTCGGGTGGACAGCATGCTCATTTGTTAGTTAAATATAGAAAAAAGTTGGTTATCTTTGATACCTAATCAATTAATAAAATTGGTTTTCTTTCCTTATAAATACGACTAAAAATCGAATGTTACGAGAAATATGGTCGTAGAATATGTGATTTTACTATTAAGTGCTGTCGTCGCAAGAGGAAAGTTATTTATTTTCCTTGAAAGCTCTAGCTTCTTCGAATGCAAATAAGAGAAACTTTATTAGTCATAAAGCTCACTGACCACTCAACGTTCACGATGCTACGTAAGCACTATAATTAGTGGTACGTTTCGGATTTAAGTGTTTATTTAAAATGTAATATAATAAATTTGCGATCAATTAATATAGCCTTTTGTTAGTGACTCGGTTACCGCGGCTTTTTTCAAAAGCTCCGGGCAAGAGTTCATAAGTGGACCTAGAACGTAGATCGACAGACAAAGGTTATGCCTGTCAAACCACGCCCCGTGTCTGAACCGTTTAATGTCTGAAGACATAAACAGGGCATTATAAGTACTATAATGGAGGTTTCAATTGAACACAAGAGGGTAAGAGTAAAATACATCCAATAACAAATATTACAGTATTAAAAAAACACATAAACATTAGATGCAGTTTTGGTGTAGTTAGTCCATTTATTTTTAGAGATCCGTCCAGGAAGGTCCGTTCATCCGTCCACCTTCTGGGAAAAGTTGTGTCTTATGAACCGTAATAGGAGTCCGGTATATATTTTCACAGAATATGTGTAAAAATGGCAGACGTAAGAACAAATAATAATACGAAAAAAAAAAATACATTGAGGCACTATACCTACAACAAACAAGATATAATACATTGTTTGTTTGTGTTCTTTGACTTCTTTGCAATTGCGATTTCGACTGCGCACAACCCTAACAATTTTCGCGGCAAAATGTAGGCTATGTCATTTACTTACGTGCAATATTAACTTATATTTAAAATGCTATCCTAGTAACTATGTAGTTCGGGATGAAAATAAACCTTGTTAATAGGATAGCTTAGTGATATTCCCGGGGTTCAAATCCCGTCATGCTTTACTAACTTATCGGAATTACGAGTAGGTATATGTACTACGTAAAAACTATTGCAAATTAACATTTGCTTCAAAAGTGTAGAGAAAATAACGTGATGAATATTCCTAAAAGTTCTTTAAAGTTATGTGAACTCGACGATAAGCTACTGTAGTTATCTTTTTTATGTACCTATTTATTTAGTATGAAATTTTACCATTTCATTTCACATGATGTCTTGACATGTTTGAAGTTAAGGGACATGTGCACTATAATTAGTTGTGGTAATCCTCGTTTTGTGGTCACCACCGCGCTGTCCGCGTCCAAGATTTATGTTTCACGCAACTTGTCACTCTTTGATCTTGAAATGATCGTGCAATGCGTCATCTTACGCTATTAGATTTGTTAGTTTTCAATAATCTGCACTTTGTACTAAATGATTACAGTTTTCAGTGAAATAGTAAATCGACTCGGTTTTACCTAAAAAAATTGGCAAATTATTTTTATTAATTTATAGCGGTGAATTATTTGAGATTTAATAATAGACATGCTTAGAAGGAAGGTCTCATTAACACGGAATTGTGAAGTAAGTAAATAGCTATTTTAGTAAGTTATTATAAAGTTGTACTTGTCTGAAATGTTGCTTGTATGAAGATAATATTTTAGCAAAGATTTTGCAACGATTTCGTTATACCCTCATGAAGTAAATCAATCAAAACTAACAAAAAATGCCTTAACAATTTATTTATTTATTTACCTACTTTTTTCATGAAAAAATAATTGAATTTTTTCTCATTTTGAGAAGAGAACACATGTGTTTCAGTGCCCTCAGTACGTCCCGGCGACCACAAATCCGTTAGAATCCATAAATCATCTAAAAATAAGTACTTGACGAAAAATTTACAGCGTTTACGAGCGGCGCTTCCGCGTTCGAAACGGAGATGATATAAACTTTCTTTGGGCGGCTCAAATTTAGTTTTACAGTTACAAATATTTTGCAATACGCTATTTAGAGTGCTACGCAAGTGTGGAGAGTCCTACGCCAGAATCTACCGCCTTAATAATGTTGGTTTGGCAAGGCTTTGTTCAATAAAATTTGAAGACTTATGTGCACGAATGTTACGATATTTTTACTTACTTATTATAAGTAATAAATATGTATGAAGTCAGCTGATGCTTAGTAATTAATACAGTCCTACCAGTCCAAGCTCTATTTCATCTCAAAGAGATAGTTTTAATTTAAGGTGAACACAACTTCGCCACTACCCCTGAGGACTGTTATGATGCTTTATAAAGTTATGAACAGCTGCTAGAAGACTAATACTAGGAATGTCTTGGAAATTTATTTATGAAATGTTTCTCACTTAAATGGTTGGACTGATTTTAGGATAGTTCTCGTTTTAACTAATCGTGTATCTAAACGAAATGAAATAAGACGAGAAAATAATTAAAAAATCTTTCCGTTACCCTTTACCGACGAATCAAGTCATGGTTAAATTAAACTGTTCACTGTCACTAGAGATGATCACAATCACTCACACGTCGATGGCGTCGTCATGGTAACCATCTTCCGCGTAATATCCTCTCTCTTCATAGCAGAGTACCAGGGCGGCATGGAGCAGAAGCATGCAGGCCGCGGAGCCGGGCGGCGCGCGCATCGTGACTGCGAGTGCGGCGCGGATATGCGTTTGAGCAGAGGTGTTCAAAGTTGTATGTATACGTGTGGCGTAGGACTCATGTGGTGAGCTACGGGCGTATCGACACGGTTTGGTAAACTATTATCGGTAGGGTTGAGTAGGAATATGCTACGAATTTGCACTTTATGTAACGAGAACTAAGGAACTTATTAGGTTTTTAAGATATTCTAATTGATATTTTTTTCTTAATGAAATTTACAACGTTGTTAATAAAAAACACAAATCACTGTATAAAAATAAGGAGTACCTACTTCTTCCTTCTTCATAGACACAAAAATGCGGGTATTATGATATGATTACAACTTTATCTATTAGCGTAATGTAAAACAATATTCTATTATAGAAGCAGTCAAACTGAATAATTCGATGTACTTATACAATTTAAATATTTTTTTTTGTCTTCATTTTGACGACAAGAATAAATTCTATGAGTACCGCTATACTAATAGATTTCATTGGTGTGCAATGCATGGTACAAGATACATGGTAAAATAAGATGAAAAAATTCTTATTTGAGTTTTTTGTGTGACATTGTCATCAAAATGTATAACATGTGCCTATAAATGTGCTTTTTAGTTCATGTTATTTATTATTGTTAAGTAATCTGATGATAAATAAATAAGTAATAAAGTTTTTTCAAAGTCCATCTTAGGGCTTTACGGGAGGAAGCATGCGATTAAAGTAGCTTACTGCATTCAATCACAATGACTAGGTTTACATTGAATATTTATTGAACCGCGATTGTGTCACTCTCATGCGTTATGGATTACGCATCGTTCCCATATCGGCGGAGGTTGAACTTACAGCCAAGTCTCTTGGCGATGCCACATAGCGGTTTATTTAAATTTCTTATCATATTGCCATTAAATATTTAATTAATAAAAAAATTATGTGCCGTATTTTTAGAAACAACATAACATATTAAGGAAAACAATAATGAAAACTGTATAAGTATAACAATACCTTATAATGATATCAAATTATGATTGTAGTGTGTCATGTAATTAATATTACTTTATTACTTGAAATGTACACAGCAATACAAAAGATTGGTTTCGACACAAAACAAAATATATAAAAGAGAAATAAATTGCATTGTGGCCTTTGTGGTTTTAGTCCGATAAGGATGTAGCAACGAGGACTATAACATCATATAAGTGACTCATATTGTTTATTAATTTTTTGTTTACACTCAAATATTAAATTTTGTTTAACCTAATAAATTCAAGATTTAAATATTTTGATGTACGTCAAAAACATTGAGCTCATTTAAAAAAAAATATGTCGGTCAATCTTCCTTTAAAATTCCAATATATTTACTGAACTACATATACTTGCTGGACATGCCTTTTATTAGATGTCTCGTTAGAAAAATGATTAAATTTGTAAAAGAAGCTCGAATAAGTAATATCTATCAGTGCTTTGTGTTATGAAGTTATGAAAAGTTAAGTGATGCTGAAAATTAAATAATATTTTAACGATTAAGTACACAATAGAGCTACCGCACACTAACTGCATTAGCAAATCTATGTATCTCCATAAACTAACACAGAATCCCAGTTAATACGAGCAAAGCTTCTGAGAATGCTTCATTAATTACGATACTGATATGCAGGGACTGATACATAGGCCCTATTCATTAGCAGATGAGCGCACTATCTGTGCGTACATTATTGCGTTCAATTATTCTAAACAGAGGTTGCTGTTCTGAATAATGTATATTATCATTTCCCTTTTACGGTAAACTGAGGCAAGGAATGCAATTTTTAATGGAAACCTGTTCGTCTGTGGGTTAATTAAAATCACAAAATACATTCCTTTTAAGTTTCTTGTATAACAATAAATATAAATAAGTGTAAATAAATGTGTATAATTTTTTTTAAGCCTGAAATAATTGATTATGAATGTACGCAATTTTGGATGAAAAGTAGTTGATTACAAGTATTTTTTTTGCTGGACTACATAATTATTATTTTAATAAAGATCATGACATAGGTCGTACATAGGTATTAACTTAAAGACATTGCGAATTATAAAATAAGTTAAGGTTATCACGTTACAATACACGTTATGTATTTAAAACTTAATATGAATCTCAGTTTTATATAGAAACGAACATGTAAGTTTGAGCATCGCTGTCCGCGCCTAGCACTAGTAGTCCCGAAATAGACTATGCGTGCTACTTGTACAGTAACACCCGTAGGGTTGTCGCTCGTAATTAAAACAAAACATAAATTTATTCTGTAACACAACTTCGGTAATAACAAGCTATATAGAAATAATGAAAATAAATATTTTTAATAATGGATGAATGGGAACTAACGTTACATTTTTTAACTTTCCCCCCAAATATGACAGAATTTTGAAGTCCAATATTTTATTGAGTACATATTTTGGATATTTGGTATATTTTGGAAATATGATTTTATATTAAAATAAAAGCTTAATATTTTTAGGCAAATCTATCAATTAAAATTATAAAAGAAACTCACATTATAGCCTGTAAATATTCGAATCCTGCATATTTTTTAAAACTCTTTAAACCTGCCTGAAGCTCATCTTTAGCAAGCGAAAGCTCGCCTTTAAAATGTACATCAATAAAATCAATTTCTTACAGTTTAAAGACTTCTTCGATTGCGGCCATCTAATCACATATCTGAGCAGAGTAGGTGATTCTTATGGGGTGGTTAAAATTATTTATCAAATGAATATTTAAAACAAATTGTAATGTATGATCAATAATAAGACCAAATTTTGTTTACAAGCTTGTAACATGAACGCTAGCTGAACAGTTTCTGCTTAGAGCCTAAAAATATTCCTTGTGCAAACACAATACCCATGGCCGCACTTTATCTATAACCGAACTGTTTGTTTACATGTGCTCACGGCCGCTCCACTGACACACTGTGGCTCGATGTAATCCTGGATAACACTGGCTTGAGCTGAAACTCTTTTTAGTTCTATTGTATCATGTCTGTTGTAATCGTTTTGAACCGTTTATGGTTCAACTCATGAGGCACCACCACACCTATTTCTGCCTAAAAACAACTGTTTTCTGCTTTGAAGGTTATGGTAAAGGAGGCATACTTACTTATATCTTAGGCATTCTAACTTAGTTTTCAATGTTAACAACCCATCTACACTCCTACAGCCGACCTCAGGTAGGACTTTTAAACTTATCTAGGGTTGACTGCAGATATCTACGGGCGATAGTAGCCGCATCCCAGGTGGACTGCATGCCCCTCGGGTACTTTTTCTGTACCTATTATAAATGAATAACGTCTTTTACTTATTTTAATTTGTATTTAATGGTAAGGCAAACCTGGCAAACAGGGTACTTCACGAAGAGCAGCTGACGTCGACTGGACGTCACACAAAGTCTCTAACATGGTCGCTACAAAATGTGAACTTTTCACGCTTTTTCCTCGATACGAGAGTACCTTAGGCAGAAGCTCTTTTTTACTATTGTAATCTTTAAGACTAGGAAAACAGGCATAAGTGGGTACTTACTTCTGTATATGTATTCATAAAGGCGGATGTACGAATATGTAAGTTGCCGATTTGCCCCACTGACACACTGCCGGCGGTTACGCAACTGAATTAGCCAGACTTGTTTATAAGTTCTCAACATCTGATTTAGATCTAGGATAATTCTGGAATTACTTAGGGAGTATCCATATTTTATGATATATACAAGAGATTATGTTACACTTTAGAACTAATATAAAAGTGTAAGGGCATTGGATTCTCAGATGTTTATAAGAATGAAATCACCTACTATAAATCCAAGTATCGCCTTAAAAATCTTGTCTTGAATTTGATTGTCAGAAGCGGAAATTGCTTCTTTAATTTAAATTTTATGATGATACAAATATTTATGTATGTCACTGCAGAACAAAACATAACAATCACAACAATATCATCAAACATTAGTTTAAAGATGATGTACATAACTGCATTAATTATATAGTTTTCATAATATTCTTAATTAGACCACATAATTATAGAAAGTTTAATAAAAGTTAAACTCGACAATACCAAACGAACAAGCATATGAAAGATATATATTGTTAGCAACGACTTACTTGTTATTTTGTTAACTTAGTAAAGTAAAATTGTGAAGTAAAATGTTCTTGATTTATAAACGTTGTTTTTAAATAATTTCCTGACGATTTTCCTGACAATATTTTAATGTATGTTGATTGTATGTAGACGTGCCTTTACATTTATATGTTTATGAATCAGACATATTTCAAAAAATGTGCAGACTCCCTCAAAAAATGCACACGGTTCAATTGCTGTTTAGTTTATGCTATTTTAAAATTCAAACCAAGACCTAGGGTAAGTTTAAAATAATATGTTGACTATAATTTATACAGATGCAAACCGTAGCATACTGGTTGAGACATCAACACACAATAATTACTACATAACTTATTATTGTTTAGTTTTAGGTGGTAAATCTGTATAGTAGGCTGGTCGCTACACCCGAGAAGGAACCACTGCCACGCTTATTTCTAGCACAAATCATTTCTTGCTTTTGGGTGCAAGTGTGTGTATGCCGGTTGATCTACAAATGGCGACTATCTTAGTTCTCGTGAACGACAACACATCTTCGGTCGTCTTCAGGTCGATCCGCTGTTTTATATGGAGTTAGTAACAAATATCTATGGCCGACGGAGACCATTTGCATGAGGTGGACTGTTTTGTCTGACTTAATCTTCAGGGGTAGCATCACATCTGCGCAACCTTAGTTAGGACTCCAGTTATATTTGGTGTTGTCCATGGGCGGCAATGGCTTAATATTTTCAAATATCGGATTATGTTTGACTAATTATTTTTAAAAGAAACTAGTAAGATGAAATCTGATTAATAATGAAAATGTCCCGTGTGACGGAGCGGTCACTATACCGGTCTTTACACTTAGGTACCTAATGGGTTCGATTCCCTGCCAGACAGGTCTCAAATGATGAAATATATTTTATATGGATCGGGGTGTTTTTGTATATCTTTGTGTGATTTTGGACTGAAATTATCGCGGAATTGAGACATTTTAGTTACGGGTACCTACTCACGATATGCGTTTTTTTAAATTCTTTATTGCCGCTATTTGTGTATATTACAAAATATCTTTGTATGCGTCTATGATACACGTGACACTAAAAGCAACTATTTTTAAAGAACAACAATGTATATTGCTTTCAGTCATCAGTTACGTTTATATGTAACATTTACGTTTACGTCAGATAATCAATTTCCATGGCGGCGACACCTACAGCCAGGTGGACGTCAGTTGTACCTTACATAATCTGTACCCTTAGTACATAGAATGTCATTGCCTTAGTATGAGTTTTTACGTTTTTATAAAAATGAGTGTTTTTGTATTTGTTTACGCATTTCCTATACATTTCCAATTAGTTCTGATACAGTCCGCTAGGGGCGCTGATTGGAAATGTATGGGCAAATGCGTAAACAAATTCAAAAACAGTCATTTTTGTAAAAACGTAAAAACTCATATAAGGGTACTGACGTCTTCTGTACTTAAAACAATATGATTTATTCTATATTTTTATCCAAAAAGGGAATGTAAATTAAACTGTTTGCTAATAAAGTATCATAGCGAGAATGTAGAAGTAATAAGATACGAGTAGTTGCAAAGTAATTTTATGTGGTAGATGCGCTTGTGTTTACAGTTTTGAGCTTCATCCGCAGACTTGAAAGGTGTTAGAAAGAATAAGCGGGAGGTACTACCGCAACACTTATTTCTGTCGTAAACCTACGTTTACGGTCCTACGTTTCGATGGATTCACACACGAATTCCAACTGACTTACGAGTACATATGAGGCGAGTGGCGACCATCTTATACCACAGGAGTGGCAACACAACTGTAATCCGTAGAACCCCATTTCTGTATAGTTATGGATGTTACATGAGCGTCTGTGACCACTCACCATCATTACACCAGGTAGACATCATCGTTGGCTATTTTAATCATAAATTAAATAAAAAGAATCCTTCACAATATACGAAAATATATCGATAGATTCGTTTAACACAAATTAGGGTTATTATTGTCGTAAATAGGATCTGGCGACAAGTAGACCTTTACGCTGATAATGATAATTGATTAAAACAAGCGAAGCAGTCACACAAATAGTCGTCTGAACTAGATGAAAATTCTTTATAAGTATTTATCGTTTACTGAAACTGCCATTCAAACTGTTCACTTGATCGGGTCTCACCGCGTCCTCTGTACTGCCTACGCCGGGCGGAAAAACAGTTTCTGTCTATTGTTTTCCGAGCGAGCACCGGACGCAGACCATAATACCAAAAATAGCAAACAATTTTATATTTTTTAAATTTTCATTCTTCGAAAACCATAACATAACTATACTTTTAAGAGTTTTACAATGATAATAGTCCAAAAACTTTTTCCTCTATTATTTATATTTTTTGCCGAAATATGGACATTTGAATTCGACTGGGTACCAGGTCACCATGACTATGACGTGCACAAAAAGGATAACATGAAGAGCTTCATCAATGAATGGACGGTTGAAGTGGAGGGCGGTGAAGATGTCGCTCAGCTGGTTGCATTGGAGCTGGGCTACGAGTATGGAGGACCGGTAAGGACTAAACTGTTTTAACCGTGTATGATCAATTATATTATAGTGGTCCAAGACTTTAAAATGAATAATAAAAGTATAATAAATTAATGTCAAAAATTTAACTTAAAATCAATATCTTCAATATCATATAGGTACCTATTAATAAACCAATATCAATGCAATTCTGAATTACAAAACGATCTAACAAAAAATAACATAAAAACATTACAAATATAAATAATTAAGTAGTACATCTTATAAATGTATACTACTGCTAAAAAAGAATCTGCTTAAAATTCCCAATACTTTCGTACTCTTAATGAATTCTTGCATAAATTTGTCATTTTCATTAACAGTATCGTGGATAAGGTTACACCCTCAGGTCAAGTTTGAATTTTGTGCCAAAACTTATGGAAAAAAAATCTTATATTATTTTCAATAAATTTTCTTATTTAAAATATTAAATTCATGCCTGTGTCTGTGAATTTCTCGTTTGAAGTCTATGCAGCATCATCTCGTCACGTCATTGGTCAACTCTTATTATTTTGAGATTATTTTCATGTCTATTAATATAATTTCTTAACAGTATTTTTCCGTTAATTACCTATTATTTGGTCTATAACAATTCATATAATAAAACACTATGTAACGTGTACTATAAAAAGTTTCGTTAGCACCTCTCGTGCAAAGAACTGTATATTTAATAATAAGTTTCTCTCAAATCCTAGAATAACACTTTTGCGTGAAACTATTACAATAATAAACAACCCTGCTATTTTTATATTCAGTTAAAAATCAGTTTCACTTGTTTACTTGTGTTAAATTAATTATCCGAACCGCGTAGGTTGTGGTAATTAGAAATGTGGTTTTCTTAAATTAACACGTGATTTTGAAGTTCTATTTTGAAATAATCTTATTGATCGAGATTTAGATTATCGCCATTATCATCATCATTATATAAGAACTACTGCTGGGCATGTCTCTTTTGGAATAGGGAAGATTTAGGCCATAACCAATCGCACTGGGTAAATAGAATAGAATAAAGGTGGTAGAACCCTTTGTGGTTCGACTGCACCACCGCCACACCTACTCGTATTTCTATCTAATAACAGCAGTGTTAGGCGCTGCTGTGTTCCGTTGTGAAGGGTGTGGTAAGGGAGACAGACTTTTCCGAGGCGTTCCAGCTTAGTCCTCAGGGGTAGCGGCGCATCTGTGGCCGACCTCAGGTAGGAATATCTAATCCTATCTGGCGTTGATTATAGATGTCCATGGGCGGCAGTAGCCACTTACCATCAGGTGGACTGCATGCTCGTCTGCTACTCTTATATTATAAAAAAAAAAGATTCGTAGTCATTCTAAGCCTTTTGGAGAAATGTAAGGCATGTGTTACTCATGATTTCTTCGTTACAATAAGTAATTATTTACATAATAATTATAATAAAAATAATTATTATTTTAAATTAATATCTTAAGTTATCTACTTATATCTTATTTCATGGCCTGATAAAAGCGAAAATATAGTTTCAAAACGCAGAAAACCGCAACTAAAATAAACGCTTTTATGAATCATTGTTTCAATTACGTCAGGAATTAATTGATTGTTATTCTTAGCGTTAAAATAATGCTTTCATATTTATTTCCGAATAACATTTTTAAAAAATACTTACTCATTTTTATTCATTATAATTTATTGAGTAGGAATTTTTTTAACATTTTTAACACATAGTAATAATATTAAACAATATTTACTATACTAAATCTATATATATAAAAGAGATTTCCACGTATATAGTCACTCATCACGATATCTCTGGAACCATTAGAGCTAAAGACTTGAAATTTGGTAGGAATATTCTTTTCACCGAGTAGAGGTCAGCTAAGAACGGATTTTACGAAATTCCACCGTTAAGGGGGTTAAATGGGGGTTGGAAGTTAATATGAAAGTCCGTCAGTTTTAAAGCAAACTAGATGAAAATTGGTATTTAGCTTTCTGATTTAAAGTAATAAAAATCTAATCTAAGGGTTTTTCCAAAATCAACCCTAAAGGTGGTTAAATAGGGGTTGACAGGTTATTTTAAATTTTGCCATTTTGGAAGCCAGCACTATGAAAGTTAGCCATTGCTTTGCTGGTTAGATATAAAATAACTTTAGTTCTACCGTTTTTGGAAAATCAACCCTTAAGTTGGTAAAATAAGGGTTAACAGCTTATTTTAAAATTTGCCAATTTGAAAGCCAGCACTATGTAAGTTAGCCATTGGCTCACTGGTTAGCTACAGTGGAACTATAATTCTACCGTTTAGAAAATGAACCCTTATTTGGGTTAAATAAGGGTTGTAAGTTTGTATGAGAGTCCCCCAGTTTTGATGTAAACTGTATAAAAATCGGTATCTGGGTTTCGATAGAAAATAATTAATCATCTATTTCATTGTTTTTGGAAAATCATCCCTTAAGTTCGTTAAATGGGGGTTGGAATTTTATTTCAAACTCCGTTAATTCGGAAGCAAGGACTATAAAAACTTGCATTTGGCTTTCCTGTTAGAAATAATAGAACTTTTTAACACCATTTATGGAAAATCTACCCTCAAGAGGGTAAAATAGGGGTTGTAAGTTTGTATGAAAGTCCTCCAGTTTTAATGTAAACTGTATAAAAATCGGTATTTGGGTTTTCGATAGAAAATAATTAAACACCTATACCATTATTTTTGGAAAATCATCCCTTAAGGTCGTTAAATGGGGGTTGGAATTTCATTTCAAACTCCGTTAATTCGGGAGCGACCACTATGAAAAATTATCATTACAATCAATGAAGCATCTGAGTCACGGTTTTTTTTAGATTTTTAGATTAACCCTTAAGACTGCTATAGAAGGGTGTATGCATTATGCCTTTCTGTTTACACATCTGTTTCAGCATTTTAGCAACTCAACAATCAACCACCATTAGGGTACTATTTTTTTTATACTATAAAAGTAGACGACGAGCATGCAGTCCACCTGATGGTAAGTGGCTATGGACATCTGTAATCAACCCCAGATAGGATTAGATATTCCTACCTGAGGTCAGCCACAGATGCGCCGCTACCCCTGAGGACTAAGTTGGAACGCCTCGGAAAAGTCTGTCTCCCTTACCACACCCTTAAAAACGGAACACAGCAGCGCCTAACACTGCTGTTATTAGGTAGAAATAGGTGTGGCGGTGGTGCCGCCGGAGTCGAACCACAAAGGGTTCTACCACCTTTAGAAACCTATAAGTAAAGGAAGATTCTTTAAAAACCGTTGTTGAAGTTACTTCCTATGGCGTGTCTGGAAAAAGAACAGAGTGCAGAGAGGTTTAGTGTAGGGTGAAATTCCACGGGCCATCGTAACATATATTTTTAACATGGGAATGTATTACGCGTGTTGAAGTGCACATCGACGGTTTTTTAGGGTTCCGTACATAAAGGATAAAAACGGAACTCTATTACTAAGACTTCACTGTCTGTCCGTCTGTCCGTGTGTCACAGGGCTCTATCTCTGGAACCGTAATAGATAGACATTTGAAATTCTTACAGAGGATGCATAACGGTGGCCGCTATAACAACAAATACTAAAAATAAAAAAGTTGAAAACAAAAAGGGGTCCCCATACAACAAACTGCTATTCGATATTTTTCCAACTAACTTTTAAACCGGTAGAAGTAGACAGTTGAAACTTTCACAAAATGTCTAAATAAAAATTTTAGTTGTACGGAATGCTCAAGGTGCGGGTTGGACTTGCACTTGGTAAATTATTAGTAACGCGCAGACCCGCGGGCCACAAGGAAAAGTCGCGGGCCATACACCACCCGTGGGTGTCGGCTTGCCGACCGCAGGTGTTGAATTAGCTTTCAGAAATTTGATGATAAAGTATTTATTCATACATATGTACATAGGAATGTTTTTGAAATTCTACTAAGGAGGTAAAAGAAGTGTTATATGTATATATACGGGAATCTTTTAAGTTCGAAGTTAGAAACGTAAAATTTCAGATAACGTCTATTCAGACAAATACACGACAACGTGGACGGGTGCAAATTTCATAAATGATAATGCGTAATTTTGGTATACTGATTAGGTCCATCGCAACTACTTTGGACACACTGCGTGCCAACATTTTGTCCTGCCGTGGGGTATGGTTGTGGTTATGCGTGGATTAGTGATGGTTATGTGATAGACACATAGACCTTGGATTAAAATTTTTGGGCTAGAACAGGGCTACAGTATCCCCTGCCTGTCGTACGAGACTAAAGGGGGACTTCGGGAGTTGCGGGCAGCAAGAATGGGAGCTCTAACCGCCCAGCCAGCTACCCTGGAAAGAACCACTGTATGTAAGGCCGCATATAACATGGACGGTTCCTATGGAATAGAGTAAATAATAATTATTTTAGAACTTTGAAACTAGGCTGGAATAGAGTTCGGGAATAATGCCCTTAGAAAAAATGCACGGTGTAAAATAAAAATAAAAAAAAAGTAAAAATATTTAATTAACAGCTGGAATAGATCAAATTTTGAAACGATTTTTTGTTTCGTCCTGTTAAACAACCAAGAATAAATACTTCGAAATTTATACTTTTTTTTTTTAATAAAAATGTAAATTTTAATTTTGACATTAAAATAATATGACTAATTAATTTTTTACAATATTTTTATTTTTCCATTCGGCTTTTAACTGTTGCTGCTTGACCATTCTTTGAACCTTTTCATTACTCAGCTTCTCCATTATCTTCATAAATTCATAAAAAAACGTAAAGGCGTCATGTAAGGCTCGATGGAAAGATTTCTGTCATAAAATAAAAAAAAAAGATTATTTTATTACAATGAATTATAATACTGTAAATAATAATGTAAAAAATACATGTAAATAATACTGTAAATTATATAATAATTTCTTTTTTCTGTTACAAAAGAAATGTTTATCAAGCTTTCAATTTTTTTTAGTGTTAATTGATTGGATACATTTATAAATTGAAAAAGAATAGATATAATAAATAATATAATAAATAATATATTTTAATAAATTTCAGGTTTATTGTAAAGCTAAAACTATGAACAATGTGTTTTTTGGATTTTAATTTACGTTTCTAATATACAAAATTAGTGATCAAAAAAATTTTAAAACTATGAAAATAATAACAGTATAAAAATAAGAATAATGCTAAAATAGAAAATGCTAGCAATATGCTAAAAAGTTCATAGCTTTAAATTTATAACCAATGTTTATTTAGAATTAGTTAATAAAAAAGATATAAGTTAAATTACTGTCTTTTTATTTAGCACGACAAAGTATTAATGCCTAGGCTTAAGTTGTTTATATCCGATCTATATTTATATAGATTTTATATGTGTAACAAATTCTAAACTTGATGGCATTGACACTCACGTCGATTCATGGTGTAGGCCTACTGGGGATCCCGCCATGTAAAATAATGGGAACGCATCGTACGACACAGTACCTCCATGGTGATGTGGAAAGCTGTATTATTTATTATTTTAATTCATATAAATCGATAAGACCCTAAGTAGTTAACGGTGTGTTGATTTCGTAAAATCCGTTCATGATAAATAATTAGGCAGCTAGATAACACAATTTAATATTTCTTTTACTTGGCATGTATTTTATGCCACGCGAAGCGGGCGGGTAACGGCTAGTAATCTATATAATAACAATAAAAATATTAAAATAAAATTAATTAATTAAACTAATTAAATTAAAATTAACATATATTAAAAAATAAATTAAACTTATAAGATAAAGATGTCGTCCAATACTCCAACTTCTGGCATAGTGCCTGGAGGCTAATTTTTTGGGCAAAAAAGCTGCCAGCCCTCTAGTCACCCGAAGCGAGGATAAGCCTAGATATTGTTTTAAGTGATTAGTTGGGTTCTAATATGTTTTTCATATTAAGGTAAAATAATTTTAATAAATATGGGATGAAATGGAATGGGATGAAAGGAACTCATTCTATTCTAACTAAGTAACTTGAACATGCTACGTAACTATTATTCCAAAAAATCATAAGAGAAATTAAATAAGGAGAGGTAATCATAAGAGAGAACCTTTGATGTTATTTAATTTTTAAAATTTCCATTTGTTATTCCGGATGAACACATTTAACAAACCACAAATCATGATAATACGCCCAACCTTAGTTATAAATGGTGTAACTAACACGATTTTGCGACTTTGTTTTATACAGATCGATGTATTGGAGCCGTTTTCTAGAAATATACAAAAACATTTAATTATCATCAAAGCCTATTTAATTGAAAATTAATATTTTGATACCCGACCGTTCTTGGAATTGGTTTTACTCGGAATTAATTGATTTCGATACAATGAAACGGGCGGTAAAAGTACTTAATTGTTTTTTATTTATTTAATTGGTCATCGGGATTTTTTACCTTTTTTTTGGAACTCAGTTGTCATCATCATAAAGTTATTAATTAAACACATTACGTTTTCTTGTGGACTCATAGACTCGTGGATGCCATGGACATACGTAGACTAATTAACACTTGGATAATGGAGACAGAAATACGAGTAAATTAATAATTTGGCCAAAGACCAATTCAAGATAACTATTCTGAATTTTAAATGGCAATATAATTTGCCTGGTGTTCTTTTCTTTTGCGTTTAACGAAGTACCTACAATATCAAATACTGATCAATATAAATGTCTGTTTTAGTAGATACTCTCCTCGATTTCTAACTATTGTTCATAATATAGTTTTGGGAAAATATTTGAGAGTGACGAGCACTGTATGAGTAAATCAAAGTGATGACGCCGTTGCTATCTCGAGTGGCCATTGTCTGATAACAGTTGTATTGGCCGGCTTATCCTTAGATAGCGGGCCCACGAAAACCAGATACCGACACAGGAAGTTAATTAATTCAGTCGACAATCGTTAGTAATAACGCCTTATCTATCTGTTCTGGATATTAAGCTCAGGTTTAAAGTACGTAAATCAGTACCTTGGCTAAAGAGAGAAATAATGATGTCCTTTGAAGTCTTGAAATGTGAAAATGATCCAATTACTCGACAGTCTCTTTGATGTTAGGGCTTTAACGTTTATATATTATACCGAAAATTACAAGATTAATGTTCAATATATGTACATTTGTACAATAGGTGATATACATTTAAATTATGAGGGTCTCAATAAATCCTTATTAATTTTTAAAGATTTAAAGATTTTATTGAACAAAAGATTTTAAATCAACTTATATGGGCAGAAATAGCTACAATTGTAACACAGACGGGATGTTACTTATCTAGGTACTCGTAACATCAAGTGGATCTCAAATTTCTTGGTTATTTCTTCTAAATTTTCTAAAGTATTATATGTAGCGTATTTTTGTATATGTAGGTACAAATTGTAGGATGACACGTGAAAGTTTTAATATTAACACTTTATTAACTTTTAAAACTTGTTTCTCGCGCAGTCATTCATTTTAATTTTTAAGCTGTAATAGTAAGTACTCATGTCATTTTTCATTTTGATAGCTTATAGATAGCTACATAAGTAAACAGCCTTTTTATTCTGACTTGCTATAACGGCGAAGAAAAGAAAAAGTTTTTGAAATGTGTGTAGACTTCACACCAATTTGCATTGATAAGCGCGGTGGAATATGGCCGAAACCCCGGGTGTCTCTAAGAGGTGGCTCTTGCCCAATGTGCCAATAAAGGACTGACAACGTGTGGACGATAGATTTCAATTTACAAGAACTCATTTATAATTTTCAATATTTACTCTAGAAGTGAGAAGTTTAGTACTCTTATCGTTACCTCACTTTATCTAATAAATATATTCTAAATACTCATAATTTAAGCCTAAAGTTACTTGACATTTATGTCGTTAAAAATAGCATCTTATTATCACATCAAGCAATTCCGTAGCTGTCCAATATCCACGACAGCATGTAATTGTGACAAATGTTGCAGTCAGCGACGTACATTAGTTTCAATTTGTCGCGCCAATCACTTTGCTACTGACCTGCCTTATCGCTAGCAGGTAAACGATAAACTAGACGAATCTCTAAACACATAAAAATCTTTTTGGTAAATATTTAGTTCTTAATTTTTCAGATTTTATATGCGGTTGTCATATATTTTCTTCTTATTATAAATAACGTTTAAAAAATTTAAAAGAAATATTCTATTTCATTGGTAAATTGCGTTGATCACGAGCGCTCATAAACTAATTTTAATATCAAAACACGAACAAATAGATAATTCGTTTAGAAATTTCTACTGGTTGTTTAGGATATTTGGAGCATTTATTCTTGAACAAAATTCGACGGATTTTAATGTGACATCCACAGAAAGCTTTGTGTAACATTATGTACTTTTTCAATTCTTACATAATTCAATTACGAGTTCTTCTTCTTAAATCGCTTCTGCTTAGTATTTACTCGACGTCGGTGGAACAAGTAACTCATAATGACAATAATCATAATATAGTTTAGTGAGACACTAACAAACAAAACAAGCATGAAATCTAGTGATATATTGTTTTAGATTAAAAGAATACCAACAACGATAAGAAAATATTTGTTGTATTTACAAAATATGTAGTCCATCTGAAATTAATTAATTCTTTCAACGAATGTCACATGCCTTCACTAAATAAGGATGTTTATAAGGATGTTTATGTGTATATTTTTAATTTTTGCATCTGCATGCATCCTTTGAGGGAGAGAGGGCGGTACATACTGCATTGTTTAAAATATATACCATCATACATATTTGTAGCGGATTGTTGCGAAGTAGTTTTAATCTTAACTTAATGTTTATAATCGACGAATATTGTCATAAATAAAAAAAAATGTGAGCCGTCACGGGACGCCTGGCAGATGTGAAACATCGACATTATTTTGTAAAAGTAATATGCAGAAAAGAACATATTGTGATAGGAACTAAATATGTCATTATGATAAAATAAAATATTACGATTTTTTTCCAGATAACGATGACTATTTATTGAATTCGATTGCGCATGGCGACGCGTCGCCACACCGTACACACTACTGCATATAGACTGTATATATATACCATCGTATAGCGTCGCCACGGCATGCGTCGCCACGCCAGAAATCGGTTTTACGTGCGGCTATAGATGTTTCACATCAAACACACAAAAATATATATATTCGACTTTATTTGGGCGAACGATAATAATAATAATAAGTAAAAGTAACAACAAAGTATAGAAATATCCTGAATATTAAGGCACAGTTGTGTGAGTAAGCTATATACCTTTATGGGCATCTGTAATTAACCACACATTAGATTCTTACTTGACTCACATAGGTATGTGTTGCTATCCCTGGAGACTAAGTAGGAACGCCTAAGTAAGTCTTCTTTACCTAACCGAGCACGGCAGCGAGTAACACAAATAATTCTATCACCAAGGAAAATAATTTGAAAACGATTAAATAATTATTATATTTCAACTTATTCATTACTAACAAACGGCCGTATTATAATGAAACTCGTTTCTCATTTTTAACACCCGGTCCAATTTTAATTACCACCCCTTTTGTTTGAGTACAGGGGTGGAAAAACCGCAAACCCGGTGATTTTTTTCCCAGCTATCATTACACCAGGGCATTATGACTTTAAAATGCTGTGTTCTGTTAAAATGGATTAGATTTAATGAATCCTCATAATTTCATAGAGTTGTTTTTTCTACGAAAAATTCTACTTTGGAATTTTGGAAAATGAATTAGATTCGTCAATTATGTGTAATTTTATTCCTTAACATTCTAGGCCTGTCCATAAGTAGAGTAAATTATAAAAAATACTTTCATAGGCGGATCATTATTTTGTCTCTACATGTAATTTAAATCTATTCATAATATTGAAATCAAGTACGTGTTTATCGTTTAATTAAGCATTGCGAATTTTAATATAATGAACATAAATCATTTATACAATATAATTGAAACACAATAAGTATATAATGAATAAAAAAGTGAAATAAAATAGCTAACGACAATCTCAAACAATATTTATAAATGAGCGACAAAAATAGACTCGAATGTCGAGATGTTTTAAACAAAAAATATATAAAAGTCGGCTGTCCTGTAAACAAGGCAACCTACGCTTGTTCAAGTCAATCGCGTTTAACGAACTTTAACGCCTAACTAGATTTACGTCACAGCAGAACGCGCACTGTAATCGTCCTAGACGGGAAAACATCCCCATCTTTTCTTATTTTTTTAATCTGATTTCAAAATATAAGTGTAATTTAAAATAAAGAAGGACTGAGCAACGATACTTTCTAACTATCAAAAATTCAACTAGTCCGCCCGGTAATAAGGAAACTGCTATATTTATATTGGTTATGGCTATATTTATGTGGTTGTATTCGAAATTCGAGCAGTTTTTTCTTTTTGAATTTTTGAACAACGACAATAGTAACCAGCTGAAGTTCGAAAAATAGTACCTCATTCAAAGATCAAATTAATTAAATTACCAAATCTCTATAATTATGACAATCACGTTGCGTTATTCAACTGTTCACAAAACGTTATACTACTTTAGGAGGAGGACGCTTCGGCTGAAAACAGAATTTCAGCCGCCGCTAACAGTATTTTCAGCGTCGCGGATACTAGGCGAACATGAAATATAGTAGGTGAGTTTCAGTATTACAGCGCTGTAACGTCACAGCTGAAAGGGCGGGGCGAAGATTCTATCTATACGCTCTCTTCAAAACGTCGCGGCGTCGCTGTTCAGTTTCGAAATGTTTCAGAATACTATCGTACGATACGAGCGTTATGTAATGTTTATATTACAGTCGTGGACAAACTTTTCAGAGATAAATGTTACAATAGTTGTGAATGAATCCACTTGGTAACTAAAACCTATTTAATAATAATAAACATTATAATCTGATATGCAAAGAGTTCCTAGTTCGGTTCCCGGCCAGGGAATATTTGTATAGGATACATTAAGAAAGAGCCACTTAAAAATACAGGCGAATATAAAAAATATTAGTTAAAATAAAATTTCAATAAATAATTTCAAAATGAGTCTTCAAAATGAGGATGTGACTCTTATACTGATATGTTTGCCTAGAGCGGATTCATGACATATTCCACACACCTTTAAAAAATATAAACTTTCTATTCTGCCTTTGGTGCAGTATGCGCCGTAAGAGCCAATGATAAGACATTAAGGTAAAACAATCACTGCATCCATGGATTTTTATCAATCGAATAATATTATTATTATATTAACAACGGCTATTATGATGGAAAGCTCTTCGTTTATTTGAGTTATTCTTTCTTCAAGCTATTTTCACCACATTAAAATACATTCAGATTTTAGCAATAATTTATAAATCAGATATTACCAGCCATTCAAGCTCTGGACCTCGGGAATGACTAAGACCATGAGACATTAATTGTGTAAAAATCTAACGTCTTGAGGAATAACTTTATCTAAAAAATGTACATCTAATCACAATATTTCTGTTAGTAATCGCATTCATTATTTATAATGAATTTAGCAAAAAGGTATAAAAATTTTGAAAGATGGTCGACCGTTAAGATGTATCTTCTTTATATTTGTGAATATTTGAAAAATTTATTGATTGATAGCAATTATATTGGGTGATCTTTAAGTTATTTAATTGGTGCGTTTTTGTGGTTCCTTTGTCAGTCTATAGTTTCTCAATAATCAAATAAACAATCTCTTAGAGCGGGGTCTTCTTAATTTACCGTCAATATGATTTCTAGTACTCTGTAATGGCCTTATGATAGAAAACACATTTTTTTATACTTAGAGCTAAGTGTAAATAATAAAGGAACGCTATCTTTTCTCGCAGATTATTCGCACGTGTGTCTGTGTACGCATAAGAATATAAATAAAAGCCTTTTATATTTTATTATTGTTATTTAAATCATTTATATTTTATAAATGATTTCTAAACTACATAAAATGAATATAATTTTGTATTGATCACTAAACTTAAATGCAGTCTTTTTTTTTCTCTAAATTAAACGAACACAACTTCCAAACAACAAAAACTCTACTTTTTTTCCAGATAAGTAGATAAATGTAATAATATTGGTAAACTAATTGATATTTAGATAGGCACATGGCTACTAGGTGCCCATTACCTATGTTAAATTTCAGGTTGTGTAAGTATTTTATCGCCAACAAAACAACCCTTGTCGTTCGACGCACCCTCGCCCTAGCGAAGCATGCCCCGCCCCATTCGCTTACGGCACGAACACATGCATGATCACATGTGCGTACGAACTCCACGATGTTTCTGTCGCCCTGGTACATACGTGACTGTGACAACTCACATGACTCTACCACGAACGTGACATATTTTTCACACACGTGTGGCTTTCTCACACCATAACTAGCAGGCAGGGTGATATGAGCCGGTTTCGCTTTATTCATGTGTGAAAGTACCATAAAAACTTAGTCATTGTGACCAATGCCTTTTTCTATGATGGTATAAAAATAATGCTTATTTTTTGTATAAAAGAAGTAGAGTAAATTTTATCTATGTATTTAGATTAAATTGAAGTTGTAACAATGGCCACGTTGGTTGGCACTTAAGAAAAAATCTTTATTAATTTCACATTATTCGTATAAAATATGCTTAATGTAGTGCGTCACATATTTTATGACTATAAATAATATGTATCACATTCGTATGCAAACACATATTCGTAGACCGGTATCGCTCTACGCAACACCACACAGCTGTACACTGTTTATTTAGCGAGCGTATCATAATATGCGTGCGTGACAGCTGCTTTGCGATAACGATACCGGCCACGATATGCACACATGTCATGTGGGGCGCACGTCGCCTTGCATCTATGTCAGCCTGGTACACATGGAGCATTTAGCATTACCGTCATAACTCAAACGTCAGAGAGCCCTCATTTGTTCGTCGTGCATTACACACGATTCCATAGGTATTTTTGGAATTTGGTTTTATTTGTTAACTTTGAAGAATGGGAAGTGAAAAAAATTATCTTTTGTGACTTTATTTAAAACTAATTTGTTTGTGAGGCTTGTTTGAAATTAAAAATAACAGCAGTAATAGACGAGGAAATGAAATCCGCCCAAGATGTCATCATTATCGTGTAGGGCGCCGCCTATAACCCATTGTTCTTCACGTCTTATACCAGGGTCATAGGACAGGTTAGAAGATATTTTCGAAGAGGGCGATGGGTGGGGCTTTTAGTTGTTACATTCACTCAAAGGGTCGCAACCCTCGGTTCCACTACTTGTTTCATTCATACCGCGGCACGTGGCGACGATAGAGTTAAAACGGTTACGTGATATACGCTTCATGTAAATTGTAAATGTAGTATCGTATACATTACCTATAGTTAGTATTTTAAATACTTATATTTCTTACATAATTGTTTAATTTATGGATATTATAATGTTATAGCATTTTATGTAGATAATGCAATTAATAAGTCTAATTAATTAGTTATTATGTCGTGTTAGGTTTTTTTATCATTGAACAATAAAGTGCAGTAATAATAGAACTGTAATTTTAGGATTTTATTTTTCATATGGATTATTTATGACGTTCATAAAAATATGATTGTTTAATTGTACCTTGCGATACACTGTATTTTAATTTAAATAACTTAATGTAAAACCCACACCCCGAGGACAGAC
The DNA here is from genome assembly GCF_041222505.1 of Epargyreus clarus. NCBI lineage: Eukaryota > Metazoa > Arthropoda > Insecta > Lepidoptera > Hesperiidae > Epargyreus > Epargyreus clarus. The sequence goes on along the minus strand of NW_027332225.1, from coordinate 12,906,854 downwards.
ATTTAAAATCTTTATTTTTTTTATTATGAATCTGTTTTTGTTCTACGGGTCTTCTTTCAGAATAAGTTGTTGTTCATCAAGCGAAAATGATAGGCTTTCTAATGATGCTTTTCTTCAAAATCAGAGCCCTCTTCTCAACCCTTGGTATTCTAACCCCGACCACTCTAGCTAGCGTAAGAGATCTAGTTTCAAAACACTATGCTATCCGTAAATTACTTACCAACGCAACTTCATAATCATACCTAATTTATATTTCACTACGTGTCTTTGTTTGCAGGTGCAAGGTTTCCCCAACATGTATGCATTCCATGCATACGAGCACACCATGCAGAGACGGACGCCTGGCGAACACACATCAACACTCCTGAAAGACAGGAGGGTGAGTTCGAGTTGTTTAAGTCAACTAACCTCCTGCATTGTTAAACAAACCTGGTAATTTGAAGCAGGAAATAGCTCTGAGACTTCATTCCAATTATGAACTTCAACTAATTGTAGAGCAACACCGTAGGATACATAGGTACCACCACACATATTTTGCCCGATTGCCAAGGGTAATGTTTTTCGAGCGTAACTTAGGTATGTATGTATGTGTTATTCTTTGGCATACCCTGCAGTCAATCGGCTTGGTGGATTTTAATTATGGAGCTATATTTTTAAGGGTTGGGTTTTTATTTTTATAATAATTCTCTACTTTCGTTAAATGTTTCTTATTCTTGTCTATAGATTCGTTGGGTAGAACAAATGTACACGAAGTCTCGGGTAAAAAGATATCCCACTCCTGGCCCGGATGAGGAACTGCATAGAGTGAAAAGACAAAACAAAACTGTCACAAAAAGGAACAAACGAAATGCCCACAAACGAAGCCCACTGTTCAATGACGAGCTCTGGAGTTACGAGTGGTACTTGGTGAGATAAAGTTACTCTATTTGATAAAAGTTGGATAAAATATGTCGTATAGTTATGTTTCATAGACTGTTCTTATAACAAGTGGGGACTAGAATAAGTTGTACTAACAAGTGGACTGTATGCGTTTTAATTAGCGCAAAGCTTTGAGTGTGAAAGTTAAAAGTGAACTTTTAATCATAAAACAGAGAAGAAAAAAACATTTTTTTAATAGCTTGTGCATTTATTTTTTAGTACATTTTGGATTTTAGTACAATCTCAGGTTAGAGGAGTTACGAATAGAATACGAGTAAAACTGCAATCCACTAGCTCCTACTTGTTGTGTATCTTCTTTGTTCCAAGCCTGTTATTTGAAGTGAAACTTTATAGGCGCTCACAACAGTTCAAACATGTAAACACAGATGTAAAAATCTATATGCAAGGCAATAAATTATCTCCTTTTATTTATTTTTATTTTATTTTATATTGTACGTTTAGTTTTTTGTACCAGGCATAATCTTTCTATGAAAATAAAATAGCAAAATAGCAGTAGGTACATGCGAAGAGTACATATAACAAAATGTTGTCACCGTCTAGTTAATTCAAATCATTATGTAATTAGCTCCAAAATCATACCCAAATATATTGTAACAGTGAAATAGTTAATTTTAGATTTTTACTGTCATTTTATTATTGTATCGATTTCTTAATTACACAATATTTATTTCCGAACACAGCAAGATACTCGCACGCGGGATGCTTTACCGCGACTCGACCTCAATGTGTTGCCCGTGTACGCGATGGGGTACAATGGCCGCGGCGTGCGGCTGTCCGTGCTCGATGACGGCATCGAACACAATCACACGGACCTCCGCGCGAACTATGTTAGTGTCATTATCTCCTAGTACTTTCGTGTTCCATGTTGAAATTTCCGAGGTAAAAAGACGTATCTTTGTAGTCTCGTGTGACGTCCAACCACGTGCAATGCTAAGATGGCGTAGAATGCGACTGTTATTACCTATTTTTTTTCAATTTATCGCAATCAGGAGAGTAATTGACAACAAAATATTATAAGCAATTTTAAGACTAATATGGTTAATCACAGTATTACATTTCTGGCAATATGTTCAAACGTTTTAACATTTTATCATTACTACGCCTTAGCGCCCGTGCTGGCTTCAACTGAATTATGGCCTCCTAGTGGTTGGCGCACAGTTGATCCGTGAGTTGAAGGCAATATGACCATGCACGAACGAGCTCCGGGCAATTCGGCTCAATGGTATTAAAGCGTGTTTATATTATACAACTTAGTAAATAAAACCAATAATTATTATTACTGATATAACTGATACATCAATATTTTTGTATGCATATTATGAGTTTGAAATAGTACAATTTATAATTTCAGGATCCAGAAATTAGTTGGGATTGTAATGACCGTGATTCGGATCCTTATCCAGAACATGGAAAAAACTATAAAAATTCTCATGGGACGCGCTGCGCTGGAGAAGTATTTATTTATTTATATGTATAATGTTGATTACATATTATAATAATTTTATTATCATCGTCATTTGTCAGTTATCAAGGTAGACATGAAAATTGGTTGATACTCCTTCAAAAACAATTTGTTAAAAAAATGTGATTGAATTGAATATTGTATTTACAAGGAATACGCTTTAATTAATCACAAGGCAATTTTTATTAAACTTATCTTCGATTCCACCCGTTTAATTTTTTCGTTAGTAAAAGTTTTCGTAAGATCGCCTAGATGTCGTTGTCCCTTTACGTGGACCACAATATTGCTATACAATGAGGCACCTTCTCAGATTTAACACACATAATATGAGATAATAAAAAAGATGATTATGTCTTTGACACACATTATTGCAATAGATTAATCGCAAAAATTATACTAATAATAATTATTACTCAATAATAAGTAATTAAGATGTCATTAATATTTAACCACATAATTGATTTATTCGGTAATTTAATTACCATTATTATAATTTATTTGCGGTTATGGTATATTTACATAATTACCATGACGCTATTGTTATAGATAAGTCACTTTTATGAACTTTTAGATAGCTATGACGGCGAACAACATAAAATGTGGCGTAGGCGTTGCCTGGGGAGCGAAAGTAGGTGGCGTTCGGATGCTTGACGGACGAATAACGGACAGAGTGGAAGGAGAGGCAATCGGTACGTTTTTTTCATTTGTTTCGTATTCCGTAGTTCCACGCCACGATGTCATGAATTCCTGGTATTTTTGATCGCCATGTTGAGTTTAAAATTGACTAATGTTGCGCGAATACATTTTACGTGCTTTACAAAAAAAAAAATAAGTCAAAATTATAATATACTTGTAAAATGCACTAAGTATGTGATTTGTACGTTGTACGTTGAATTATGTAGAGCCCTCCTATTTCAAAATAGTAATTTTAATTGAAGACATTATGTAGATTTTGGTTGATTATGAGATAGTAGAGAGGATAAGGGAAAATTAACATTGGATGTTTTTGACGCTAGCTTGTCTTTAATAAAATTATAACATCTGAACTATACAACCATAGATTAGTAAAGATACTTCGCCGCCTTGAAATTGAATGAAGCCACAAACAGCTTATTTTAGTAAGTTCTTTTTTTGAATTCTTGACAAATAAAAACATTTTTAGAGAAAATTTACGAATAAATAACTAATACTGCGTAATTTACGTAATAAATAAATAATTATATCAAATATTTTAGGGACATTTTAGCACGGAGACGTGCTAAAATGTCCCTAAGCTTTTTTACGCAACTATTTCAATTCTCAAAACTGGGTACATTTTCTTGTTAGGAGTGAGTAATCTTTACTAATCTATGTATACAACATACGAGTAGTACCACAGTAACATATAAGGATTTTGTACTGTGACAGTACTCTACCAACCACGTAAAAGTGATGATCACATACTAATGTTTATGTAAAAAACAGCTATTACATTTATTTTACGTAATGCCTTTTCAGTTTATATGTCCCTGGTAGTTAGGATAAAATATGACGTAACAGCAAAAGAATTTATTTGGTTGGCAGGAAAAAATGTTTATTTGTTTACATGACGATGACGACATGACGTATTTATTCATTTTGACTCCATGAAGTTTTTAAATTTAGAAAATGAAGTGAATTTGAGTTTAAATGCTTCTTTTTAAATTTCTGAATATTTTGACCACTCTCATTTAAAACTCTCGAACAAGCACGTAATATAATTGGTATATAATATTTACTAGAAAAATCAGGAACACATGAAGTAAAATTTTGTATTTTATCCTTATTGCATAAGCAATGCACGGTTTAAATCTTGTTAAATTTTACGTTTCAATAGATATTATTCGGATTTTCAACGTGAAAAATATATTTCAGGTTATGCATGGGATAAAGTAGATATCTACAGTGCTTCATGGGGTCCCAGTGACGATGGGAAAACTGTGGAGGGACCGGGACGCTTGGCCGTGGAAGCGATCAAAAGAGGGATAAGCCGAGTAAGTGACAATGAACCTTACTTTCTCCTGTCTCAAAACAGGAATTCTTTCAGTCTTAATCTCAGTTACCTCAGATCAATCGAAAATGTAAATCTATCGTCATTAGAATTCGTTTGCATTTTACCAATTGCACGACATTGGATTTAAATTAATTATAAAATATTATGATTATCTGCAATTTCTGAACTCTTTTGCAGGGTCGTGACGGCAAAGGTATAATTTACGTGTGGGCGAATGGTAATGGCGGCAGAAACTACGATAATTGTAATTGCGATGGGTGAGAATTAACATATTATGTAAATGATCCAGTTTTGTAATTTTCCCGACTCATTATTTATACTATAATATTATCATAGGGTTCTATATCTGTTTATTAAATTTTACATTTATTTTGTTATAGTTACTCATCAAGCATTTACACAATATCAATAGGAAGTGCATCGCAGCAGGGTATGTTCCCTTGGTACGGTGAAATTTGTTCGTCCACTTTGGCAACCGCGTACTCTTCTGGTGCTTACAAAGATCAAAAAATTGTAAGTTATCATCTACCTACTACATACAGCATAAAGCATTTTAAATTTACAATTTGCTCAATTCGTTAAAGTCTCTTTCTTACCATATAATTTTTAACCGTAAGACGAGGACCGAATTAGTTACAGATGTAGCATTTCCAAGTCTATCTTTTCATTCATAGGATTTGATTTCATAGATTTTATTGGTCTTTAGTTACGTACAGAAAGGGAGATAAATATGTTCTTTCTTTTCTTTTCAGGCTACTACAGATATACATGATTCATGCACAATTAGTCACACAGGCACATCAGCAGCAGCGCCTTTGGCAGCTGGTATTATTGCACTCGCTCTACAGGCAAAGTAAGCATCGTTGAAATATTATCTTCTTGTACTTATCTGGTACCTTAACACCTTCTAGGGTAAAAGAAAACGATTGCTAATGCCTATTTAAAGGATTTTCGCTAATGCTAATAAAAATCTTTATTTACAGCCCAAATTTGACTTGGCGTGATGTGCAGCATTTAATTGTGTGGACCTCGGAATATTTACCATTATCTGAAAATACAGGATGGGAAAGAAATGGGTAATCTTGTAAAAATAATTCAATCTTGTTTGAAAATATATTAATTTTAAAATGATCAATGTTAAAAAATCACGAAAATTAGAAGGTACTACTCTATTGATTCAGGTTATGCTATTATTTTTAAACCAAATTTATAATTTTCAGAGTAGGCCTTTATTTTGATGTCAGATTTGGATTTGGGCTGCTAAATGCTGGTGCCTTAGTATCAGCGGCGCTCAACTGGACAAAAGTCCCAGAAAAAACAATATGCCGCTCGCAGTTTGGACCGTAAGACATTTCTTTTGTTTATAGTGCAAATTTGATTCTATTTTGTTAAATATAAATTCTAGACTTTATTTTCTGACTGGATGAAAGTGACAGCCAAGCCTACACCAAGAACTCCTTAATAAGACTTATTAAATTATTTGCGTTTTTTTGACTATTTTGGTTAATCCAATAACTATTCGTTGTTCATGAGTTGTATTGCGAATAAATCAATTAGATTTAATTTAGCCATTACCAATCTAAATATTTAGCAATGTAGAACAATCTCTACTAATTTACTTATTAATTAGATTGTTTAACTAGACTGTACTTTGTAAGGCCACAAATAGGGTAAGGCCATCTCTTTTACCCGTCACATCTCGCTCGCCGAACGACGGCGATACCAATCTCGTATAGCCCAACCCACACTGGCGAACCCTGTCAGCTTATGTGCGCTTAGTAACTTGTTCGTTAACTTTCTTCATTCGACAACGATTCGTTAAATTTTTGCTTATAAATTCGCAACATTATTCAAATGGATTAAAGATCAGTTTTCTTTGATTGTTCTACAGCTATCGAAGTGTAGCCAGAGTTTCTGTTTCTATTCCGTCAGTTAGCAGCTATCTGTCGGTCTTCGAGTCACAGACCCGAATGAATTCTTGTATGTATAGCGTGCTTACTACAACCAACGTACGCAGAGTTTTGTTCATATGGTCCTTGTATGTTATGTATCCCTGGTACATTGTACGTTATATTTTGATTGGCGGATTTCAAGTACAAAAAAAGTACACCCGTATCGATTAATTTTAATGTTTTTATGCGCGCTGTGGGATATTGTCATTTCTTTACAATTAATTTGAATAATAAAAATACCTAGTAGTTTTTAATACATTTATTTGTTCATTTGTCTTGAAAAAAATATACAAAACAAATGAACTTGTTCGTTCGTGTTCGTGAACAAATTACATTTTGTTTATTTGTTTTGGTTTGCATAATGTTATTATTATTAATAAAATTTCTGAGTGATATTTCAGATCGAAAAAGGAGGAAGGTTCTATATTTTCAAATAAACCCATGTCATTTAAATTTGAAATGACAAAATGTGAAATACAATTCATGGAACATGTAGAAATCATCGCCAACGTTCAGTACAGTCGGCGTGGTGCTTTGGAGATATACCTTACCTCACCTCAAGGTAAGATAATATTAATGAAATTTATTGATTTATTGATGTCATAAAAAAAGTACTTGCATAGGCCTCTATTTTTTTACTTATATAAAGTTGCACTTTTAGACTTTGAAGTTATGTGTTTAGGTTTATGAAAGAAATGTAAAATATAATTTTGTTATTATTATAGGCACAACAGTAGCTCTCTTAAGCGCAAGGCCTAAAGACAACTCGAAAGACGGGTTCGTGAACTGGCCACTGACCTCTGTGGCGACGTGGGGCGAACGAGCAAATGGCCTCTGGAGGATCACGTTCAAGGATACGGTAGGTTTCTTTTCTGTACTATATTAATGGTTTTTGAATCTTCTGACGTTATTTTAGAAAAAAATATCGCTAGTAACACGTATGTACACATAAAATAAATTATATTTGTTATTACATAAACAATTTTTTTTTTGTTAATGAAAAGGCGAGTCTGACGCATAGTTTTGTAAATTGTAACAATTAGCAATAACCAAAAAATAACTCACATCATGTTAATAATTAATTAAAAGTTTATACTTGCTTTTTTCAGACGGGAGAACAGAATGCTGGTTACGTCAGTCCGTTTAGCCTAATTATACACGGAACTCATGAGATGCCAGCGCACATGAAACAAGGCTCCAGAATTTACAATAATGATTTCAACAGCCACGACTTCGATAAGTCTATCGACATAGATTTTGACGACATTGCACTCAATACACCAGGCGAACATATCTCGGAAGAAGACAGTTATGCTAATATAGATAAAACAATATTGGATCAAATAGGAGAAGAATTATTAAGAGAACACCACAGCAAATCTTACAAATTAAGTGGAATCAAGTAATACTTTCAACAAGTCGACACCTATATAACTGTCATACACCGTTCTACTCTTAAGTACAGTTTTTCGTGAGATATTTCGAATGAATGCTAACTAGATATGAAAACATTAATAAAGCATGCATTATAAAAATGTAAGTTTAAACTGTTCTGCATTTTAAAGCTATGAAGTAAATTTGAACATAATTTTCAACAATATCATTAACATATCAAACTTGATCTTCTATAGTTTACTAAATACCGCTTAATTTGCCAAATTCGCTTTAATTATGAAGGTAATCATCTAATCAATTTATCTAGTCATTACAATTAAAATATATGATGCTGCAGTACTATTTTGTCATTTTATTCCTTTAATTATTATTTGTACATAATAATAATGTGAAAACAAAAGAATTGATTGAAGATAAGACATCATTTTTGAATTTTAATTAAACGGGTGTCTTTAATTGTTCTTTGTTCTAAGAACCCTTAAAAGAGTATGTAAAGGCCATGTCCATTATATTTGAAGTCACAAGAAGCTAAGTACGTAGTCGTAACTTAAAATTAAAATTAACTCGTATTAACTGAATCCAACGTTATTTTTATGAATATACTAATTATAAATTAACCAGAAGTATGTACTATTTTAAAGGAATGAAACTATAACCAATAGGAACATTTCTTTATTTCAGTTACACTTTACATACAAAATCATATAAAATACTAAAGTTGTACAATATACTCATAGTAAATCTAGTAACAATATTACATAAAAGCAAGAAAAGATCAACTGATTCCATGTCAAGAAAATATCCATTGATTTAAATATTATGTCATGCAACTTACGATTGCATTACATAATACATATATGTTAATTGATAACAGAAACATTCTTCCCATTCAAAATAGTTAAATGTTAAATCCAAAATTTTAGTCTTAATTGTAAATATTCTTTTGTACTACACTTTTATAACTTACAATACTTATTATTACTATTTTTAAGTCTTAATATGTACTTGTTTTAACTATTGTGTTGCAGTTTTACATACATGGTCTCTCGTTTACTTAAGGTTCTGATAATGTGGGTTATGTGGGTAGTAGTTATTTACCAGGGAAACTGTTTTTATGTAGGAATAGGCTATGCATAATATGCATAAGGCTCTCGTCGATCAAATTAAAAAAAAATAGAACAAAATTCTAATCAACAGTAAAACCCAAATTTCTAAGTTCCTGCGCCATGAAGTCGTCTTTATACATATCTATTTTCCTGATCCATTCTTCAATAGACACAACATGCTCGCAGTAACCACCGTACTCGGGCGGCAGGTACTTGGGGTGTATGTGTTTGTGTAAGGAGCTCATGTCGTAGCCGTGGAAGTGGAGGCGTTCCCACGCTGCGCCTGGTATGAATTGTTTGAAGAGGTAGAAGAATGTGTTGAGGAACCAGTTGTAGTTCACGATGTGGAGCCCGTGGTTCGGGAGCGGGAAGGAGACCTGGAATGACAATTTAAATAGATTAGTAGAGCGGGCGCCAATCTTTTTGGCAGCATGGTCTATACAATGACATGTAGTAGCTACATGAGGTAATTACGCGTCGCATTCAGAAAAGTAATCTCTGAGGTTTTGATAATCAGGCCAAAGAATAACACAAATAGTTTGAAATTTTACATTAGTAGATATAAAATTTATTTATTTATGTCGTAACATGTAATTTACAGGCTTAACCTAAATAATATTTTATGAACAAATAATAGCTGTAAGCTGTAAATGTACATTTGTAATGTGCAAATTTAATGAACGATAAGTGTCCCTAGAGATGATAATATAAAGTGAAGTTTTCCAGTGAGAACGTATAGGAAACAGCAAGCTCTTGAATATAACAAATGTTTATTTTCACAACATGTATTAGAGAATCAAAACCTTTTATTTTTATGAAAACATTACACGATTTAATGTGCAGAATAAACTAACTGTACTTAAAGTAATTAAAAGCTTACAAAATAATTATTTCCGCTTAATGAAAGGGAAATATACCAGGTAATTATGATCTTTTTTATGATTTAAGATTTCTAACTTAATTAACTTACCCCCATCAAGCTGACGATTTGGTAGGCTATAGTGGGCGTGAGGTGCCGAACGTGCCTCACGCTAAGACCTTCGAGGTCTACGATGATGGTGACGCCAAGGATCTGCAGTTTGGGCTGCATCACCGCAATCTCGTCCATCAGGAGAGCACAACGTACTACATCCACTATTGGCACGGAGTCAACGTCCCATCGACCTGAGGAATTAGAAATAGTACTTATTTAGGGCTCACATTAAAATATTATAGTAGTATTATAAATATTCATAGTATATAAATATAAATATTCATGTTTTATATATTATAAACTTAAATGAAATATTAAACTATAATTATTCTTAAACAAAAATTGTAGTTACACATTAAAACTACTTTAAAAGATTTTGTACATTGATGATGTATTATTTATATTTCAAATAAAAGAAATTGCGATAAGTATATGACCAAACATTGTTAATAAGAATGTTTAATTTAATTTCATCATGAAAATTAACAAAATCTCTTAAGAATAAACTGATATCTTCAATAAGTAAGAACATTTTCACACGAAATCCCTTTAATGAAGTAGAGGAATAAAAAAAATGTAATTTTTAAATTCCGTAGATGGACCAAATTCAAGATGGAAGCATAAATTAGTAAAAAATATAAGGAAGCTATTTACCAAATCTCATGAGAGTAATCCTTCCATTGACGGGACTGTCGGGGAAGGTGCCTGCGTATACTTTCTTCACACTCTTCAGCCCAAAAGCTCTACATTCGTATAAGTATGCATTTTTCCGCCGAAAATCCTCGTATCGCACCATCTGGAAATACAGACAATCAATCTACTTTTAAATAAATATTTAAGTGTTGCATTACTCTTACATGCAGACTAATTTTGCTTTATATCAACCCAATTTACTGAACACAATTGACAAAAGGATTTGTACGTGTTGTAGGTTGATTAACCTACAATCCACGTGTACACAACATATTGTACGAACATCTGTCATAAATATAGCCGTGACATCATTTCCTTCATGACATAGCATAATTGGATTTTCGTACTATGGTAGTGGCCGTGAATGAAACTTAGTTTATACCTCCGTTTGATACACCATGGTGTGTGAAAGGCGCCAGTTTTTATGTCAAGGAATCCATAACAATCGGTTGGTGACCGGATGTTTTGAGTATTTCCTAACTCTATCGTTTTATAATTTCATGTTATACCTAATAATTGTTTGAACAAAGAATGTGAATGAATGTGTGATTTGAAGAAGAAGAAAAAAATACTTGATTTTTTTCTGTATTATATAAATTTCAAGTAAAATTTTCCATGACACATATGGGTTAATCCTATAAGTTCAATGGTCCTATCGTAATCCTATTTTTTGAAATTAGAAATAGCCTATGATACTGAACTGGTAGTTTCAAAATAAAACCTTGAAGATGACATACCAATTTATGAGCTAAAGCGGGAATGAACCGCCGACATCGCAGAAATCGTAGAAGGTAGGCGTCGTCGATGCGCCGAGGACTGCACTCGCCTCTTTCTGTAAACACCGTTAACTATGCATCAATACCAGAAATATTCATGAAATTCACCATTTCTAAGTTCTAGTTACATGAGACATTTGGTATGTTAAACTTGTTCTATTTTTTATTTAAGCAGAAAGCAGCAGATTTCACGTTCTTAACCTTTACACAAGTACCTACTTTAAAATACAGCTGCGTCCAATTTCAACATATAAAAAATATATCATCAGAGGTAAGCAATGTAATTTAAAGTAATTGATTATTCTCTATATATATTTTAAAATATAAAGTAGCCATATTTCATGTAATTACAGGGACTATCATCATTACTTTGTTTCGAATAGGAATAGATATAGATAATGATATTTATGATTGCCGGGTACCCGAAGTCCATTGTTACGTAAGAATAAAACAGAGTAAATGAGATGGAACACAACAATGAGATGTAAGTTCTTACATACATATGTATGGAACGGTTATGAATTTTCGTCAATATGCTTTTCGCTTGTGGTTTCACTTAAAAATGAAATAGCACTATTCCACATGTCATTTAGTACGACAACGAAAAGAAATGCAAGATAAAACATATACTTATGAACGAGATAGACATAGCAGTGACGTCATGATAAAAGATGTTACATCGAACCAATTATGTATATAGAAGTGATTAGACAGCAGCGTACTCTTTCTATATACTTGTGTAAGAACGAAATGCAAATACTTTTGTCTCTTACCATAAATCATATTACGAAACTCTTCGATTACTCGACTCCTGTTCTGTGGGTCCTCGTCGCAATTCCGCCGCGCGTACTCCTCAAACTCTGCATCCTCGTATCTGCTGACCTCCGCTTGAAATGCAATGTCGATGAAAGGCATTGTAGCTGGGAAATAAAAAAAAACGAAATTACATTAATGATTCAAATAAGAAATTACCAAAAGGATTCCCATATTGTGATCTTCTAGTAGGTACTCGAATATGAAAAAAAGGTTTTTTTTATTTGCAGAAAACTTTGCTTTGTATTTGCAGAAAATGACAACAGCAGATATTTAAATTCGCACACTTAGATTTTTGCTTTGGGAGTAATCAAATCCGGGACCTCCACCCACAGTAAAGTGGCTTCTGTGACACGCGGAATATGAAAGTGAATTATACTCAGGAAGTTGGTTAAAAATAAGACAAGTTAAGAATGTCGTCTACGCTTACCTACGCGTGAAGTGGCCTTAGAGAAAGTGAACTATGTATTTAATGTTTTATTACTCAATAACTTCACTTAGAAGCTTTACTTTTACTTATAAGACCTTTCTTACAACAATGAGTGTAATAACTTTGTTTTTACAAGTAAGTACTTTATTCTACATAAAAGTTAAGTTCTTAAGAAAATTCTAAATTCTTTTGAACATTTGGGTCTCAACATAGTCATGTATACAGCACGGTAGTGCACACATAAAACTTACATATATAGCAGTAATTTGCACTCAGAATCGCAAATTAAAAATTACCGCACCTAGAGCTTGTTGGTTACGTCGATAATAGCTAGTTTGTAGTTTAAATGTGTGGCTTAAATCATCTCGTAACCATTATGTAAAGTTGCGATTCTATGATAAATGGAGCTCGAGGTGGTTTCATGGATATTTTGTTTATTAAAATTTTCTGACGAAAAATTTTTATTGGATGTTCTAAAATATTAGGTACATGCAATCGTTTCTAAACTTATGCAAAATACAAAAACAAATGCAAATATAAAAGACTAGTAAAACATTAACCAGAAATCATAAACATTTAGACACAATAAATAATTTACAATTACATAATATTGACATAAGAAACTTTTTGCTTCGCAAACGCACACGTTTCCTAACATTATATATGTGTGTGACATATGTTTTTATAAGTTAAATAACAATAATAATAATGATATATTGCTATAAACGTTGAGTGAAGCAACACGTATTAAAAGATCGTTAGCGAATACCGCGACTACTTTGTTGCCTATGACGAAGATTAGATGTAATGATGTTTGCAACATAATGCTGTTACGGATTTCAGGTGAAAATATTTGTATCGAAACAACTTCTTATTTACCTATCCTAGACTTACCGGATTTCTGTATACCTTATTCTTCCGTTCTAACATCACAAGAGTTAGTATACGGTAACGCTTGATAACCAAAATGTAAGTTATGTTAAACAATTAAACCAAGAATAGGCCGCCAGGATGGGAGAAAAGATCGAAGGAGAAAAATGATTAATTTTACGATTTTTCGATTATTATTATCGATTTATATGACATGTACCTACCAATCATTTTTACACGCTTTATAATAGCTTTACTTGTATGTTTGTCAGTGAGTAACTCCGTTTTTCAGTAGAAAGATATCAACATACATCCTTATCTTACCCTGCATGTATGAAAGAATGAAATAGAATACCGAAAGCTTTTTAGTTGATTTTATCATAAATATCGTGTTTTTTAGTTTTTTGAACTATATTTATGTATTTATTTATTTTGTAAGTAGTGATTTTATTTCTTGCGCAACAATGTGTGCAACATTGATTTTTAAGTTTATTTTATTTAAGTCCGTTTGGGAAAACATTTGAGTGTATTTTCAGTGTGGAACGAATGTGTGCGTGCCGATGTAACACATAATTTATTTGTAGTATTTTTTTTTGTCAGTTTGCCGAGTTAAAACTTATTTAAATAGAAAAAAATAAGAAAAAGAAGTATAATTGTTACGTTTGTGCACACACGCTATATAATGTATGTATAATTAAATTAAACATTTACATAAACGTAATATAATAGCTATAAATAAAATTACATTAAGGTAATTAAATTACTCTATGTCGTTTATTTGCTTTGGAGAGCAAGTATTAAAATATATAATGTACTATTAAATAATTTAATGTATCTTGTTCATTACGTAAGTGTTTTTTGTACAATATAAATATATTTTTAATAAGCATTTAAATATTTCACGGTATTGTTGGTGCTAAGTCAGGGTCAGGGATTTCTTTACCTTAACCTTTAATCTTGCGAAGATATCTTCTGGTTGAAGAAAAAATCCGTGACAAAAATGGTGTGTCTTATAATTATTAGGTTTATCATCATTAATACTTTATAGTCCGGTGGCTCGCGTGTAGTCTTAGAATATTCCTTATAAAGGGTCCTCTAAGAAGATCTCTTAAAATCTAGCCAAGTGCAGGTTTTTAGGTACACATTACCCCCCGGTATACCCTGCCTGTCGTAAGAGGAGCCCGAGGGGCAACGCGTTCAGAGGACTCCGGTTGCGTTCCGTAGGAGATCCCGAAGTCCTCTTGGCAACGCTGAGGACGGCCACCGGGGAGGTTTTAGTGCGGTAAGAATCCCACATAACCCCGTGTCGCTCCCACGTCACTGGGTGCCTTTTGAAGGTTTCCCCCTCGTAAAAAAAAAGGTACACATTACTCACTTTTGAAAATATGTGGCAATCTCTCAGGGGGCTCAAATTACGCTAACTTATACATTCGGACTTTTATATTTCCTACACAAATAAGTTATGAAAATGACTCTACACCTTACATCTCTAAAATCAAATAGCTATTATTATACATGCACGATTTGCTTTGTTATTTAGAAACAAAGACAGTTACCTCGTAAAGTTGAGTCAATACTTTGTCTAACTTCGCTGTTTGTTGTTTTCTAACTTAGCTCACTTACTTTGCACAATAAATATCATAACAATAGAGTAGGATAGGGATTACGCAAAACATATTTTAGTTTTCAATGTTGCTCTCATTTTCCCTTCTAATGACGGCCATTAGAATGCAGTTCGTGCACGGAGGCTATTAACCACACTCGTAAGGTACAAATGAGGTGATTTTGGTATTTAAAAATATTCTTCACAATTTTTGGAGTAGAGGTAAAAGAAGCAAACGGGAATGTCATTAAAGTTCATGACTGCCTGGTTTTATAAGCCGAAGTCGATCTACAAAATCCTATCTTGTCGATTGATTACTGATATCCTGAGCGGCAGTAACCACGTACTATTGTCTGGACCGCATGCTAGTTTGGTACTATTATATTAATAAAGAAAAGGTGGTGATATTCCGTCATCAGCCAACATAACTTCCTTGTTATCTCTCTATTTTTCTATGAGAGTTGACTCAACACCAGTTACTATTTACGTTTCATAGAAGAGTCTATCTTTCTAAACACTTACACTATCTGTGTGTCAAACATAACAGTAAATAATTAAATAGTATTTTTTGACATGTTACAAAATCCACATGTTTCAAAAATAATGAAAAATACAATTTAAATTTGTGCTATTATCTCGCGCTTAGAGTCCAGTAAAGAATAAAAGAAAACATATTTGTTTGGAAACAATACGGCAATATTAATCACCGTGTGGCATACTTAGAACATTCCAGAAGTTTGCATAGAACAGTGAATTCGACTCTGACTTGGACAGTTTTTTATTTATCGTACTTTCACCTTGTACTATGAGTAACGGTTTAGAAGGTGCCTACTTACTCGTATAAATTCGGACACAAAATTATACCGCACGGTACAATCTCGGTTTTTTAAATCTACTCTAAAGCAGTAGTTTTTTAAGTTAAATAATCAGTGAGATTGTCATGTCTTGTAAAAATAAATTAGTATTTATGAAACTCATTACTTAACTAACTTATCACGCTCATAATAATGCAGGTTTAATCATCAGCACTGAGATTTGTCTGAGGAAAAATGGCTACTGTATGATTTTTGCTATAATAAAGGTAAAAAGTTAAAATTACATGCCTTGTTTAATTGAAAAAAAAGTAACTGTTCTCAAATAAAACCATTTTACATATTTTTTACACGAAACACAAACAACAACAAAAATATAAGCTCAACTTAATTGTTCTTATATATTCAGGGAATCTTGGAATCGGATTGAATAGGAGTAAAATATAGAATCACAGAGTCTTCATTTAAATAGGTTATCACTTAGTGGTATAAGTAATACAGTTCACTCCCTTCGCTCACTTATAAACGAGACGAGAACAATTAATCACAAAATACTTACACATCTCACGTTTTTATTTTCACTTTAAAAATCAAGAAGTTACTAATCAAATACGTATAACGGTTAATGAATCTAAAATGAAAATCGAACTGTTCAATTGTTTAAGATGAATGCTGACCTTCGAAATTGTGTGATATTTAAATGCCAGACATTTGTTTTTAAGTTTTATTTATAGCAACAGTTAATTGTTATAGTTCTTCCACTATATAGCAGTTGGTAATTTTCCTATTCCAATCATTCCTCATATTTCTAAACCAGTTTATATCAAAAACATGTTATTTGGTGTACCTTCCTATAGCTTATAATTGGATTTTTATGATGCAGAGATTCACAAATAATATTTGTCGAGAGTCATAGGACAAGGAAGGTAACCTTATATAACGTTCAGTAACAAAGAATAGATTTTACGGTAATAGAAGCATTTGCGTTAAGTCATTTTATGTAGAACTATGTAATATTTATTAATGCAGTCATGACGTGATGATTTTTAAAACTGTTCTATGTAGTAGTTTTTCTATATCATCTATATCATTTTTATAACTTTCTGGTGTATCCATTTACATTTATTACTAAATAAATAGATAAATACGTGAAATCTAAGTGTATCAGGGAATAAATAAGCAGTTTTTTGACGTTAGTAACAGGTAGTTTGAAAGTAATATGTTTTGCATACATATTTTGAAACTTGATATTTAGAGTATCTATTAAAAATAATTATAGTATCTGTAAATTAACATTAAATTTTTAATATTTTCTATAATAGCTCAATAATTTACAGCGCCACAGGTCGAGTAAGAGTCAAGGTATTAACACATATATTAATGTATAGTAAGTAACATAATTCTGATTGCAAAAGTATTACAGAAAATACTCGTACTTCGTAATAATTTTATATTTTCGCGTAAATAATATTTAATTAGCGAAGATTTTAGCTGTCTAGTGTGCTGTCTTAAATTGAGAAATATAAATTACAGTGTTATTTTGAATTTTAGTCAGTGTTCTATTAAGTACTTACTACGCAATCATTTCAATGTCAGTTAAAGTTGTTAGAATATGTCCTCTATTAACGAAATAACTGATTGTTGACACAACGTTTTCAACTGATAAAGAACGAAAACGTTTGAACTATAACTTTTTATTACGTTTTGCATAACATCTTTATGATTTTTTCTATTTAATACTAAAACATCCATTAAGTTGTTAGCACTTACCTTATTTATACAATCACTATATTAATAAAACTATCACTTTTGTTATTGTAAGCACAATAAATTACTTTATATATTAAACCAATCACATTTACTATTCTACATATGTTAACGATATTTTATCAGTGTTTATTTACAACGGATTACTTATTTATAAAATGTCAGTTATCGCCGCGCGTGGCGTGCGCCCGCGCACCACCGGGTTTGAGACGCAGAATGATCACTAAGTACTCGGTATCACATAAATATCAATCGAAAATACTCCAAGTTCGTTTACTTTTGTGCACATATACAGATAAGTACATCATTCCAAAAACTGATGTCACTTTTTATTTATGTAATTTAATATTTTATTATTTAATTAATTCTTTAATTTTACTATCTAAGTTAGCACTTACAGATCTTACGCCACAGGTATGTCTTTATTTTTTGTTCACATTTTTTTTACATTTCAAGAATAATTTTTCTAATTTTTAAATTAACTAACATCATTTTAATTATATGTCGTTATAACTTCGCTTGTTGTTTGACACTGAGCAAAGGTTA
This sequence comes from Epargyreus clarus, assembly GCF_041222505.1. Lineage (NCBI taxonomy): Eukaryota > Metazoa > Arthropoda > Insecta > Lepidoptera > Hesperiidae > Epargyreus > Epargyreus clarus. Next base: position 12,888,685 of record NW_027332225.1, on the reverse strand, counting down.
ACGTGACGAGCTCAACGAGGTCGATTCCCGATTAAAAATTAAAACAGTCTAGCAACCGACAGCTGACACTCGGAGCGGAGTGTCGAGGGTGCAACGAACGGAACTAGTAAAGACTGGGACTTCATAATGGTGTAGAATCATGGCGTGGAGTGTTTAGCGGTGTTTGTTCAACATTGAACAGTCGTTAGATGAGTTTGCGGCTAGCTTGTCGTGCCGCTAATGATTCATACACACGATTCGACAAAGTGAATAATATAGGTACTGAAGTACTTCTTCTACCAGATACTTTTCTGGTATTTATCTGCTATTAGGACCAGATTCTGGCAAAAAATTGTCTGCTATAATGAATTTTACCATAATACGAATATTATGATTTACTTTAAGTTCTTAAAACGCACATCGAAATAAATACATGGTAATAAAAGGAAAACTATTAAAACGCAAAATGTGCAATGTTTCATTTACGTTAATGAAATGTTAAAAATACAATATGTACTTGTAAAGTAAATAAAAAACATTGGCAATGAACTTTTTGCTGTGAAACCGGTTGGTGCCATAAAACTTGCATACAATGTCTTACAGATTTTCAGAATTTATAGGTACTTATAATTTATGGCTAAAGTGTACAATTATCTGATTTTATAGTATTAACAGTTACGATATTATTATTATATACGTTCGAGCCGAAATTATGTGAATTTAATTCCTTACCTAACTGCAGTTAATTATGTCAGTGAAATACTTATATACCTACTAAATATCTTGTAACTAATAGAATATAGGTACATGTATTATTTTCTTCTAGTGGATTATGCGCGTTTAGTATTAGGTTTATATCGATAATACATAATAATAAAAAAAACATATATATACATATATATATATATTTATTATTATGTATTATCTTATCATATATATTATGTATTAAATTACATAAGTTAACGTGGATAAAGCGGCAAAATTATCGTCACTAAGTGTGTTCTATTTTCAATTTAGAAGAACTCAACCTTAAGAACTATTTTGTGCGAATTGTGAGTACCTAATAAACATTTCGCAGTACGTCTGCAGTATTGGTAACATGAACCACCTTGAACTAGCAACACTGACGTTTTCTCCTTAATTTCACGCTACTGATGGCGATAGCGTAGAGGATATTTTAAATAAGAACCAGCTATTTCTGCTTTACCAGTAATTTAATCCATTTTCTTTAGTAAAATTCTTTCATATGATTTGCTTTTTAGACATGTATGATAAATTTATTTTAGATAAAAATAAAACTTACAATTTAAATGAACAAATTATCTAAAAACATAAGTACAAACAATATGTGATATACCTAAGTAATGAAATTCATCAAGAAGTAGTATAAATTCCAGAAAGTATGCACCTTATATATAATACATTGCATAAAACGTGTTTTAATAAACGCAAAGTTGTATTGTATCCAAATAAGATCACAGAGGTAAAAAAGAGGCGACAATTAACAAGAATAAAAAACACTTAAGGTATTCTACCTACTTACTTAATCCTCTATATGTACGTTGTCTGCTGATTCATAATTTCACACCACTGTGCCAACAAAGAAATCGAAGTGCGTCATTTAAAACATTTCATCTCCAAAGCCATTTCTGACACAAAATACGTTATGTTTGTGTTTGAATTGTTTTTAAGAAGAGAAAACAATATAGTTAGGCAATTAGTGCCTTGTAGAGTTCAATTCTATACCATAGATAAGTAAAGACTACTCACTCCTAACAAGAAAAGTACCCAGTTTTGGGAATTGAAATAGTTGCGTAAAAAAGTTTTGCCACGTCTCCGTGCTAAAATGTCCCTAAAATATTTGAAATAATTATTTATTTATTATGTAAATTACGCAGTATTAGTTATTTATTCGTAAATTTTCTCTAAAAATGTTTTTATTTGTCAAGAATTCAAAAAAATAACTTACTAATAAGCCGTGGCTTCATTCAATTTCAAGGCAGCGAAGTATCTTTACTAATCTATGTTATATACATAAAGACTCGTTTAACGTCAATGTTTTGTTTTAAAAAACTTTACGAGAGACCTTACTTTACTTAACTTGTTTCGATTTAGGTATGTAATTGTTATTGTTGTAAAAACTTAACAAGTGAACCGTTTAACTTTTTATTACAAGGATCGTGAGAATTAAATATAAATATAATTCACTCAAGATAAATTAACCTTGAGTGAATTATATTTATGGAATAGCGAGTGAAAAAATCACATTACTGTACACTTTTACGTCTGTGTAATTGTCTATTTTTGTACATAATTACCTACGTGTTTAAGGTTAATACAGTAATACAAGGTTTTTATGTACACACAAGTATACATTTTGTTATGTGCATAATAATCTACACAATACAGAGGTGTGGATTGGAGTCATTGACATCAAGTTTAGTTAATAATAATAAAAATATAAGTGTTAGATTGCTTGCTCATTCAATTCTATACGACATAACAAATTATTAAACCACCAACCAAGTGAGAAGGACAATATAATTATTGACTTAATATCTATTGTTTCTTGATGTCCACAGAATTAGCTGAAACTATTAAGTTGTTTAAAAATATCGCTGAACGCTTAAAACACTTATTTTTTGGTGATTTCTTAATGTCTGCAGATAAGGCGTTCCAAATGAATACCTGTGCAATGAAAGAATTAAAGAAGAAAAAATAAAGTCATACTCAAAAGGGTTTCTAGAAACTAATCAAATTTCGCCCCTAGATATTTATCTAAAGGCTTCTACTATTTAGAAGAAGCCGTTATATTTTATAATATGGAATGAGTAAAATTCGAAAACAATTCGTATCTAAGCAGAGTAAGCATTTCATGATATTCCGATACATAGGTAGTTATTAATATTAGGTATTAGTAAGTAGGTATATACAACAATATCTGCTAACGTATGCAAACGTTTATGTTCTTGTATGATTTGCCTAACGTTATTGTTAGCAAAAGTATACTTACATGTTAATAACACGAAGAAGCGTTTGCTCCATTGTTAAAACTAAGACTAAGGCTATTGTACACAGCAGGTCACTGCGACATCGTCACGCAACGTAACGTTTTTAAGAAAAACCTTTCTGAAATAAATGTTTTGAAATAGACAGTTGTACTAAGAAGGAAGCCAATATTGTCCCATTGTTGTCCAATACGTTTTTTGTTAAAGAAAAGTATTTGGGCCAAAGTTGATCGTCCTGGCCAAGTGTAGATTGTTAGACTTTGCTATTTTTCAAAAGCAAATTGTTACACTTCACTAATCTTCTAGAACGTTATGGAGAAGTTATGCAGCTTTCCTTAGAATTTTTTTCATCATTTTGAATCCTCGATCATTATAATTCTATACCCCAATATCTTCCTATAACAGGTTTTTCAGCTTAGTGCTTAAAGTAACATCGTCTGCAACTAACTTTCAGAGTACTTTTGTGTAATTGGTAAACGATGAACTATATGTTAGGGAGGAAACAAGCTATGACCAACTAAAAGAGTTTTTTTGTCCATTACAAATAATTATAATAGTAATAAAATGTATTTTAATGACCTATCATGATAATAATTATTATATATTTAAAATTCGATACAAATCTTTTAAATATAAAATCATTTTAAAATGTATAACTAAGTAACAATCAAATATCGATTTAAATATCATTTATCTTCTTAACAACGGCGTAACCAAGGCTTCTCATGTCATCATCGAATTCTTTGTTCCGGTAATGTTTGATCTTAGTCAACCACTCCTCGAGAGACACTGCTTCCCTGTAGCCCCCGTACCGGGTAGGCAGGCATTCCGGTTCTATATACCTGAGATAGACCAAAAGTTAAATTACAGAGTTCGTGTATCAAAATGCACATGGATAAATCGATAATACTAAAATAGTGTAGCAATTGTAATGTAAAACCTCAGCGTAACTGTTTCAGTAATATATAATATTTTCTCTGTCTGCGCATAATACAGTTTCACTTAAAAATGCGATCTGCAACCCAGAAAAAATGGTTGTTATTTTTGTGGGTTGCAGCCAAACAGAATATTTTTGCATTCGAGGGTATATTTTAGGCACACTCGTAAAATGAGAATATTTTCTTTTACCTGTGTAAAGAGCTATGATCGTAGCCATGGAAGTAGAGTTTCTGCCAGATCTCGTCCGCGGGGGCCAGTCGCCTGAAGAGGTAGAAAAGAGTCTCGAATACCCTTGAGCAATTCACGATGTGGACTCCGCGTTGGTGGAGTGGAAAGGCAAACTGGAAAATATATCAATAATGTTATTAATCAAGATTTGGATTTTAATTTATCAAATCTATTTGTGGGAATATCTATAAATCCGAACATAATAATTATGTTCGGAAGAGTACGGCAACTAACATTGTGACACGAGAATTTTATATATAAAAGATTAAATTATAAAGCAAATTCGTCTTCATTTCCAAAAATTAAATAACTGAAGGCAGAGGACATAAAATCACAATAATCATGATATAAATAAATACATTTTGTATCGACCAAGTAGCAAATTTTCGATTAAATAACATAAATTCAATACACATTGATGGGGATATTGAATTAACGATATCGAGGTCACCATAAAGTTTAATTAAATTAAGAAGACATTTAAGGTGCATCGGCATAAAATGAAAGTGTTTAAATCTCACTCCATAACAGTTATGTTGTCCCGCGATAATCAACGAGAGAGTTTTCACAAAAAACTCGACATGTCTTGTGTCTGTATTGAATTCTTCGATGGTGTGCCGTAAGGGAAGAATGGTTTACCGAGTATTAATAATTACTTAAGTGAAACTCAATAATTTACATGTTCAGTGTAAGGCAGATGTACGAGGTTAACGGTAAAACTTTCACACTTGTTGGCAATTTTTAAGTCTTTAATTTGCTAGATTATTTTTCAAGAAATATTTGCTTTGTCAACACGTACATATATTGTTGGACACACTTATTGTTGTTTTACATTTCTGAACATGCGGAGATGAAAATTAAAGTAATTACTTAATTACTTAAGTTCATCTGTTCATTACAAATTTATTTAGTTAAATGCTACTAATTGTTATCTTAATCTTTATTAATTATCAATTTCAATTGTATTAAAATAATGTGTAAACATAAGATAAGTGGTTAGTGTGGGAGTCTACTTGATTTCTTCGTACATCGCTACGAATAAAAAGTACTATTTGAATCATAGAAACGCACACAACGGCATCATGAATAACGATTGAGGAAAACACAATATTTCCAGCCACAACAATGCTGACACAGGTGTCTGTGATTCATGTTCTCCTGGTACGGGTGTGTTACATTTAACCAGGTATTGCTAATTTACCTTTGTTTTTTAATTGATTTTAATTGGTAATGCCGCACTGTCGTCAGTCTCCTCCGTGTTTATAAATCAAAAAATCTCAAAAATTCTTAAATGCATAACGAATCTATAAAATGGCTTCTGTTGGCTTTCAACAATACAAAGGTGTAAAAAGACTCTTTTGTTCTCTTTTTAAGGGTGTGGTGAGGTAGACGCATATTTTTTTATACAATAGGGATTTAACCTTTTCCTTTACGTATCTAAGGGTCTAATGGCGTAAGGTATAAGTTTAGTAATATTTGAGTTTGATTACAGGATGGTCATAGTGACCCCTTCCCGTCAAATGGATTACGTGCTACTTAAATTGCATAACAGAACGAGCCATCACATACTCCCATAACGTTCATTGCTTGCATGGCAATGGATGGTGACAGCTGCCTCATATGCCTCATGGTGAGTCCTTCGCAGTCAAGCATAGCGGTGCCACCCAGAACCTGGAGTTTAGGCTGCATGATCCCCACTTCCAGAAGAAGTAGACAACCACGTATCAAGTCATCTACGTGGATAATGCTAGGATCCCACTGACCTGAAAATCAAAAAACAAGTTTTTTATGAAGAATATCATCTGTGACACGGAATGTCATAATTATTTTCTGAAGGTAGTTTAGTATTCTACCTCAGAATTAAGCTCAAAACTATCTGGTAACTTATGACGTAACCAGCCATGCGGTCAAAGTATTCGTCATTCGTCACATTGAGTAAGTAAAACAAGTGAAAAAAATGAAGTAAGAAATGCATATGACTGACATGACGGAATAGAATGAAATTAACGTAAAACATACGTAATCATTAGTCCGTCAGTCTGCCTGTCTGCCATCAGACTGAAGGACTTTAAAAGGGTTTGCGGTTCGACTCCGGCGGCCCATATGTGGGTATGATAGGGTTGATTACAGTCTTTACAGATGTCCATGAGCGGCAGCCGCAGACCCGCAGTAGCCACTTACAATCAGCCTCAATCAGATGGATTGCATGCTCGTCTGCTACCCTATTATTACTTTTGATAGAAATGCCAGAAATGGAAACATTGTACTCGTATTATAATTTATAAATTATAAAGCATAGCTTAGTAATAACTACTACTAATCTAATGATGATTGACATTTCAGAGTATTGATAGTATTTATAAGCCCTGCGGTAGCAGAGCATAAAAAAATAGAGTTAGACTCATTTGAGTGTTCCCCTCCACGGAAATCTTTAGTAAAAGGCGAAAGATTTATGCGTTTTGAAGGGAAACCAGAGTAACGAACTGAAGAAATCGGACCCTCTTATAGTTCCGCCAACAACATATCGTTAACGTGTTTCAGAATACAAGTGGTGACATCTAGTAGTAGTATACTTAAACTTTTCGGGTACAGTAAAACGGGGTCGGGTTTGAGTCGAAAACTGTGACAGTGATGGATACACACAGAATGTATAAAACTTTGACAAATTAAATTTAGTGTACTAAATTACTTTAAGAAAAATATAGTTCATGTTAGTTTAATAAATAATTGCAGTATTTTTATAACCAAAAACAGAAATTAAAGGAATATGAACGCAAACAAAGAACAAATAGCTTATAACGTCATCTATCTGTGTGTAAGTAAACGATAAAATGCCGACACGTGTCATTTGAAAGATAAATAACATCAACAAAAAGTTTTAAAATAATTAATTTCGGTAAACTCTTACCTAATCTACAAATTATAAGCCTGCCTACATCAGGCCGGTCAAAGAGAACTCCTTCAAAAACGTTTCCTAGGCGCGCCAGTCCATACCAGTAAATATCGTACCAAAGATGTGGATTTTGTTGACGAAAGGTACAATAACGTACAAGCTGAAAATAAAATATTAAAATAAAAGAAAACAGGTTGGTAGTAAAATGTAAAAGTAAGTAAGTAGATGCATCAAGATTAGTTTTTTTAATTCACTGAATACAAAGAGAGTAAGTAAGTGAGTAACCGTATTGGTAGGCGAATTGATTCAGGTGCTCAGTTTTATTTTAAGATATAAGAGATAGCACTATATGAGTGAGCGAGAAGTATTGCAAACATGAAACATATTGCAAATAATGTAGCACGTGGTGTTAGTGAATACGGTGTCACAACCTCGCAACTTAGCCAGCGGAGTCAAAAGTACTAGGCGATCATAAGAATGTGACGTACCAGTCGATGGGCTCGCGCCGGTATCGACCGCCGTGCTCGGAGGAAACGTAGTAGGAACGCGTCATCCATGCGCGGTGGATGGCACTCACCTCGTTCTGCAATGTCAATATCACAATCTCACTGTTACTTAATACCAATCGTAAGGTATAGACTGTTTCGAGTTATGATTGAATAAAAACTAGTTTCACATATTTTGATTTCGACTTCTGATATGCTTATGATACCCTCGGCCATTTTTGAAAAAGTGATTGGCAAATTAATGAATGCAAAATTTTTTTCGTGTATGATTAAGCAGGTCACAGGGTTTTAAACAGGTTTAAAAGCCTCGTAAGTTTAATGAATACAACAGGGTACAGTATATCTAATGATGTATCATAGAAATTGAAATTATAGAGGATGATATAAAATTATGTTTCCCATATTTGAAAACTCAATATTTAATTAAATAGCTTGCAAAAATATAATAACAAGAAACTCTTCTGGGGTGGGTAATTTCGGACCCTTGAAAATTGTTTTTTTGAATGTACCTGACATACTAATTAAAAATGCAAAAATTATACTCGTTTGGTTAGTTTCAACGGGTGAACCAATGCTGCTGACTATCAGTTTAGTTGATCCGTTAATAGAACCAGCTGTATCCGTTTATAAAGGAAAATAAGTACCAACTAGTAACGCGCAACCATCAATATCCTGTTTCGTACTATATTTGCTTTAGTTACTTAACTGAAATTATTTCTGCTGTAAAGTTCCGCTATTAAGTCCATATGAATTATACGTGGTATTTAGGTAATCGATTTATTAGGTGGATGTTTAATTATTTAGTTCATAAACCAGCACAGCTTTTATTCAGTAAGTATAAAGCAGAAATATTTCTGATATTGGTGCCGGCATATTCTCACCGAAAAAATAATAATCGCCGTTTTAATTATTGTCACATTAGATATTATCAGAATTACCTTTTACAACTTATAAAGTTGCAATTTTCATTAAAAATCTACGTATAACATGCGACATTAAACGTACTGTACGAGTAGACACATTTGTAAGATCTGGCGTGAAAGCATCCGTAGTTTCTATGTTTTTATGCCCAAGTATTTAGTACGTATCTAATAGTGTTCTCTACATGCAAAGACGCTGGCATGCCCCAGCTCAATTTCTATGGCCGATCGTAATGGGTTTTCTCTATGAAACCACTTTATATATATTTTTCTGAATATCTATTAAGTACTACGTGTGTTTCATTTATACATTTTTCTTTAAGAAGTTAAATTTCTTAATTAATACCTTTAAATTACCTACCTTTGACCACGTTTTAGTGTAGACGAAACACATCGGTATAATGTCATTAATTTGTCAATAGAAATCACTTAATTTCAACCTTTTACTTATCATATGCTATGTATATTATGGATGTTTATTTTTACGTAGACCAATTTGGTAAGGGGGTTTTTCAGTATGTTCTGGTTTTACCTGTTGGCGACTCCAATTAAATAACTTCGGATGAATAGTTTGCTGCTTACCTATTAGATTTAGTCAATCGTCTTTTCCGACATTCACGAGAGGTTCATGCAAATCTAGGCTGACGAAAAACAGTACATGGTTTGGTATGTAAACCGAATTATTAAACGCTCATTCCATGTGTCGCTAGAATTTTAACTTAAAATATCTACTGATTTAGCGACCGATTTCCACTGGTATCTGGTAAGGTATAGGTGCTGTTTCACATATAATACTTACTTTGTTATACTTATCTCATTACATATTGTCAATGTCAATAATGCACAACTTCTTTACAATATGCACTCCTAATATATATATTCAAGATCAACCTGTTGCTGATTTTATACGATGACACTAACTACTACGTCACTTATCAACGTATAATAAGGATTCGTTACACAGTATGGAAGCCTGGTTCTCACAGCAAAATCCACCTGTTGAGCTTCTGACGAAATTGGAGCTCGTTGGAGTTTATTTAAATTACGCTTTCTACACTCACAGCTCCACTCCTCCATGTATCGTTGCCATGAACACACACACACAAAGACAATTAAACACCCAGACCCTGAACACAAATTCATCATTCAGATACCTGTCCTGCTGAAGATCGAACCTGAAACCCTCTGCGCATTAGACCGACATGGAGACCGCTCCGCCGCGCGGGATATTCAATTATATTTATGGAAAATGATGAACACAATGTTTGGCTTACCATATATACGAGTATATGCTACTCCTAAGTTTCTCCATGTTGGCGCGAGTGATGATCGCCTCTTCACACAGAATGTAATGTAAGGTATTTAGTACGTATTTAATATTGTTCTCTACATGCGAAACGCTAGCATGCATTAGCTCATTTTCTATGGCAGATCATAATGGATTTTCTCTATAATTTCCATTATAATTTTGTTTATTTACTTACTCTTATCTCATTACTGATATTGCCAACGTCAATAATGCTCAACTTCTATACAATCTGTAACCTTGATACATATATTCAAGATCAACCTGTTGCTGATTTTGTTTGTTGAAACACTACGTCACTTATCAACGTATGCGTGGTAAGGATTCCTCTTTACACAGTATGGAAGCCTGGTGTTAACACTAAAGATCCACCTGTTGAGCTTCTGACGAACTTGTTGGAGTTTATATAAAAAAAAAAACGATTTCAGCCCCACTCCTCTGTGTCGTGGGTTCCATGGACACACAAAGACATCCGGATCCAGAACAAATCCAAGTTCAGATTCAGATCGGATTCATATTGGATTGGATTCAGTTTTAAATACTGGTATTTCGTTCATAAATAATTTATTTTTAAGTTTTTGAAATTATCAGCAGAATGTATTTAAATTGTAAAGTCTGTCACTGAATGTATGTACATTTCTTACTATTGCATGCCCACTTGATTTCTCTGTTCTAACTTGAATGGAGACGCTATTGTTATGTATTTATTCTTTAATAGTATAAATTATAAAAATATTATTTTTGTATAATACTTAAACATTAATCCAACAACAACTTCTTAACCCTTTTTGTGTTCTTTGTTGTTTTATTTATTTCATATTTTTTTGTACACAAATTCATAACAATGCAGAAGTGACAGAATTAAAGTACAAAGGATTGCTGGGACAGGAATGTGCATGCGAAAGGCAAAATTAGTGTGCAATATACTCGTATGTATAATAATATATATAAATAGCTGACCCGGCAAACGTTGTGTTGCCATATAAATAAAAAAATGTTAAGGGTGAACAACCCTTATCACTTAGAGGTATGAAAAATAGATAATAGCCGATTCTCAGACCTACTGAATATGCATATAAAATTTAGTGAAAATCGGTAAAGCCGTGTCAGAGGAGGACGGTAACTAACATTGATTTCATATATAAAAAATTCAGCTGTATATACAGGGTGAATTTTTCAAATAGGCCTTCAGGGCCAAATCCGAAACTATAAAAATTAGCGAAAAATGCTGAAAGGAGTTACGAGGCCGATTTTGATAAAAACTAAAACTGCATCATTACTCTTTTAAAATAACTTTTTACCTAGCCGGAAATCGAACGAGTTCATTTTGAAAAAAAAACACCCTCTATATTATTCCACTATCTGATAGTGTTGCTTATAAAGATCAAATTCTAGGAAGTAATGATAAATGACAAACTAAAGGAAACGCCTCAATTTTAAGAAAATACATATTTTTTCATATTAATTTGGCTGTTAAGTTCCCGCCATTAATTAATTTAAACATTTCGCGTATTAACAATTTTTTGGTCTAATATTTAAAATCGATCGAAAGCAGACGTTTTGTTGTCCAAGAATTTATATTTTTATGTTCGACTTAGTTAAGCTTATTAATAATATGTAAACTCAATTTAGTTAAGCTTATTAATAAATTAATATAATGGTCTTAACATTATAATAGATTTTCAATTTGCTATGCGAAGGCGCGGAGTTTGGTTTAATCATAGATATATTATACTAATAGATTGGCAATCCGAAAGAGTCAGAGCATAGTATACGTGTGTGTTAGAGCGAGATAGACAGGCGAGGCTATTCACGTATAGGCAGTCAGCCCAAGTCAGCCTGACGTTTATTATTGTAAAACTAAATCGCGCTTATTTTTCAATATTATTAATCAAAAACAGTTAAAACAGTGCTTACTAAAAGTGTTTGGCCATGGTTACGTGTGCTGTACCTGGATGTAACTCATCCAAGAAAGAAAACCCACAAAAATACTCATTTCACATGTAAGTACTACATTAATTGTTTAGCTGTTTAAAGGCAATATTTTACACTTATTACGAAAGTGTTATATACCAAAAGATAGGAAAAATCTTCGAAATTTATCACATAAACACTAGAAATGCACAGAAATGCAAATAAAAAAATTAATAAATACGTGAATAGTTGCTATTTCTTATCAAATTTTTGGTGTTGCGTATTGACAATATCGATAAAAAAAATTATCGATATTTCTAATTCTAAAGTATATAGTTTAAATAGGTTGCGTGCAACTTATATAAAATCTTATCCGACGTCACCTTTTTTTTATTGTTGGATTAATATTTTTTGGGCGATTTTATCTATGTAAATTTTGATAAAGTCTTGTTAAACTTATTTTTATTTTTTTTCATAGGCCAATCTATACTGACATTATAAAGAGGTAAAGTTTGTTATTTTGTTTGTTTGTTTGTAAGGGCTAATTTTCGGAAATACTGAACCGATCATGAATTTTCTTTCACAATCAGAAAATAACACTATTCAGGAGTGCTATAGGCTATATTTTATTACGATTGAACAAAAAGTCACAGGAAAATAAATATATACATCAAGTCAGCGGAAATTGGGAAAGATATGATACTTTACCGGCGTGCGCTGACTAAACTGTTCGGTATAGACGAACATGATGTTCATTAAATATTAATCCTATTGCATCGTTAAAATTCTTTAGGGTATACATTTTCAGAAGTATGGTAGGTTATTTTTTTAAACGCGGGCATTATTTATGCCCGTATGTATTTTTGAAATACATAGGATAACATGTATAGTTATTGGCTACTTACGCGAATGTAGACTTTAAATTCGTTTTAAATGTATACCGGGTGAATCGCTATTTTTATAGCTTCGAATTTGATCATGAAGGCCCATTTGACAAATTTAGCCTAATTGTTTTTGTGAATGTTAATAATAATACCTTTTTATTAATTGTTTATTTATTTTTTAATAAATATTTATAATAAAATATTTCTTGCAGGTTGTATTAAAACCAATACGTAAACTATCGTCATATGTTTATAGAAATATATCTCCAGTGCCCTGTACTTCTGCAGGTAATGTTACTGATTTGGACAATTCTCCGAGGAAGAAGATATTGAAGCGTTTAGAAGACGCTTAAATAGTAAACAATAAATAAAAAATAAAAAAATCTTATGAGTAACGTTCATAGTTTTTTTAACTCCCTTACACCTGCCAAAAGGTATGAAAACTCCATAAACTGCATCAATTTATAATACAGGTAGCAAGTAACTACTACAATTTGTTTCATAGCTACATAACTGCGCGCATTGATGTTTTTCTTTTTTTTATTTATTGGCGGTCTTCACCAGCATAATTAATCTTTAGCGATTGTATCCTCTTTAAGTCACTGACTGAACAAACTGATAAATAAATTTGTTATTGATATCTTTATTTAATCGATATCGATACATTATTAGCAGTAACACTAGCGATGCACACTTTGGCATTTCACACACACATAAATAATCAGTTTTTAGTCTCGCTTGACGTTTCATATTGCCAATCTACCCTACGTCAGTAGGATAATATATCTATGGGTTTAATACAGATTTGACAATTTGCAAGAATGACTTTTTAGGGTGAAATTCAAGTGATTACTTAACAATGAGATATAGAAAATCATATCTAATGATGAAAAGTTGTAAACAACAAAAAATAAAATAATACTATTTTTATTAAAAAATAAATATTAAAAACGGCGGCAATTTAGTTGCCAATCTATTGCTTTCCCATACTAAAGAATTATTTGATTAACCAATAAATTCTTCAATGTTTCGACTTATGTATAGTCCTAAAGAATTATACATAACTCATATGTCGTGTATAATCCTTAAGGATTAGTATCCCAATGTATGGAAAAAATATGTATTTTGTTCAAAATTTTCCTTTTCCTTTAATTTGTCACATAACATTAATTCCCAGAATTTAAACCTTATAAGTGACACTATCAGATAATGGAATAATATAGAGGCTGTATTTTTTTTTTTAAATAAACTCGTTCGATTCCCGGCGAAGGAAAAAGATATTTAAAAAAACGAATGATGCAGTTTTCGTTTTTATCAAAATCGGCCTCGTAACTCCTTTTAGCATTTTTCGCTAATCCTTATAGTTTCGGATTTAGCCCTGAAGGCCTATTTGAAAAATTCACCCTGTATGTACAGGTGAATTTTTATATATAAAATAAATGTTAGTTACCGTCCTCCTCTGACACGGCTTTACCGATCACAAAAAAACACGAAAAATCACCTTGTATACAAGATCAACCTGTTGCTGATGTTGTTTGATGAAACTACTACGTCACTTATCAACGTATGCGTCGTAAGGTTACCTCTTTACACAGTATGGAAGCCTGGTAGTCACACCAAAGATCCACCTGTTGTTCCTCTGACGAACTTGGAGCTCGTTGGAGTTTATTTAAAAAAATACGTTTCCTACCTACACTCACAACCCCACGCTAATTCCTATGTCGTGGGTGCTATGGACACACACACTAAGACGATTAAACAACCAGACAGATATCTGTCCTGCTGGAGATCGAACCTGCAACCCTTTGCGCATCAGAGCAGCATGGTGATTGCCCCGCCATACGGGTCGTCAATTATATTTATGGAAAACGATGAACACGATGTTTGGCTTACATATTTTGCTTCTAAGTTTCTCAACTTACCTCAAAATATCAAAATTGTACCTCAAAATATCTTCCGATTTAGCGAGTCCCCTGTTATCTTTGTTTTATTTCTAATAATATTATTATATAGTAATACCACAGTAATACTCACTTTGTTAGACTACTCTTATCTCATTCGCTCTTATTCCTGATTTAGTCAAGGTCAATACAACCTGTAAACCTGATACATGTACTCTTATTCATAATCAACCTGTTGCTGATTTTATTAGTTGAAACAACTACGTCACTTATCAACGTATCCGTGGTGAGGATTCCTCTTTACACAGTATGGAAGCCTGGTTCTCACACTAAAGATCCACCTGTTGTTTTTCTGACAAACTTGTTGGAGTTTATAAAAATACGATTTCTATACCGACAGCCCCACTCCTCTGTGTCGTGGGTGCCATGGACACACAAAGACGAATATATTACCATCCGGATGCAGGACAAATCCAAATTCATCATTCAGATCGGATTCTTATTGAACTTGAAACACTCTGCGCATCAGACCGGCATGGTGGCCGCTCCACCACGCGGGTCGTCAATTATATTTATGGAAAACTATGAATATGATGTTTAGCTTACCGTATATCAGCGCATCAGACCGGCATGGTGGCCGCTCCACCACGCGGGTCGTCAATTATATTTATGGAAAACGATGAATACGATGTTTAGCTTACCGTTTCTCAATGTCGTTGGCGCGAATGACGGCCTCATCTTTACACAGGATGTAATGTTAGGTATTTAGTATATATGGAAGCCTGGTTCTCACAAGAAAGAGCCACCTGTTGAGCTTCTGACAAACTTGGAGCTCGTTGGAGTTTATTTAAAATAGGCATTCTACACTCACAGCCCCGCTCTACTTCCTGTGTTGTAGGTGCCATGGACACACACAAACACGATTAAACACCTAGACCCAGAACACAAATTCATCATTGAGATACCTGTCCTGCTGAAAATCGAACCTGAAACCCTCTGCGCATCAGACCGGCATGGAGACCGCGCTGCCGCGCGGGATCGTCAATTATATTTATGGAAAACGATGAACACGATGTTTGGCTTACCATATATACGAGTATATGCTACTCCTAAGTTTCTCCATGTTGGCGCGAGTGATGATCGCCTCTTCACACAGGATGTAATGTAAGATATTTAGTAGGTATTTAATATTGTTCTCTACATGCAAAACGCTAGCATGCATCAGCTCATTTTCTATGGCAGATCATAATGGATTCTCTCTATGAAACAATTATAATTTTGTTTATTTATAGTCTCTTATCTCATTCCTGATACTGTCAACGTCAATAATGCTCAACTTCTATACAATCTGTAACCCTGATACGTATGTTCTAGACCAACCTGTTGCTGATTTTGTTTGTTGAAACACTACGTCACTTATCAACGTATGCGTGGTAAGGATTCCTCTTTACACAGTATGGAAGTCTGGTGCTCACACTAAAGATCCACCTGTTGAGCTTCTGACGAACTTGAAGCTCGTTGGAGTTTATTTAAATTACGCTTTCTACACTCACAGCCCCACCCTCCTGTGTTGTGGGTGCCATGGACATACACACAAAGACGATTAAACATCCAGACCCAGAACACAAATTCATCATTCAGATATCTTTCCTGCTGGAGATCAATACGTCAATAATGCTCAACTTCTCTACAATCTGAAGCCCTGATACATATATTCAAGATCAACCTGTTGCTGATTTTACTTGATGAAACTACTACGTCACTTTTCAACGTATGCGTGGTAAGGATTTCTCTTTACAAAGTATGGAAGCCTGGTTCTCACACCAATGATGCACCTGTTGAGCTTCTGACAAACTGGAGCTCTTTTGGAGTTTATTTAAAAATACGTTTTTTACACTACAGCCCCACTCTACTCCCAGTATCGTTGGTGGCATGAAAACTCACACGAAGACAATTAAACACCCAGACCCAGAACACAAATTCATCATCAGATATCTGTCCTGCTGGAGATCAAACCTGAAACCCTCTGCGCATTAGACCGGTATGATGTTTGGCTTACCCGTATATCATGCTCCTAAGTTTCTCAATGTTGTTGGTGCCTGTGATGGTCTCCTCTTTACACAGGATGTAATGTAATGTATTAAGTATGTATTTAATAGTGTTTTCTACATGCAAAAACGCTGGCATGCATCTGCTCATTTTCTATGGCAGATCATAATGGATTTTCTCTATGAAACCATTATAATTTTATTTATTTATATTACTCTTATCTCATTCCTGATATTGTCAACGTCATTAATGCTCAACTTCTCTACAATCTGAAACCCTGATAAATATATATTCGAGCAACCTGTTGCGTATTTTATTTGTTGGAACACTACGTCACTTATCAACGTATGAGTGGTAAGAATTCCTCTTTACATAGTATGGAAGCCTGGTTTTCACACTAAAGATCCACCTGTTGAGCTTCTGACAAACTTGTTAGGAGTTTTTATATAAAAATACGATTTCTACATTGACAGCTCCACTCCTTTGTGTCGTGGGTGCCATGGACACACAAAGACGAACACATTATCATCCGGATGCAGAAGAAATCCAAATTCATCATTCAGATCAGTTTCATATTGGATCTGGTACCCTTTGCGTATCAGACCGCCATGGTGACCGCTGCGCCATGCGGGTCATTAATTATATTTATGGAAAACGATGAACACGATGTTTGGCTTACCGTATATCTTGCTCCTTAGTTTTAAATGTTGTAGGTGCGAGTGATACACCTCTTACACCACCTCTCTCTCTCTCTCTTCTCTCTCCTCTCTCTCTCTTGTCACCTCTTTACACAGGAAGTAGTAAGGTATTTAGTACGTATTTAATACTGTTCCTTCTCTACATGCAAAAACGCTGGCATGCATCAGCTGATGTTCTGTAGCAGATTATAATGGTTTTTCTTTTTCTTTGTGAAACTATTGTAATTTTGTTTATTTAACTGCTCTTATCTTATTCCAGATATTGCCAACGTCAATAATGCTCAACTTTTCTACATTCTGAAGCCCAGGTACATATATTCAAGATCAACCTGTTGCTGATTTTATTTGATGAAACTACCACGTAGTAAGGATTCCTCTTTACACAGTATGGAAGCCTGGTTCTTACACTAAAGATCCACCTGTTGAGCTTCTGACAAACCTGTTAGATAGAGTTTACTTAAAATATGATTTTATACACTCACAGCCCCACTGCTCTGTGTCGTGGATGCCATGGACACACAAACGAATACAATAACAAGCAGACCCATAACACATCCAACTTCATCATTCAGAACAGACTCTCCGGAACGCGGCCGTTAATTCTAATTTAGTCTCTATGAAAAATTTAAATTTCTATGAAAAATAATGAAACATGTTTTGCTTACCGTATATCATGCTCCTAAGTTTCTCAATGTTGTTGGCGCGAGTGATGGCCTCCTCTTTACACAGGACGTAAGCCTCGTCCACACATTCGGGATCCATGTGTCGATCCAGTTCTGCTTCAAATTTCTCGGAAAGACAGCATCTCTCAATAATTGATATCATAACAGGAATAAAGATTTTTTATAAGATTGTATTAACAAATGAGACTGTAGTCCACCCGATAGTAAGCGGTTCTTGCTAGATGAAGATTCTTGAAAAAGAAGTTTTTGAGCAGGGCCGGATTTAGAGGTCTAGAGGCCTTGGGGCAACCCAAGTGGAGGCCCCCTGGCCCCAAATTATTTTCCGAATAAAATGAACAATTTTTTCAGTTGAGTTTTTCAGTAAATATTTTATTGTGAAAGATTCTTCTAGTATTGATGTTTGTACAAAGTACTGTAGATAAAGGTAAAACAGCGAAAAAAAATATCAAAGGAAGAGATATTGTTTTTACAAGTGTTTACTAGTCGGAATTAAAAAAAAATCCGATGTCTCTATTGTGTGGGCCCCTCTATTGTGGAGGCCCCGGGGCCGCCGCCCCGGTTGCCCTCCCTTAAATCCGGCCCTGTTCTTGAGGGATGGAATATAACTACAAATTTTAATGTTGTTAGTAAATAAGTTTTGTAAAAAATCAAAGTCTCAAAATTGTCATTACGATTGTTTGATTGTTTGTCATTATGCTTGTTTTCGTTATTCTGTATACTGTGGGAAAAATCGCACGGGTCGGCTAGTTTAGTAAAAACTAGTAACGTGCATGAAATCTATGCATCTACGAAATTCTGATAACTAGTTAGTAACATTTGGTTTTAAGAAACGACAGAGTTTAGCATCCTATATGTACATTATTTGTTTATTAACAGATTGTGGTATATTTATCATAATATCAATATGTAGAAATTAAATATTTTAAACTATAGGAAAAGAAAATATCTATGCAGGTAATATAAGTATTTAAGTACAGTACTATTGTTACAAAATCGAGACCCAGATCTACTCACGTTTCGCAGTCTATTCGTTCGCTTAATGGACCCTATTTTACGTTATAAGGTCTATAAACAATTGGTATCTCCTTTCAAATCTCTCCTGTTACTATAAAATCAGTAAGGAACTGTTTACCAAAACTTGAAATCACTAATGCATGTTTCACACAAGCCCACGATAATTTTTACACTATCTCCACATTTAATCCTGATTTAACAAATATTTCAAAAATATAAGTTTTTTTTATTTAACATTGAACACTATTTGAACTTGACTTGTATGTTCGCGGCGGCGCGTGCGCATTGTAAATCGCCTAGAACTATACTCATAATGCACAACCAGTGCAACTGCGGTCAAAGCACTACTATTACTATGTATTGAGAACTTCGATCACTAATAAGAACAGTGATCGAAGATTGAGAAGTATAATATTTAACACAGTCTATGATTTAAATTAAACGGTTAATTAAAATTGTATTCTATTCATACTCCCAAAGATCATCCCAAAGTCATATTTTATCACATTAATAATTTCAAAGTATCCTTAATACTATCGAGGGGTAATTAAATCAGATTTTCTTATTACTTATTCAATACGTAATTGAATTCGATGAATATAAATGAATTTAACTCAACAAAAAATTAAAAAATACCATGTGTATACTTTACTACAATTATTTACATTAATTTCATAAAAATATAATTATGTTAAATCGTTTGGATAAGCATCATTAATGACAAATATGCTTACATATACAAGATCTAATGAAATATTTATATTACCTACTTTTTGGTTAATATACATAAATAGTAGCAATGTACCTAAATGTAATTATTAGGGTGTGAAAATAGGCTCTATCGATGCATGACATCGGAGAAATACAGTTAATGCAATCGTCCAAGGCAGTACCAGGCTCGAATTGTTTCTTACAAAACTATTAATTAGTAATAATAGATTGAAAGAACGTAGTATTTAGATTTTTCCTGGAATATTTAAATTTTGCGTAGAGATGCCAGATGTCGCGCAAATTCTGTGTTAGGCAATCTTTTTATTAGGTCATAATTTTACGAGAATCTATATTTATCAAAATGAAATACGACGTAATCAAAACTCCCGTATCTTTCCTCTTTCAGATGGGGTTGACCTGACATCACATGGAAATCCTACTTGACATGCCGGCCTGTGGCGCGTGACTTTTTAAAACTTAAAACTTTTAATTTTGACATCACTATGTTGCAAAGGTGGTACGCTTGCAATGGAGTGAAGAGATAGACCCCAAATACAATTTTATGTTGTATCTCTGGTCAGTACCTAGTAGATTCATATTTGCAATTTCAAATAAAATTTGATTATAATATAATGAGGCAACTATAAATGTAACAAAAATGTGCTTTCTACAATATGTCAACAGAAGCTAAGCGGTCGTTAACCGATAAACCTTGAAAAGTAGAAAGCAATAGCGATGTAAAACATGTACTTTCATACTATTTCTATATACAAATTACTACTTTCGCAGTGTTTCTTGGTACCTTTCTAGCTTCATCCTTGGCCCCTCCAGCATCTACCGTCCCTTTCAAGCGAATCCGTAAGAATGGCTACGCACCTGTGATCAGTTTCAGGAAGAACCCCTTGGAATTGGTTAGAGATGCCCATAGGAACCAGTGACTACTTAGGTACTGCCTTTAGGTCTGCGTGCTCATTTACTACTTAGATCTTTTAACTAGAGAATTATTACAAAAAAAAATACTGCTGAAAAATATAGCCATGTCACTCCCGCAACTTAAACGAATCTACTCCTCATATGTTGAAATCCATTAAGCATAATCTAAGATAGGTATACACAGTAAAATGATGCGTAACTGTATTAAACGCCTGCGACATTATTGAAGCCATGTTTATATAGATACCTGTTTCCGTATAGTAAAATTCAAAATTTGGCAAATATAATTAAAAAATTAATGTTAATTAATAGTAAATGTGAAGTTTACTTTTAGACTTACTACTCAACCTATGTACCGCACCAAATTGACAAGCAACAGTTGTATCATAATTATGTGTTCATTTCTTAACTTATTGACATTCCGATGAAAGCTATACATTTATTCATTTTCATTTGTTTTCATTCTAAATGACAATTGAAGTTATTTTCAAATACATATATCATTGTAGCCAAAGTATCAATCAAATTTTAAAAGCCAAAATTTAACGAATGTTACCTTAAGTGCTGATAATGTTATTAAAATTCTTAATACGAAGTATTTAAAATTGTTTTTATACTCAAGCAAAATTTTAATGACGGCCTAAAGAACAAAATTAAACTGTAGAATCAGTGAAATTCATTTTTCATAATAATAAAATAAATTCGCAGAATTAATTCTTAATTTTTTTTAGGGTATAATGTTACTTGGCAATCCATCTTAAAATAAATATTTATTTTACTTTTTTCTTTCAAAAATAGCCCTATAAACAAATTTGAGTTAGATTTTTAAAGCGTAGTCTGCAAAAGAAACAAAATAAGCAAGCGATTGTTGTGATTGTCCCTATTAAACCCGCACAAGAACTTGATCTGGTACCAGTAGCACATAAATGAAAACAAGTTGACTGAGTGTTGAATCACGATAGAATGAAACACACATATTGTCTATTTCATTCGCTCTGCGTCATTGTCGATTATTTCACTTACACGTAGCATGAGTAAGTGGGATGCAACATTTACATGGGGCGGAGCTTATGGTCACGATCGGGTGTTTCACTAAATCGTAATATGAGTAAGTGAGATGCAACATTTGCATGGGGGCGGAGCTTTTTGTCTCAATCGAGTGTTTCACTTATTCATTATATGAGTAAATGAGATACCATATCGGCGTAAGATTTATGAGGATAGCCTAAGTGCAACAGGGACAAAACATTCCGTACGCTATCCCTTTTTAATGATTCCCTGTTTCATGGAACATTATCGTCTGCTGTTTCATTCATCACTCAGAAATGGCGGGAGAAAATGTGGATGCAATATATTTAGGAAAGTCACTTAATTTTCCGAAATATGAGAATAATAATAATATGCATTTTATAACATCTATATACTAAAAACTTAAAATTACTTTATACAGATACATACCTATACATTAAGAAAAATATATATGGAATTTAAATTAAATATGCGTGTACTAATCTATGTTTGCGTGTGGTATCATTTTTTTAAATTCTCTGTCATGATACTATTGCTGCTATTACCGTGCTGTCACCCATTCTGGGTGAAATCATCATACTACTACATCATCATACTGAAAAATTATCGATAGGAAGGTTTGTAGGTATCATTCTATTTCCAGACCTGTCTAATAAATAATGTTATTTTTGAAGAAATGTACGAAGTAATAACATGTGTTCTTGTCTTAAAATAGTTAAAAATATAAAATGTTACTCGGCATTTAATTTCAATTTTTAAAATGTGATACAAAAAATTGGTTAAGAGCTGAGACTGATTAAGTATTACGAACGGGCGTACATGTTTTACATAAAATCTGAATATCGGGATCGCAGAATGCGCCTGCAGCGGAAGTAATGGCAAATTGCACTGAGCGACAGCGGAGCTCGATTGCCTGCTATTCATGAAAAGGGCCTAGCAACCAGGGCTGCTATTAAAAATAATAGAATGAGTAAACCTACAAAATACATTTGTTTCGTATAGAAATTTTTGCTTCTATTAAAAACATCTGAACGAAAATTAATGAATTAAATAAATTCATGATACTTTGCTTTTGACAAATATTTTTTGGAATTTTGACTTTTATACCCGTTACCTAACGTAAAAGATACCTAAGTAGGTATAACAAAAAATATCAAAATAACCACCTTAAGGCAATAATTTTGATATTTATTGTTTAATTGAGCAACAGATGCAGTGCATATATTATAAAGATAATTTGTAGGGAATGGCGATAACAAATTTAATAATAAGTTACCTATATTTCTATCGATTCTTATCTATACTAGATCCCGATATCATCCAAAATAAGATGGTAATAATTCCTAGTCCTAAATAGATTTGTTCTATACAAATTATTGATTTATAAAGTAACTTAGCTACATAAACATTGTTAATGCCTATAATTACCTAACACTCACACGAGCCTTGTGTAGAAGAGATTTTCACTAAAAATGTAAATTAATAAATAAATAAAGTACGAAACATATAAATATTTGAATATAACATGCTTATTAATTATTTGATAGATCTCTTTGTAATTCTTTGCTTAATTAGATAACATAAGGATATAATTCTGAAAACTAAGGTCACAATTATTTTGAGCCAAATGTCAAATGTGCCAATCCTGTCTCGCACCATCGAGGTAACGTTAGCAAAATGGAGTCGTACCAGCTAATAGCAGCACGTCTGGATCGTAGGACTTAACGATTTCCACCTAGATTTACTGGAAAAACTGTAACCTGTTAAAGAGAAGTTACCTGTAGGACTACCATGAGTTTACAAAAGTATTACTCGCTAGCAACTGCGTAAAATAAATGTATGAAAAATTGTACAGCGGCTCTGGTGGTTACTCGTAGAACTAAAATCCGTAGTGACGTAACTCGATACGTAAAAAACCTATCGAAATCAAATCGCTAGCGAATTTCATTATGATCTATTGCCATACAAATTCGGTCCCATGAGTCATTAATTTGACAGACGTTGTCAAGAAATACCGTAACGATAGTAGTTATGTTATTCACTAGCAAAATGACAATAGTTTTCTATTTACCATTTCTATAGTGGCGTTTCTATGCCAACTCATGGTAATGCTACTGTATAGTTCTAGTATCACATCTAGTAGGTACTTACATATATAGTTTTGAGTTCATATTCTAATTTTTGTTTTTTTAAAGTATATCAGCATATCAGCATTGTAAGATTATTTAACTGTTCATTTAAAAAGGTAAACAAGATTGTAAAACGAAAAACTTATGGTACACACATCGCATCTTAGGTGGGTTTTTATATAGTTAGGTACTTAGTATTTATTGTATTTTATAATGAAAGGTAATGTAACATTTCCGATTAGGACATTCCATCAGAACGAAAAAAACATGCCCTTAAGCGTAACTACCGGTGATTCCTTCTAAAATATCCAATCTTAGTGGAATAGTCATCTGTCACAGTCAATTATTGTAACATAATAATCAAAATTGTATTAAAGTTGTTACATTACCGATTAATTTTGAAGGGAGACTATTTATGTGTAAATATGTCTAACGCTATGTCATAAAAGAAAGCTTATTATTATGAGCTGAAAAGCTATAAAATTAACATAGTTGCTTGTATTAAAATAAATTTCTCGTTCCGTGCAATATAATTTAACAGCCGATAAATGTTGCAATTTGGTTTTAGAGAAATTAATGGCCTGGCAATTTCAGCACCCATTCGTTATTTCGTTTGCCAATTAGTTATTTCGTTTTAGCTCTGAATTCGGCGTCAGGCTATTCTATTTTTTTACCCTTAAAGAAGCAAACATGCAGTCCATTGGGTAGTAAGTGACCATAGCCCCTTTTTTTTGACGAGGGGGAAACCTTCAAAAGGTACCCGATGCCGAGGGAGCGACGACGGGTTATGTGGGACTATTACCGCACTAAAACCCCCCCGGTGACCGTCCTCAGCGCTGCGTAGATGACTCCGGGATCTTCAAAGGAGTAAACCAAACCGGAGTAAGTGACCACAGCCCCTATGGGCATCTGTAGTCAACTTAGGGTAAAATTTGAGTCGTATCTGTGGTTGGTCACAGATGCGTTGCTTCCCTTGGTTAAATTAGAAATATTCGGATAACTAGGTCTTCTTTCATACAAGTGAAAAATAGTAATCCGTAAGTACGTAATCCTGATTCTCGTTAGTCATGCAATTTTATTATTAAGTATTATTTTTCTTAGATGCTAAAGATAAGAAGTAGGTAATAATCGCAAAATGAGTGTAAGATACCATCTGAACCTTATTGACATGAATTTACAACAATAGCTAATTATGTACCTATTTTTAAAACATAAGCATGAAATGACTCATAATATGACTTCAAGTTACTAACGCCACACAGTAACAGTCAAAGACCATAATTAAGGTAAGTACGTTACTGTCCCACTGCTGGGCACGGATCTCCTTCCAGAATGAGAAGGATTAGGCCATAGTCCACCGCGCTGACCAAGTGCATATTGGTAGATTTCACATACCTTTAAAAGTCTTTTTTCCTCAGGAATCCAAGTTTCCTCAAGATGTTTTCCTTCACCTTTTAAGCAAGTGAAAATGATAACCTTTGAAAAATCAGAGGCGTGTATGGGATTTGAACCTCGGACCCTTCGATCACGTGGCTGAGTTTCTTTAACACTAGGCTATCACTGCAAATATTTTGCGCGAGAAACAAGAAGTCTATAAGAATATGACGTAATTATTTTATTATAACAACTATTTATTCATGTGAGTAGCCCTAAATCTAACACGAAGTGGGTCGCGAGCACGATTAGACAGATATCAAAATCATTAATTTAGATTTCTCATCCGGTTCTTGAGCTTTGTTTTTTCGTCTGTGTGTATGTCCACGTCACAGGAAAAATCTGAGTGTGGGTCTGCAAAAAGCATCATGAGATAATATGAAAACCACGGCAGTGAAACCACAAATATTGACACCTCCATAAAAGAGTAATCTCACTAGACAACACGTAATTCACTGTTTCGAAAAGTCCAAAACCAATCACATCTCGCTAATTTAGTTTTCGATATAAAGTACAGTGAAAGCAGTGTTTGCGCAACGTTTTGTGCAACAGAGTGCAACGACTAGACAGCTGTCAATTGAATCGCAGATTGTTTGCATAAACACTGATTGCGACTATGGCGACACTTCGCATGTCGCATAGGTGATGCGGTGGCGTCATTAAAATGTGTTTGTCATTAATGTGTGTCATTAAAATGTGTCATTAAAAGATTGTTCTAACAAAATCGCTAACACGTCGTCTACACTAAACCGTTATAACCGTGGCCTTACGTTGGACCAACAAAATTACTTTATTAGGAAGTATGATATGGGAGACACTACTTATCTATGGCGTTCCAACTAAGTCCTCTGGAGCAGCAACGCATTTGCAGCCGACCTCAAGAAGGATTCTCTTTTCTGGGCTCGGCCGCAGACATCCTTGTACGACACTAACCATCACGTGGATTGCGTGCTCGTCACATGCACATATTCTTTCTTATATACAGTAGCCACTTTAAATTTATCATATACCTACCTAATTATGACCCAAGTATATTTTTATGACATAATTAGCAAGAATGTCTCCTATTATCTACCGCTACCCCCGAGGACGAAGCTGGAACGTCTCGGAATGTATGTCTCCTTTACTGCACTCTTCAAACCAGAACTAGGCAGCGCTTAACACTTCTATTATTAGGCAGAAATAAGTGTGGCAGTGGTGCTGCCGGAGTCGAACCATAAAGGGTTCTACCGCCTTCAAATCGTATCCGATTATTGAAACAATAACGAGAGAAAAAACCACCACGGAACGCAGTTTAAACCAATTTAATGATTCAAGAAGATATAGGTCTGTGGATTCAAGTGTATGCAGTTTACGCCGAAGGCAAGAACGAGACCATTTTGTAAAACTGATAATCGACTATAATGTCAATGTCAGTAAGCGATCTTAAACTTTGACTTTTGCCTTTAACATCAAAACTGGGTTTATAAGTATCGAAATAAACACAACGTACTTCGGAGGAATTTTGATGCAATACTTTACTCGAAACAAATTGTATTCTAAATTACCGTAGGGACTCTAGGGGGTATCTAGATAACAAACTGGACTAATTGTAGTTGCATGCGGATAATCGGCTAATTCAATACATTTTACTGTTAGCATCGATGGTGGACGATTTAGCTGCAATTCGAAAGCTAGATGTAGCGATGAAACGCTACATTCCTCACTTTTAGGCGTTTGATACACGACGTAAAAACGCGATTTTGCGTCAATGCGATCGTCAAAACGTTCGTTTTCGATACTGTGACCAAACGCAATAAGTCGCTAAGATGACGCAATAAGACGCAATAAGCCGCCGATGCTGAAAGTAGACAGTCTGCTGCCATACTTACGGCTACTTCGTCGCGGTTGACAGTCTGGATAATCGTTAATACTTACCAATAACTGAGGTCCCGATAATCGAGTTCCTGCTGTATTTCTCAATATTAATTAGCTCTTGTGAGTCTAATCATGGACGACGACAGAGTTGACGCAACCATTCCGTTGTTGAATGATAATGGGTTTGCAATGCAGTCGCATTGAGTGCAAATGTTGCATTGTTTAGCATGTTCGAGCCTTCATTTAATGGCTTATTCCAATTGCCTTATATAACAGTGCATGCTATGAGCAATAAGATAGCAAGTATTGTTTTCTAAGCAAGCCAAATGTAGTTACTCTATATTACGTCCAAGCCCAAGCAATTTGTTGGTGAGTGATCTTAATACGAGTATGATCGGCTGTGGGCCATTAAGTACTGTTTGATCATAGGTATCTCTCTTTTCCGTCAGCACCACAATTATATATCCGCACTGGTACAATGTATGCTTGTGCCTGATAGTTACAACTAGGGAGGCCTGGAGAATACTTTAGATAATAGAGTAGAGTGGAGAAGTTGTTGCTTAGTGACAACTCGTATCTAAGAGATACGACGGCTTCACGCTTGTTTGCAATAAGTACTTACGAAAGTGCATGAGATATAGACACCCAATCACGCATCCAACTTGCGATCGCATCAAACGTTCTTAACCATGCATTATTATAATCTAGAGAAGCGGTGAAGTTTTGTCGTTATATTAAAAAGTAAAAAAAAATGTTGGGCCATACGAATGAGCTGAGGACCCTCTGTTTCTAAGAATCACCCTTAAATAGGATGTAATAATAACATAATGTCAGGTCGATATGCAATACATGCGTAAGTTGCAAGTTTGTGTCATTCCTATGAGCAACAAAGTAATCTTTGTTGGCAGTAGAACAATGCAGATAATGCAATAATGATACACACGGCATCCGCTATACATTAAGTGGCATTTGCTGCTGTTTTAAAAGAGGTGTTTCATATTGAAATACAATCTTAAAATTATTGTGAATAACATGCTTCTTATGTTTGCATGTAGTGAACGGGTCATTAACACCAGGATGGACCAAAAAGGTTGGTAGGTACTTATTCAAAAGGTTCTTAAAACATATTTGTGGAAAATATGTTTTCCATATGTTATTCCTAGATTTTCGAGATGAAATATCCTTTCACTCTAAAGTGGTATATATGCGTGTGAAAGTTCTGCTAAGACTGTTAGCCGTTACTAACATTAGTCCATAAACTCCATAAAGACGATTGAAAATTGTAAAAACTCATTTTTATGTTTTGGTATCATGCAAAAGCATGCTTAGCATTTCGATACCTTAATTCGCAAATCAGCCAACTCCACTTTTTGTCCACGTTTTTTTTTGTTTTTTGTTTATTTATTTTGATTTTGTTGAACGCCATTTACTATCAAAATAAATAAAAAAAACATTTTGAGTGGGCTGAATTGCGAATTAAGGTATCGATTTGCAACCTTATTTGTAAATAAGGCTTTTGTATAAAACGCTATAACGTACTAGGAGTGCATATAATATAACATGTAAGTATATATCATTATGTCGTTGAGTGGTTGTCAAAGGTCCGAGTCAAGGGGAATGACGGTGGTCGAGGTGAGCGGTCGATGCTATGTAAAATTGTTACACAACGATCATATTACTTGATTGTTTATGGCGATGTAAGCTCGTTTCTGTATTTTATATTCGTGTTATATATTTACTGACGTAAAGTAAAATTATAATATATTTGTAAATAAAGTAAAGGCTATGGTAAATTGAATCAACAGATAAAACAATATATCCACATATTTAGAAAGCCGAAAAAAAAACACTTTTTTTTAATTATTAAGAAAATCCTAAATGCTACTTAAGAAAACAATCTCCATCAGTTGCAAAAGAGTGTTCGATATTATTTTATTTTAACTGTAATAATTGTCAATACTATTATATAAGAAATATCATAATTTGGTTTTTATATAGATAGGTACATGTTTTGCAAAGTTCAACCTTTATTTCGAATAAAAACTTTGACCTCTACAAAAGTCATTACTTCCGAATAATACGTAATTAACATGTTATTAATCATTTTATCAATGCCCATTCAATGTACATGAATGCAAAATCGGCTTTGTTTGCAGTTTTGGTGAGATCGGCCTCACCACAAATTGGTTGACTGCGGAATTATATGGTTTACATTTTTTCTAGCATATGACTGTTATATTGCGAAGTAAATTGAGGAGATTTATTATTTGAAGCGTGCTTTTAAAATAAATAAGAGTTTCATCTTTATATTTAAATCGCAGAAGTGGCTCCTATCGAAGTCTTTATATATTTGAGTTACGAGTAGGTACTTATATCTAGTGTCAGTTAATGACCAGTTAACACAGAGGCCAATTAAGTAAACTAAAGATTTAATTATTATTAATGTTAAGTAAATAAATTTGTTAAATGAGTAGGTACTGAGAATCTTGATTGTATGAATCGGCGGACATTTTGTTATAACTGTTATAAGTGATATTGAGAATAATTTTTATTCTTAATTAATTTGTTAATTGAATGATTATTTATAAAGCTAAGATATTAATATTTCCTTGAAGAGGATTACTTGTTACTCTTTGACACTAAGACAAATCCCTTATTGGTATTAGCGGAGTGGCTTGCGCCGGAGCATACAATGACAGCTGCATTTATCAATTATCACGTGTGATGTCAGCTGTTGCCTCAAACTTCAGTGAAGCGTTAACGAGCAACCGAAACGAACGTGTGGCTTTGAACTTTGGCGATTGGCAAACATTGTCGCTAAAATTGGCAACTCGCAAATTCCTCACCAGATTACCATCTGTTGGTCTGATAAATTAACATAAATGGCAATTTTATTTTTCTAGTGTTGCATTAGTACTTTGTAATCGTTTACTCAATAGGATGTACCCAAGAATACGTGTTGTGGAGTCAATGCCAGAGTGACGAATGCGGAACATACCGCTGCGGTGTTCACTAGACACGATTAGACAAAGATTTTATAACGCCCGTGATGTTGTGCGAATCGCCGTGTAACAGCTGATGGATGTATTTTTTATTTACGTATTGCACAAAGTTACTAAAAGTGTTCAGTGATTTTATGCGGCAGTGTGAGCTTATTACGTTTTTGTCAGATTCATGTTAGTGTTTGAATATAAAGTCGTTTTTTTGTTCAAAGGTGTAACATTGTGAGTGTTTAAAACAAGTTTATGAGTTGTATATGGTTATCAATGTAAATTAGTCTTATTTTAACACAGACTATATCAGTTGGAGTTATAAAAGTGTTTGATATTTTGGCAATAGCTTGCACACATTTGTAGAAGTCAAGTGTCGATGACCGGAATTTTTAATGTAAGTGGGAGATTTTATTTCTATAATATTGTTTATTCTAATATGACACTGACTATAAAACTATTTCGTTAAAAACTATTTTAAAATAGAAAAATAAAATTAAAAATATTTTATTCATTATTACTTGATTTTTACCAGAACTCTTATTAAATTAATAATAGCACCTACCTATATAAATTATATTTTTTAAATTTAATACTTAGAAATATATGGTATTTTAAAAATGGTATTAAAAATATTTTCACATGAATGAAAGAAAAAGTCTTACTGCAAGTACATGAGAAAACAAATTAAATATTATATTTTAAAGACGTTGGAAGATTTTTGGCTTGACGTATTTTCAAAACAAGCTTGAGGAAAATTGGCTATAATATTTTTAAAGGTGTGAAATCTTAAATTTAGTCAAGTCACTCACATCGTCATCGACAAATAAGTCTGTTGAATTAAGACTGTTGAAGTAAGATGTTGAACATACGTCCACATAAAAAAGGTGGTTTAGAATGTCTCCTCACTTCACAAAACAGTTTTTATTTTATTTTTTTATTTTTATGCAATGGTCACTGCTGCCCATGGACATATGTGATTAACTCCTTATAGAACAGGGATTCTATAAGGAACCGATCATCCAGCGTTGTCACTCCCGAGATGGCTTAGATGGTCTCCTCATTAGTCGTTGTTTCCTCATTTAGTGTTGGCGTCCGCAATGCCGAAGGTTCTAGGTTCGATCCCATAGATAAGCTCATGATATGAAAATAAAAACTTCAAACACTTGCACTACTCTTATTAATATATCTTTTAGATGCGGGTATGTTTGTATTTGTATTAATGTGTCGTGTGTGGTTAGGGCTATATAAATATTATCGCTAATTATTCCTGAGGGAGACCTCGGCTCAGTGACAAACCTTTCGATTCGCTAAGCACCTATTCTTCCTAAAGACAAAATACCTACTTTAGAAAAAATAGGAAAATCTGTCTTCCTCGCAATTCTGATTCATATCAGAACGCAGCAGCACTACACTGATGATTGGTTTCCTCTTGCATAAACATAAGAATGGGTCGCTCTTAGCGCACCCATTGTGTTGGGACATCTAGACAACTGTAATATGATCGTTGCGTCATATTGATATGAAGCTGATGTTTATATGCTATAAACATGCTATAAATACTTTGACAGGCATTGTAAATGTCTATTACAAACAATACCTGGTAGCACTACCATGAGTTTACAAAAGTATTACTCGCTAGCGACTGCGTAAAATAAATGTATGAAAAATTGTACAGCGCCTCTGGTGGTTACTCGTAGAACTAAAATCCGTAGTGTGAGCCACTACGTAACTCGATACGTAAAAAACCTATCGAAATCACATCGCTAGCGAATGTCATTATGATCTATTGCCATACAAATTCGGTCCCATGAGTCATTAATTTGAGAGACGTTGTCAAGAAATACCGTAACGATAGTAGTTATGTTATTCACTAGCAAAATGACAATAGTTTTCTATTTACAATTTCTATAGTGGCGTTTCTATGCCAACTCATGGTAGTGCTACTGCTGGTACGGGCACGGTATAACATATACATATATATTTTTTTTTTTTTTTTTTTTTTTTTTTTTTTTTTTTTTTTTTTTTTTTTTTTTTCGGAGGGTAGGTGTCATTAAGTGAACACAAGTTTTTTGAGGTCTTAACATTTTAATACAATAAAAATAAGTTAACTTACAATTTAATGTCCTTGATATATCTGTGACATCCTCCCTACCAGCCAGCACTAATTCCACATTAAATCTCACTGTTACATCAAACTCACTGCAAAATACACAGAACTATGGACTCTCTACAAGGCTCACTAACTGCCATGTCAGAACTATTCACATGCAAAATGGACGAGTTCCAAAAGCAGCTGCAGCAAAGTTCCACCACACCATCCACAACAGCTCTTGCAACTGACTTTGCTTCTTTTCGACTCTTTGTGCTGTCTGCATTGGACACCGTGCAGAAGCAAATCGAATTTGTTGCTCGGCAACTGGAACGCTTGGATATGCGAAGCCGGCGCAAGATGGTACTCCTACACGGTGTACCGGAAGAAAAGGGAGAGGCTGCAACCACCATCGTGACGAATCTTCTTACCAGCAAGCTGAAGGTTCCTGATTTTTCTTCTAACAGTATAAGCAGGTGTCACCGCTTGGGACGTCCCTCAGAAAGCAGACCTAGACCCTTGCTAGTGAAGTTCAGGGAGGTCTCGATGAGGGACAAAGTCTGGTTTGCCAAAAGTAAACTGAAAGGCACAGGCTTTACACAATCGGAGTTCCTCACGAAGAGTCGCCACACTGTCTTCATGCGGGCTAGGCAGATCTTCGGCATCACCAAGTGCTGGACCCGTGATGGTGTTGTCCATGTGCTGGCTCCAGATGACTCACACCACCAGGTGGAATGCTTGGCGGAGCTAGATGCTATTCCCAGTAAGCCAGCGGCATCTTCATCGTCCGTGCAGCCTGCTCCAAGCGCGAGCAGAACCGACGGCAGGGATACTACTCGCACCAAGCGAATACAAAAGAATAAGTAAATGTCGCTAGCTTGTAAGTTCTTTTATGTACTCCTTTTATTCTATGTTCTTTTGGCTTCTTTTTTTACGTTTAATCTCTGTTGTGGTCTGTCTGTAGCGTTTTGGTGTTTTCATGTTTGTTTTGAGTCACTATAGCTGTATTTATATTTATATGTTAAATACGATAGACTTGGCGGTATTCATTTATAATTACTGTTTACCCTATTATTTGATTGTCTTTCTCATTTTTAATGTAAGTAATAGTTATTTACAGCACTCACTGACAATCACGTCAAAGTCAAATATCAACTTCATAGTGCATAGACAATCACCTTGTGTTACCAGACTATGTTCCGGTAAGACAAGTTAGTCGTACGACAAAGTTACTGATTATTGTTTAAATTTGTAATAATGCATATCTTTTTCTTTTAAATTGTTTAAATAATCTCGTATTGCTGTAGTGATTTTTATAATTTATTTTATTTTGTTATACTTCTATTTTTCTGTTAATTTTTAGTTCTTATGTCTTTTTTTTTTTTTTATTTTTCTTGTTACGCCTTGTGTCTGTGTTATTTCGGTGTATCATTTTATTTCTTCCAACATGCTGGCGGGTAGGAGTTAAAGTCACTAGTTTATATATATATATATATATATATTTATACTTAGTTTATGTAATTTATATTCTTGGTTAAATACTGGTTTATATATTGAATTACCATAATATGCAATTTGATGATAGTAACGAGCACAATTTATCCTTCTCTTCAGCCACAGATGGATTGAGTAGTAATGACAGTTTTGAAAGTATTCCTCCTTTAAACGTAACTCTAGATTCCCATTTCTCAGATGTACTGAAAAATTTTAACATAGTCCATATAAATGCACAGAGCATTCCAGCACATTACCCCGACATGTTGTCATCATTCGATAGCACACATATTCATGCTATTCTTATTTCGGAATCGTGGCTTAAGCCATGTCTCCCTTCCACGGCTTATTCTCTTCCTGGATTTCACCTAATTCGCAACGATCGCACTGCTCGGGGCGGTGGGGGAGTTGCAATCTATCTTCGTTCCCATATCCCCTTTTCGATTATAAGTATATCACCGCAGGACATTTCTGGGAACGAATCTGAACATCTCTTTCTGGAAGTTCATCTCTCTAATGCAAAACTACTTCTTGGCGTTTTTTACAGCCCGTCTCTTACCGTCGATTACTTTTCCTGCCTAGACAAACTGCTTGAAGATCATTGTCCACTTTTTGACCATACAATTATTATGGGTGATTTTAATACTTGTCTACTCAAGCAGGATGTCAGATCACACAAACTACAGTCCGTAGTTAATGCGGCTAATCTTAATATATTGCCACTAAGTGCAACACACTTTTTTCCAAATTGTGACCCATCTCTGCTCGATTTAATTATTGTATCATCACTGGATCATGTTGCAAAATATGGCCAGTGTGCTGCTGAAGGTTTTTCATATCACGACCTTCTCTATATGTCTTACAAAGTTCGTCCTCCTAAAGCTAAGTCAAAGATTCTCCTTCAGCGTAATTTCAGTGGAATGGATGTTGCAAAGCTTCGACATGATGCTGCTAATATTGATTGGGGAGTCATTGAGAGTGTAAGCACTGTTGACGAACAGGTGGCACTCTTTAACTCCTTGCTAGTACAACTTTATGACTTGCACGCCCCTGTTCGCCCAGTTCGCATACGACATCCACCAGCTCCTTGGCTCACAGACGACTTGAGGGCTTTAATAAATAAGAAAAATTCTGCCAAGTCGAGGTACAAGATAGATTCCAGCAGAAGTAATCTTGAGCGGTACAAATCCGCAAGAAATCGGTGCAATATGATGTGTAGAGATCTACAACGACGCCATATCCATAAGTCTGTTCAAAATGAGGACCCTAGTAGGGTCTGGAAATTTTTAAAAACTTTAGGAATTGGGAAATCACCAAAAAACTCTCTCCCACACAATCTCGACCTAAACGATTTAAATCGTCACTTTTCCGCCACGTCTTCCATTGATAGCGAAACAAAAGCAAAAACTTTAAATCAACTGTCACATTTTCCCAATCCAACTTCTCCTTTATTTTCGTTTAGTCAATTTTCGGATCGTGATATCGAGAAGGCAATACTCTCCATACCATCAAATGCGGTCGGCAGTGATTGCATTAGCCGGAAAATGATCATTCCTCTCCTTGACATACTTCTCCCTTCCATTACGTCCATTCTAAATAATTCCGTCCGTAAAAACTCCTTCCCTTCGACCTGGAAAGATGCCCACGTCATCCCTTTACCCAAAAAGTCCAATCCCTCCGACCTTGGCGATTTTAGACCCATATCTATACTTCCTTTCCTATCTAAAGTCCTTGAGCGCCTTATCCATCAACAGCTTAGTTCTTTTCTCTCCGCTAATGCTCTACTTAATCCTTTACAATCCGGTTTCCGTCCAGGTCATAGCACGGCTACTGCATTGCTAAAAATCACTGATGACATACGCATGGGGATGGAAAATCAACAGCTGACAGTGTTGACGCTGTTAGATTTCAGCAATGCCTTCAACGCTGTTGATTTCGATATCCTCTTGGGGGTCTTGCGTTCTCTCTACATATCTCCGACGGCTATTGACTGGTTTCATAGTTACTTGTACGGACGCCGGCAGCGGGTTCAAATTGATGACAAATTTTCCTACTGGTTGAATACTGTCGCCGGTGTACCACAAGGTGGCGTGTTGTCTCCTCTCCTATTTACTATTTTCATAAATTCTATTAGTCTTCATCTCACTTCTCTCTACCATCTATATGCAGATGATTTGCAAATCTACAATCATGCGTGCCTAAACAACTTACCCAACGCCATCAAGATTGCTAATGCTGATCTAGATTGCATCTTGACCTGGAGCAAAGCCTTTGGCTTAAAATTGAATGCTACTAAGTCTCAGGCAATCATTATAGGGAGTTCGCGACTGACCTCTAGGATTGATTGGCACAACTTACCACCAATTGTATTGGATGATGTGCATATTCCTTATAGTAATAAGGTAAAGAATCTGGGTATCTACATGGACCAACACCTTTCATGGATACCTCAGATCTCAGAGGTCAGTAGGAAACTCTTTGCTGCAGTGAGCTCACTACGAAGACTAAAAAATGTTTTACCCATTCCAACTAAAATTACGCTTGCACAGTCTCTCTTGCTACCAATACTTGACTATGCTGATGTGTGTTATCCGGACATTACCGAGGAGCAATTAAATAAGCTTGAGCGTCTCCAAAACTTATGTATACGGTTTATATTTGGCCTAAGAAAGTATGACCATGTTTCAGAATATCGTGCTAAGCTCAAGTGGCTCCCAATTCGCCTTCGCCGGAATGCTCACATTCTATCTCTTCTCTATTGCTTACTATTTAATCCAACTGCCCCTCCTTACCTTAAACAACGCTTCCAGTTTCTCCACTTGTCCCATGACCGATCCCTTCGCTCCTCAGAAAATCTTGCGCTCTATACTCCCTCTCACTCAACTTCCTTTTACAAAAAATCCTTCACTGTATCCGCTATCCGTCTTTGGAACTCCCTCCCTGTTTCTATTCGTTACTCCCAATCCTTATACTCCTTCAAAAATCTTGTCAAATCCCATTACCTTAAACTCTAACTGTTTTTCCTTCCTAAATTTGTGCTCTTGCTTTCAATCTTTTTAAACTGTGTTATCTTTGTTTTTAATTTTAATCTATAGTTTCTTCCCCTTTAGTTTATTATTTGTTTATAATTATATATAAATATCTATATTAAGTATGTTTATTATTTTATTATGGTTATCTTAAATTTACACTTGATTTTATGTATTAAGTCGTATTTACAATAATATTTATTTGCACCCTACCTATTCTTTTAATTCATCCCCTCTTTAACTCCTCACCCTAAGGTTGCCTGGAAGAAATCGCTGTGTTAGCGATAAGGCCGCCTTTTGTATCGTCCTAAATTGTATGTTTTTATTTTTGTTTACTATATTGGGTACAATAAAGAATATTATTATTATTATTATTATAACAATCATGACTTAGGTGTGAAGGCTTAAATAATAGTATGTCTGTGTACTTTTTAGAGACTCAGATCCTAAATTGTAGAGCCCTGGGAAGACACGCATGATGTTGATAAACGAATTATTAACTTTAAAGTTTTTAGGTTTAATTTTGCCTAATTACAGCAATGCTGCTGTAATCTGGTTTTAAGGGTGTGGTAAGGGAGACATACTTTTCCAAAGCGTTCCACCTTAGGTGTAGCGGCGCATCTGTGGTCGATCTCAGATAGGACATCTAAACTTATCTGGGATTGATTACAGATGTCCATGGGCGGCAGTAAAAAAAAAGGTGGAATGCTATTCTGCTACTCCTATATTATATAAAAAATATTATAAAATATATAGAAGTATGACATACAGTATATGGGCGTATAGGTATAAGGGCTCATTTAGGGCTCCGCTCTGTCCGAAAAGCTAAGTCTATGGCCCAATAATATTAAATATTTTAACTTCATATTTGTGATTTGTATAAATTAATACTTTAGTTTAAATTCAAGAAGTTTTTAAAGTAAACAAACGAGTTTTACTAATATTTCTTATAATTATAATTAGTAACAGTTGAATTGTGAGAACTGTCTTGCGTACTTGTAATTGTATGTTAAGTTTTACTGGGAACTTGCAAATTGCATTAGCCCGCTTACTTTGACTTAGTTTGAACTTGTTCGATTCCCTGAGAGCACTCGTAACCAAATTGATGCTACATTGTGTGCCATCTTAATGATATTTATCTATATATTGCCATCTCTTCTCTTAACAATGGAATATTGGAATAATGATTTCACCTGTTACCAAATTCGGCTACACTTATTTCTGCTTTATATCAGCAATGTAGCGTGTTGATTTTTTTTTCCTAACTGCGGAGAGTGAAGTTTTTGAGTATATGTAGGTATGTCTCGTTCTTTGTTAAGCCCATCAGTCCAAACGGCTTGACGGACTTAAATTGTGGAGTCGTTGAATTCTTAAGGCTAACAATTATTCTTAAGCAGTCAAGTTTTTGTTTTCATATTTTTATTAAGGAAATTGATGCAAAAAACAATGCAAGCATGGAGCTCCCTCGATTAATAACCATTGTGTGCATGGATGTAAGGGCCTAAATAAGATATGAGTCGTAACTGACGTCAATCACAAATGAGTGTTAAAAAGCGTCAAAAACACTCCTAACATAATACAATGAACCCTGTGAGATGTACACACTCACAGGCTTGTGGTTTTCATTCGTCATAAGTGAATCGAGCAAGAACATCAGAAGTTAGCTCTTGTATTTATTATCTGTGATATTCAGATTTTATTTATTTTATTTATTTATTTATTTACTTTATTATACCTTAACTAACACTGGTATAAAAGGCGGACTTAATGCTAGAAGCATTCTCTGCCAGTCTACCTTTAGGCTAAGCAGAAAACGTGCAAGGCGGTATTCAAATGTCTAGGAAGAGTATACGTATATAATTATATATGTAAGTATATACAATAA
The DNA here is from genome assembly GCF_041222505.1 of Epargyreus clarus. Taxonomy (NCBI): domain Eukaryota; kingdom Metazoa; phylum Arthropoda; class Insecta; order Lepidoptera; family Hesperiidae; genus Epargyreus; species Epargyreus clarus. The sequence continues at coordinate 12,850,180 of NW_027332225.1, read as the reverse complement.
CTATACAATCAATAGGTTACATAACAAACACACACATAATATAATATATATAATTATACATACAATAGGGTACACTATAAGAAAAATAGATAGATAATAATGAGATAAGGAAAATAGCGGGCACAGATTGGATAGAGAAAGGGAAAGATAGAGGAAAATGGGGACGTCTGGAGGAGGCCTATACCCGCAAAGGGGCTTTAACTTAATTATTTTATTTCTCGTTTTATTATTACTAAACTTTTATTATATGTATCTAGGTTAGGTTAAAGATAAATAAAAGGCTTATTATTATTATTATTATTATTATAAGAAAAATGATGAACCGAAAATTTTAGTCGCAGTGACTGTATCCATTCGCGGTTCTGTGATACATACTCTACCCAATTTCAAAAATAACTTAGTCCTATGGAACAGCTTCACTTACGCTAATGGAACATCCATTACCGTAAGTTGACATTTATTTATTTTTTTTTACGAAAAAATGTGTGTTATGGAGTTTCATTCACTGCATCTACTCCACAACGAAATAACTGTCGAGACGTTTAAACATGCACTTTGCATGAAATATTTTGTTTTTTGATAACATCTTTTCTAATTCTAACATTAAGAAACAAAACTTCGTTCGTTGGGTATGATATAATTCAAGTGTTACCGGAAATTGTAGTGGAAGTGGAATATTTTGAAGCTGTTTTGAAATAAAGCTAAAATTGCGTAAAACTGAAATAAAGTTAAAATTTTAATTGAAACAGCTACATAATCATAATCAACTCTATGTGATTATGTCGCTGCTACAAATAAAACAAAGAGTAATAGGTACTATAATTTAATTGAAATTTAAATAAAGTCATCTGTATTTCTTAGAAGTGACGGTTAATTAATATTAATTATGACGGATTTAACAGTGAAACAATTAAACTTTTAAATTTTAAGTTTGCATTATATTCTCACAATTAAGGACTAAAATATCTTATATAAGTCAGTAAGTATCCAGAATAACGGTTAATCTGATGACCTCAAAATGAGTAAAAGACCTACTTAACTATTCATTAAAAACTAATCAAGGGCCACTCCAACATTTTATAAATCGTGTCACGAACTACAAGTAGCCGTCAATATCAACCTGTGTCCATAAACATTCGTCTAATACCGTATACATTATATCTAGTAAAGATGGTTGTACGTACAAAACAGGTTTGTAAACATTTTGCATTTTACTAAGTTCACTTAGGCCTTATTCACGTTAGAGTTCAAAACGCTGCGTTTGTTTAGAAAATCACTCATATTATTTATTTGTTTTATTCTTACTTTGTCGCCGAGCGAACATATCGTCCCGTAGAGACTCAATACAAATAAGACCAAATTATTTAAAAATATAAAATATTTAAGATCGCTCATATTCATTCACTTAAATCATAAATCGCTGGGACTAAATCATAAATCGTTTTGAAAGAATTATTGACTTTGATTATATTTCACCAAATACCTAAGCCTTCAAATAATATTAAAAATTGATAAGATATTCATATTTATGCATATCTCGGATTGCGCTATCTAAAGATAATATGTATTAATTGATAGATACCTACTGTGTATGTTCGATCATGTATTTGAATAATAATATTTAGTGTAACATGTACGCATTGAAAATGCTCGTGTGAATAAGGCCTTACACGATCGCCGGCTGACCTTGACATCGTTGCTGGTCTAGCTCTATCAACTGCTCTAGACCGAGGGCAATCGCTGGTGAAAGGCATCTAGACTATTCTGCTTAGATATTTTTGACAGGACAGCTATGTATACAGTACCCTTACCATGAGTTTTTACGTTTTGACAAGTATGACTGTTTTGGTATTTGTTTACGTATAAAATTTGTCTACGTGTAAAAACTCCTGTTAAGGGTACTGTACCCTTACCATGAGTTTTTACGTTTTGACAAATATGACTGTTTCCAATCAGCGCCCCTAGCGGATTGTGTCAGAAGTTGGAATGTGAAGTATGGGCCAATACGTAAACAAATACCAAAACAGTCACATTTGCCAAAACGTAAAAACTCCTGGTAAGGGTACAGTAGGTACTCGTACGTGTTACGAGTATGTATGTTACCTACTGCGACTTATGTTTGTTTTGTTTTGTTAGGCGCCCAGAACCATAGAGCTGTTTCACGCTATTTTTCGTAGTCCAGATTTGCTCTTTATATGTATATCGAATGCCGATTTTCGCCCCAGTTGGATAGGTAGATGGCGATGGCGAAAACTATTTCAGATGATTAATATCATTATGTGGCCAGTACGTACGTAGAAATAATTTGTCTGATGAAAAATGTTAGTAGAACACCAGAAATAATAAAAAAAATATTTTGACTGTGTAAGACAAAATCTTACAAAATACTATTTGATTAATAATTATAATAATTTAATAACATTTTAAATTAAATATTCTTTTTGTGAAAATCTTTTTTTTTAAATTTTGCACAAAAAGTTGAACAGAGTGCAAAAAATTGCTTATTAAAATAATTTGTTACACAGACGATAAAACGTGTAGGTAGCTACGTTAAATAAATAGCTCTAGTTCCACTTCCTCTATTAACTCATAATTTGATTACCATATCATATAATTATATGGTAACTCTAACATATTAATTTTATTTTTTTAGATTTCGTACATTACTCATTCTTATCTGTCACTTATTATGAGTACTAACTCAAAATTTACGTGTAAGCTTAACTATATCATTTACATTTCTCTAAAAATCGGAATAATACAAAACCTGCTCAGCAGAGTAAAGTCACATTTCATCTACATATTATTATTTACTGCTATACAATATATTCTTACGGTAAATTTATTTTCGTAGATGAATCGTATTGGACGAAAACCTCAGTTTCTATTTTAACGGCACTTATATTCAGCAGGTACATAAAAATTCTTAATCTAATTCAAAATTTACTTACCGTAAAACTAGATTAAGATGGCGTAAAATAGAATATGTTTTCGGTAATGTCGAAATGAATAATCAGCTTATTCGCACAAAACCTTGAAACATTACCACGCGTCATGCCAATTTGAACAGTTAACGGTATATTGCGGTTTTGAATAGAAAAATTCGTTTGTATTACGTAGCTATTGCGTGGGTAACTGTACAAATAGTGAAACATAGCACCTTTGGCCGCTTCTTCATTGGGACGACAAGACACGGCAGAACACCGGCACCAAAGTTTACTGACCTAAGAATTACACCTGTATGTATGTAACAGAATCTTTGAACTCGATTTTTACCCACTTCAAAGGTCCGATTAATTTAAAATTTTGAACAATTATCAAGAACCGATGACAATAAATGATTTTAATAATTTTATCCCATTTTCCTCATCAGGATCGTCAGGAATTCGGATTAACGATTTTCCTTGAGCATTTTTAGCGTGGTTTTTAGTTTTTAAACTATAAGTATTATAGTTTGTAGTGTGTAACGTATTTATTTATATTAAATATATCGTAAAAAGGCCATGCCTATTTCGCCTCCTACGGTGCCACGTGCCTAACGTCTCTAGATATAAAATTAAATTTTTACAACCGCGTAAAAGTGGTGTTTTCAACAGAACACTGGAATAGTGTTGATGGGATAAGGTGACTGAATTGACATTAAGTTTGTGTTTATATAATATGCTGCCATGTAATAATATTTAGTATATGGTTAGGCATGCCTTCAAATTAGCATTTCAAACTTAAACATTTTCAAATTATTTTCGCAATATACTTCCGTATAATTACATAGGCATATTTTACTAATGTGTTATAATAAAGTTATGTTCGTTTTCATGTAATGTTTTTAATATAAATTAATAAAGTCAGTTGGTAATTTTAACTCAATTATCAGGTATAAAATTGAACCTTAAACTCCTTTGTTAGTGTAACAAGTCTCTAAATCAACTCTATCTAGCGGGTCTTACAATGCCAGCTTACATGCGTTCGTTAAATTTTGATACCTCATTAATTATCTCCAGCCCTAGTACCCTAGTCGGTACCCAGGTGCGATGTCATATTCAAGGATCGACTTATTAACAAAGGAGGCTTGCGTCACTCGTCTGTGTAAGGTATACATTTAATTATAGTTTACAAGCCACTTACATTGTTGTTACTTTGTTGCCTGATGTATGGCGGCGAGTTTATATACATCTTAAGGCGAAAACATACTTCATTGTGCACAAAAATAAAAATGACGTAAAATAGAACTTAATAACATACAAAAAGCTGTCTTATCGCCACGGTGGCAATCTCGCCCAAACAACTTTAGTTAAAGAAAAATAGGTGTAAAAATATTGGTATATGATGCATTAATCTAAATTATAATTCAATACTACATTGCATACATCATAATGTTTTCCAAGTTGTTTGGAGTCCATTAGTCCACTCATGGTCAGCATCTAACATGACCTTAATCCATGCCAATTCGAGAAATATATTTAATAAATAGGTACTTATGACTTTTGTGCATCATTTATTAATGAAGTTATCCTTAAAATCTTTCGCAATGAAGAGCCAATGCATAATGTGATATCTACTAAACTCATAACGTTACCAATATGTTGATACAACCTTCGAAAATTTAAATTACTTAACCGATTTTTTACCTGTATATATACCTACTATAATAGGTAACAATAATATAGTAATAATAATAGTTTGGTAAGTCTTGTAATAATAGTTTGGTAAGTATTTTGTAATAGGTAATAATAATAGTTTAATAAGTCTTGTAATAATATTCACATATTATTGCAAAACTTACCAAAGTTAATGTATCCTTTACCAAAGTTTTACAAATAGTTTTCACCAACTACGGTTGTCTGAGAGATCGCCGTTGTAGTGATAACACCGTCTTCTTGTATGTGGTTTATATTATGTTTTTTTTCTTCTATTTTGTATTTTTTTTATTTTTGAGCACAATGAAGTATATTTATTTACCTTCATTCATCAACCTTACTTCTACTTCCATTTACTTAATATGTTCTTTTGTTCATAGTAATAGTTCTGACGTCATCATAAATCTATTAATATCACGATATATTAATGGCATGTAACATTAAGTTCAATTATTATTTCCAATTAAAATTAAATAGTTTTAGCATATGTCATTTATTTAGTGTCATTAATTATTATATTACCTCATTTAAATAATATGAAAATAAATGTTATTTATAGGTCTTAAGAAATATATTTACAAACATATTAAACTGAATAATTTTAGTATGTTACTTTAAAAAAATACCCTTTACATATACACAATTACAATACAAAATATCAAAACCTACTTAAATTAAGCGCAGGTATTACCGGTATCGTACGTAACGCCCCAGGCGCGGTGTCCCTGTAGTTCCGGGACCAGAATAGGGCTACGGTATCCCCTGCCTGTCGTAAGAGGCGACTAAAAGGGACTTTCGGGGTTACGGGCGGCAAGAGTGGGAGCTCGAACCGCCCGGCTAGCGACCCCGGGAAGGACGACGGTATGTGTGGTCGCATTCCGTCGTATACACCAGACGGTGTGGTGACACAAAGTCACCTGGGCGGAGCCCGACGGGGCAGTGCGCTGAGAGGACTCTGGTCGCGTTCCTTTGGAGATCCCGGAGTCCTCTACGCAGCGCCGAGGACGGCCACCGGGGGGGGTTTTAGTGCGGTAAAAGTCCCACATAACCCCGTGTCGCTCCCAAGGCACCGGGTACCTTTTGAAGGTTTCCCCCTCGAAAAGAAAAAAAAAAAAAAAGGTATTACCGGTATTGTCCCGGTAGTTCCGGGACTAGAATAGGGCTACGGTAGCCCCTGCCAGTCGTAAGAGGCGACTAAATGCTTTTGGGGGTTGCGGGCGACAAGAGTGGGAGCTCGAACTGTCCGGCTAGGGACCCCGGGAAGGACGGCGGTATGTGTGGTCGCATTCCATCGTATACACCAGTCGGTGTGGCGAGCGCCAAGCTCACCTGGGCGGAACCCGACGGGGCACCGCGCTAAGAGGACTCCGGTTGCGTTCCGTTGGAAATCCTGGAGTCCTTTACGCAGCGCCGAGGACGGCCACCGGGGGGGTTTTAGTGCGGTAAGAGTCCCACATAACTCTGTGTCGCTTCCACGGCACCATACAAGATATGCAAGATTTTAGATAAATCTACTCATATTACAATACATAGTCATATTACAATTTCACAGTTTAGTAGTGTGTTAAATGTTGATATTGGTGCCAACACTGCGAAGTGCCCGTGGGGGTCGACCCGTCCGGCCTATATTTAGGGTTGCCAGTACCAAATGCTATACTTACTAAAATATTTTGGAAAAAAAATAGTAGGAACATACATGTTCTCATACTTATCTTTCACCGACATTCATGCACCGATTTCACGCGTCACGACATCTGAATTATCGATTAAAATGTATAACATTTTAATACAATTGACTGCATTTATTTGTAGTCATAATACTATATATTAGCCGCACAGTACAGGTGGCAGCCCTACCTACAAGTGGCCTCATAATATGCGATATCATGATATCAGTTGACCCGCTCGAGGCACGAGGTGACCCTGTGCTCGTCGGTCGCATAGCCTCCGTTCCGTGAGTTTAACAGCTTCATTTATTATACAGCTATAATTCGACTTGTTCCGTTTGCATTGAAATAAGTAAAAAGTTTTATACCTACAGCATGTACTAGCAGCAGCCCGCGGCTTCGAACGCCTAGACTATAAAATCAAATACAAATTTTCAACGTGTTTGATTTTCAAAGAAATTCCTAATCCCTAGTGTACTCGGTTAGGCTTAGAACACAAAAAAATTATTCCTTAGTGGATGCCATAAAATGTAATTTAATTCTCAATTTCATGGTTTTAGCTTCTGCAGTGCAACAACATGAGGTTTACGTCTCTTAAGACTGTTGTCACCTAAAAAAAGGAATAGAACTTGAAACCCCTTTTCATTATCTAAGCCCTTACCCTCCAGTAAAACCTGTCATAATATTTTCCATGGTTGATTAAAAATTCAATAAAATTAGCTCGCTCCAGACATTCAAACAAGTGCTTTTCATCGGTTCAAAATGTCAAATTTTTATCTTTCATTAATTTTATGAATTATTTTGTAACTGTGTTGAACTTTTATTGTACTTGACTTTTGTACTCCCTGGAATTTATGAATATTAATTACTTTAGTGGAAGCTCGAAATATACTATTCGAGGTGACCTTTAGTAATATTTATGGTATTTCGCAAAATTTTATATTTCCACCTACCTACCTACTTACTTGTAGAGTACATAGTACGAAGTACTTATTGACGTAAATCTTTATATATATATTTCTTATGTGCGTGTGTATGTCACTGAACGACTGGACTGATTTTGATGAAATATGTTGTGTGTGTTCAAAGGGACTTGAGAATGGTTTAGATTCACAATTTAGTCTGTAGGAAAAGGTATTTTTTAATTAATTTTTATTTCGTAAGTAGTTACAGAATTGGAAACTATGCATTTGATCAAGTGATGATCTTTAGCAAAGTTGTTGTCCAAGAGCGCACGAGGGTTTGGGAGTTGGTAAGACCAATTTTCGACAGATGGCACCACTGTCATTACAGTGCAGGTACAAATTTTCCGTTTTATGTATGTCATATTATTTCTTTAAAATGCGGGCGAAGCCGCGGGCACCACTTGTTTATTATATGAACTTAAACAATGTACTTGTACATATGTCTCGTATACGCGTACTTAGATTTTTAAATAAACATATTACGATTCTCCTGATAGCGTTTTAATCAGCAATAGTGGCAAAATACTTGATAAAAATGAGTGTGCTAATTTAATAATAAATAACATATTGTTCGATATTTATTTCGAGTAATTTGTCAATTTTTTTTTGTTAATTGTACAAGCGTTACTCAACTTTTAAAGTTTTTATAATTTCGTTTCCTAGAGAGTTCTTCAAATTGTAAAGTTTTTTTTTGCCATGAAATTTTTAATTTTACCTATGGTTCTAAAACTATTTCCATTTTATAAAGGTAACGTGTACTCTTATGTTTTAAATGTTCTTCGCTTCCCTTATAGTCGTTTTAACTATTGTTCCTATAATGACGTGTTGTGACATATAATTACGTATGACAATTTAACATAATCTAAGAATCTCGATCTGCACCGGCTAATTACCCAAAAATAATTAAAAAATATTATCGTAATAATCAACATTCATAAAATTAATAATATAGAATTAAAATTCTTACCGTTAAGAATTTTATGTATGAAATGAAAATCAAAATAATTATCTATCGTAATTAAAAATATAGTAATATATATACTGTGTAGTTCTAAAACATAATTTTAAGTAAGTATTACGATGAAGGTTAGATAAATAATATGTACATATAAATTTAATGTAATAACTGATTTAATTTATGATGAGACTTCCTTATTAAGACAGAAGGTAATTAAGGATTGTGTTAATAAACTTTATTAATTTGAATCTCAAGCCAAAAGAGATAAGACTATACATTAAATAGAAATTAAACTTGCACGTGTATGAGAGAGTGAACAGAGCAGGAAATTTTGGGAATGTTAAGAAAGTTTAGTTATTAGTGATGGCCTAGTGGTAGGAACGCGGTTTTTTCTAAATACCCACACCCAACGGTGGGGTTGCCCATGATGATGATGAAAATTTTTATGTAATTTTAAATTTACTATTTTTTCGTCTTTTAAAATGGCACTGTTATATTTGTTTTAGCATTTAATAGCCTACAATAATGCAACCAAGATACTGAGTTGTACTTTGTGCTTTGTACTGAAGAACGCAATTAATATGACTTGATTTATGTATACGTAATTATATTTGCATATTAAGTTAAATTGGTAGTATTAGACACGGTTCAATATCTTAATCCAAAAGCTATATCAGTCTTTCTTCAAAGGTTCAACTTATAATGTCTTATGACAGAATATTTCACATCTAATAAAGATTAAATTGATATAAACTACCTAATCTCTAAATTAGGGCATACAAGTGAAATTAATATTAACTATTTACTTTAATAATAACGAAAGTACTTAAAGTAATAATAAAATAACTTCATAAAACATAAAACTAGCATAATTTAATGTTTTATTTATCTGTACGTTAGGTAGTCTACGAAAAGGTTAGTTAACTAAGATTAAAAATATTTCCATTTTGTTTCAGGACTGACTTTACCAGGAGAACATAATGTATGAATGTTTCTTGGAGATAGCGTACGAGGCGGAGTTAAATACGGAAGAGGATCCGGAATTGTCGAAACTCGCTCAGGAACAATGCAACGAGGATCTTCATACCAGAGCGTCAGTTATCAGAGAGCTAAGGGAAATGATATACGGTATGTGGAAGAAATTTCTTATTCTTTTTTCTTATCTTTTTGTTTGAAACTGACCATTATTTTAAAACTTTTTGTTTACAAAATACACAAAGTGTTTCGTGCAAAAAAAAAACAGTGATACTTTTTCTTTCAGAACGTGACGAATGCAGGCCCCATCGGACAGACGACGAGTTCCTTCTGCGATTTCTTCGGTCTAGAGACTTCGTCGTACCAAGGGCACATAAACTGGTTAGGCACTTTCACATTCATGCTTTTATTTCTTATTCAGAACATTTCACCTTTGTTTCTTTGATGGTATATTCAATGAGATAAGTAGGTATTACAGCTTAAAGGAAATATCAAAAGGAAAACCTCTCTATTGTGGTTCTCAGAATTTTATGACGATGATCATAGGTAGGTAGGTATCTTGTGTCGTTTATAACTACAAAAATACCGGTATATCAACAATGCGAAACGTTAGAACTATTCAAATTTGAATTTTAATCATATTGCGTTTTTTATTTTGAATTAGATGTTTGACAAGGTTGCCGTCATGACGAGAGGTCATAAGCCAACAATTAAATTTCGGAATAAAAATATTCCGAAATTTAATTATATATTGTATATTAATAAATTATGCTTCGTCATGCTTGTCGTGCATGACAAAGCAATTTAACCATGCATTGTTTTACATAGTTAGGGTGTTAAAATATCCACCATGACGTTTATTTCTTACATCTTATAACAACTGTGTTATGCGCTGTTGTGCTGTGATTTGAAGGGTGTGGCAAGGGAGATATACTCAACGTTACAACTTAGGGCACAGGGCTAGCAACGCACCTCTAACCAATCACAGCTAGGAATATAATCGTATCTGAGGTACGGCAATGATCACTTGCCATCAAGTGAATTCTAAGGCAGTTTGTTTCTTTCATATTATAAGAGCATTAGCGGTGGTGCCTCCGGAGTTGAACCACAAAGGCATTAACCTTAGAATCTTACATTAACCTTAAAACCTTATGATACCTATTTATTAACCGATTCCGTGTGGATGTGGCACAACTGTGGTGCCATCCGCACGGAATCGGTTAAACGTGATGCCACACGCTTTTACTATACAATTTAATATCGTTGTCTTATAGTAATGATTTTTCAGGTAGTACGCTACTGTAACTTTCGGGAAGAGTATCCGGAGCTGTACAAGGGCGTGGACCTGTGGAGCCTCACTAAAGTGAAAAACGTTTTTGAGGGTTCTATGTATGACCGACCAGATGTTGGAAGATTATCTATATTCAGGTTTGGTGAGTAATATAGATACTCTACTTTCAATATTCCTATAAATAATAAGATAAATCTTTGATTTCCATATTGAAAAGCTCCAATTGGTCTAAATTAATTTAATAGCTCTATCACCAATTAAATGTAGAAAATAATTTTATTAACACTTCTTTAACGCTGAATGAAAATATAGTGCGGCCCTCTTCGGACGGCTGTAAGTAATCGTGATGGTCTTACAGCCTATATCCATTTCTTTCTGAGTGAGATATGACCTAATAGTAGGAAAGTAATGAGTTGTCGAGACGATACACGAAAGCTTATAAAAAAGTGTGTATATGGGTGCACGACAGAAATTATACGTTTTGGCGGTAAAAAAAAATAAAAACGTCACGTAACGTAACGTATAACGTGACTTATGTAACGTATGTTATACCTGAATAATTAAATTTTGTCTTATTAACTTGCAAACCAAATCAAATTAAATTTTCTTTATTGTCAAAAATAGCTACCTAACAATAGCTCTTAATTAAAAACAATCTTTTCTATTTTCCGGTCACAATAGTTAGTATTTACCTAAATCTCACCAATCTTATAAATCATGGTGACCATTTTTTAAATCTATCGGATTTGTAAAAATAATCTTGTTTCAATTTCCCTAAAGAACTCCAAAATATAGTTACAATAGGTACACAAATAGCTGTGCAAATAAACCCGATTTATATCTTAGTAAATGAGAAAAATTATTTTCTTTCTGATGAACAAAAACTAATTACGTTTTCAGTTGAATAGGGCAACGTTTTCTTTATGAAAAACAAAGCCCAACGGTATTTTATTAGTATTACCGGTTTAAAGTATAAAATTTTTAACAAAAAATATTTCAATTCAATATATTTAGTTGGATAACGATGTAAACAGCGTGTCTAATATGAGCGCCGACTTCAGAAATATGTACTAAACCAACATTGATTTCAATTATTTTTTACTTTGTAGTGACATAGAAGTCGGTTGTATTTTTTGTTAAAAAAATTTTTTCACCCTTTTTAGTGATGACATACTAACATTTATATGAATACAATATAAAATTGCAAAAACGTGATCATGAATGAAGGTAAGGTCTGAATTTACATTTATTGGAACCACACGCTCGCAGGGCGCTACCGCGCCCTGCTCGCTTAGTTTTATATTATCTTATATGTTCCAACCTAACCTAACTAAATAGTCAATGATGAACTGACTTTCCAATTCCATTCGAACCTACACCAAATATCTTCAAACACAACTCAATTATTCCCATCGGTTAAGGAGTTACATATTTTGTTTCCGAGCCACATTATCAGACCCTTAAATAGTCAATGATGAACTGGCTTTGCAATTTCATTAGAACCTACACCAAATATCTTCAAACACAACTCAATTATTCCCATCGGTTGAGGAGTTACATATTTTGACTCCGAGCCACATTATCAGACCCTTAAATATTCAATGATGAACTGGCTTTGTAATTTCATTAGAACCTACTCCAAATATCTTTAAACACAACTCAATTATTCCCATCGGTTGAGGAGTTACATATTTTGACTCCGAGCCACATTATCAGACCCTTAAATAGTTAATGATAAACTGGTTTTGCAATTTCATTAGAACCTACACCAAATATCGTCAAACATAACTTAATTATACCCATCGGTTGAGGAGTTACATATTTTGTCTCCAGAACCCACTCTGATCCTTATCATATTTAAATGGGACCAACTTGTAGCAATTGTCCACACACGAAATTAAAGGCATTAAAATAGGTTCATAAACGGCGAAGTTATGGCTGTTATATTTACATGGGTGGAGGAGTGCCCCTCATTTTCTCCAGAACCCATCGATGGATTCTAACCATATTTAAATGGGACCAATTTCCAGCTCGTCCCTACACAATAAAAAAGAATTATTAAAATCGGTCCACTAACGGCGGAGTAATTCGTGTACATACATAAAAAAAAAAAAGATACCGGCCGAATTGATAACCACCTCCTTTTTGAAGTCGGTTGAAAACAAAATATAATTGCTTTGAAATTAAGTAGCATTATACAAACCGTATTCTATTTACATCTTACAAAATTGTGATAAAATAACTTCGCAACAATTTGCGATCTTCTTTAATTAATATACGTGCCTACTCGTATTATTTATAATAATATTATTATTACACATTTAAAATAACACTTTTTACACCCGTGTCTATTTGGTTAATGCCAAAGACATTGGATATAGGTACATATGATAACTACAAATACAAGAAAGGTAATTGGTATGGTGACAACTGTGTTACATCGGTTGGCCCACGACTAGTATGTTATTTACTATGTTTATGTTATGATTTTATAAATATGTAGTATGTAATAAAAATGATAAGTGAGCATCAACATATTCGCCATATGGACTTGTGAGTACATTTCGTCAAGCAGTTATAGCCTCATTAGGCTTTGAACCATTGTTCAAAAACTCGGTCTCTTATTTGGGGAGTCATTTATCTGGGGAGTCCGAAGTTGAACTCCAAATTTTTCAAAGTTACGTGCGTATAAGAAATTAATTATCACTTGCTTAGACGAATGAATGTTAAAAAACATATAAATATTATTAAGGGTATCTGAAGTTTACCAATTCTACTTGGTGTAAAAGTAGTGATAGCCTAGTGGATAAGAAACTCGGCCTCTCGATCGAGGGGTCTGGTTCAAATCCCAGGCACGGACTTCTGATTTTTCAAAGTTATGTGCGTATTATAAATTAATTATCACTTGCTAAACGGTGAAGGGAAACATCGTGAAGAAACCTGCATACCTGAGAAATTATTAAAAAAAATGGGTTGATGATGATGATGATGATGATGACTTGGTGTAAAACAAGTATCGCTCATTTTTCTCAGGTGTGTGGGATCCTAGCGAGTTCTCCGTTGAAGACTTGGTGCGGACCGGAGTGATGATGTCGGAGATTGGCATCAGGCAGCCGAAGATACAGGTCCTGGGCTGCACCGTCATCGTGGACCTGGAGGGACTCACTCTCCGGCAGGTCGCCACACTGACGCCCACTGTCGCCTACCAGATCGTCAATATAATGGGGGTATGTGGTAGAATTATTTTTGATGTGAAACATCTATAGCCGCACGTAAAAAAGATTTCTGGCGTGGCGACGATTACCTTTAACTACATAGACAAATGTTCTATAAGGGACAGAGCTATTAGAACAATGTGATAAAAAAAGACAACTAGTGTTTGACCTTGCGTTTCAAGTGTACGCAAACGTAAATATTGACCATGGAATATAGTGACCAATGATTACTTCAGTCAAAACGGGACATCGATTTTTTTATGTCAAATACTTTTTACTTGAAAAAATATAGTTAGAAATAATAAAAAACACGCTTTTATGATAAAATTAACTAAAAAGTACAAAATAATTTTCAATCTAGGAATCATTTAAGGAAAAGTAAATAGTATAATTGTGCAAAAAATGTGGGGCGCTTTATGAAAACTGATAAATGGAGCACCCCATGTTTTTTTCACAATTATAATATTTACTGTTACTTAATTGACAATGGCAACGGTTCATTTCGGAGACAACGGCACGAAGCATCGAAAAAAGGGACTGTCCCGTTAAAAACGGGACGTATGGACGTATATTTCTCATTGATACTCATGCTTGTCAAAGACAATGAAATAATGGAACAGAAGGTAAAAAATGTCCAGAACTGTCGATAATAGTTTTAGTACATCGTTTACGTAGAAATGTTATAGTACAGTTTAACTAAATAAATTATTATTATATAAATATATAATTTGATGAAAGAATGTATCTATACAGATGTATCGACTGGTTTAAAATATACGATTTAAAAATTGTTTATATTTATTATCGTATATTAGTAAAGATTACTCACTCCTAACAAGAAAATGTACCCAGTTTTGAGAATTGAAATAGTTGCGTAAAAAAGTTTTGCCACGTCTCCGTGCTAAAATGTCCCTAAAATATTTGAAATAATTATTTATCTATTATGTAAATTACGCAGTATTAGTTATTTATTTGTAAATTTTCTCTAAAAATGTTTTTATTTGTCAAGAATTAAAAAAAAACTTACTAATAAGCCGTTTGTGGCTTCATTCAATTTCAAGGCGGCGAAGTATCTTTACTAATTTATGTTTATTATTTTCAGTTTTATTTTACACACGACCATTAATTGCAAAGTTGTGTACATTTTATAAATGTACTAGCTGACCCAGCAAACATTGTGTTGCCATATAAATAAAAAAAATGTTAAGGGTGAACAACCCTTATCACTTAAGAGATATGCAAAATAGATAGATAGTAGCCAATTCTCAGACTTACTGAATATGCATATAAATTTTGATGAAAATCAGTAAGAGCGTTTCGCAGGAGTACAGTAACTAACATCGTGACATGCGAATTTTATATAATCTTACCGTGGTCTTTTTGAGGATTAATTTCTGGCTATACAAAGATTGTTTATTAAATTATGTTTAGGTTAATTTATTCAATTAAAGAAATTTTAAAATACCGTATACTATCCTATATAAATTTTATGGTAATATTTTTTATTATTTACCACAGATATCGAAGAAAATTTAGAGATTAGGATACAGAATTTCCCATATATCGATTTTATTTTATTAAAATAAACTATAAAAAGTTATATTTTGACTAAAACACACTAATATAAAAATTAAGCAGTGGGATCTTAAACTATAACATACACGTATGAACATCGTGAGCTTCAATAAAATGTCACTTCTGTTCTGTTGATCTATGGTCATAGATCAATGAAAATTTTTTCATTGATTTATGACAGTTCAATTCAATCAATGAAAGTTTTTGTCAATGAAAGTGATAAAGACGCAAAATGCATGGTCATGCATTTTGCGTCTTTATCACTTTCATTGACAAAAACATACTTTGTCTCTTTCTGGTTACTCATGTAATCATGGCGGATCGAACACGAAAAATAAACAAAATTTAATAATTTCTCTTCATTTACGTGTGATAGGTGATTCCATGAATCTTGTTTCTTTTTCGAGCATAATTTTTGCATTTATGCATTGCACAAGAAGGCATTTTGAGGCTTAAAATTCAAAATAATGACGTTTAACGTGTTCAGTGACATTCGTGTGTATTACTACGCCGCGCGAGAGCGACTGGAGTCGTTTTAACTCGTTTTACACCACTTGACGTATTTTGTATGTTTTAAGTATTGCCCGCTTATTTTTCTGATAATAAAATGTCTGACCGTGATAATTTAGAGAGTGAAAGTGATCAGCCTTCTGCAAAGAAAGCAAAATCACACTATGACACACCATCAAGTCATCAGTAAGTTAATTATTTTTTTATAATTAAAGTATGCATTTATCTGTGCATTAAGCACGCGTATATTTGGTGTGTTTTGAGCGCCAGCAAATGTAAAATCTACTATCTTGGTAGATTAAAATTCACATAAAAATCATTGCATACAATGTTTTTAAATTATTAATTAATTTTAATGTCATTCTTCTCAGAGAATAAATTTATTAAGACTGACAGAATTGTATTTCAAAATCAGCTGATGGCGTGCAGCGCACGAAAGTTTTTTCTTATTTGTTATAAATATGAACATTAAAAAATTAATGTTTTTTTCTGCATATTACCTACTTTTACAAAATAATGTCGATGTTTCACATCTGCCAGGCGTCCCGTGACGGCTCACATTTTTTTTTTAAATTATGAAGTACCTATAGTTCATTTACATCTACTGGAAGAGGAGCAGTAGCCAGGAATAACACCACTATTACTCTTTTCGTAGGTTCAATGTTGTAGGAGAAATACAAGAGATGCCATCTAAAAGACGAGAATTACATTTTTTCTGTGAATTTATATTCATCCAACGTTCACCAAGGCACGCAAGAATAATTTAGTGTTTAATTTTCATTTCGTAACTCGGAAGAAATTAATATCCGGCCGCTAAAAAGTAATATTGGTGACGAAAACCTTCATAGAATTTTCGTTAGATTTTTATAAGCCGTTACATTTAATATCTTTTTTCGTCTTCTTTTAATTATGTTTAAGTACGGATACTTTATAATAGAATACTATAAAATATTAATCAACAAAATATATTGATTCCCTTCAAAAGTTTTGTTTGAAGTTAAACTTGAAGTTTAAACCGAAAAGCCGCCGTCAACAGGTAACGGCGGTGGACGAAAGTTTGCAAGGGACACTGGAGATAGTCGGCGACACCTATCATCGCCCACTGTCGCTCGTCTGTCACCTTCCTTATTGTATTAAAAAAATTTTTGAAACACTGGCCTTTAATAATTTCGACGTTTTTTATTTCAGGTTTCAGCGCCAGGGCGTCTCAGGTCTTGCCACATCATAAACTACTCCTGGATCCTGAACACATTCATCTATCTATTTAAGCGGTTTATTCCCCAGCGGTCCTGGGACAGAATACATTTCCACGGGTACGACCTTAAGTCTCTTCACAAACAAATAGATCCGCAATGCCTGCCTGCGAGGTACGGTGGCACGTGTCGGAACCACGTGACTATTGGTGATTGGTTGGAGAAGATTAAGAAATACAGGGATGAAAGGTTCGACAAGGAAATGAAAGCGTTAGGATACATTGTTAAGGAATAAGTCTTACCAGGAGTTTTTACGTTTCAACAAATATGACTGTTTTGGTATTTGTTTGCGTATTTTTACTGTAAGATTTTTAAATAAATATTTCATTAATTTTGCAGTATGTTATAAGGTAACATTTTGTAATTTATAAAAGTAAGAAGACGAAGTCATTGCAATTTGTATAAATTTAATAAATTGCTGTACAAGAATATATACTCGTACTTTGGGCTGTGTACCTACTTGTAATTTATATCTCGTAATTTCGGTTGTGAAGTAAAACTGAATTATTTTTATTAAAATATATTTTTCGAAGGAGCGACGTGTGGGAATTTCTAGAATCATTTATCCAAATTGCAAGCGATATACAAAGTGATGGATTTCGAGATGTAGATTTCTTGGCTAGTATTATGATAAGGTGTTTATAACAGACGAAAAAAGTTAAAAAAGAAACATGAATTTTGAATCCTTTGTCGAACACTAATAACTGATACCTATACCAGATTTTAATTATTTGATTCT
This sequence comes from Epargyreus clarus, assembly GCF_041222505.1. NCBI lineage: Eukaryota > Metazoa > Arthropoda > Insecta > Lepidoptera > Hesperiidae > Epargyreus > Epargyreus clarus. Next base: position 12,832,395 of record NW_027332225.1, on the reverse strand, counting down.
GATTTTTAAGAAATACCTAATTTCAAGTGTCAATTAATTGAAAATATAAAATGAAAGTGAATCAACTATATTATTCTCCAACATTAACAAAAATATGATCATAAGCGCATTTTGAGGTTATTTATTAAAAGTAAATTACAAACTCTTCATAATTATAAGTCTTTGAAGGTGGTAGAACACTTTCTGGTTCGACGGTACCACCGCCACACCTATTTCTACCTAATAACAGCAGTGTTAGGCGCTGCTGTGTTCCGGTTTGAGTAGTTGAGTAGTCACTTACCATCAGGTGGACTGTACGCTAGTCTGCTACTCTTATATTATAAAAAAATATAAATCTAAAAAAGCGGAGCGTAAATCGGTAAAACCAAATGAATTATATTTTGTATACATATTTGTAAGTTATATTTTGTAACAAAATAGAAACATTACGTTGTACTTAAGATTATAATTATTTTATTTATCGTGGTATCGATCAAATTGTTGAAGAAAATGAATGTGATATATTTGTATATTTTTACAAAATAAAATTTTGATGGTCTAAGGATTTTTTAAATCTTGTTTTTTATTCTAAAATTATACTTATTATAAGTATCAGGCAACAAAAAAAACATGAAGTCCAACTGATGGGAAAGAGCTACTGCCGCCCATGGACTTTTTAATAATTGTCGATGGGTTTGACGATCTATGAGAAATAAGCATGGTCGCCTCGATCTTATCATCTTCGACGGCAATCATCGCGAAAAAATCGTAAATAGAATTCAAAGATGATATAACTGGTATTGTAGACATATTTATCAACATACGCTTTATTTCTGAAATAACTCAGTCTTACTGAATAAGCTTGTTTTAAGCCTGAATAATCCCCCAACTCTATCAAAAAACTAGTTTATACACAATAAGAACATTATAGTACAAAAAATGTTGAATGGCTTATGTATAGAGTTTTTATTATGAACTTATAAAAAGTGGTTACGCTCTTAAAAGTTTTACAATAAACAACGATATAATATTAACTCTTGGATTTCATGGAACAACAACAGTGTGAGCACAGCATCACAATCTCGTAGCGGTTCTACAGGTCGCAGTCAAGCGCGGGCTACGCCGTAGCACGGACGGTTGCTACAGGGCTACAAGGCTACCTACAGGATACGCGCCAGTCCTATTAAAGTTTCCCTATAAATAAACAACAATTTTAGAATAATAAAGTGTATGTTTATGAGAAAATTGACAGACGTGCAACGTTGAAAATATTTTATGCAGTAGCGGGAATAAACTTTACAGGTAATTTGTTCAGCCACTTTTGTTGTTTTATCTTTTTCACTTGTTTTGTTTTATTGGTACTTAGCTCGGTAATATTTTACCTAAATATTTAGTCAACGAAGTCCAATAGTTACATTAGTTTGTTTTTAAAGAGAATATTTAAGAACACTACAGTATGTTCCTTATTTTAATTATCATCATGTATTTTTTGTTTGTTTTTAAGTTGATTTTATCAAGTGACAACTTTAAAAACTTAGTTGCAGTTACACCGGTGACACATTTATTAATTAATATATTTAAAACGCTTTTTTTAGTTTAAATCTGATAATAGTGCAAAAATTAAAATTAATTACATATTTTTTTATAGTGTATCTAAATACTTACTCTTTATTATATAAAATACGTCACAGTGTTCGTACATGCCAATCTCGGAAACTACTCAACCCATTTCAATGGAATGTGTATTGTTGAATCCAACTAGAAACACGATATTTTTGAAACCAGATGCTACTATTGTCGATATTGTTAGTAGGACAAGTACGACCCTATTCATATTTTTAGTAAAATTCTTTTTTTAAGTTGGAGAATGTTTTCTAAATGAAAAGAGTCCTCTAGAGCAGCGTTTCCCAGCCTTTTTCAGTCCACGGACCCTTAGGAAAGCAAGCAGTTTTCACGGACCCCCTTAATAAAATAAACAGCAAAAAAAGGGATTAGGTATTTATTTTAGTTATTATAGATACAAAAAAAATACAGAATGTGATTATAAATGTTTATTATGAAAAATATGAAATGTTGGTGTTGCTTTTTTGCAATTAAATCAGGGATATTCGGGTTGATGTTGCTACTAAGCTTGATCACAGGATATTTCTATTAATTTATTAAAACTGGTTTGCTGATTTTTCGTTTTGCAGCTCTTTTGCATCTAATGAGCGATTTAGGTGTGGTCCAGAGATGACACCGCGGACCCCCATACATATACTCGCGGATCCCTAGGGGTCCGCGAACCACAGGTTGGGAAACGCGGCTCTAGAGGTTTTTTTATAACATAGTAGTTGCAAAGGAGCAGTCTACTAGTGACTATATCGGTAATTAACACCTGATAACATAAGTGATCTACATGAGTTCGGCCAGATGCGTGGCTGCTCTTGAAGTACTTTCATCATAACCAAATTTATAGTGACTGTTATAACGAAAAAAATGGTGTGGTACAACCACTGCAGTCGAATTAAAAAAGTTTTACCTCCATATCATCATATCATAATCATGTAATATTGTAATGATTTAACATTACAAATACACATACGAACACAATTGAAATTAACAATTAATAACAGGAACACTTAATATTCACTCTAAAATATCATCAATTTAGGTACATACAGTCGAAAAGAATATGTTAATGTAAAATGCAATATGTTTGGAGCGCTTACGGCAGCTGTTTATGGCATTGGGCACCATGATTTCTCGTAACATGGGTTACCGGTCTTGACCTAATTTTGTAATGAGGCCGATTCAAATAAGCCACTTACTTCACTAAGATGTAGGTAAGTTTCAGGGGTCTTACACTGTATTAAACTTTATATGCTGCGACATTTAACCGTTGTAAGGGTTATATTACTTTGAAGGCGGAACCCTTTGTGTTTTGACTCCGTCGGCACCACCACCACACCTATTTCGGCGTAATAACATTGATAAGCGCTGCTGTGTTCTGGTTTGAAGGGAAGTGGTAAGAGATACTTTTTCTCGGCGTTCAGCTTAGTCCTCAGGGGAAGCGGCACAACTGTGGCCGACCTTAGGTAGGAATATCTAATCCTATGTAATCTGGGGTTGATTACAGATGTCCGTGGGCGGCAGTGGCTACTTACAATATTATAAAAAAAAAAAACATTTTCATTAATTTTATGACAAGACCATTCATTAACTTAAAGATTTTATTTATCTTTGTTAGTGTTAGTTTTCATTGTTAACGCGATTACGATGAAGCAAAAGAACAGTAATGTATTTTTATTCAAGTTTATAATTATAATTAATGTTTTATATCGACGATTTATAACTCACTAGTGGTGCCCGCGGCTTCGCCCGCATTTTAAAGATATAATATGACATACATAAAACAGAAAATTCGTACTTTCATTGGAATGACAGTGGTGCCATCTGTCGGAATTTGGTCTTACCAACTCCCAAACCTTCGTGGGCTCTTGGACAACAACTCTGCAAAAGATCATCACTTGATCAAATGCATAGTTTCCGATTCTATAAAATGTATATAGACAAATATTCATTTTTATATAAATAGATAGATGATCAACTAATGGATAAGTAAAGTAACTGTAGGTAAAATCGAAAATCGAATTTCGATCTACTGGGTTGAAAGATCGATTCACTGAATCGATCCATTACTGGAGTCCGTTCTGGTGGGATTTCCGAGATAAAAACTATCCTATGTCCTTTCTCGGGTCTCAGACTATCTTTGTACAAAATTCCATTCAAATCGGTTTAGTGGTGTAGCCGTGAAGAAGAGACAGACAGACAGAGTTAATTCCACATTTATAATATTTGTAAGGATTAGTAAGGAAGTAAGGATTTGTTGACGGATACATAATTTCAGTGCTTGTTTGATCCTGATAACCTTTTTTTTCGCTATCCTCAAAAAAATATCGAAGATAGAACGATTCTTAGGGCCTCGATTTTTTGTGAATCGATTTATTGCACTTCGATTCGAATCGATCCAAACATCGATCTTTTTCGGTAAGAATCGCCACCCCTATTAATCCCAATAAATCTATATAAACAAATATAATGTTGCAACCGTCTCCGATTGCAAGAACTCATTAAACTCATGGTTATTTAGAGTATGCCAAAAAACCCACAAACGTAGGTAGAATCCATTACCGGAGGCCGATTAAAGAAATCGACTTTTTTGGTCAAAAAGATCGCTTATCTCATTAATAGATCTAAGATCGCTATCCCTAGTTCCTGTGGGATTTCTGGGATAAAAACTATCCTATGTCCATTCTAGGTTCTCAGACTACCTTTGTACAGAATTTCATGAAAATCGGTTCAGTGGTTTAGGCGTGAAGAAGAGACCTACAGACAGACAGACAGACAGAGTTACTTTCGCATTTATAATATTAGTAAGGATTAGTAAGGATATCGATTAAAATAATCGACTTTTTGGTCCAAAAGATCGATTCTCCGATTAATCGATCTTAGATCGCCATCCCTAGTTCCCGTGGGATTTCCGGGATAAAAACTATCCTATGTCCGTTCTCGGGTCTCAGACTATCTTTGTACAAAATTTCATTAAAATCGGTTCAGTGGTTTAGGCGTGAAGAAAAGACAACCAGACAGACAGACAGACAGACAGAGTTACTTTCGGATTTATAATATTAGTAAGGATTGTACTTATGTTTTTATCATTTAACATTGTACAACATATAACCAAATTTTAGCTTTACTACTAGATACTATTTGCATGCTGGGCACGTGTCCCCACTCAATGTTAGAAGGCCTTTGTTACCCAAGGGCCAAATGCAAAATAAACTTCACGGAATTCAGTAAATATTCAAAAACTCAGTTCCACCTTTTCACTGTCAATCTATTTAAATATTTCACGGAAATTCGCACCGGCGAATAAATGCTGAAACCTAAACCCAACTTCTATATTGTAGTTGGAACAACTTTCGATAGTTTGTGTGTTATTAAGGCTTATAACTATTTGCTTTATCTAAAATTACAATCGTTCGGTTTTATTGTTATGACTCTATAAAATATCGCACGGGCATTAGTAACGTAATCGTATATACAGAGTCACATTAAACACTAAATTTCATTAATAGTTAACAATAAAATGTTGGTACATGTTGAGTATATGTACTACGATTTTATTGTTTGTATCAACATCTTGTACTAGTGTTTTTGAAGCGCTAGTGTGTTGAGTTTCATCTTGACACACATTTCACATGAATAAGTATCTATTTTAATACAGTAAAATTGAGATACTTATATGTATTTATTGTAATTTCAAGGTGGTAGAACCCTTTGTGGTTCGACTCCGGAGGCACCACCGCCACACCTATTTCTGCTTTATAACAGCAGTGTTAAGGGCTGCTCTTTTCTGGTTTGAAGGGTGTGGTAAGGAAAACATACTTTTCCGAGGCGTTCCAGTTTAGTCCTCAGGGGTAACGGCGCATCTGTGGCTGACCTCCGGTACGAATATCTGATCATATCTGGAGTCGATTATAGATGTCCATGGGCGGCAGTAGCCACTTACCATCAGGTGAACTGCATGCTCGTTTGCTACTCCATATTTAAAAAAAATATATTTTACGGTAAACTACGGTAAAGTAGAGGCACTAATATAAAGATTTAAAATTTGCCGTTAAAAGCGGACTGTACCGTGTGTGTGCGATGGATCTAGATTAGTTTCCGTACCACATTGGTTACTCATGTCTGTGAGAGACAATGTTAAGCTGAAGGCTTAACTCCTCATATTTATATTTAATAACATTTTGTTTATTTGTAACCACCTAAGTTTGTTTAATAATATAGAACAATAATAATAACATCATTTGTTCTGACAATTGCAGCACAAAGTACAATTTTTTTTTTCTAAATATACAAAGAAGAAAAATAAGATTAAAAACACACACACGAGCATGGTCTACCTGTTGGTAAATGGGTACTGTCGCCTATGGAATTCGGTAATCAACCCCATATAAGAATAGATTCCTATCTGAGGTCGGTCAAAGATGTGTTTCTTCTACCCATTATGTTGAAACGTGAATGAATATATCTCCCTTCCGCACTTAGTAAGTTTATGCAGTTCATTTAAGGCTATATTGATTTATTTCTTGGAAAGTTATCATTACAGTCGGCCACGTGACTAACCAAGCAGCCCAAATTGACTTCTATTCAACTAAATTGGGCAAACGACCAACAAAGCTTTGATTGTGTTATATAAGTTAAGGCTCTATAAAAAAGGTTTTGATTTAAAAAACAGTACAAGCAATCATTACAGCTAAGTTAAGAGCTATTGGTTCCGAAGGGTTTGGGTTCAAATTCCAAGAACGCGCACATATGTACATATATTAGAAATAAATGCTCCAATTTGGTAGACTTCGCACGTCTCTCAAAATTTAATTAAGTACTGTTAGGCATACACGTTTCCCTGATGATATCCTCTACCGTTAAAAGAAGTAATAAATTGCTTACGTGAACAACAAATAAATATATTCCTTACAATTCAAACGCTCGACTTCAGCGTAAAAATTATTAATTACTTATTTTTACGACTAGACTATACTGCTCACTATATACTAGTTCCTATTTAAACTTTGTACCGCAAAACATTAAAAACAACTCTACTTAGTTTTATTAGACAGCGTGGCTGTGCTGTAGCCATACCAGTCTGACGCGCAGAGGGTCCCGGGTTCAATCCTCGGCCAGACAGACACCTAAATGATGACTTTAGATTTTAGTTCTGGAACTCAGTGTTTGTGTATTCGTCAGTGTATGTGTCCATGGCACCCACGTCACAGAGAAACTTAGTATGAAGCTGTGAGCGTAGAAAGCGACTTATCTTATATATTACCTTTAGTTCGGTACAATAGTACCCACCAGTTAATGTATGTAGGACGCGAATCCCAAATGACTTCCAACGAGAAATCGATACAGCAAACAAAAAGCGTAAATCAGCGCCGCTACTACCAAAATATTTGGTCGTTCGCTATTGAAGTTTTATTTACACTCTCCGCAGTTTGGCCACGGTTATTTCCATTAGTCCCGAAACTATTCAACGTGTGGTTTGAATGGACGAAACTCAAAAGGTACTCAGAATAAATTCACTATTCCATATTTGTAACTTTTATATCTTTGTGTATGTTTTGACGGAGTCTACAGTTCATAAAAGTTTTGATCTTTACTTATTATGTTCCCTCTAATTCAAGTAGATGATAAATCATAGCATTCTTGAAGGTGAATCCCAAGTTTCGTTTTTGTATGATTGTACAGATTAATTGTCTCTTGAGATCTAAAGTGACAGTTTTAAAAAAATAATTAAGAGTTTTAAAAGTCTCTACTCCACTGCGTAGTTAAGACCCGGAATGGGACATTAATGGGTTGACGACGACTCAGTTCCGACCATTGACATCAGTAACCATCCCCACATTCGACAAGAAAATTACTTAAGGGCGGATCGTTGGTATTTTTTTTTATCTTACTATAGGCTTGCGTTTGGCTGCAACGTTACCTGATGTTAAGTGAGATGCAGCCTTAGATAAAACACGCTTGTCTAGAAGTAGCCTATTCACCCTTGACTTGAACAATCCCAGGTCGTATGTATCGGGAAACAACAAAGGCGAGAGTACTAACTACTAGTATGGTGCTACTAACTTGCTTATATTCCTACTTACCTTTACCTTTCAAACCATAACACAACTATATAGCTACAACCACAATTGAATCACAGGCACTTTTGCTACCTTTAGACCCGGCGAGCGTTAAGAGCCGGGGGTGAGGGGGTAAGCGTCATTACTTCACCCGTCACCGCACTAATGATAAGGTCAGGTCTAACTTTAGCTCCCAGGCTTACTACACTCCCTACTCACTTCTTACGCACTACCATACTTCGAAGTCAATGTGAGAATATACAATCTTTGAATACTTACCAGTAGTTTAGAAGAATAAGAAGTTTCTGTAACCCAGAAGCAAAAAAAAATATTTATTTAAGTGATATGCACTCCATGAAACATTTTGAAGGTGCAAAAATATGTTATTACAAAATAACATCGTAATTAATGCCCTACCTTAAAATGTTCAGAAGGTAACTTAATAGTATTTGAAATTACAAATAATTCTTAATTTCTTCAATTTATATATTCAATGATAATTAATTCAATAGCAGCACCTGCTCTTAAGCTTTAATATTTCAGCATTTTCAAACATCTTTGATTACACGAAGACGAGTTATAAGTCTGCTGTCAAACGTTAATGCAATATGAATGAATACTACAAAAAAGTACGTCATGAAAATATGCTAGGCTGGATGTTATGAGATTTATAATTTTAACAAAGATCGTTCGTCTTCATCAACCTTATCAGCTTTCGGTAGTAATATAAATAACAAAAGAAAGCCGAAAGTAATGTAACGCAAAGAAAAGAGCGCTAATGTAGTTTCTATTGTTTTGTGCAAGACAACTAAATTGTATAGAAACGGGCAAGGAATCGGGCAAATGGCCACTGTTGTCCTTAGATAAGAGCTTGTAATGGAGTAGGGAACCTACCTATAGACGCGTTGCGACTAAAAATTAAATAACTCGTAAGATTTTATCTAATTAATTTTCAAACGAGCAAGCATGAGGCAGCTAACCTGTTAAGCAATTTCATATACCTAGTGCAAAAGTTGTACCTTAAAGGCGGTTTCAGATGCCAATTCTACTTGCATGCAAATGAAATGAATGAAAGGTCGAACGCACGTAAAAAAGTGAATCGTGTACTGCTGCCTCAAGACATGAATAGTAGTGGTTGACCAGTGTTTCCCCCTAGAACGTCATATAATTCTAATTTTGAAATAGGTGTAGGGTAGATAGATTAATCTACCATTACTACTTGTCAATATTTTCTACCGCCACCGCAGTTTTGCCGTGACCACGATCCGTGCAACTGGGTCGAAATGTTGTCAATAAAGTAGTTAAACCCGCGAGTCGTGAGTGCCAGTTACATTTTGAAATACCTTAATTCCGCTATAATATTATTGTAAATGAATGAATTCTATGTTTTACCTCTACATACTGCTTGTTAATGGCAGTAAAATCTTCCAATTAGTGTGAGCAATTAGTACCTATAATAACTCAATAGCTACCTACATCCGTACATCGACGTAAAAAATTCAAAAACCGCCCACTGAGTCAACAGGGTTTTAATTACCAAAACTGCACCGTTGGAGCAAAATTGCGAACATTCGCTGTTAGCTGTGCAAATGAAGTTGTCACAAACAACATCGTGCTATTCCCGCGGAAATGAAGCCACGGAAATGAGAATCCACTAAACGACACACTGAAGGTAAACATTGTTTTTTTATGTACTATTTGATTTATTTACTTATTTAGGGTTTACTCTAGTTTACAATGTAAGTACTCTAGAGATTTTTTTTTGTGCGGGACGCAAATTATTGTTCTTAAATAAAAATATATAATATAGGTACCATCAACTAACTGCCGGTAATAGTGCCGTCATAATCGGGCTTTTTAGGGCTTTTTCAAACTACTTACTTATAGCAACATGCCCTCAACGTTCTGTATTATAGCTGGTTAAAATGTTAATTAAATTATATTCAACCAATTTGTGTTTTAAATGCACATGTAGTCATTATTTTTCAACTGGAAAGATACATACCCCATGGACTGCAACAACTATAAAAAATATATGAATAGGTTTATTAAGTAAAAGTACATATTTAAGAACAAAAACAGGATATTAAAGTCTATTCAGAACCTAATTCTAAGTCATAATGTGTACTCTACTTCGGAACTAAGACCACGAGATTAGAAGTGATTTGTGCTTGAATACGCAAGCCATAATATCTAGTTCTAGTAATTTCTCATTTGAAAATACACTATGTAGAAGGAAATTAGTTCTGGAAATTATCTTTGAAGTATCGTATTTTACTCTGTTGGTACTCTAATAATACTCTTATTAATGATTAAAACATGTCACCTCTTAATAAACCAAGAGGTGACATGTTTTATTCATAATCTGTTTATACCAATTGTATAGTAGACAAGTTTTTGTTTAAGGAAGATTTGTAAAAAATTGTTCACAATCAATTACGGAAACACCATCGCTACTCCTATTTCTCGTTGATAAGAGCAACTAAAGAAGAAAGAATTGTAAATTTAGATCTCAGCGGTAAGTAGGTGGCGGTACATCTGTCCTCCGGTAGAACTATAATAACGAATATTCTTCAGTTATCTATAAACAATATATTGAGATTAACTAATTATATCAAATTTCCAAAGAAAATCACGTGAGAAATGTGTTTTATTACCGACCGTGACGAATAAGGTTTGCTTGTATCCTATATCGAATTATGTTATGGAAATAAATCATTTTATATTTGTATGGATCATACATAAGCCCGTGCGTCACAGGATGTCATTGTGCCGCCATGAATTATGGTGTATGTCGACCCACTTCTCATGTCTAATATAATGGTTCGGGTAACCAGTATTTACATACGAGGCAAAGATATTAAGGTATATAAATATTGCACTGTGCTCTGATAATCTTACGAACCAGAAGCGAAAAAAATGTTCTATCGGCTCATGTGGTGTTTTACTTAAAAAAACAACTAAGACATATGTGCCTTTGTACATAATACTTCTTTATATGTGTTTGTCTTTTTTCTTATATCTGTGTGTGTGCATAAATAATAAATAAATAAATAAGAATTATTGATAAAAACGCATAAAGAAATCTGTAGGTCTAGATGACAACAAAGAAGAGTATTATCATTTTAAAATGCTACATAGGAAATGGAAGCTGCTGTGGAATTTATTATAAATAACATTTTCGCCTGACCTGCTATCTAACAGGGAAAAGTTGGCATGTCAAACCAGTACGATAACTGCTACGAAACGCTACGTTTTATACTGAAAGAAAATCTGGCAAGTGTATGGAAGAGAATAAATAGGTTAGTTTTCTTAAAATCTTAATATACTTACTCCTAAAAAATCGGACTTGGCATTAGTGAGCCCGTGTACTCTATAAAACATTAAAATAGTCTATACGTAAAGGCTAGTCATAAAAATGTAAAAGAAGCCGAATAATATGTTAATTTTACCTTAACACACATATACAATGTTAATTATACATATATGTACATTCATTTTGTACATCCCAAACAATAGCAGCAGTTTACAATTATTTATGAAAAAAACTCGTAATGAAAATTCAGAAAATGATAGGAATACTGGACTATAAATTATGGGTAGGTACGTATACTCGTATACTTGTAGGCATAAAACATGCCGTAAGCCATTCGTCAACCGTTCTGTCGTACAGCGGTCCCCGGCCGAAATTTATGTTAAATTCGTAAACGTGAGTTTCCGTGGCATTCGTAACACATGGACCCCTAGTGTGTGTAAATTTAAAGCATGTATGTATAATAATAACTCCTTTTAGTACTCAGATTGTTTATGTCTGTAGTGTATGAGAAGTAATATGAAGGTTCTGTCGTCTCACGTGTACACGCCGCGAACAACGGTATGGTGTGAGCGGGGCACGGCCCCCCCCTCATTCTACTGGAAGCTGTGGTGTAAGATGGATGTGCGTGCGGTGTGTACAGCAGTGAGCCGATACTTTAAGATAAGGTGAAACACAAACAGTACATATTTTGGCGACGAGTCTGTGAGTACTGTTTAGATAATATAATCCATAGGATTGTTCGATCAGTATTAAGTTGTTTAATACAAGTTTAAAAGTTCCATAATAAGTAAGACGTAATAATTGATCTTAATACGAAACAAAGGAAATTAGTGTAATTTATACATGTAATATAAAAAGAAGATCTAAAAATAACAATTCTTGTCGATTTTGCCTTGAAATTAAAGCATTAAATATTCATAATTCAATAAAACAAAAAAAAATAATAATAATCGGTACGAAGAAATTGCGTCGCATTTTAATTGCGTCGTAGTTATAACCACAAACAAAAGATTTCGTTCGATGCACAAATTTAAATTTAGAATTTTTTCGTTAATCGTAAATATTAATGAAAAAAAGGAATAATAATATTTCTGATTTATGGTGTATTGCAATTATAGTGTGTTGAAGTTTATTTCGTTAATATGAAAAATATTTTTATTATTTGCTTTAATTACTTTGTATTTGACAATGATATGGCCTAGTAGAAATCGATTCGATTGATTACTATACACATTGGTACTCGTAATTCCATGAATATTATTTTTACATAATGAAATAAATAGTTCTGAGTTTATTATTATTTAATGAGCCACGTGACGAAGCGATCAGCGTATCGATCTGGCGCGCGGGGGGTCCGGGTTCGGTCCCCGGCCGGACGGATGTCTGATGGATGAATTTAGATGTCTGGTCTGGATGTTTGTATGAGACCATGGTACCCGCAATGCGGGGGGACTTGATGTGGGATGTGAGTGTAGAAAACGTTTGTTTAAAATTTATTAGGCGTTAATGCATATAATACGGAATCGTAAGGGAACTGCTTAGGTCAGAGATTGGTGCATGGTCGAGGACGCTGAGCCTATAATCCTGAAATTTTGCGCATGGGTCCTCTGTATGGCGTGGGTGAACGCCTCGAAAGGGAATTTGCAAAAAAAAAAAAAAACCCTAAGGAGGTGAAGCGGTGGTTGAGGGTATGTGAAATTTATTGTTTGATTTTCTAAATTGAGATTGTGAGATATCTATTTTACCGTTAATGGAGAATCAGCCTAACAGACTAAAATGGAAGTTACTAGGATATGCTGATAACCTAGATGTGATAGGTAGAACTCTGCCTGCAATAGAGGGTGCATAACGTGCGCTAGCAGAAACATCTGCGGAGGCCAACTTCAAGTCAAATTAACAAAAACAAAATTTGTAAGATCGTGGTAAGAACTGCATATACTACCGTTTAATATAACGATCGGCAATCATACCTTTGAATGGGTCAACGAATTCGTGTGTCTTAGCTCATTAGTAACGGATCGAAACGATGTATCTTCTGACATAATCAGGACAATTATGGCGGCCAATAAGTGCTATTCGGCCTGCTAAGACACTTTCGCTCAAAAATACTTTCATGAAACGAAACCGATATTGATATACGGATCTGAACGTTGGATACTGAGCGAAAAGGACGAGGATTCATTACTTGTATTTTAACGAAAAATTCGAACACGTGTTTTCGGTGCAGTGCAAGAAAACGGGTTTGGGGAACTCGGTACAACCACGAGGTCAATCATGTGTATGACGAGTCTGACGTTATTAAGGTCATTAAGGTTGGACGCCTAATTGGGAACAGTTTGCAGTTTGCAACTGCCCTACGATGGGCAGAACATGTGGAAAGGATGTGTGAAACGAGAGTACCTAAAACGTCTACTAAATGGTAAACCAGATGAGCGAATAAATTGTGGAAGGCCAAAGATAAAGTGGCTAGACGGACTTAACAGGACCTGATAACTATGGGCGTGAAGAAATAGAGAGAAAAAGCCAAGAATAGACCAGACTGGAGGAATATTGTGGAGGCCAAGGCCCACGCGTGGCTGTAGCGCCTTAGATGATGATGATGATGATGACGTTGGGGAAATACTAGTAGAGTAAAATGATGATGAAGGATGCTTGAATATTGAAGCAAGTCATGGAACGGATGATGCCCGTTTTGTGATTAGATGTATTTCGGATGTTTGAATATTGAAGCAAGTCATGGAACGGATGATGCCCGTTTCGTGATTAAATGTATTTGGAATTTTTGATGATTGAAGTAAATTAAAAAACGGATGATGCCCGTTTTGTGATTAGATGTATTTGGGATTATTGATAATTGAAGTAAGTTATTAAACGGATGATGCCCGTTTTGTGTTTAGATGTATTTGGGATTCGCGATGATGGAAATAAGTCATCAAATGATGATGTTGGCTTCATGACTGAGCGTTTATGGTGATTTTCCGGATAATAATGGCAAATTTCACACTAAAAAAATTGATTCATATATGTCATATATGCCATAAGAGATGCTGCAAAAGAACGTTGAATATTATTTTAGAAGCATCAGATGTTACTATACCAATACAGAAGTGACTAAAGCTTTTAGTGAGATGTAGTTGATCATAATTGTAAGAAGTATTTTATATCATTCCTGATGGAATGCAAGGAGGAACCGAGACTGCAGTGAGAAAGCCAGATATAAAAGTGCGAGCCAAGTTGATTTTGACGATTGACTCCTCATTATTTGTGCACATAAAAGAAATAAAGTCCACGAAGGAATTATGGATAACAATGCGAGCTATGTTGGATGATTCAGGATGTTTGCGGAGGATTAATTGGCTTCGTCATTTAATTTCTATAAGATTTCTATAAGAAATGTATGAGAGGATGACGGAACATGTGACTTCAATTGTGGAAACTTAATTTTTGTTAATGGCTGATTTACCAGAACGATTTATGCATATGATCATGGCAATAGAAAATTCCGGAATTCATATTACTGTCGATTCTATCAAGACAAAATTTTTAGATATGGAATCAGTCGATGCAATGAAACGAAATGTTATTTAGCATTAGCATCTAGAATTTGGAAAAAATAGTAAAATATGGCAGCACCACCAAACACGGATGACAGAATTCGAATTAAATACGTCAAATATAAATTTGAAAAACACGAAATCAATAAAATGCTATTGTTGTAAAGAAGACAGTCACTATTGTAATAAATTTTGAACGAGAATCTGCGAAAAAGACACAGAGTGACGCTTGTTACTTTTTCTCAGCGGAGAGTTCAGTAAAAGTGAATAAGTCGATTCAGGTACGAGTATACACATGACTGCGAATGAAAGTTGGTTGAAAAATTCATGTATTATCGTATCGTAAAAAATGTCGTTGCCAATACGATAAAAGTTCCCGTGTTCTAGTGATGTGGAAGTAACAACAAGTCACAATTATAACATAACTTTGAATAATGTGTTATGTGTTCCAAGCCTCACGACTAACTTATTTTCAATCAATCAATTAATTAAGAATGGGAACAGTGTCGTATTTGAACGCAACAAGTGCTTAATAAGAAATAAATTAGGTGACTTGGTTGCTGCAGACCTTATTTGATGGAGTATATAAAGTTAAATCAGAAATACTGGATTGTTTATTGACAAAAAATATAGCCGATGGAAACATGGCACCGGATGCTCGGTCATATAAATAGCAATGATACGAGGAAAATGAAAGGTGTGGTTTATTGGACGGATTGCAATATAATAATACATTTAACACAAGCAAGTCGAGCTGTGAAATGTCTTGTGAAGGCAAACAGTCCAGGTTGCCATTTTCTACAAGTACATGTGCAATAGAAACACTAGAAATTGTCCATTCAGACATTTGTGGACCCATGGAAAGCAAGTCCATGGGTGAGGCTCGATATTTTCTGTTGTTCGTTGACGATTATAGCAGAATTACATTCATTTACTTTCTGAAGGCAAAAAGTTAAGAGATAATTTTCAGAATAAAAAGATGGGTATTAAAAGAAGGTTTGGGCAGAAGCTGTCAATACAGCTGCTTGTTTAAAAAAAACGAACAGTAAATTTAGATATTAAAAATATTCCATATGAAGCGTGGACCGGGAAGATATCGAACTTGCGTATATTTGGGAGCGCAGTGAGGGAACACATACCAAAGTAAAGAGCTAAATGGGATTTAAAATGAAAGAAACATTACTGTAATAATATCAAAGTCATAGAATGTATGATCCCGTTAGAAAATTTGTGACAAATAGTAGAGATGTCATCATACTAGAGAGGAAAAGAAAAGACAAGTCTGTTACTGTTTCTATAAGAGATGGAATGACGTATGCAGAAGTCCTAATAAGCAACAATGGTTGCAGGAAATGGCAGAGGATCTGAGGTAATTTTGGAGATGAATTAAATAAATAAATTTAAAGAAATATTAGAGATGAATTACTGATGATCGAAGACGTAGCTTGAGATAAAGACAGGACAGAAAGGAAAAGGAAGGCAATACGCAGACCTAAGACGAAAAGCATAAAGTAGCGATCTAGTAGCAGGAGTAAAAGTTCATGTTAATGTTATAAATAAGAATTGATTATGGATGTAGAATTAGGAAATGAAGTAGGAGAATGATTAAGGTAAAATATAATACAATTGAAAAAGGTAGAAGGGAAGTGGAAAGTTATAACGACATGAGATGGAAAGAAGAAATAGAGAAGGAAAGGACTAATGTAACTTGAAAAGAAAATGGAAATAAAAAATATATATGAACTTGAAAGGTAGAAGGAAAGTGGAAAGCTGTAAATGAAGACGAGATGAAAAGAAGGATAAGAGAAGGAGAGGACTAGAGGAACTAATAAAGAAAGTGAAAATAAAAATATGTAATGGTAGAAGATAGATGAGGAATAAATGATTAAAGAAATGTGAAGGTAAACTAAAACTAATGTTTGGTTATTTATATTAGTGAAGGAAGCTAGACGAAATTCTATAATATGAAACATTGACTAGATAAAGCTAGTAAAGTTATAAAAGGTGAAAATAATCATTAGTAATAGTAGATGTATTTGAAGGAAGCTTGACGATACTTAATATGTAACAATAATAAATTTGAAATTAAAATAAAGTGAAATTAAATAGGACTCTTGCTGTGGACCAAGCGATGCTTAGGTTATAACCACGAAAAGATTATAGAAAGCAATATTTTAGGAATTTATTAGCGACTCCAAATATATCATGACAAGGCTCTTTGACAACTCAATATTATAAGAAAATAACAAACACAGATGAAATATAAGACAATACAGATAATATAAAAAGGACTCAATGGTCAAACAACTTCAATAACGCGTCGTTTACAACTCTATTATAAAAATTGAAATGTATTAAGGTAAAGTCACCTATTTCCGCGGTATTTTCACCAAAACTAGAAAGAGCGTCAGATATTAAGCATTTACTACGGCTTAATAAGGAATTAGATAATTTTATCAGAAGCTTCATTATCTGTACTCTTGAAATAGACTCGACATTTTACGATTAAATATTGATTTAAATGTGTATTTAAAATAAATATGAACCAAGTCAGAAAACCCTAATTCCGATGTAAAAATCCTTATTCCGATGTATTTGGCTCCTAATTCCGAGTATACAAAATAAGGGAGTGAAAGAGATAGAACGACTGCTACATGGTGTATAAAAATAAATGTTATTTATTGAATTTAGTTTAAATTTTGATTTTTTTTTTTATTATTAAAAGAGTAGCTTTATCAAAAGTGTTCTTAGCTATGATTAAAGGGAAGCTGCCGAAATAAAACTTTTTTACAGTATAGTTTCTTGACTGGTTAATTTTACTAATGTAGGTATATCATGTATTTTTTAAACTGCAGTAGATTCGTATATCTGCAATACAATTTTGGACATTCTTCTTCGTGTACTTTATACTAGGGTTTATTATCGTACACCAGAAATAATAATAATATGGAATATCGTCATCAGGTTTATAGAATTATTTCGTTTTGAGTAATTTAATCAAATGAAAACGTCGTAAAATGTTCTAGTTCTTATTTAAATAGCTATTAAAATCGTATGACAATGTTAATTCTTCATTAATTAGGATTAAGTGAATTACTGATACAAACGATATATGTGTTCTTAAAAACCGATGAAAACTTTAAACCCTGTATAGTATTTTGCGGCTATGCCGCGGATTAATGTGCCCATATAACCTAATTCCGATTTATATACATCGGAATAGCGTTTCATAACTAAAAATCACGTTTCCAAATTCCGATTATTAAATAATAACAGACTTTTACACAATTTAGAGGCAGAAAGATGCTTTATTGAAATATGTATATAATAATATACAATACTTGTTCAATATTCCATTGATATCTGGATAAACTTCATTTTCTCTCCTTAGTTGTCCCATAGAAGAAATTAGGAAAGTACATAAATAGGTCATCTTTGATATTATATAATTAGGTAATGCAGTACAATGCTGTACCTCGGAAAATGATTTCGATATTAATTGAGTATTAAATTTATCAAATTCGAAGCAAGACGTGCTTATTCATAAAAACATCTAAAAAAATTGAAATTAAATACAAGTCTATGAAATTGCTATTCCGTGGTATACCTCGGTTTTAGGGACAGCCCAAAATATTTGGCACCTAATGCCGCTGTATTTTTAAACTTATTTTTACTATTATCTGTTAAGAAATAAGCAAAATATTTAAATGTTATCGATTCCATATATAATCAATATAATGTTTTCATTGAAACACTATCCCACACATGCATATTTATTGACAAAATCACTATTTGAGAAATCGTGACATTCACGTGCAAGAGGCCCAAAATGTATGAAGCATGCGTTTGATGGAGGCACTAATGCAAAACTATGCGATTATTTAAAAAACCATACACATAATACTCTTACGGTAGCCATATGACGATAGAGAGATAAATTATCTATTAAATAACATACCTTTCAGTAAAAATGATTTTGTAAATAGTTTATAAAAGCCGTTTTTGTAAATACCACGGAATTTGGTGCCAATTTCAGAACCCCTCGGCATTAGGTGACTTTACCTTATTGGTCAATATATGAAGTTACTAATTTTGTTAATGCAGTGGTTAAAAAATTGAAGCTTATAATAACCGATGATATTATAACTCGGAAGATACGTTAGTTGATGTTGGTTGATGAGCTATTTTATTAAAATAAAGGAGGGATGTAGTGTATGAGAAGTAATATGAAGGTTCTGTCGTCTCACGTGTACACGCCGCGAACAACGGTATGGTGTGAGCGGGGCACGGCCCCCCCCTCATTCTACTGGAAGCTGTGGTGTAAGATGGATGTGCGTGCGGTGTGTACAGCAGTGAGCCGATACTTTAAGATAAGGTGAAACACAAACAGTACAATGTCGTACCTAGAACAAAAAATCTTAATGGATACTACCGCGTAATTAAAAGAGAAAACCCGAAATTAAATATATTATGCTTATACATTATACATGCCTTTATTCCTCCTATATTAATTCCGTAATATTTTTTATCCTTAAAAGCTAAGTCCAATACGATGTATATGAAGGTAGCAATTTGGTAGCAACTATTGATTACAAAAAAACTCTATTCATTTGCGCAGTTTCTTCTCACTGGATAGGTGACCAGCCATCCTGATGTCAGAATGGCCGGTCACCTTAAAAAGTAGTTTATCTTTTTTTAATCGAACGAAGCAATTAGTAGTAACTAATAGCAACTAGTAGCAACTAGGTAGCAACTTTTAGTAATTATTTCGATGTAAAATATGGGTAGTGACCGGCCATTCTGACGGTCACCGCCCATTGACATCTGTAATAAAACTAAGGTCAGATTTTATTCCTAACTAACTATACTACAACTACGACAAATAACTGATTGGATATTAATTGAAATCTAGAAACCAGGAGAGCATGAAGTAAATAATGGACCTGCAATAAAAGAAGTCGTAAACCTTTAATGCGCTTTACGGCAGATGTCGAGCCGCAATAAAACGATATTAAGATAGAAATGTGAAGTGTTTCTGCTCGCTGGTCTCCTTGTGTTTTATTAGTATTAATGTCTCCTGGAATACCTGTAAAAAGTACTTCTACAATGCCAGAGTTAATAAAGATTTAGCTCTTTAACCGACTTCAAAAAAGGAGGTCTGAATTTTTCACAAATTATGATTTTTTGAGCGTATGTATGTTTCATTCTCAGGCAAGTCATACAGCCGACGATTTTTTTCTTATAATAATTCTCTAGTCTTTATTGTAAATTAATTATGCAATATTTCTGCTGACCTGGTATCACTTATTAAACTTTGGTTACTTAATACAATCAAATCGAATATTCATTTATTTATTACAAAACTAAGCGCGTCAAGATTACTTGATTCTCTGTGAAACTTGAAAGTCTTACCACTGAATTGTTAAGCTACTAAATCTCACCCAACTTTAATGGTGTTTATTTCTTGTTAAATAAATTAATCCACGAGCAACCACGAAGCTAAACTAAGGCTTAACCCTACACGTGTCTCGGTTACCTCTTGCAGACTATTTTCTTGGAAACTAATCCTAACTTTATATAAACACTCATATTGTTTCTTGTTTGTTTTTGCTCCTTCTCCGTGCGATGTTATCGTTGGAAAACTTTTTATTGGAAGTCATATCTTTATTTCTATATAAGTGAATGAATAATTTGAATGTGGCAACTCCGGCAGCACTTTTACACATTGCTGAGACACATATACGAGACGTGCCAACTCAGGGTCTCAGGTAGTACTCTAATGCCATCTGGGGTTTGTCCATGTCCATCAGTTGCCACTTATCATTTGGTTACACAAACCATTCAATCCAGAATGTACAAGTATCTCTAGTTCATCATATACTAAAGGTCGTGACCGCCTGCGTGTCTTACTAGCATTGCCACAAAATTGCACCTGTTTTCAGGCTGTAGAAAATTAAACTTCACAACATTTATACTACCTACCAACTAGAACTGTAGCGTCCTGAGCTATGTGTCTTGATTTACCATATGTACTTAAATTCTATATTTCTCTACTCTCTAGGGTACATGATATTGGCCAACTACCGCCAGAAATTATTAAATCAACTGCAGGTTAGCTATAACTTCGGAAACTATTAAATTTGTATCGGAATATTGATTAAGAAGCACTTGTAAATAGAAACTTAGAATTATAGTTATTATGTGTATTATTCTTTGCTTGTAAATGTTACACATACTTCGCCTACGTGCGAGTGAAGCGCTTGTAAATAGAAACTTAGAATTATAATTATTATGTGTATTATTCTTTGCTTGTAAATGTTACACATACTTCGCCTACGTGCGAGTAAA
This sequence comes from Epargyreus clarus, assembly GCF_041222505.1. Taxonomy (NCBI): domain Eukaryota; kingdom Metazoa; phylum Arthropoda; class Insecta; order Lepidoptera; family Hesperiidae; genus Epargyreus; species Epargyreus clarus. Next base: position 12,811,528 of record NW_027332225.1, on the reverse strand, counting down.
GCGCTTGTAAATAGAAACTTAGAATTATAGTTATTATGTGTATTATTCTTTGCTTATAAATGTTACACATACTTCGCCTCTGTGCGAGTGAAGCGCTTGTAAATAGAAACTTAGAATTATAGTTATTATGTGTATTATTCTTTGCTTATAAATGTTACACATACTTTGCCTATGTGCGAGTACCTTAAAATGTAAATGCAAGTACATAGCAGAATCTTTATCTACATTCTTCCTTTCACTACTCTTGTAGCGGTGTCGAAATACACACAACACACGAGGATACTTATCAGATCAAATATTCCTTTGTAAACGAGTATTGAGAGTCCTCTAACCTTACTCGTGGCATAAAAGTTGGGTCACATTTTATAGCTGAAACTTTACGCCTAGTTGAATTTTATATGACCCTTTGAAACACAATTACAGTGAAGGCATTTTACAACGATATCGGTTTTGTTAACCGACCACAATGTTGAATTGAATTTAGAAACTTTGTCTCTTGAATAATTGTTTATTTTACATACAATTGCCTATTTAAAAATATAATGTTACTTCTAGAAACGTTTATATAAAAATAGCTGACCCGGCAAACGTTGTGTTGTCATATAAATAAAAAAATGTTAAGGGTGAACAACCTTTATCACTTAGGGGCATGAAAAATATATAGTAGCCGATTCTCAGACCTACTGAATATGCATATAAAATTTGGTGAAAATCGGTAAAGCCGTTTCGGAAGAGTACGGTAACTAACATTGTGACAAGAGAATTTTATATATAAGATATACATAACAATCAGTTAACTAATATGTTTAGGAGTAATTAAGGTTATTATTTAAAAAAACATTCAGGCAATAAATGGCAGCCATATTAACGCTTAGCAAAACGTTGTTTAAAACGGTTAAAAAAATGAAAATTTAATTGTAATCCAGTTTTTAAAAATCGTTCTATTTTTAAAATACGTGACCAAAAGAAAAACTGCGCCACAACGTCCGAGCACGTACGTGATGTTATTCGCAAACTGACATGTGTTTTAAGCTGGGCTCCGATTTTCGACGGGGAATTTTCAAACTCTACATATTAACATCTTAATGGGTAGGTTAAAACTCTTTACCAAACGAAATATTTCTTATAAAGATGCTAGGAACAGGATGATTCGACTGGGAAGCGATGGGAGATATACTTTAACGAGGTATACCTCCTACCATAACGTAGCTTATTCCTCAGGAGTGCCGGTGCATCTATGGCCGACCTCAGGTAGCAATATAATCTTATCTGGAGTTGATCACAGATGTCTATGGGCGACAGTTACCACTTACAATCCGGTGGACTATATACTCGCTTGCTAATCGTATACCTATTATTAAAACATCACTCCTACTTCTAGCGTAGGCAGTTCTTGCGTTTGAATGTGGATTTCGGCTGATTTACGTAAAAGTCGATCATCTTACCACTTATCATAATATGGACTGCATGATTGTTTGCTACTTCTGAATTTCCAATGTTGACACTATTGTTTGCATTTGTACCTTTATTATTTTTAAAATAATAAATTTCGCGATGCAATTAAAAGAATGATTGTGACAGAAGCAAAGAGCTCTACACAACAATGAGAGCGAAGTTAAACACGTTATAGTGCCGTTGAGTGGTGCAGCGGGAACAAATACAAACAAATTGCAATATTTCCTTGTATTTCATTGAAATGCAAGTTTTGTTATTTGTTTATACAAAATTATAAATCATTGCAATAACCCTGGCAAACAGCTTGATTTTTTAAATCTGAATCAATGAGCCTGATTTCATGGAATTCATAACTTTTTTTAATACAGGAGTAGCAGACGAGCATGCAGTCCACCTGATGGTAAGCGGCTACTGCCACCCATGGACATCTGTAATCAACCCCAGATAGGATTAGATATGCCGCTGGAGTCGAACCACAAATGTTTCTACCACCTTGTACCTAAACCCTCTAAGCTTATGCAGGTAAACTCATTAACTCATCTGTGTTGAAAGCTGCCTTTAAAATTATATCTACACATGATTTTTTGTGCTCATAATGCTTATTTTATCGTTACGAAAACAGGCTATTTTTAAAACTGTTGTACCTAGGAAAAATCTTAGCAAATAAGCGTAAGACTTTCATGCATACGACGTTACAGGAAATAACATCTGCATGAAAATACACTTATCACAGACTATAAATACACAGAAGGTTGGAAATGTTAAAAATATATCATGTTCATCAATCATCATCAACAACTAATTACTGTCCCACTGCTGGGCACGGATCTCCTCTCATATGAGAAGGATTAGGCCATAGTCCACCGCGCTGGCCAAGTGTGTATTGGTAGATTGCACATACCTTTGAGATTCATTTTTTTTTTCTATAAATCTCTCAGGTATACAGGTTTCCTCAAGATGTTTTCCTTCACCGTTTAGCAAGTGATAATTAATTTCTAATACGCACATAACTTTGAAAAATTAGAGGTGCGTGCCTGGGATTTGAACCTCGGATCCCTCGATCGATAGGCCGAGTTTCTTAACCACTAGGCTATTACTGCTTCGAGACATATCATGTTACTAGATACATATACTAAAAATCAAATATATTTGAAGGAAATTAGTCTCTTGTAATCTAAAGCGTTAATTAGCGACAAACGGTCTTCATTGCACTAAGTTTGTGTTCAACTTTAAAGCTGGTTTAACTGAGTTAACAAGTCTACTTGTAAAAATTTACGAACACTTCACGACGCGAAGTGTTGAAAATTCTGGTAGTAAATTGAGAAAGGCTGCTATGATTTTCAAAAATAACTGTATATTTCATGTATACTAGCTGACCCGGCAAACGTTGTGTTGCCATATAAATAAAAAAATGTTAAGGGTGAACAACCCTTATCACTTACGGGTTTGAACAATAGATAGAATATTTGAAACTGCGATGGTAGCGAAGTCTGTCGAATCCAATGTGAAACATTCCAAAATCAACAACTACTTACGAATTAAAAATTAATTAAAAAAAAATCCCACGGACTAAATTGTGAATCTAAACCATTCTCAAGTCCCCTTGAACACACACAACAAATTTCATCAAAATCAGTCCAGTCGTTTAGGAGGAGTTCAGTGACATACACACGCACATAAGAAATATATATATATATATATATAAAGATTGAAGATATTGTTACCGTATCAAAGCTTGATAAGGTCTCGACCTCACCTCGGTTAGGCACCGAATTTTTTAGCAAAAACATTTTTTACTTTCCCAGGCAGCTTATAATAACATGAAAACATTTAATATGTTTTCCCCGGGCTACATATCAATCCATATAAGAATATTTCAACAAAAATTCAAAACCAAATTTAAACCAGATATCAAACAAAAACACGCTTATTTTTTCGCGATTCGTAGCTGTGTCAAAATCAAAGGCTTCAATCCATTTACGTTTGTGGTTTAAATCATATTTTTAACGTAAAAATTAACCCATGTCACATTTTTCTTTGTAAGTACCAAAACTCTAGAGAAAACGCTCTTGTAACTAAGCTCTGTTGATTAAAATTTAAGCCTACATCAATTTAAAATTTGTCCTTCGCTGAAAGAACCTTATTCAGTAGAATTAAGAACGGTATTTCAGAGAGTCACTGTTGATATAAAACGTGCCGACAACGTTAAAGTAAAATAATTGGCCAAGTGCGAGTCGAATTCATAAACGAAGGGGCCCGTGCCACCATTTTTCATTTCTTTTATTTGTTATCATAGTGGTCACATAAGTAAATGCAATGTGAATATTTGAACTATTCCTATTACGGTTCAATAGACAAACGCCGAAAAATGCCGGTTTCTTGTATGGCGACCCCCGTTTATGCTCAAGATTTAACACGATTTTCTTATTACGAGTACTTTTAGTATTTGTTATAGCGGCTACCGTTATACATACTCTATCTATTACGATTCACGATATAGAGTCCGGTGACAAATGAACAGAGAGTGGAAGCTTAGTAATCGGGCCCGTTTTTACCTTTTGGGAACGAAACCCTAAAAAAATAATTCTTTTTTAATTTGAACACTCGGCTGACAATGTGAGTCGTTAGCGTCGCGACGCTAGCAGCGGACGCTGAAAATAGGTTAACCTAGTTTTGAACCATACCAGTTTTTATCAACATCAATACTTTTGGATAGTGTAACGCTGTTATCTCGCAGATTCAAAACCACCAGTGCAGCATGTGAAAATTCTGTTATATTTATTGTTCATACATAGGTCTATGCATCTGTCATTGGAAAACACCTTCAATTTTCTAAGTAGCTGGAATAAGATATGGTTTATTGACACTGGCGCAGTGATCATCCTGTTCATTCTCCGGCCAAGCAGACATATTTATTAATGAAATAGAATCGTAAACATAATTCAATATTGGTTTCTCATGTGATGTCAAGTGACGTTACTGATTTTAACTTAATCTTACTACTTTACTTATCGTAATTAATCCTATTAAAAGTAACAATTAAAGTTTTTATATTAATATTTTTGGAACTAATTAATACCATTCATTCGGAGGTCGGTGTAAAAAAATCCACTGCTCATGCCGTAGAGCTCTACAAACCTTCCCCTAAAAATGGTAAAATTTGTTCTACTGGTCTGTATAAAATATTAAAATCGTAACACAAAGCATTAAATAATTGAAATAAAAAATTCCAGTGGATTATTGTCCCTAATTCCCGTAGGTCAGATGGTAGGAACATTCGAATGTACGTTGTTCAAAATTCGCCTTAATTAAACTTTCAGTGTGACAGCCCAACGTAACTTCGGGCACATTTATTGCTACTTTTAGGGTCGTTTATACGCAAACTTGTGGGATTAAGCAATTGTTTTATTCCAAGGATTAATCCAAATTCATTTTTAATTGATCAACTTTTAACTGACCACATAGATCTAAAGAATTTCGCCATTAACGCTACATTACCGACTTAATGCTGAGTATGGGCAGGTATATATTTAAAAGATATAGTCCATTATGTTGGTTAAGAGTGAATTACATCTTTTTTAATATATTTTGAAAATATGAGACTGAAGATGCCTTTGTGGTTCATTTCCAGAAGCGCCATCGTCACACCTATTTCTGCCTAGTAGATAAAACCATAGAGTAGCTAAAAAAATCTAAGTGGATGGTAACAACAGTGTTAAGCACTGTTGTGTTCTATTTTTAAGTGTGTTAAGGGAGACATACTTATGAAAGAATCATTTTGACTACTTAATTACTAATTATTACAGGTAAATTAGCATAAATATAAAAAATCTGTTTTGTGGTAACATAAATCTGTTTACAAATAAGTATAATATTCCTTTGAGGTCGAGGGAGTATACTTCTAAATAATAAAGGTTACAAAGTCAACATCTTGCCGGTCAAATTCAAAAGCTGTCGAGCGAAGCGCCCGCGGCACGCCCTGTGTTCGGGTTTCAGACCTCAACTATTACGAGCAAGGTAAACACTATGAAAATATCTTTAATAAATACAATAGAGCTTCGTGGCTAAGTAGTTTTGGTTACATAAAACTAATTAGTTTGTTAACTGTAAAATAATTTTGTAGACATAAACAAAAATAGGTTTTCCACGAAAATGATCCTATTAATTATTTCAAATAAATTCAATTATTTGATGTTTTGTTTAGGCCAGGCTTTATCTGCCTAAAGGAGATTTTTAATCTATTACCATTACAACACAAAGCAATACAGGCTTTATCTGCCTAAAGGAGATTTTTAATCTGTTACCATTACAACACAAAGCAATACGGGATAATAAAAAAATATGTAGGTAATATCGTGAAAGTTTTTATTATGTAAATGATATGTTTATAGACTATTTTCAAAAGTAAATACGTTTAGTTTGCCCCGACGAAACATTGAAAACTTTTTCAATGCTTAAAATTTAAATGTGAAGTAGTGTAGCCTATATAACTTCCACAATTTGGACGAATCCAACAACACCTCATCCATTAAGAGGTTTGGTCTAGAGCTTGCCAAAAAAAATCCATCAAGGACTTTGGACTCTAGGAGTTGCCAAAGAATGAGACATACATACGCTCCAAAAACATTACCCTCTGCAGTGGGGCCAAAACTATGAACTAGGCTGCATGCTCGTTTGATACACATATGAAAACGCTCAGAAGGGATTCCAGGAATACAATATATTCTTCTATAATTATCAACATTTACAATAATACATCTTTATCCACTAATTTATCACAAAATCAATTGACAATTCATAACTCAAAGCAAGACTACAAATTCTAAATATATTAAATAGAAAAGTATTTAAGAAGTGACGTAAAGTATTAACAACCAGCAATATAAATGGATCAATGTGATGTGCATGTATAGTAACACACAAGAAAACAAACCATGTCACCTAACACCATTTTCCAAACTCCTCAAAACCGGCAGTCCTTTACAAAACTTAGAAGCTATCATAGTTTGCAGCGTTATATGAATATTAATTACTTGTGCACAAACTTTGGAGATTAAACTATCTTCTAACAGAAACTGTATATAGTATAGACATTAAGTGGATTGTGTATTGGGCGTAATTGATAAGTGTCGAGGAATGGGATAACTTGAAACTGTAGAAAAGACAATAGCTTAGATCATCTTCGCATTAATCTGAAATAAAATTGTAGGCTATGGTTCTTTTAATAGGCTATGGGTCTTTATTTAATATCCGATTACGGAGGCCAATATTTTTAGAGCGTATGTATGTATGTTTGTATGAATGTCCCATTCTGGCACGCCCTACTCTCCAAACGGCTTGCTTAATGTGTGAGGGAATTTGCATAATTTTTAAGCAGTATACATTTTGTTTTTATCATAACACAAGCATGCAGTTCTGACGGTATGTTTCTCCTTCCGCTCATGGACGTTTATAATCAATCTCAGGTAAGAATGATCCTACATGTCTGATGCTATCCCTAAAGACAAAGTTGAAACGCCTCGGATAAGTGGGTCTCCTATCATATCTTTCTTACCGGAACACAGCAGCAAATAACACTGCTTATCAAACAGATAAAAGTGCGGCAGTGGTGCCATCGGTAAGTTTATAGACAGCATTTCGTTATACAAATTATGTATGAAATATAGCATGCATACTATTATCAATTAGTGAATCAATTACCCGTTATTCCGAAGCAATTCGATAATGGCAAATGAGGTTCGTGGGCCGCGGTCAGTGTCGGGTTACGTGGTAATTAGGTCGCAACAGTATGTACTTGGAACTGCTGGAGATTTATCATTTTAGCATTATGTATTGGAGCCACGAATGAGTTATATTTAGTAGGTTTTAATGACCGAATGTAATAATTTACGATACTTTTTAGGTGATTTTGTGATAAGCTGATATTTTTGTTTATTGCTCCCTTATATCAGCAGTGCGCTGCCACGGCAGCGGTTGAAGCGGCACGGCACCTTGGTTTGAAGGGAAAGATAAGAAAAGGAAAAGGAAAGATAAGATAGGGAGGCATACTTATGCCATGCGTTCTAGCTTAATCCTCAGGCCAAAGCCACTTACCATTAGTTGTACTGCAGGTTCGTTTGCTACTTTTACAACATAAAAATATAAAAAGCTGGTCATGCAGATGTTAGAACATACTCCCGGGCTTTCCGTTTGTAAAATTCATGTGTTTAGTTGTTTATTGTAAACCGTGTTGATTTAAAAACAAAACCCGACTGCGTAAAATAGTACTTCAAAGATGTAAATAAAGATAAATAATAAACGTACTTGTTTTAAAGTTTCGTAATTTGAAGTTTTTATGGAATAGACTCCTAGAATATAAAATGTACGTACCTAATGACTCTCTTGAGATCAATCCTTCGTATTTCCAAAATGTTTATATTTTAAGTGGCCACAAAGAAATCCACATAAATTCATAGTAGCCCGAAAACATTACGCCCCTTCTGGGGTAGTTGGAACAAAACAATAACAATATTTATCTTTCAAATAAGCTCAACTTTCAACAACCACTAATATAAGTGTATCGCCTGCATTAGGTCGAACGACCAATAATGGACCGAATGAAAACACGAACATTGCTGTATTGTTAGTGTGCCTTACACTCCACCATTGTTCTGCTTGCCTGGTACTTTCCAGGCTATTGTGAATGTCATGAATACCTTTGTTTCCTTTGAACCCCTTTGTAGCCAGAAGCTGTATAAACAAAACAAGTATTGGTAAATCCATCAACCAGAAGAACAAAAAACTATTGATAAAATAAGAGGAAGTCCATTGATAGTCCATTAAACGGATCAGATAACGCAAATATATGCAAAACGAAAACGTGCCGATATTTATTCATTCACTGTTCAATTCCCTTTTTGTCTCTGATAAGTATTTCTGGTATAAATAAAACTGACATAAATTATTTCTGTCTATTATTTCATAATGCTCGTATATTTGTTTAATCATAATTATTATACTCTAGCTAACATATATATTTGTACTCTGTCTTTTTGAACGGCATTTAAAGTGAAACTTTTTAATTTATTCTCTTGTTTGAGTTTCATAACCCCTTTTAAGTAATAGTAACACGGAAGGTACAAGATTTTGTATGGATTTACGTAGACTAGGTACTAAATGATGACTAAATCATCTAATATGCAAAAAATAACCTAATAATTGGAAAACCTTACATACAGATGAACGCGAGCATATTATACCCCTTTTAAAATAAACACAATGAATCGCTTGATTTATAACCCAATTATGCATACACAAAATCACCTCATTATGAAACAGTATTCATATCGAAATCTGTTCGATATTCACGGGAAAATTATTTTATACGATCAACGAATGTAGAGTCGATTTATGAAAATAGATCGGCATTCTGACTAATATTATAAATGCATATGTGAGTTTGTTTATTTGCTACACTGTCACACCTTAACAGATTGTCATGGAATTTTGTACCTACATTGTCAGGGTATCGTTCATAGGGTATTTTTTATTCCACAAACACCGTTCCCGAGGGAAAGCTGAAAACCTCTGAATGCAAGCGAAGCCACGCGTGAATTCCAGTGATAAGTAATAAAACTTTATTTTACGCGATAAAAATTGAGAACATTTTGATTCAATACAAAACTTTACTTTCTTAGCGCTTATACGAGTATTATTCAAATGCTTAAATAATTCATAAGAAAGAAAAACTTTATTTTAATCCGCTTCTGTCGGTATAATTTACATACCCTATTCCTCGCGCTGGATAAAGAAGATCCATGTTTAATTAGATTATAAATGTTTAATTGAACGTGTAATATACAGAGTACCGTGTGAGTCAGATATCTCACAGAATTAATGTTAAATAATGCTTGAAACTCGCGTGGTAATTGCGTAAAAATGCTTTTAAAAATTATTGTAAAAAACTTATAGGCTGGTATTTCTTACTTGAAAATATTAATGATGCCTAAGTCATTTTCATTTCATTAAGCGAATATGTTAGTCATATTTCTAACCAATTATGGAAAGTCTATATAGCTTTAAGAAATAATTGAGAAAACAAAAAAATATAACGATTTAAAACGAGCAGATAATTTCTTTTCTGATTAAGTTATTATGCAGTGGGGTCCGCTGTCTGACTAAAAGAATGTTTTTAGCTATAAGCGAACACAAACACAACATTCGCTTACGTAAGTAGATACTTACTAACATCTGAAAAAACATTTGCCCTTTTCCTAGGCGGTGTGTCATGAAATACTTAAAATAAATTCTATCGTAACATAAATCTTGATAAATCATTCATTATATTATCTGTAAAACTTTTAGAATTCATTGGTAAAGATCTAGAAGAAAACTTTACTAGTTTATTCATCGAAGCTTGTAGCAATTAGCTCATTCAACTCCGCGGTACAGCTCCACCGTTCACCGTTTCATAGAACGAAGGTACGCTTACTTGAACTCGAATGAAATGTATTCACTGTAGGAAAATAAAAGTGTGTTTGCGAATCTATCAACATTTTTAACAGTAAAATGGAACGTAATTTTTATTTCATTCAATACGTTCCAGGCAACTTTAGTAAAATGATAAAACTTTATATTTACACCTTGTATAGGTACGTACTTATATTATTACTTTTAAAAAATCAGAGGTTACCTTAGGTTAATTTGAGCTTAGACCTTCTAGATTAAATACCGCAATTTATACTACGAAACTCTTAATCTTATTGAACTAATAACCTAAAAGTTTTATAGCTCCTAACTGTAAAACTTGATATTTTTATACTTAGTAGATATAGTCTCAGTAGTTTGTGGTACACCAATCCAGTCTCCACGACATAAAACCATTTTAGTTCTAATAGCTGAAGAGCGTGCATCGTACCAGAACATTACGGCTATAACAAAATTATTCAGTAGCAACGGTAGTATAATGGAGTCGAGGCTTGTTAATAATGTTCTCAGAGCACTTAGGCTACAGTCAGATTGTATAACCGCATTACTACAGCTGCACTCTGTTTGGTTTGCCACGGCTGAGAGAACACCTAATTTCCACAAATTGTTCCTATTCACCTTTAGGTAGGTAGAGGAGCTTGGAACATTGTAGTTAGGGTAGTAAACTTTCATATGAGGTGACAATCTTCATCCTCAAAAGTGACAATGCATCGGTGATCTAACTCGGTACATAATGGAGTTTGTAATATGTCCATAGCCAGTAACCACCTATCATCAGTTGAACTGCATTTTCATTTGTTACTACATACGTATTTATGCAAAACATACGTATAATATCAATAAAAATAATCCTGGTACATACTCGTATTTCGCCCTCTTCGCTCAATGTGTATGTTCGAATGAACGCGCTTTTGAGTTTGTAAGTCTAAATGATACTAGTGTAGATACGATTTAAGCCCTATTTAGATTACGTAGAGCTTTTATCGTAGACTCAGTGTTAAAGTTTTATTAAGTAGATATTACACACATAAAGATCCGTTAGTAAAGCTTAAATCTTTTTATTCTAAAACTTTCATCCAGCAGAATATCAAGGAAATTTGCACATTGAGAAGATAGTTTTAAAGAAAGCTTTTACTTTATACGACAGTTAGTATTCATATAATATGTTATATGTATTCTATGAGAAAATTTCCTTTCCTTTTACCAATAAATGGAAACTGAGTAGAGCAAATCACATTTCCATACAATAACATCGTACTCAAAATAACAAATCAAATGGGTCGTTGTTTGCGTTCCGTCGCCAATGTATAACTTTGTAAGTATACACTGGATATCTCGACTGTTATTTCTTGATTTATACAAATGCCTGACTGTAACGTGATTCTTTATCAATTTATTATTATATGTTTAAGTAAATTCTTCTTTTTCTTGAATATTAATACATGTGTCTTCCACATCGAAACTCCTAACATTAAATCCCTCCTGTAAAATGTTACACAGGCTTGTTTTTCATTATTTGCAAGGAAATGAATGTTAGTCTGGCTTATATAACTTAATACCTATAATAGAATAATTCGGTGTAGTTTTATAAATAAACGTAAGACAAACAGTATTCGCCGCAGACAGGTTGTTTTTTGCCAAAATGAACGCGATTTCGATTCGATTCGATTTCGAATTCGATTCGCGACAAGGGAAATAGATTTTTAAAAATCTAATGATGCATTATTTGGTTTTTTATCAAAATTTGCCTCATAGCTCCTTTCAGCATTTTTCGCTAATCCTTATAGTTTCGGATTTGGCCCTGAAGGCCCATTTGGAAAATTCTACCTGTATGGTCCAACTTTCAGATTTTTTTCAATCATAAAGCAAAATCCATATATTTTTATCCAAAATGCCACGCATTTGCTAAAAATCAGGTAGTTGTAAAACGAGAACGACGAGCAAAATCCATTTTTATTCAAAATGCCACGCATTTACTAAAAATCAGGAAGAAAGAGCAAAATCCATTTTTATTCAAAATGCCACGCATTTACTAAAAATCAGGAAGAAAGAGCAAAATCCATTTTTATTCAAAATGCCACGCATTTACTAAAAATCAGGTAGTTATTATCGTTTACAACACATTTCGGTATATGGTGAAGAAATGGCGTAAACAACTTCACAACACCTTCTTACGCGATATTAATTGAATGTTTGCCGTCTCACTTTAGATTAATAATTGATGTGAGCTGTTTGTTTACTCCTATATCGTTCCCAAAATAAACTTCTATCCAAATTGCTCGTTAACGCTACAATGGCTTCCAATAGCTGTCGAGTAAATAAATATTCACAATGTACGAACAATGCTGATTGAAATGGAATGTATGTTTTCACACAAAGGTAGGTACCTATTTAAAATAATATAGAAGGAATTGAAATAATATATGTATAGGTGGTACTATAATTGTAGCTATCGCTAACATTAATTGGTGATCAAACAAAAGTTTCCATGGATTTTATTTCTGTTCTGTCTTAAAAACAACTTTATACAGAAGCGTCAAATTATGTATGCTTGTCGTTCAGAACAATTTTTGCCAAATTATAGTACTTAAGAATGAAAAAAACAAGAGACATATTATATGAAGGTGGTAGAACCCTTTGTGGTTCGACTCCGGCGGCACCACCGCCACACCTATTTCTACCTAATAACAGCAGTGTTAGGTGCTGCTGTGTTCCGGTGTGAAGGGTGTGGTAAGAGAGACAGACTTTTCCGAGGCGTTCCAGCTTAGTCCTCAGGGGTAGCGGCGCATCTGTGGCCGACCTCAGGTAGGAATATCTAATCCTATCTGGGGTTGATTACAGATGTCCATGGGCGGCAGTAGCCACTTACCATCAGGTGGACTGCATGCTCGTCTGCTACTCTTATATTATAAAAAAAATAATAATAAGTCGACCAAGTTTCAGTGGATGTTTAATTCAGGTTTAATGACTTATCCAACATAAATTATTAGGTAATATTTATGTTGATTTGTTATCCATTTATTTATTTGGCTATTACGTTATGTTGCAGTGATCAATTTACACCATTCATTAATTTGCTTAAATAATAAATATTCATTTAAATTTTTAGTAATAAGAAAATGTTCAATTCTAAATACATTAATTCAGAATCCATCAACCTAAAAGCTACATGTTTCACCAAACATACCAAGTAACGCCGACACCGCAAAATCAACTGGAACTCGAGCCCTGAATTCTAATAGGTACATAGCAACTGCTTCAAAACGTTTAGGCTTATAAAGTAAATATAAGCACAAGTACAATACTTAACTCAATTCACGTAATAAGGTAGAGTACGTACGTCAGAAAATACGTATTCGTTATCATTTTGACACATTCATCATCCGGTTATAAATACACTACAGACACAGGCTTCTGCCTACGTAATATATCTTACATGATCATCATATTTGGAGATATAATTTGAGACGCAATTTTTAACTGATCGCGGAGGGTAATGTTTTTGGATCATATGTATGTATAAATGTATGTGTCATTCTCTGGCACGCCCTACAGCCGAAACGGCTTGACGGATTTTAATAATATTAGTTTTCGTTGAATTCGTCTAAATTTTGGGAGTGAGTGACATATAATTTGTGATACAGATACGGGTTTTTTCGTTAATAATTCTTAAGCAGGCGGGTTTGTTTATTTTATAATAATTGCTAGTATATTATGTAAGAATAGGTTCTTACATAATATACTAGCAATGATTAGTATAATTGCTAGTATATTATGTAAGAACCTATGTACCAGTATGTAGATGTAGGACCTACACGTAAGTGGTAACTCATATTCTAGTAAACATTTCTAATTACCAGGATGGCAGCAGAAGGCAGGATGCGGGTGCAACAGAATGACTTGTTGCTGCACGAAGCAGTGATAAAGAACGAACCGGACGCCGTACGGGAAGCGCTGCAGCGACCCACAGATGTTAATTGCAGGAACAATGTTAGTATCCATTTATTTTAAAGAATGACGCTATCTACGTTATTTGCTCATAGACATTCACTTGGATTTCCACTATTATGCGACCTTAAAATAGGCCGGCTACTCTGTTACAAGTCGCAAAATAGTCAATGCAGTGATTTCTCCTAACATTAGATATCCTAAAAAAAAAGGAATTTTAAAGTGTACGAAGTTGTTTTGTAACCGCCGCTGATTTTTGAAATATTTTTTTATGAATGATCCCTATGGTAACAATTTTAAAATTGATAATATTATTAAGTCTTTTTCGGTATTTTAGAGGAACAAGTTGGCAAGGTAGGCGACACTGAATACCACCAACATATTAAGCTGCTTAAGGAACTTTAAAAGAAGTTGGTCTTATCAACCCAAAGTTTTCCTATTAATTTGTAGTGGTTTACTAGTGCTCCATATTAATAACTTTATTAGGACACCCGTGTACTTCGATAGCTGAAACTTTCGTCGACGCTACTAATACACGAACTGATAACAAACTTTGTCGCATAGTTTAATATCATTACTTTGCTAAATAGTTCAACTTAAGCTACTTTCTTATAAGCCTTATTAATACTTACTGCCCTATTTTACATAACTGCTACTATTTAGAAGTTGTTCATTACTTTTGAACGTCGTTAGCTTCATCTTAAATGTGGGAGAGACATAAATAAATATATTTCGCATTCAGTTTTTTCTTTTATACTCAATTCTTAGTTTTTGATTAAAATTAAAGAGGTCCACATCACTTAAAAGTCACTAAGTTACATGTATTTTTAATAATACGTACAAATTAAAAGTATTCAGACAAAAGTTTTTCAAAGGGTACGATTATTATATTTACCTAATTCATAACTCATTCTTTTAATTAGATATTTTGTAGTCCGGCCATTCATTTAATATTGGGTGAACTACTTAGCTGTTTTCTTCTATTAGTTAGATAACACAAAAGTTTTCTTCCAGTACGGCCGAGCCCCCATTCACTGGGCGGCGAGCCGCGGAAACGTGGAGATCATCAATTTACTCATCGCCGCTAATTGCGACATTGAAGCCGTCGATAAGGTAATTAAACTTCCTAACTAACAAACTCAATTGTTGTTGTTTCCACTTTGTTTGGACTACTTTAGAATACAGTACATCGCAATATAAAGTTGCGGATAGGTTTTGACTGTTGATATTGAAATAATAAAACAATTTCTTGAGCCAATTTGTTTATAACTTTTATTATATTCCCGCTCAAAAAAAAAACTCAGACGTCAAGAAGCGTTATTTTTCTTTTTTATGCTAACTCATACATTCGTACCAGCCAGTGACTATATAAATAAGAACTTATTATTAGAAAAATAACACATCATGAAAAAACACAAAATGATTAATTAAAATAATACGAAGAATAAAATAATTTCAATAGATATCTAATAATATTAGTCTCTGTTTCAAAATAAGTTTAGACGACATTACAGATCTGTATTTTACTAATTTTTGAACTGATTGTTGAATTCAAACGTACGTCTCAATTTCTGTTAGATACAGTACAAAATATATGTATAAATATGCACCATCATAGTTTTTAAACGATTGTTATTTGGACAGTTCAGGTTCGTTCTTATTCTAAAGAATTTTCCTAGAGTCTCGCATAAATATTTCAAAGAGATTTTCCTACAATCCGGTAGGTAAGTCGTGTCGTGTTTCAACAAGAAAATATCGGCTGTACAGGAATCCGATTTCTATCACGGTCTGAAATAATAAATGTTAACACAGGTACTATTACGGTTTCTACATTATTTAAACAAAAATACTGGACCGATCGAGATAATTTAAAATAAGTTTCACATAAAATAATCATTAAACAACACTAAGCCACGGTGCAAATATCTATAGCGATAAATCAAAGCGATTGTGTGATAATCAAATTATTATTATCATATTAAAAGAAATGATTGTAAAGTGAGATGTACTAACAATACTAACTCCAAAAATATAAATAAAAGTCGTAATATTCCCTCCACCTTTATAGATTGTTATTATTATATATCAAAAAATAAATGTTAACTGTTGTCATAAGTATTAAGCGGTTAACTCTGTCCAATTATCGCAGTTCGGAATGAGGCCTCTTCTGATGGCAGCGTGGCACGGACACCTCGAGGCTGTTAAAACTCTCGTTCAAGCGGGCGCTTGTCTCGCCGCTACTAACAAGGTATGCTTGTCTGGTACTTTTAAATATACGAAGAGAAAGTTACTTAAAAAACACTTTTGTACAACCAATTTAAAGTTACCGCAAAGTCAAAGACGTTTTAACGTTTTTCATTAAAAAAATAAACTTTTATGTTTGGTTCAGCTAAGTAAAACTTCAGCACACAGGCACATTGTCTGGTTTTCATAATAGCGTACATTTCTAAAAACAAAGAGGCTCATCATATTCGTGACTGACAATATCGAGTTTTACGACCGCTTCAGTTTATGACGAAATTATGTTTATTTGACGTCATTAAACACAAAGATCACAATTATAACAGATATTAAATCATACTTGTAGTTAACGACCAGTTTGACAACGCCTCTTTATTTGCAATTATTTTTAATTGCAGTCCCATTTTATTCACCCTTACACTTGCAATATTATTATTTAACAAGTTTTTATACCTATATTTTAACACTTTTGCCTTAAACTCGTAGTTATGTAATAATTATATTAATATATTACACTCATATTATAGATTAATCTTTTCTCCGACAGGAAATTTATCTGAATAATCGATGTGGTTATCACTGTAGGAACTGTCCTACACACCGGTAGATACTGCCTAGATGATCGATCGAAAAAGCGTTAATATTACCATTAATTATTTAATTTCTGTTACTTTCACATAACACGTAATATAGAGTAGTTAATAAAATAATTTTGTACAGAAAAACAACGACCTCCTGCAATGCGCTAGCGCCCGCGGTGCGACCGATGTGGCTGCGTACGCGCTGTCACTGGGCGCGCAGGTGCAGAGCTACGACGCGGCGGGGGACGCGTCGCTCGCACTCGCGGCGCGCGCGGGACACACCTCCGTCGTAGCGCTGCTGCTGGACCAGGGCGCCAACGTTGACGCTGTTAATAAGGCAAGCCTAAAGTGAAATCTAATGAATATTTACCAAGATGTACTTTTAAGGTACTCTACCTTTACATGTTTTCCTGGTATATTTTTTAAAATAAATAATAACCTATTGATGTGTGTTTTTAACACTAGTTAAATATAATAATTAATTACATGTGCCAATTAAAAGAAATAATTAACTTACCAAAATAAGTATGTCCCGTCCCTATGTGCCTTTGATGATGTTCTTTTACCTTTTTATGCCATAAATAATAAAAAGTAGTAAAGAACTAAAAACACAATATTATCTTCTTAAGAGAACACGTTAAATCCATTGATCTATAACTATGTCATTGGTTAAATCATAATTATAAAAATAAAGGACCGTAAAATTAATTTCATTGCGAATGTGTTAAGCAGCTAATAAATTGAGTAAAAACAAAACCGCACTAATTATCCATAAGTGAGATAAACGTTCCATTATCTGATTGTACGTATACAAAGGTAGTTGCGATGCCTCATTAATATGTAACATATCACTCCATAATTACAGCCGGCCGGGCGCTATCAATCGGTCTCGCGAAAATATATTACATTCATTTACGAAAGGCTACCTCGGTAAATGAATGGTGTATTTTTGTATTGTGTATGAAAAGCCAATGAATCGTTCATCTCACTTAATTTTAATTAGAAACTGCAATGGCTTTGACACTGAAGGTTAGCGTCCGTTATTCAACTCAATTTATTCAATATTTTGACCGCGGAGGTTACTTAGCATACTTTGAACAGTTAAGTAGAAATCGTTATATCGAAATCGAACTACAACAATAAATATTGTGGATATATATAATATATGGGAACTGAAGCCTAGAATTTACTATTTCCAAACATAAATTATATGTATTGAAGACGACCCGCGTGTCACAGCGGTCACCGTACAAATCTGATACGGAGAGAGTCCCGGGTTCGATCCCCGGCCAGACAGATATCTAAATAATGAATTTAGGTTTCTGTTTCTGGGTCTGGGTGTTTGTGTATTTGTCTCTGTGTATGTCCATAGTACTCACGATACAGATCATCTTAGTGTGGGGCTGTGAGAGTAGAAAGCGTTTTATTTTGTTATTATTTTTCATTATTAGGCAACGACCATGATAAAACTATCTTAGTCTTAAATTAAAAGTCCGATTGCGACATTTAATAGTAGTTTAACAATCAAACTTGCAAAAGAACATAGATAGGTAGATACGAGTATTATATCTCCAACATATCCTACTCAATTATTACTGTCTGTCCTTTATTCTCAGAAAACGAGCAAGGTTTATAGAAGTTCGCCGAGTACAAAGCCATGTACGTTGGAAACGTGATATAAAATTTATAGTTATATCAAAGCTCAGATCGATCTTAACCCGTTGGGATCCAATAATAGTTTACTTAAGACAAAACCTTGCTGGCAATATTCATACCATATTCGTTATTCATATTATATATTTATTCAGTTTAACAAGGTTGAGGTAGTTGAGTAAATTTGGAATTATTTATTCACATGATACAAGTAAGTAGAAAAGGCTTTCTGTGCTCTTAGCTTCCCACTAGAATGTCTCCTGTGTTACTGATGCCATGGACACACACAAAGACAAATACACACCCAGAACAGAAATCTAAATTAATTGTTTATCTGTCTGGCCCGGGATCGAACTCGGAATCCATTGCGTGTCATGCTGGTTAAAATTAAATTTGCTAAATATTGTTTAAATCGGTATTTCGATATCGGAATTTACGTGTTAAATTTAAAAAGGCTTAACAGATTTTTGCTGAACCTGACAAAAAATAATTTGTAGATGATGATAAAGGATATCTAAGAATATTTAGGATTCCTTCGTAAAATTGGAAAACCTTTCCCGTGGATTACATGTTGTTGGAGCCACTCGTGGTAACTTGTTATAATTATGTAGATACATAAATTAGGTAAAGTAATAAGGTAGTGAAATCAAACCAAATCTTATTACAAGGAACAGCCTCGCCCGGGGCGGTCCCTACTGAATTGTTTATTCCCTTCTCATATTAACATGGCTTTCAAGCTTTACCCATGCTTGATGTGATCCTTGGGTATTTACCCTTCATATCTTATTACCCCCTGAAGACCTATTAGGTGGTTTATTTTCGATTTCGCGGGACAAAGTGTTTATACGGTTTCAGCTTTGTTTGTTTTACATTTATACATGTAAATTCAATCTACAATATTCAGATACCCTATATACATTCCTTCCCTATATACTTCTTAGCTGTCTCTAAGAACCCACGTTAAGTTGTTTGGGCTGTAGTACATTCCAAAGAATGGGACAAGCCCAAACAAACATACATAATCTTGAAAAACAATACCCTCCCGATAAAAAAAAACGAGTGAGTAAATGATTTCTATAAAACTTAATACTTATCTTAGAAAAACATTGTATAAATGACACTAATGTTAGTCTACAAGTATTTCAAGTTTAAGATGCTATAATTTTTAGGAATACGTAGGTACTCGAAAATACAAGTGAGGGTTTTATATCGACATGTGAAAAATGTTTCACACTAGCTTCTCAATAATTATTGCAAAAGCTTTTACAATTCATTAAGATTGAACAACCTACTTTCATTAATAAATAGCCTTTAAATAAATACTGGCTAGTCGATCTATTAATAAATTAAGATTGAAAACCTGTTTAATTTTCTTCATATTAATATTTAAGCGATAAATAAAAAAATCTGCAAAACGAAAGATATTCCAATGAAACGTAACTTCTTAACCGAATTCAAAATTATGATTTTCTGAATACTTAAAATTTAATTTTGTAAATAAAGGGAAAATACAGTAAGTTTTATCTTTAAATATCTGAATTAGATACCGGTATTTACCTCATTGAATAAAAACCTGAAATGATCAGCGTTTACCTAATCAGGAAATAGTAACAAAAAATACGTGAAGATTTAGTTTTGTAAGGAAGCATCAAGTCATCTATCTTGCTCCAGGTGGAAGTGTAGGATCTTGATCAATCACTCCATCGCCACGTCAAGGCGAAAGGATTTTTTCCCAGAAAGTTCTCAAATGTATACAGGTTTTTGTTTTCTAAATCCTTTAATATTTTACCCTACATAGAGCGAAATTACTTTTAATTTGCAAATTTTACGAACAATCTGATGTATTAGAATCTAATTATAAATCGCAATAAAGATAAAACTATATTAACTATAATAAATTTTAATTAAACTATAAAGAAGCAGACTTTTCTTTATTTTCAATGTTGATTATTGAATCGTACCCACCTATTTATGAGTAACTGTATTCCAGACCTCGTTTGGGGATGAGCTTAGGTAGCCGTTATAAATAGATTTTGTTATTTATAATACCAATTAATATTTTTAGTAATTTCTCGGAAAGCTTCCGCACTCATATTAATTTCATCGAGGGAGAAAAAAATGCATTTAGCAAAAGATCTCCGAGAAAGGAAATTAGATTAGAAATTCAATCACCGAGACATCGCTGCCGAGTCTGTGATCGATGCTTGTTTATTATTCAGGAACCTGGATCTATTTTCTTAAATTTTGTTGCGGAGTTGTTGTATTCTTCACTCTATGAAACACAGACAGTTTTGCAGAATAATTAAATCATATATAGGTGTGTAAGCACTTACTATTTACAAGGAAAAATAATAAAAAAAAAACAATTATTGTTAAAATAACTTAGATGAGGTTAAGTTTTTAATATACATACGTAAAGACTACAAAATTGACCTACCTGAATGGTAATGTTATGAAATTACTACTTAAATTAGCAATGTTGTACATAAATAATTGTTGTAACAAAAAGATTTACACAACTATAAAAATAAATTACTGCATTGCAGACACCTTTTGAAAGTACATAGTGTTTTCATTCAAATCGTTTGAAGCGAGCAAGCTAATTCGCGTACAAAACCTATAGCTAAATTCCTTAATTCACCTAGATGTTTAAAAATGTAAAAAGCGTTATAAATTTAAATAAACTCAGTGAGGAGACATAATCGTACCAGAATTGATTTCTAGCAGTACATTAAGAATGTTGAAATTAGATATAGTACAAACATTTATTTTTTCCATAGTAACAAGCAAGATAATTTATATTTCCTTAAGTTTTAATATTTCTTTTTTGTTTAAATTATATTTTTTGTATATATTGTATATAGATTTATAGTTTGTAAATAGTTAGATAGATTATATTTTGTAAATTGAATTAATTGTGATAAAGATAATAGTTATAAATATGATTTTATTTAGATAATGTTGAATACTAGCTTTGAACCTCAATAGTAAAGTACTTCTCTATCTAGTAGCCGTAGGATAGAATAATACTAGTATAATAAGTAAGAAATAGTATAATCTTCGGAAGTAATAACGTACATATTCTTACATACATTATGGCATTTGAGTCCTACAACTGTCACTTTAAAACTTTATACTCAACTTGAAAGCTTTTCTAGCTTTCTATAAATGAAAAACTTGGTAATGACGAGCCCGGGCGCCGAGGGAAACAGCTTTCTGTTTTCGCTCAATAAGCTCATCTCGCTGTCAACTATAGCGAAAGTTAGTCCGTAGAGCAAGGTTGCATTAAGCGCTGAAAGATTACTTTCCTTTTGATACCGCGTTCAGCTTTGCACAGAAAACTGAACTCGGATTCCGTTAAAACTTTCACATAACATTATACAGGCATCACAGACAGGCATGCTTAAAAATAAACTAATTTTACTATCTTATAAATTAATTTATATGTAAAATTGTCGTATAAACAATATTTATTTATTACAAAAAAAAAAAATTAAAATTCACGTGATCATAGAAACGCTAGTAAGGTAGTTGTTACTCATTTTGTTTATTTCGAGGCGAGCTCAGTCAGTCATCTGCAAAATGAAATTCATTTAGAATCGAATGACATTTAAACTTTGCATTTTTCTCCTTGGTTCCCGGGAATTCATAAACCTGCGGTGATCGGCAGGTCGGACGCACAGCGCTGCACGTGACGTGCGAAGGCGGGCACTGCGAGACCGCTGTGCTCCTGGTATCGAGGGGGGCGTCACGCGAAGCCACGGACAAGTCCGGTCGAACTCCGCTGCACGTGGCCGCGGTACACCGACACACTGAGCTTGTGAGAACGCTACTGGAATCGGAATGCAACGTCGACGCTACGGACAACGTAAGTTTATGACCGCCTGATGAGTGGTGGGCGATGCGCGAAAGATTTACGATTTGGTTAAAAAAAGATTTGAAACTTGCTCGTTCGTCGACCTCACACGACCTCACGCACTTACAAAACATTGACCTTTTTAGATAGATAAGTTCTGGGCACTATGCCACAATTTGGAATTTTGGACGACAAGTTTAATTTATTTTTTAATATTAGTTAATTTTTAATTTAATTAGTATTATATTTTTATTGTTATTATATTTAGTATATTTTGGTTAGTACAATGGGTCAGTGAAATAAAAGGTTGTCGAGAAGCATAGTTTAAAGAATAATTAAATTTGACTTATATTACTGGTTTTCTTCGCTGTATTGAATAGCGTAATAAAGACAGCGTAAAATGTATTATTTTACAATGTTTATTTTTTTTGACTGAATTGAAAAAGAATGATGGCATAATAATCTCAACCATAATTTTGCATTATCATACAGCGATTTCAAATTCACGTTCAATAAGATGTAATAGACTATCGAGAACGCGGTATAATATATCATTATGATAAGGGTCTTCATATTCGCATTACTTTCCGTAGAATTTTTCAAAACCCGAATTTTGCGGACTCTGCAATACCTGCCTAAAAGCCTTGAATCAACATTTACTATAAAGTTTATTGAAGATAGAAGCAGAATGAAATCGGTTAAAAGCGAGGATCTTAATATTACCCGATTGTGTCGAAAAAATCAATAATAATAAAGTTATCATTTTAATATCAATAAATTTTCTCCATGAATAAACTTAGGTATTTATATTTCTTAGAAAATCCTTACAACCGAACATCCCTCTTTTTAAAAGCAGAATGATAAAAAAGTGATGAAGGCAGGTTAATAAAAAGACAAAACAGATAATACAAAATAAAAAGAAAAAAATGTAATATTAATGTTAATATTAGCTAATCATGATGACTTTTTTATACAGAATGGTGTGACAGCGCTGCAGATGGCGTGCGCGCAGGGCTGCCGCGGCATCGTGGAGCATCTACTCGAGTTTGGCGCTGACGTACACTTACAGAATAATGTAAGGTTCTTTTACATAGCTCATTCTTATCTCAAAAATATTTTGGGTATAGTCCGCGTAAAACTACTAGTCCGCTCTGAATATAGAAATGAATCGCGTCGCCATAGCAAATTGTATGACCACACCTGCTCGCAACAACTTCAGAGAAGACTAGCAGTTTGGCGATAATTATAAAGAAATCTCTCGCAAAGAGATGTACGAATCTATAAACATTATAATTATGTATAAATGATTTCGATTTCCATCGTTACCTATATTTTGCATTGATATTTCAATTTACATTAATTACGGCGGTAAGTACTCAGATATAATTGCCGAAGTTTGATAGAATATCTATTGAAATTAGTTCGAAACTGTAATCCTACACCACAACTGAGTCGTTCAAGCATAAAGTTCTTAACGTGTAAGTTTGAGAACTGAAACTAATCAATAAGCTTTCAATACAATACTAAGTAGACAACAAAAAACAAACTCCTAAGTAACTTGAATAATTAAAATGTTCTGAAATACTTACCTTATGAATTCTTGAAAAAGATGTTGGTGTATTAATTTTACAGATTCATTTTCCAGAAAATTGTCCCAATACTTGGGATCAGTATCATCAATATAATGTTTCTTTGGCTCAGTTTCATCAATATAAACACGTAACTACGCTGCATCAAAACTAACGGTTCCTCTTACTAACTTAATTCTACGAACTATCCCACTATCCGTAATTTTCAAAGGTGAACGGCTAGAAGACTGTTCGGTATTTTCCAACATACCGAATTCTTTGTGCTCAGGACATATACTCGTAGAATTCGATCCTCAATCTCTAGCATGAGTGGGAGTAAAACTTTGTCTTTTATTTTATTAGGTACAAATGGATTACTGGACCTATTGAGAACAACAAAATATTTAATAAGATGTGATCTAAAATAGCTCTAACGCTACTTGGAATACTAAAATGTTTTGTTTTTTCTCCTGAATCATACCACGTCATACCTTCGGAAGCAAAGATAGCTTGTTGACAATCAAATACAGTTTAATATGAACTATTTTTGAAGAAATGCCATTTTGGTTTTAGTTTTCGTAATTTGAAACTATTAAAATATTCCAGGCCCAAAGCCATCACTTAATAATAGGTTCTGCATAGGTTTATGCATGAACAAGTGTTTTATACCTAAATAGGCTAAAATAAAAAGGTTAAGAACATTTTTTTCTTGTGTTAGCCAACCTTTTTTTTAGCTAATGACCAGCTTTAGTTTTACCAATAAACATTCTCAAATATTCTACAATGAGTATGGTCGAGCTTTGTAATAATAACTAGTAATCATAGATAAGTATAGATATCTCACCGCCTTGCAATTGAACGAAGCCATTAAATGGCTTAAACGGCTGACAATGTGTTAGCTATTTCATGGCTGTCATAGTGTAATTTACGCGGAACAATGCCGATATGTGCAGGTAGGTGATGCAAAAACACGAAATCTAAGAAAAAGTGCGGAGAAATATCGTTTCATTCGTAATTGCTTTAAAAATTACATTTTTTAAATATTTTTCAAACACCAAAATAGATGACAGTGACATTTTCAAATGTCAAAACTGGTTATATTTTCTTGTTAGGAGTGAGTAATCTTTACTAATCTATGCTAGTAATATAAACCGTGGTGCAGGTGGGCTCGTCGGCGCTTCACGCGGCGTGCGCGGCGGACGCCACCGACATCGTGGAGCTGCTGCTGGCGCGCGGCGCCGACCCCGCGCTCACTGACCAGGTTATTTTACAATATTATAGAAGCTGCAATCGAGCAGGATACCTGTACCCTTAGAAGAATCTTAGTGATTCAACTGTGGCGGCACCACCGCCACCTATTTCTACCTAATAATAGCAGTGTTAAACGCTGCTGTGTTCTGGTTTGAAGGGCGTGGCAAGAGAGACATACTTTTCTGAAGAATTTCAGCGTAGGCTTTAGGGGGAGCCGCGCATTCGTGGGCAACTCAAATCTTATCTGGGGTTGATTACAGATGTCCATGGGCGGCAGTATAAAAACGCATGGATATCCAATTGAGGACTAATCTATCAAATAAATCGAATCAAAAACTCAATAGCTCGATTTGTATGCTCAAATCTAGATGCAGCGCTTCTGGTGGTCGTTGGTTGGTGGTCGATATGGAGTTGTCCAGTCTCGACTCGATTCGATTAATCGATTCCTCCATTGAAGACTTGTACTACGGGCACTGTACCTACGTGGCAACTGCCGTCCATGAATATCTGTAATCATCTGTAAAGTATTAGGTAACTACAACTAGTAATAAAAAAATAAACTTAACAAACATATTCCGTCTTTCCGTTCGTTCTCCGTACCTCGGTTTTTTCTATATAGTTTTAATTAATTAGGAAAAAACAAGAAATTATAATAAATTATGCATTGATAAATCTGTATTGTGAAATTAAATTCAAACAATACACATTTAAAAAATAAATTTAAAAAATACCAAATGGTCCAAATGGTAGGGGACACCCGGGTTTGAACCGGGGACCTCTCGATCTGCAGTCGAATGCTCTACCACTGAGCTATATCCCCGCATACACGTAGTGGCCAATAAACTGTCCATACTAAAACAGTCAAACAAAAAATGACGTCATATCACGTATCGTAACATTATCTATTCAAACCAGTACATCCCACTCGATCACGAATTGGAAATAATCTCTACTCTTATAATAATATACTCTTGTCTTTTCATAAATCTGTCTATACGTTTTACAAGCAGTGTTTTACCAAAGAAATATAAAAATATAATTCCACATTTGGTCAAGTAACAATTCATTATGCGTTTCTTGGCTGTGCTTGGCGGGTGCCGGCTGATTTATGCATATAAGCACAGTATAAGGTATAGATATTTGTACTGTGATATAAGATACATGTTAGTATTTAGGAGTGGTAAATCACCTGTGATTGACTTTAGGTAGAACCCGTTTTATATGGAGTTAGTTATAAATGTCCTTGGGCCACAGTGACCATAAGAAGGACTGCATCCTCGTTTACTACAAAAACATGACACCATATTAATATAGGTAGTTGAAAATGTTATGTAAGTTCTGTATCATACTAATATACTTAACCTAGTTAATCTTCCTGATAATGCCTTACAACTATCAAAAATCAAATGTATATTAGTACCTATACTTCTCGATAAACTAAAAAAATAGTTATTTGCGTCTTTGTGCTTTTAAAGTTAATTAAAAATATAATACCTCTCACCGCAAGTAAATCCGCGGGGGAAAGCCTTTGTAGATAAAATAAAACACAGTAGGTATACAACACCGATTAGATAGTGGGTGTTTAATTTAGATTATTAATTTAAATCAGTGTCGAATATAGTGAAACGTTTTATATTTCGCTTTATATTATTTGCATGTCCGCTTGGCAAAAGGGTCACCATACCGGTTTGACGTGCAGAGATCTACGGGTTCAATCCCCGGCAAGTCAACGATACACATTACGAATATCTATGGAAAGCAAAGAAACTATCTGTGTTTCACGATAATTTTAATTGTGTAAATATATGTAGTTTTTTTTTTTTTTTTTTTTATAATATAAGAATAGCAGACGAGCATGCAGTCCACCTGATGTGGCTACTGCCGCCCATGGACATCTGTAATCAACCCCAGATAGGATTAGATATTCCTACCTGAGGTCGGCCACAGATGCGCCGCTACCCCTGAGGACTAAGCTGGAACGCCTCGGAAAAGTCTGTCTCCCTTACCACACCCTTCAAACCGGAACACAGCAGCGCCTAACACTGCTGTTATTAGGTAGAAATAGGTGTGGCGGTGGTGCCGCCGGAGTCGAACCACAAAGGGTAGTTGTATAATATTACTGTATTACCTGTAACTCTATATGGATTAATAGAATGTAAGAATAATATGATTTAAATGTGTGGCTAATCTGTATTTGAGTATGACAAACAGTGTGCTAACGTAGCCAAAAAAACATGTGGAGCGCAAAATTATCTGAGTCATTAATACTATACAACATAATAGCACGTACCTAATACCGTTTTGTTGACGAAAACAATTTATTTTTTAATGTCTTATTGCAACACTTTTCGTGTACATGTACTGCACATTGTATGCTGTTACAAGACAGACTACATGAAATCGTTTAGTACTTAAATTATTTGAAGGTGGCAGGAGAACCTTTTATGGTTCAACTCTGTTTAAACCATCGCCACACCTATTTCTGCATAATAACAGCAGAATTGATCGGCATTTCGTTCATTTAAAAAGTGTATTAAGGGAAATATACATATCCGAGGAATTCCAACTTACTCCTCAGGGTTAGCAACGCATCTATGGCCTACCTCAGACCCTTACCATGTGGACTGCATCCTCGTTCGCTACTTCTATATTATCAAAGAATATGGCTTTCAAGCTTTCATTATAACCAGCGAACCTCGGCTGAGTCTGCCTAACCCTTTTGCTTGTGTCTTAACCTAAAACTTTGCTGCTATTAACCTAAATAAGTAAATAAAAACGCAGCACATAAACCCCAAGCACTCTTAATAGAATTACCAGGAATCTAGAACATAAAGGCGGTAGGCAGCGAATTCAATAATGCATGGAATGGGAGCGTACCGGCTCGCTCCGACATATTTCAACGCTATACGACCGGTTATCCGATTATTAGCTGTGGCACGAAGCGAAACAATATGATTAGTAGCTTCGTTGTTCCAAAATATTACCCAATTATTTTAGGACTCCTTTTTCATGTGCCCTTTGTTTCGGTACTTAGGTAATTATCCGATTCGCCAGTAATAAGTTTACATTTGATTTCTTATGTTGTGTATGTAGACTGAAGAGTATGTTGTACCCACCTACTGTATACTTTATGTGTAGTATTCTAACGAGCATTTGTAGTTCATTTAACAACCGGACAACATACCTGGTTAGAGAATACAAGCCTCGAGGGTTCTTCTATACTTGGATTCTAAACATTTGCACAAATCTACAAATGGGATGGGATGGGTTCCAGCACATTTGCAGATTTGTGTCGTTTTACAGACTCTAAATATAGACCTGAATACTAATATTAAATGTAAGTTTAGAATAACTCAATAAGTTTTTAAGTTTGTTTTACTGTTAATAAGACGTTCATCATATTATTTATCAGAATATAATTATATTTTGAAATATTGGTTCGAAAAAGGAGCATGCAGTTAAAAAAAAATTAAAAGATAATACTTACTTGTATACGGACATCGTGACAAGCAGGTCATTTCAAAATAACCTGTAAAAATTGTAGGTATTTCTCATTTTCGTAAAAGCTTTTTCTGATTGTTTACTCTATAAGAGGATTGTTGTAATAAAGGGAGTGCTTTTAAATTCCACGAAGAGACAAAAAATGTCAAGTCAGCATTCGTAAGAGGTGAGGTCGCAAGTTTTGAGTAATTTGTATTATACCTTTACGCTTGGTTAAAATAATAATTTAATTAAAATATTATGTTGATATAATTATAATACTTACAGTTTCTGCTCGAAGCAGGAAGGTATTTAGGTTTCTATGTTAGAGAGAGGAAAGTTCATACTAAATGGTTTAAATTACGTATGCTATCATATTGATAGCAGCTGTGCGTAGCAGATTATTTTGAAGTCATTTTTGTCTTGACCATAAATTTCCGCAAAATGACGCCTGATACTCTTAATTACGGAGGTATGTAAGTTCCATATAATAAACATTGATAAGATACAATTTTTAAAAAGCTCTTAAAATGTTTCAGTGTTATGTGTATCTTAGTACTTACAAAGTACATACATATTTTAACAACAAACGTGTCATACATATTCCAGCAGGCTGAAATGAGGAACCGTCTATACTGGATTTTCTCCGAGTCAACAAATTCACAACGAATGAAAGCTTTTACGCATGCATTTTTATAAGCGGAGGTTCAATCGTAATCGTAGAGGTGTTTCGCAGGTGCTGAATTATTGAAGCGCACGACCTCTGTGCTCTTTCTCCTTGCCTGGTAACTTGACATCTTTTGCATAAATCACATGGAAAGGGAAGCAAGAATAAAAAATATTTTTTCTACGCTTTATACAACACCGAGAGGAAAATTAGACGATATTTTTGAAACCGATTTCAGAATTTTAGTGTAAAATTTATAGTAACGAACTTCTGCATTTGTTCTACTTGCCTGGTAGTTTGGGATCATTTGTGTGTCGCGCGGACTTCTAAAGTCTGCGAGCGCACATCCTACAAGATTATAAACTGATAGACCTGCTAACCTAAAGAATACATTAGCACCTATATTGTTCCCTTTCGACCTTTTAAAACGTCTAAAGAAAAAGAGAAGAATGAGCTTTTAAATTTTACTCACACTAATAAATAACCGAATCATACTCTTTTTTCTGTTCCATGGTCATTACATTCTGTGTCACAAGCATCCGAGCAGCAGTGTGCGCCGGAATAATGCTATTAAAGTACATTGAACAGTGTTTCTTTACATTATATAAAAATATATGTATTTAACATGTAACATGTACGGATATTCAATTGTTTTTTATATATTGTATTTATTTCCAATTTGATTTATTATTAATTACTATTGACATATTTGATTATTAATTATTATTGACAGTTTTATGTAACTTATAATAATTTTGAATTATAATAATGTGAAAATTAGATAATGAATATATAATAATTAATTTTGATTGATAAGTAACGATGTACCTACTTGATTACATATAATTTTACCAATTAATCTGAAAAATACTATTATACTCATTAAATTTATTTATGTAATGCAATTATTATTTTTTACTCTAACGCATTAGGTATAAACCTGTAATGTTAGCTGTAAATATGATTAAAATAAATAAATAAACTTTATAAATAAATTACAATAAATTAGAATAATGGTTATAATCATTTCTTAACTTTATTTTTCTGAATAAAGTGTGCAACGATTAGAATAAGTATTTTATGGTTTTGCACTAATATACTTTTGGAAAATGTTATAAATTCCGTCCGAGTTCAGATTGAAAGCAAAATATCGTAGGTGATTCGCAGGTGTTAAATTATTGAAGCATTACAACCCCTCGTTTCTTGCCCGTTTGGTAACGTAACATTTGTTACATAGGTAATGCGAACAGAAAAACAAAATTTGCAGAATAAGCGTTAAAAAAATCTGTGCATGAATCGTGGATAAACTTAAAATAATAGACTACTACTAGTCCCGCAGAATAATATCGTTTTTAAATCACCATAAAAGGATCCAAAATACATTGTTTATTATTTTTTTAGGCTTTGAGGTCATGTTTTTGTATGGCACACTGATGAAGGATCGCTCTACTGCCCACATAGGTATATCTCTTGTGGTTTTTGCCTCCCCTTTGGCAGTGATTACCTGTAATGTCACTGAGCTTACTACATAAACCACAGTTAAAAGTACCTCAGAAACCGGAAGATTTACCTTACATAAGTAGCAAAAAATTTAATCTTTGCTTCATCTAGTCAAAAGCACTAAGCGTAAAATTTTGCTGGATACAGTCCCGATCGTTTGCTTTGACGATAAAGGAATCTCCTAAAAGTCACAAAACTGCTTGAATGCTATAAATCCTCACAAGGGAAGCGTCACTCAGTTTCACATTCTGAGATGAGGTCAAAGCCTATTAAGATGTTAATAGCTTATTGATGTGCATTATTTTATAAGCGTAGCAAATAATCTCCAATTTTTACAAATATTGTTAAGCCTAAACCAACAAATGAGATTTGTCCGTAGGTACACACACACACATAGACACACAGATACTAGGATTTAGTAACTTCATGTAGAAATTGGATCATTTAGATTTCTGTTTATCGACACCACCATGCATACATAAATAATGCCGCCGTCGCAATCGTTTAAAGTGTAAAAAGTATAAGGTATATTTACATACCATATCATATTATTGGTGTCTACGTACCTTTTTGCAGTGTAAAGGAAATAAAGCGAAACGTCCGCAAAAATCACAAACATTGTACGAGAACATGTTTTTATTGTATCCAAGGGATTTTGTTGCTCTGTTATTGTTTGACGAGGGGTCATCTGCACCCTTTATATCTTCTATCTGTCCTACAACGTCCCTTTTAGAGTCCATGTCCACAAAATATAGTTTACTACGTCATAGGTACTTGAATCTCGTGACCGTACAATACTACCTATACATTAGTATACATCCATCATAAAACCGTAACAGCTATTAAATCTATGTAGGGTGCATTCATGTTTTCTATTTCAGTTATTGATATTACGTTCTTATCTAAGTCACACGCAAACAATATTTAAACTTTGTTAATAAGGATAGCTACAACAAATATATATCTAATTATTACCTTTTCTTATAATTATAAAACGGTAAGTACCTACCTTTAGGTACACCGTAGATATCCTCTCGTGGGAAATCATCTCGTTATGAAGTTGACAACTCGGTACAAGCTTAATTTTGACTTAAAAAACAGGTAGGTAGATATAAGTTTTGTTTGCCAAGATGATTACTTAGAGGTTTTCGAACAACCTTTATTTTTTTTATTGTAATAGAAGAACTTCCCTTGATCCCTTTGAACAAAAAAGTCTCCTCGATGGTCTAAAACAGGATTAAAGTCATATCTGAAATTGAGAATAGATGCGTTACTACCTCTGAGAACTTATCTTTTTCATACACTCACTTATCAAAGACACTACACTACAAATACACAATAGCATTTAACTCTATATACCTAAAGGAGAGTCAAATACGGCAATGGCGTGTCAGTCTACCAAATTTGATTCTACCACCTCTAAAACATTTAAATTTCAAAAGCATGAATTGACTGTAAGCCTATTTGATACTTCAGTTTTCTACACATAGAAAGCTCCAAAACAAAATGACATATTAGGAAAGTTTGTTGGCAAACAGACGAAATATTACCGAACGTCAGCACACGAGAGCTTTCAAAAGTTTCTTTGCGATTCACGTACAAGCTTTCGGCTTATACGGACTTTATGAATATTGCAAGGTTTTATGAAAATGAGAACGTAAGTAGGTCCAAAGTTTTCCTTTGAACGTTTTTCTACTAACGCAACAAAATTTGCCTTGCAACGATTGTTGTCACAAATTATTGTCTCTCTGAGTGTTAAATGTTTTTATTTATCTTTGAATTTTATCTACTTTCTGTTTCATATTTTTATTTTAGGGATGGTCAAATTCACTGTGATCATGGACGTAATTAAATCAGAGCACCTAATCCTATTTCCATTGATTATAATTTATTGTTTTTCCCCAATGGTTTCATAAGTACCTATTACGTTTACAAATTTTAGAACTTTGGTTCTTTGTATCATAATAATATCTAATGTCGACTTCAAAAGGAAGGAGATTATCGGTGTAGCTATGTTATCGATGTGTATATTTATTTTTTAATTAGGTATATTTTGGCATCTTGGAAAATATTAACAATCCGGTCAGTACTTAGGTACTTACTTGATTGAGAACTCAATGCGTGAAAATACCCCATACTCAAATAATTCCCCTCCTTCACTATTTGTGACAACGCCGAAGGATATATAGGTCAGGAAGGTGAAATCCTACTTAGGTTACTTAGGCACGAAGTTTACTCTATTTTTTTTTAGTTACAAAAACTAAAAATGGCGATGGCAGTGGTAACCATCACAATACTTTGCGATTAATTGTTAAGTGTTGTTACTTCCAGTGGTCACAGTCTCCATTGAGTGTGGCGGGTGGCGCTTCGGAGGGTCCGCCGGAGGGATTTAGGAGGGCCGCTCGGGGGTCGTTCTCCGCCATCCTGGACCTACTGACCGCTACCACCAACGTGGACCATCATCAGGTACGATCCCATGGAATTGAATATAATACTTATAAGATACTTGTTATATAACCCATTGGTACTTTAAAAGTTAAAGTCCGTTAACCATAATGGAAATGGAATTTTTACGCTTTTATTTATTTGTTATTACCTCCCTATCACGACACTCACAGAGTTGACGAGAATAATGTCCTAAATTTTAAAGGATGTCATTTAGTTATCTTAATATTCAGAACCTTGATTATGATGTTAATATCCCTTATTTTATTGTGTAATATGGTACATGTACCTATTGCATATCTATCTATTATGCCCGAAAGGAAAATAATGTCCTAAATTTATATATAAGCAGGGGGCCTACCACCATCTTTTAAAAACCATCATAGTTCAGGAAAGTTTTATTTCCTCCTTAAAACAGTAAAATATTCCGTCATACACAGTTGAACCAACCTAAACCCTTATTAATTTTTCGCTTATCCATTGTATAAAACCAACTGAAACTGTCATATTTTGCTTAAAAAGTTAAATTTCCTGCAAAAAAGTAAAAGTATGATTAAAATAATATTGTTTTAAGAGATCGTAGTAACCCCCAGGTAGGAGTAGGAATTACTTACCTACTAAATTATGCTCTGTCCATTTTTAGCTGTGCCCTGAATTGAAAACAAAAATAATTCGTTTCAATTATAAACGCTCGCTGAACCATATCAGAATTAATAATAACTGGAGTTTATTTCTGAATCATGAATATTTTATGAATTTTAAACGTATCTTGATTAGATTAATAAAGGGATTTGAAAGCACATTAGGTTTAGGGAAGTTTACCAATCCGCACTTGGCTGGCGCACTTTGTCTTTGCTTAATCCTTCTCATCGTGATTATAATCTCCTGCCCAGCAATGAACCAGTACATGGTCGTGATGTAAAATCAGTAATATTACACATTTTAAGCATAAGAGGGACAAATGCATAGAGATACAGAACTTTATTTCATTGTCATAGAATATAAAATATATTTTTATTTTGGTAAGATAATGTAACCACAGGCCAAATATCTAAAGAATTTTACAAGAAGTAAGTACATACCTATTAAGACTTACAGAAACATTATTATTTATCCTTTAGAAACAATAACTTATCACGAATTTTTCTTGCCGTAAAAAACTTTTACGACTTTTTTACGTTGATGCCTAAAAAGTTATTTAACGGACGGTAAAGAAAAATCTATTTTAGTTTTGTGACCTGTTCAACAGGTACTTAGGTTGGGTACTCTTAGGTATTTATTTTATTTTAATTACATATCTTAGTATACAATATACTTACTAACCAATGAGGACAAAGTTAGTTCATAAAAATATATTATAAGCACTAATAAGTAGGCATATGATATTAGTTATTCATAATAGACATGAACAAAATAAGGAAGAATTTTATAAATATATGTGGAAAAATTACCTACTTACGCCATCAAATTACTTATTGTAACTCAGTTAAATACTTCTATACTTATCCTATTTGATGGTACTCAAAGCAGAAACTCTATTTCAAAGTTAGACGATGTTTACAAAGTGAATGTTGTTTCATCAAAGTAGGTACCTACTTATGGGCCTAATGGATGTCGTCGGGAGGTATCTATAATTCAATCATGAACCTCGCTTACTTAAGGCTCTCGAAGAGATATAGAATCAATGTTGACCGGACAGGCTAACACGATAGTTGTTTGCCAGCGAAATTGGATAAGTCTACGAGGACTTACATACTAATGTAGATACCGTGTAAATACGGCAGATCGGCTGGAATATTGAAAAAGTCTGAGAATTTCGTAAAGTAGGACACCATTTGATTGATCATAAAAGATGTATCTGTATATAATATTGATGTTGTTATAAATACTGCGTGTAATTTATAATGCTTAACATGATTATTTGGCAGAAATATGTGTGGCGGTGAAGCAGCCAGATACGAACAATCAAGGCGTTCCAACTCCTCAGGGGTACTTTATTACCTAGTTAGCAACGCATCTGAGCCCATGTTAGATGGGACTCTACTCTTATCTGGGGTTGATTGGACCATGGGCGGCAATAACCACTTACCACCTACACTACTATACCTAATACAATAATCCGTAATGGCATCGCCAGATTTTAAGAAGAGTTATTTTTGCACTTATTCATTATTTTTTATTAATATAGGAGAGTAAGTGAATACTTACACAATATGAAAATATCAATACCTACATTATCAAATTGTTAAAGAACTATAAACAATTATATTTATAATAAAAATATTATCGACTTCCATAATAATATCATAATGCAGGTACATATAAGTTAACTAAATATAAAATAACCGACTTCTGTTAGGAAGCTATGATTGGAAATGACACTTTAACTACATAACGCGAACGTTAGCCCACGAAATTGAACAACCGCTGAAACTGACCTAACAAGATTCAATCTCGGAGAAGATAACTCAATTAGGTACAACGTGGAGTGGACATGATAACTGAATAATGTTTGTCGACGGATATGGCCATGGAGTGGAAAGAGCAACGGAGCTTATCACATTGACAAAATAACTCAATTGGCTTCTTATTCAAGTTTTCTACCTGTCTCCTACCCTGTAATTACAGTGTAGGAGAAAGGTAGAAAACGTTTGGATATATAACTAAGTAACAAAACAAAATAGAGAAACAAATTCAATCCGAAGCTGTTATAAAATTCCTTTTTCACTACGCTAGTATTTTTTTTATGTAAAGTAATTTAACTATACCTACTTGTCTTAGTACCTATAACCTTTCAAAAAAATAAGTTAGCATAACCTTTTAAATTCAGTTAAAGGTTGAAGATGATTTACTTTGGGAATAAAAATGAAAGAAGAAAACGGGACCGATATTTTTAACGAATCTTATCTCAGTATTTTTGCAAGGTAGCATGATGAAAATTAAATATGAATATAATTGTTTTTCCGATGGCGGCCACGCTCGTTTGATGGAGCCAAAGGGAAATTACAAAGAGCGCCGCCCGCTCCTAATATTTCAATGTAATATCTATACAACAGTAATTAACCTGCATTATAGGTATTTGATAGTAAGCAGGTTAGATAATATGCAGGCAGTGGTCACTTTTGCACATAAAAATCTGTAGTTATTTTATTCAAAAAAGTACAGATTGATAGGTACCTATTTATTTAAATTTCAGATAAAGTCTACCAGTGATCTGACGCATTGACATTGGTTAGTCTTACTAAATCTTTAAAACCGGAACAGCAGTTTATACCAGATTGACCTCAACTGAATGAACAAAACATTGCATCGCTCTGCAAGAGTTACCGCAGTTAGACAGACGACTGTTAATATTAAAACATAAGCTGATGATAAGTACTAGAACAACTTCGGTGCCTATTTTATCGTTACCGACCAACAACACAGGAGTGCCCGCAGTTTATCAATATTCTGCCGTCATTGACAATTTCCCGTTTCCTGCTAAACCACTTTACTTCATTGTGCGTCGTGGTTTCCTGACGGTCGATTGTAAGATATTACATAAGATATTACATGAAATGGAAATCATACTGAGTTGTCCGTGCTGCTTACCTAAATGTTACTAAAAAAAATTGTAGGTGAGTAGGTACCTACTGATGCTTCCAATGAACCTAAATAGCAACTCATCTAAGTAGGAGAGCTTTTAAACTTAAAAATAAGTTTTCAATTC
Organism: Epargyreus clarus; assembly: GCF_041222505.1. NCBI lineage: Eukaryota > Metazoa > Arthropoda > Insecta > Lepidoptera > Hesperiidae > Epargyreus > Epargyreus clarus. The sequence goes on along the minus strand of NW_027332225.1, from coordinate 12,774,708 downwards.
CGCTATTTAGGTTCATCTTTTTGACTTAATTTGGTACTTATTTAATTTTATTCGAACTTCCAAGCCAATTAAAATAAAATTGTAAACCTGGAAGCCTCACCTAATTAGGTTTTAACTCGTCAGAAGGTTGAAGCAGACTTCAGCATAAATATTTAAATGTTATTTAGGTGTTATTTTACGTTAGATTGGTTATCTTTAGTATTATACAATTTTACAAGCTTATCATGAGATTTTGTATGTCGTTGTAAAAATATGAAAAATAATTAAAGTAGTTTTATTCTGTGTAAGAATATTTTTAATGAATAATTTGTTTAATAATTAAAATTTTAATTGAAATACAGTAAATCTATTTTCGTATTTTTCAATGTGCAGGATCAGGAAGGGTCCACGAGTCCGCGCGCTGATGACAAATCCCGCGCGCACTCGCCCGCCATCAACGAAGGTATTGCCAGAAATATATTCTTCGTAATTTATTAATTAATAAGTTTTAAATTGAGTACTTAGTATTTTTCCGTATAAAATTAGGTATTTAACAAAAAAAACGGCATTTATTGCCAGTTACAAAATTATTTAAGTACCTACTTAGGGGCCGTTCAAGTATTACGTAACGCAATTTTTGAAGATTTTTGACCCCCCCTCCCCCCCTTGTAACGCACCGTAACGTTTTTCTATACCCCCCCCCCTCCCCCTCTAAACGTTACGTAACACTAAAGTGTCAATTTTTACCCTAAACTCGCTAAAAAGTTATGTTATAGTTTTTATCCTTGGGCGTGTTCAGCCGAACTAGGTCTCCTGAGTATTCTAAGTTAGTTTAAGTATAGTCAAAGCATATTGTAAAGGTGGTAGAACCCTTTGTGGTTCAACTCCGGCGGCACCACCGCCACACCTATTTCTACCTAATAACAGCAGTGTTAGGCGCTGCTGTGTTCCGGTTTGAAGGGTGTGGTAAGGGAGACAGACTTTTCCGAGGCGTTCCAGCTTAGTCCTCAGGGGTAGCGGCGCATCTGTGGCCGACCTCAGGTAGGAATATCTAATCCTATCTGGGGTTGATTACAGATGTCCATGGGCGGCAGTAGCCACATCAGGTGGACTGCATGCTCGTCTGCTATTCTTATATTATAAAATATATATATATATATATATATATATATATATATATATATATATATATATATACTACTATACTGTACTATACTTAGTCTAACTCAGAATACTCAGGACTTAGTTCGGCTGAACCCACTCATTCAAGGGATTCCCCGTAAAACGTAAATGAAAAGGGTTGCCAATTTAGGAGTTTTAATTCTCTATTTTTTTATTAAAAAATGTTACGTAACGTGTATTAAGAAAGACCCCCTCCCGCCCCTGTAACGCATCGTAACGTTTTACAAGACCCCCCCCTCCCCCCCAAATTGCGTTACGTAATACTTGAACGCCCCCTTAGCTAAGAATTTTGTAACGAAAGAGGTTTATGACTAAACTTGATATTAAATGTTTTGTTATGAGTCTCCTTCAATTTTATCTATATTTTAATCATTATTGGGGCATAGACTCTACTGCTGTCAGGGCATCTACCGTTTGATAATAAAATAAGTTTTTATTACGGACGTGATCAAATGGTCCCCATTTTTTTATTGACATGTGTGGTTGATCAGTTGCAGGAGCAGAGGGTGATAACGAGGGCGAGAGATGATGGTCGGCCTCCACGCTGCTGGACCGGCTGGCGCAGCGTGGCTTCGCGGCCGATACACGCTTGGCACTGCCACCTACTGGTATGAAGAAATAGTTCGCAGCCAAAATTCTGTCACCAAAACTTACCGATTGTTTGGATAAAAAATAGAAATGAAAATTACCAACAAAAAGAACGACATCTATGCAAACTATCGCGAAGCTTCAGTATCGAGTAGAAGTACCTACCTACCAACCCAGGTATAGTCCGCGTAAAACTGCTAGTCTGCTCTGAATATGAATCGCGTCGCCATCGCAAATTGTATGACTACACCTGCATGCAACAACTTCAGACTTCTGACTATATCTATTAATTACCTAACACTCGTTAATAATGAATACCCAATATTTTGTTTACCAAAAAATCATAGTTATTTAACAAGTAGTAGTAGAAAGATACTACAAATTGTCATATTTTGCGTAACAATAATTGTCTTACTAGGCGTACGAGTAGATTTGTTCAAAAAATATTCGTTAATAGTTTGACATTCTCTTGGGCCTTATTACCCGATGGTACCTTAAAAATTCGTAATATCTTTGTTTGTCAGGGTGCGCGCGTTACCGCGAGCTGTGCTACCGCGCGGCGCAGGCGGGCGCGGCGGCGGGCGCGGGCGCGGGCCGGGCGGCGGCGTGCGCCTGCGCCAACTGCCGCCGCCGCCACTCCGCCGCGCCCTGACCGCCGCCCCGCCCGCCCGCGCACACGCTCGTGCTGCCCACCGTCACCACCGCCTCCGTCAGCAACAGTTACACGCGGAAAACTCAGTAAAAACCATCTAATAGCATTTCAAGCTAAAACCCAACCCACAATGCGAGCTTGTGTCCTGCCGCCATAGATAAGTAAAGATATCTCACTGCCTTGTAATTGAAGCCATTAAAGGGCCGACAATTCTGTCAGCCATTTAATGGCTATCATGGTGTAATTTACAAGGAACAATGCCGACATGCGCAGTTAAGTGGTGCAAAAACACGAATTCGAAGGAATAGTGGGAAGAAATATCGTTTCATTAGTGAATGATCTAAAAACTACATCTTTTTAATATTTTTCGAATTTATATCGAAAATAGATAACACGAAAATTTCAATTGTCAAAACTGGTAGTTCTTGTTAGGGGTGAGTAATCTTTACTAATCTATGCCTGCCACGATGCGACATTGCATAATTATAAGTTTTCGTGACACTGAACAAGTAGTACGGATAGTGTAAATTTGTCCTTGTTCATTTGTTGGTCTTGTACATCTTGGGAGTTGTCCGCTATTTCCACCCGACCTCCACTCCAAGTCTGGCAGAGGCCTTCTTAGGTAACTCCGGCTGTCCACTCCATACACTTTCCTTCCTTCCTTCTAATTTTCTAGAAAGCAAAACTACGGTCCTTTTATTTTTTAAACTGTTCACTTATGGTATTACCTACGTAGGTAGTGAAGTGAGTGGTAGGTAAGTGAATGGTAGTAGCGAAGTTTCTGTTTTAACCAAAATAAACGTTTTCTATGAAGGAAAGGTGTCTATAGGCAGTAGTGATTATTTAACATCAAGTGAACTACTTCTATTACGAGCAAAAAGTTAACAACTTGTGAAAGTTGGACTCACATATCCGAAGTCCAAATTCTCAAAACATTTTCAATTTATTTCAACAGAAAAAAAAACAATATAATAATCCCCATACTTATTAGAGCCTCGTATGATTATTACATTGATGGCAAATTACTATTACAAATAATGAGGCATTGATCTCAATCTCATATAGGTAAGCCAAAATATCTCTTTTCTTCAATCTATACTATTATCGGTGTGTAGATATCTATATATTTGTATAAATAGTAGGTCCGCTTTTAATGTTTTATTATCGTTTAAAACCTTAAGGATTTGCTTCTTATTACAATGATGTGTTTTACTAGTCCTTCACAATATTTATTATATAGGTGAGGATTGTTACCATTTTATCTGTTTAATATGTTAAGTATGTACTTATAATACACGTTGTTTAATTTTTTTTTAATCCTTTCGTACCGTAATATAGCATAAAATATCCCAAAAAAAAGTTACGACACTAGTTAAGTCTTATTACACTTACCTAGTGTCGTAACTTTTTTGATATTTCAAATACTAACAAAAATTGCTAGTTAATTATAGTTTATTATTCACAATAACGTGCTTTCTGTCCTAGTGCCTTACCCGAAATAAATCCTTTATTCATTCTCCAGTATTTCACGTGAAAAATTAACACTCAAACATATTTCATACTCTACTGATAGATACTATTTTTGCACTGTAGTTGAAATTTTTGCACAATTTTGTACAAAATTATAACGAAGAGTATCCAGAACGCTTTTTGTAGTTTTAAGATTATTGCGACTTCGCCAAAAAGTAAATTCGTCAAATTCGATTGTCTGTCCATTGTATAAGTGTGAATTTATATTATAGTGTAATCCTTAATTTAAGAAATAATGAAAATTAGCTTCTCAAAATTTATTAGAATGTATTCACATGAAAATTTAAAGCTAATGCTAATCTATTCCAATGATCATGTTTAATCTATATATAAGCTAAGTCAGATTCCTTAGAGATAAGTTAAATATTAATATTTTAAAACTGTGTAGGTGGTAAATAGTCTTAATACTTTACGGTCCATATAAAAGTTAAAACAAATACTTATTTTACTGCATGGCTAAAACATAAACAACGTCTTAATTTAACCGCCTAAAATTATTATAAGAAACATCTAGAATAATTTCTAACGTTTGGTTCTCCTGTTCTCCTGCCGTATGATTTAATTGTATAAGATCTATTAAAGAAAAATATAATGTACATTACTTTCTATTTTACATTATATCATTACAGCTACACATTAATTATACATCGATGATCTTTTGATTGTACTTACTTACCAAATGTTATTTAATTTTAAACAGTACATTATTTATACATAACAAGGCCTACCTATTATCGTTATAAAATGTAATTTAATATATTTCAAAAATAAAGACTACGTATAAAAACATGTTTTAGTATCACAGTGCAGACGCCCTTATAGCGAAGTGTGGTTAGTAAGTGTACCTACAGTTAATACCCGAACAACGCGCTCAAACTCGTCAATGATTTTAAAATAAAACTTATTATAATTAGTATCTTTATTCTAGAAAACAAAAATACATGTATGTCAGAGGAGAACGAGTGTTGTTTTATCAATCGAGTTACAATAAACATGTTACAATACAATAAAATACAGAATGATGTAATGAAGAAAAGAACGCGCATTTTACATCGTTGCGCTCCCGCCTAATAATGTTATGTACATTTCACTGTTCAATTTACAATAAATGCAGAAAATCTTAATCAATGGGACGAAAATATATCAGAAACTACCTATACAAGTATATTATAAGCTTAGCCGTCTAACGTTTTATAATAGGATCAACCATCGGAATGGTTTATAGTACTTAAAAATAACTGTCAATTTGGGCCTTTCTACATGTGATATGTTAATCTTCTATGATAAAATTACTCAAACTTAAATGGGACAAGTAGATCCTAGACAAAGTTACTTTGAAAATTTATTCGAATTAAAGTAAGAGATAATTCGTTTGGTTGCCGACCCGTATGTAGAAATAGAGATATCAAAAATATATTTTAGTCACTTAGGTTATCAGGAATAATTAGTTACAACTAAAATTTCAGTTTCAATATTATCGAAACGTCCAACATAAAGTCCACACTACACAAATAGGTACTTCTAAAAGAGAAAATGTATTCTAACAACTAATAACGAATACCAGATTGTAAGAAAAGCAAAGCGGTCAATATTTTGGACCATCTAGGGACTTTCTGGAAAAACTAAATTTCACCTTTGACCAGCCCCAGCCCGCCATGCGTTTCTTACACACTGTTATCCGCGTAAAATCATTTAAAAATTCAATGATTGCTGAAGTAGAAAAAATAAAACTATTTTACAGGCGGCCTCTTTCGGCCGTACAAGATTCCATCGATATTATTAGATCGTATGCCACCAAATATCCCATTACATTCCGAAACTTACGGCATTTCATACTACAATAAGATACGAATAAATCAGTATGTATGTACCCTTTAGAAGTGGTATACCACCGCTTCTAGTGTTCCAATTTAGTGTGTATCCCGCGCCAGTCACGGTTCATTCTTATGACATGAATTAATTCTGAAGTCTCAGCAACTTTGTTACTGCGTGTTAATGTTGACAACTGACCGTGACTGGTAAAAGGGCCTATCGCCACTACCATCCTCATCTGCAAAATCTTGCCATTTAATAACAATTAAACAAGTGACCTAGGAAGTATCAATTTACGAGGGAGGTAAGACAAGATTTTAAGGGTGGACGATAGTAGGGATTGGCTCGATTGGGACAACCCTGGTGACAGATGACAGTACGAGGCTGCGTTCAGAGCCTACATTCTGCTTCCAACCTTTCGTGTTAAACATAGAGGCTTCGTTATTTTGTTAATGTCAGGTAAAACGCACTGTCCAGTCAAAAGCCTACGTTAAGTCTTAAACTGTAAGCGCTCAACCTTTGTCAACGTCCAAATTAAAATGATATATAACAAAAAAACTTACAGATTCACAAGGAAAAAATTAATTACTTCAAGGTGAAATAATATCTTAAGTTATCTTAAAAAAAATACGACTTTGACAGCAATCATAGATCAAAAATTGACGAAACGACGGATCGTGACATGCGCCCGATCGATAGCAAATGTAGTTTTTAGGACGTAGGCAGTGAACGCAGCGGTCAGGCGCGCGGGCGCGGCGCGCTAGCGGCGGTAGGGGTGGTACGAGGCGGCGGGCGCGCCGCCCGACGAGTGGCTGCGCTTAGCCGCGCGCTGGTAGCCGTCGCCGGACCCGCCCGTGTACTCGTAGTCCTCACCTGCGCACAACCAACGGTCAGTACACCGTCCGGCCCCCGCCGGACTCCGAAGCCAGCAACGTTTTCAAGCGATCGAAGCAAGCTATTGTTACTCGTATATCCAATGCAAGCTGTAGAAATATATGAAACACTCACCGCACCACGCACCTTTCGCCATGGGACCTATTTTTACTGTATGCACATATCGATACACGGTACTGTTTACATACCTCCATACATAGATCCAACGTTAATGTGTGTGTGTGTGTGTGTATGTCATTCAATTTACCTACTTTGCAATTTAATTCTAATTATATACTGAAATATTATTTTATATCTAATCAAAAAATATAGGTTTAATACGTATCTTATATATAGATTACCAAATTAACAAAATGTTGAATAAATTGACTATCAAACAATCCGTTTGTAAACAGTACCCGCTACATTCTATACATACGATTACTTGATAATTATCCAACCCCACTCAACCTCGTTACTTAATAATTGTGTAACTACATGCCACACAAATGTCATACAAATAACCAATCTACCAAATTAATGTGTCTAAGAACTCTATTCATAAATGCTAAAAGTAGTGTCAAAAAACCTGAAGCAGTGGCAGAAATATCCGAAACGTTACAGAAGGACGGCTGTGGCGACACCATCCCGCCGCAGTACATCATAGGTACCTGGACAATTATACTTTCTAGTTTAACATCTACTCAGTGTTACCAACTCAAATATTATCCCCAAGAATAATTCATATTCATAAATAAACCAAAAAAACAGTCCCGCATTCGCAACTGAACTGTGGCAACTTTTTTGCACTTTCTTAGGCTGTCTATTTTCTAAGTTGGCAACACTGCAGCTGTTCATCGTTTTTTGTCTTTGTTTTTGTCTCTTAAATTCGTAGTCGTGGGCACTTCCAGTGTGTTAATAAGTTAGCTATGGGATCTTTAGATTTTATCTATATTTCAGGGATCATTATTTTCCTGGGATGTTACGAGGTATTTACGGTTATGATTTCCAGTCTTGCAAATATAACATTCATACGGTGTAGTTTATTTATCCAATCGCAATTTCCGGAAAAATAAATTATTATAACCTGTGGCGGAGTTCCGATAGCATCGTTTATTTGCGGCATTTGGGAGAACTTGGGACTACCCGCAGTGCTGGCTACACCGTCACCCTCTGTCGCATAAAACTTCAAACTTTAGAATCGGTAAGACTATCTACGTCTCTACCTACTATGTATATAATATAGGTATTTACCATGATACGTATATAGAAAACAAATTTTAATTAAATGTTGTAATTTGCAAGAATTATATATTGAATATATTTTACACAGATATGAACCATAAGGTAGATGTAATAACTGTTAAAAAAAATCACATACAACTTTGCTATTCTCATCCAAAGTTAAATTTGATTAAGAATATTTTTTATGATCAACACTTGATAACAAAACATTACAATTATTGAAATCTACCTCATGTTCTGGAAGTTCGAGGTTACTAAGTCTACTATATAAGAATGGGTCGTTAGCGATGCAGCAAGTATACATTACCCCATAAATGTGTTAGTTCATGCAGAGTGGTTTAGTGGTGTGGTCGTATAAATAGTTAATATTGGTAATATAATTAATGGAAACGGCAGTGCCCACGTTCCAGTCGTGTATGTAATGTATCTCTTGCTGTGTAAGACTATTATGGACTCCCAGTCCAAAGTATAAAAACAAAAATTATGATAACTTGGGTCTCGTGGGGTGGCTATTTTAGGATAGGGATTGGTTTCATACATTAAAAATGCCAGTAATATTTTGAAATTTTTGATTTCTTTTAATTATCTACGTTTTATAATGTCCTTAAAGTAGATATATATTTCATCATAAGATATCTCAAATATTTGCAGTGGTAATATTAATATTTTAATTAATCAACCAGTAGTATTACTTAAACCATTAAGATAGAAGAAGCTTAATAATAGGAAACTACGACAAAACTGTTTATTTTTTTTCCATTACATTACAAACTACATACTTATGTTACCAGTTAAAACTAACTCTAATATATACCCAAAATACCTAATATGAATAATGCATAATTTCTACTTCAAAAAACCTTAGTGTTATGTTATGTGATAGCACTTTTAATTATTACATCGAATACTTCTTCGCATACAAGCTTCTCGTCTTACTTTAGTGCTTCGGTTAAAATTATCATTAAAACCGTAATTAACTAATTATCATTAGGTAATAATCATTGTAAAAAAAAAGAAACAACAAGGACGCTCATGTAAGTCTATCATAATTTTCCTTTTTATATACGAACATAAAGTGGGCCTAGAGGCCTCGCTAGGGCTAGGGTACGATTACATTACAACAAATCTAGATAATAGTCTTACATTCGTAACATGCGCGTAACATACGGTGCGAGGGCGCGGTCGGCCGCTTCCAATTAATTACATTTTATACGAAATTAATACAAGTCTGTATAAATACTGCGCCCGTAGTGGGCGCGTAGAGTAAACTTATATACTGCCGTAAGTAATCATTACTTTAAATATTGTACATCAGTCGATAGCTCACCTAATAATTTTGTATTCTAATCGAGAATATGTACTTTTATCCACTATAAATGAATAATATAGATTAAAAAATAATCAACATCAAAAATTTTAAATCAAACAGAAATAAATAACAACTTGCCCTAGTTTTATAATAATTAATGTTATAATTAACTGTAAAGCCCGTGCAATTAATTTACGATAAAATGTGTACTCAATAATTACATTTATAATAGTATATATTCTAGTATAAATATGAGGATTTATATTAATAATACCTGCATTGATTTAAAATAACTTTAGAATCGTCTACTAGAGTTACAATCGAGTGTCGATCCGATACATTCGATTAAATGCTATTCCTTTAGACGAATATGAACTTAAAAAGAGTATCCTGCTAATCTAACGTTAACACTAGGGGTGTCGTATAATATAATTAGTCAATTACGATCATAAGTTTATTGATGGAGCGCTTAACCGCGCGATCAATTACGAAATACACTTTTACACAAACATGTTGCTACTGAATAAACATACACATATAAAAACCGCGTACACTATATAAAGTAATACAAACAAGAGTCGAAAGGTTAACTACACAACAGTACTACAGTAAGCCATGATTAAAATATTATTCCATAAACATTATTATTATTATTAAGATACAGTATATATCTTATGTCGATATTACTCAGTGTAATATAAAATGCATAGTGCGTCCCGTCCGGAGGAGGGCAGGCCGCGCGCGCACATTTGACAGACGGCCACAGCCTCTTAACGAGTCTTACCGTATTTGTATTTTGCTAACTATTTTAATTAATAAATTCATCCAATATTTTAATGTTCTTCACCTATATAATAATAATAATTAAAAACCCATATAAATAGTCTCAATCGATTTTTCACAATAATTTGCACTAAGTTTAATGTTGAATAAATCTAAAATTTCTAATACATATTATACTTTATTTAAATAAATTATACTCTTTATGTTACTTAGAAAGATTGCCACGACGGTACATTACAAACTAAGTTCTTAAATTGTTCCGAAGGTTTGTGAGTTGGGGCCCGAGCCCATAATCTAAACACCTTAGTGCTAATTCAATATCACTGAAAATAACATAATTATAAATCATCTATATATTCACTTAACTTTTTGTAAGGCATCGTTTCCTAATATTAAACACGTGAACAATGTCGCCGTATCGGTGGTTGTACATTAAACCTACAGTAAGTAAATTATACCGAAATGATGGAAACGATATGGACAGCCGCTCAGCCAGCGAGCGGCGAGCGAAGTGCGTGAGCGGAAGGGAGCGGGGATCCGGGGGGTCGGGGGTCAGGGGGACGGGGAGTGGGGTACGGGGCGGAGGCAGGCGGATGCTGATACGTGCGAGGAAACTTACCGAGGAATGGATCGAGACAAATTAACCTAACTAACATAGGAACGATCGAGTTAGAGTAAACGAAGCGGAACGAAGGACACGACTACACGTAACCTAGAGGGCAGTTTAGGCACCGACGTCATTTAATTATTTATTAATTAACATTATTACTTCATTATATTGATTAAAAGGTACGAGTTTCAACATCCTACAAATATGATCCGTTGTTTTCAGTCGAGTGTTATGTTACGTTATAGAGCTAATAGAAATGTACCAATATGCGCGTTAACTATGAAACATCACAATATGTAAAGGCGTCCTCACTATGTTTTAGCGTTAAATTTGGGACACCGCACCCCTCGCCGGACCACGTCACTTATTTATTTTCTTACACCTCACGATACTCGTCGTAGATAAATTATACATTACTTACGGTGCGATCTTAAATAACCCTATACTAAACGATCAAATTATGCATTCGTGTCAACAATTCGTCTATTAAAAACATTTATAACAAATCTTAACCGCCGCGCGGGCCAGCGGCCTACGCATTACAAAGTAAAGGAACACTCCCGAAGGCAGTCTACAGTGTGCAGTGTCAGTATAGTATCAGTATCAGTACAGTACGTTACGCTAGAGGCGGCCGCGCCGCTGCGCCGCCGATAATTACTTAGCTTATCACTAAAATTTTAATCAGTCGATCGGTCAAATGATTGAGCGATATAGTACAGTAAAGGACTAATATTAAATTTAATCTAACAATGTTATTTTAAATTATAACTCACTTCGTGACGGCGCCGCGGGCGCGGTCGGCCGGCCGACTCCTCTATACAGTTTTAAAAATATTTGGCGATCACATAAATTAAAACTTTAAAACTATGTGACGAGAGAATCGATTAAAATTATGCTTTACACACGAGTAAGTATATATATGTACAAGGGTCCGCGCGGGGTGCGGGGCGCTAGCCGACATCTATATCCTAAATGCTTGAGCTTCATTTACTTAACACATACAACATTATCGTTTGCTCGTTAACAATTTGGCAGGTAAATTTAATTCATTAAAGTATAAATTCCATTATTTTATCAACTTAAAAAAAATGCGATAAAAAACTAAAATCCATATAAGAAACAAATTAAAATTACGAATATTATTTATACAGAATTGTTCCCTTTTAAATAGCGGGATAATTAAAAATATTTAAAATCACGTTCAGTCATAATATGTTTTGTTAAATATTAACACATAATTATTTCATTATATCCCTACCGTTTACCTAAGTCTAGTGGGTGGTAAATAACCAAAACTCTAATATTAAACATACATATCGATATATATACCAAATATTTATACAAGTTATTAGCTTAAGTTAAGTCATTTTAGGTCATTTTCCTAAGTTGGCCTTGTTTAATGCGTCTGTCAAATGTACGAGCGGCGCGGCGCTGCGTACCATACACCTTGTAACATCACCACTACACGGAATTACGAGATCCCACCGTTCATCGTATGATGTCATTAAAAGAAATCATTTCACTCTCAAACGAAATAATTGACAATATGAAAAAGTACCAAGTAAAAGACAAAATTTCAAAAAGAGCCCACATCCAAGGAGAAATATTAAAAAGTGTTCGCGTACATGACGTACACAAAGAGCTCGCGACCCGGAGAGGGCGCTGGGGATGCACCGTGAACAGAGATGCCCGAGTGCGGCTAGCCTTACATATCCATTTGACAAGCGACATTTTACCGACTACGTTGCTAGGTGTTAATACCGTTACGATTATTATGTTCTAATTAAAATTAACGTCCTTAATTACGCGTGTGGGTTTGTGTTAATGTAGTTCTTCGGTGACACACCTTAAAATATATAACATTCTATAATTGCATGCACGTAACATTTTCGTATTACTAACAATATTGGAATTATAATTTATATTGCATTGCTATCAAAATGTTAACGATCACTGAGATTGATTTAGTTCGTTAACGTAAAATTAGTGGCATAAACACGTACAAAAGTTCAATATTAACTAGCACACGATAAAAAGATCGATTATCTCGGTGAATTCGATCGAGGTATAATTTCGAATGTCAACAATGGATGTGAAGCGGTCACGGGGGGTCACCAAAACTATATGCGTTTCGAAGTCATACCTTCCTACAAATGTCGGTCGAGTCGTCAGTCTACGAGGCCGGGACAGTGTCGACAGTGTGCGTGTAGGGAATGTGTGACGGCCGGACCGCCGGCCGCTCCGGCACAGAGGGCAACCACGCCTCGGTCGCGGGGGACACGATATCGATTCAAATACGGGTGAACCAACTACGATTGATAACTGCGCTCATGTTGGGCGAGTTAATATAGAGGGTCATCTGTCCGTACACACAGTGAGCGGAGTCGCGCGGCGCCCGCGGGTGCTGCGGCCGCGGGGGGCGCCCGCGCTGCGCCCGCTCCGGCGCCCGGGCTCCTTCCGCGAAGGGATGCGGCGCGCTAGATTGTCGCCCGAATGTTTGCAACGCTTGCGAATGTTGCGCGGATTGTTGCGAAGCGAACGCTTCGTCCACGGCGAACGGTTGCCGATCGAAAGGCTCGTGCGCGAAAGCTTGCGGCGCGAACTGTGGTTGCGCGTATTGTTCCGGCTCGCTACTCTGTTGCGCATGCTGCTGGGGCTCGTTTTGTCGCGTGAACGATTGCGAAACGAAATGTTGCAATGCGAACGGCTCGCGCTCGAACTGCTGCGGCTCGTGTCGCTGGGCAAATCGATGAGGTCGATCGGGCGCGGGCTGTCGATACGCAAAACGACGATCGAACGAGCATCGCGGTCGCGACACGGGCGTTCCTTGCGAGAATGGTCGCGGAGAGTCGAGTGGCGGCGCGTTCGAGTGAGTAGCGAGCGGTGGCGGGGGTGGTTGCGCTGCGTGCCGGGGCGGGGCGGGCGGCGCGGGCGGGGCGGGCGGAGCGGGGCGCGGGCGCGGCGCGCATTAGGCGGCGGGCCACTCCTTGCTAAACTCGTTGGCGTTGAAGTGTTTGGGCGCGTGGTGCGGATGCGCGTGCACACCTGGCGGCTGCGCGCCCGCCGAGTGGTACTCGCCGCCGGCGCCGTAGCCGCGCGACGCGCCGCCGCCGTACGACGAGCCCTGGGGCCCGACGACACACGTTACTAGCCGGCACCGCACACGCTACACGCAGCCGACCGACCGACCGACCGCGGAGCGTACGCCGCTCCGAGTACGTTCATCGCTGACGCGCTACTCGACCGCGCCGCGGGACCCGCCCCATCGGATACGTTCCGACTCTTTAACCTCTACTTTTAACTTACGACGAGTGAGAACGTCATGGCGTTCGTGAAAATGCATATAAAATTTAAACGTGACTAAGTGCTGAACGCTTCGATGGGGCCGATCTCGCGCCGGCGGCTTCTGACCGGACGATTTGTCGTCAAATTTATTGGTATAATATAGTTTTTACGACTGACTTAACTGAGGTAAATTTATTGCTTCAATGTTGACGATTTATCTGACGATAAACCGTAAGGCATTTTGGCTGGCGGGCGCGCCCGGTCGAAGCCTCCGATCCATGCGGTTTTTGGTAGTTCGGAGACAATCGTGTGAGTATTAAAGTTAAAAGTACAAAAATATAAATTTATTAAATCGAAACGAAGTCGGGGCTTCGACTTTGACGCGCCCAATGCCTATCACGGGAGATCAAACTGTGAACTTATCGTTTGTTAAAATTACATAATTTTCCATGAATACCTTAAACATTATTTGGAGTCCACTAACATTATCACCCCCGCGATGGCACGTTTATTTTGTAAATATATGCTCTCTCGTTACATTTAACATAATAACCGGATATCATCTCTGAACACTTAAAGTACAGCTCTTAATATTATTTTATCGTTAAAATTATCTATTAATGAACCTGTAACAATATGAAAAATCCAAATTTTACTAATTTGTACTTTAAATGCCAATTTACAAGTGTTGAGATGAAACAAAGCGATTGAATCATCTCGCACGTCTACAAAATGCAACATGAATATAGAATGGAACTAAGGTAAGCTTATTAACTAGTGCGGTGCGATGCCTTTTAGGTGAGCCCGCGTAATCGTCGCTAAGACCGAACCGTCCATAGTGAGAAATCCCCAGTTTCGCGACATTCCCTCATCCGAACCCACCCTTATCTCTAATTGTCTTTCTGGAGGAGCCACTCTTGTGGGCCCTGATCAACCAACTGGAAAAGAAGAATTACAAGACATCAAAGTCCCACTCGCCACAATACTCCTGATCTTTTAGCGGTTTTATGTAAGTAGCGCAGAGCGTGAAGATGGACCGGGCGAAAAGCGTGTGAATTATCCCCGAGGGCAAATGAGTCAGGAGGGAACGTCGGAGGGGAGGGGAGTGGTGATGAGAGACCTTCAGCGAAACTTGATTAAAATCATCTTGTTGATTTTTCACTATGGATAGCGGTGCGACTGCACGAGTGCGGCGGCCGTCCGTTGCGACGCGACAACGACACGAGCCGCAGCATCGCTCGGAAAATCAAAAAGACATCGCACATTCCTCGCCACTGAAACATGCAGACGAGCGGCGTCGATGTCTCCGATAAACTCGTAAACAAGCGTCGTATACATCGGAACACAGCACACGGATGCAGGAGGCAAACTAATTATGGGCTCTATGGTATAAACTCATGCTGCATGTCGGCTGCAAGCCTCTGCTCGTTTGTTTGCATTCAAGTGAGAGGTATTTTCGCTGAATTTCGCTCTTTCACCAGTGTGTCGTCCTCGTCGCGCTTTCATTCGTGAATCGCAAACAAACTCTAAGCAAGTACAACCAAATTGAAGTTGGCAAGAAAACGAACACGTACCGTTCACTCTCTTATCGCTCACTCATTCGGTCAACGTTCTCATGAATGGACTAGGGATTTATATAAATGATCTTTCATGCGCTCTTCCAAACAAAAAATCACGACAAACAAATGTAGAAATGGATGCGGGTCGAAATCAAGAAAAGCGTTGGTGAAACAGGATAGTACGGGATAGGAGGGATGCAAGCCCCGAGGGTTAGAGCAAAAAATAAAATAATCAACTTGGCTGTACTTTTTTAGGATGCACCAAACACCCACAGCGAAAATGCTATGAGTATGTTCAGGGCTGCACCTAGGATAAGTTATTATGTAAATACGTTTCTTTATTGTATTAATTGTATAGAACAAACTATAAGTAACAAACACTTATCCGAGGTGCAGCAGCAGATCATATTTGTTTGCGATTTGTGTCATAATGGATGGAGGCAGTCAAAAAACATAAACATAACAAAAGGAACGATAAAAATTAAAAAAAGATTAAGATGATATCTGTGAAGCAACATAACTGAATCTATCCATTATGTTCGATGGCACACTAATAAAAAAGCTGATAATGAAATGGTTGAAGCAGTTGTGATTGCCCGTTACATTTTAAACAGGCACTGCTTTATCCATCCATCGTTTCACACCGCGACCTACTGACACAGCTCGTGTTTCAACTCGATACATTTACAATTTTAATAGACTATTCTTTTTCACTTTCTATGCCGTATTGAAACACGACACTGCAATTTATCGGAGAAATCGAAGTTAACTGTCCAATCGTATTTGCGATCATTACAATTGCCAATTGGATGACGAGTTATTATGATAAAGAACGAAGAACAAAATTGGTATGTTATATCAATAATAATAATAATTTAAAAGCAACTGAACTTTAAACAGAAGTAATTAGCAACACAGTTAAAAGTACTTAAAATTAAATGAATCTATGTTAAATGAACAATGCGGGGATGTTTTATGAGACTACCACGAGAGATCACGGATACAATTGGACAACAAGGTGTAACTAGCGGATGATGCTCGACATACCACGTCGGCAAACAAATACATTTCCGACTAGCAATATTTCTTAATCGAAAATGTATTTACATGCCTACCAACATGCCCAGAGAATGTATTTTTGAGATACTCGAAAATACACGCTCAACCTAGCACAAACCATACCAACACCAAAAAACCAAGGAAAGTAAATGTGTTCCAAGACACTTTATGATTACATGGCAATCTTATGGTTCATGCTAGGTCATAGGGGAATGCAATGAATGCAATGTTGTTGGTGTTAATGACAATATTGTAAAGTGAGTATAGCATCTCCGTCATTGCATAAGTACTTATTATTAACCAGTATCTGACAAGTATTGCCAGTAAAATCCGATTTTTTAGAAATGCTATATTAACTTTACAAACATGTTTTTTAGTGTAACAGTTGATTTATTACTTAAATTATTAATCCAAACCCCAGCCAAAACATACTGAGTCCATTGTCATCTTTAATGTAATACATGTTTGGCAGAAGTTTCAGATATTAACTTGTAAGTTAAATAAGAACTTAATTTAAAACTTGGTAGTGTTTGATGCAAAAAAATCCAAGGCATGGTATAATAATGAATGGTTTGATAATGAAAATGAATTCAGTATGATTGTTCGATGGTTGAAACGGAATTGGTATTTAATGAATGGTAGGCACAGTGCACATTATATTTTGTATATCATCTAAAGTGGTGTTTAACACAATGTTAATTTGTAACGACCATTCATTGAACACCAAATGACACGAGCGTACACTAACACATAAATCCAAACGAGATCATCCATTAAATACGCATGAAAAGTTACATATCGCATGAAACCTGCAACTCATGTTTAATTATCGTAATAATGCACATCGATGTCGATCAATTAACAAGTAGCCGGTCGATGAAAACGGTCATACATAATCAATCATCGACCAACATACCGTAGAGGACCTCGGTTTGGATCTACGCGCGCGTGTCCGCGTCCATGTGCGTGTGTGGGTGCGTGTATGTATGACGCGCGGTGTCGGGGGTGTGTGCGCGCAGTACCTGGTCCTGCTGGTAGGCGGGCGGGTACTGCTGGTACGTGGAGTAGTCCGCGGAGGAGGACTTGGAGAGCGCGGCGGAGGACAGCGCGCCCGTGAGCGCCGGCGCGCTCGCCGCGCCGCCCGCGCCGCCGCGCCCGTACATCTCGCCGCTCTCCGACAGCGGCACGTACGAACCTGCGCCATTCATAACTATACATATCTCCACCGCCTTGTAATTGCAGGAAGCCATTAAATGGCCTAAACGGCTGACATTAATGGCTGTCGTAGTATAATTTACGCGGACCGCCACCCACTGCCACAGTATAAGGATCACTATAAGTATACTTATACTTATAGTGGACAGTATAAGTATACTTATACTGTGCCACTGCCGCGGTTGTGAGATCCTCAACAGATAGTACACGCTGCGCGGGTGGCGGCAAGAACAGCCCCTGTCACGACGCCGTATGTATACAACCTTGCAGCCACGCATCCCTCGATCACATTAAACGATGGCAACGACCGGCGGTTTGCGTCGGACGTAGTAACGAGTATATTTATATACCACCATCATTTATTTTTAGTTATTTTAACAATGTTAACTATGGTAAAAATAGTATTTCATTGTACAACTTTCATTAATTCAAAAATATTTATTTTGAAGGTCAGTTTCATAAATTTATATGGATGATAGTTATATTAATCATACTAACTAATTAAACTAATTTCGTATATTTCAAATAAGAAGAACAAACTTCTGTAAATATAATTAACATTTCGAGGCCACACCACCCCCATAGCATATTTTTTATACATAAAATTACAAATCATCTTCGCTAATATCATTATAGCAGAGATGATTATTTTCATTTCGCAACTTATGTATTGTAATAAAATATCAAGATTGCTCCTAGCTGTGACACCTTGCCTATCAATCATTTTTATTTGACGAAGAAATAAGAAATAAAAGCCTATCTGTGAAAACGGAAGGTTCTAGAATGAATGAATAAAATTTGAAATAATGCCAACCAACATACTGTTCCACTCCCAACTGACAAGTTTATCACAACCAAACGACTACTGGCCTTGACAAATCGCAACATCTACTTTAGACTGATTTTTGTTGACTAATAGTTGACAACATAGAGGTAGTTACTGTGTGGAATGACTAACCGGATCCAGTAGAGTTGGAGTTTTGAGCCATGCTCCAGTTGGTCCAGCTGCCGCCAGTCGACGCGCCCGCCGGAGCGGAGCTGTAGTTGGCTGTGGCACATACAATATTTACGTTAATATGGCGTTTCGTATTCCCGGTTCTTATAAACCGTAAAAATCGATTATATTACGACGAGCCACGTTAATTTTGAAACTGAGCGTCTATCAGTATCGATTTTCTACTCGATATTTAGTCAACTAATTCTAATCTATGATATTACGGAGTGACAGAAAAGGAAGAGACGTTAGCGGTGCCTGCTAAGTAGCAATTTTGTTATTAATCTCTAAAGATTTTTTCATTCTATGTATACACTAAGCCTTCTATTATATGTTTGATCACAAAATACCGAAACTCTCACGTAAATTATGCTGAAAATGTACACATAATGCCAAATTTTACGTACTTGAACTCAAATTCGTGTACTTTGTGTACACAATTGTGTAATGTTTGTGCATATTTTTGTGATATAGATTTTTATCGATAAACATTTTCCGCAGTGGTTGGGCTGGTCGAAAAATCTTCGGATTTGTCATATGTGTCACGGAGACAAACGTGACCTTCCAAGATAATGTACGTACAGATCCTCTCAGAATCACTGATTAGCCATTCATATTTCTTTACAAATGGTTTTATTCAATATATCGAAAACTAGATAAGCCAATATTTATTAAGCAAACTGCAAGCGAAGCTAGGCTTATATACGTCGACTGATGCGAAATTTCTTATGAGCCAGAGACAAGGGATATTGGCTTATTGTAAAAAAATATTGACCATAACTTCTGTTTTAAAATGTTTGGGATGCCAATTTGTACAGTTATTGTCGCTAAAAGGCAAATTGAAGGCTGATGGGTCCTGATTGCATGTATTGCGCATCTTACTTATAAGAGGTTGCTGGTATAAGTAACAGTAGCAAGATAATGTGATGGCCCACACAATCTATTTAAATATGTTATGCACAGAGATTTGAGTTGTCGGCTGCATTTGCTGTGTACAGCTACGAGGGTGGCGTGGTGTGTGGTTGCGAGCGCATGTATACCTGTTCCAGCTGTCCGCGGCCGCCTGCATATGCTATATATAGGAAAAATACATGAGCAGTGTAGTTTATATGCGGAGTGGACGATGTAGATGTAGCTCTGGGTAGCGGCTGAAAATTCTGTGTGAAGAATAACTGGGTGGTGTGCTGGCACGATGTGGGCATAGTATCATAGATACTATAAATGCTGGGCCTAATGTGTGTTCCATTATATGCAAGTCCACCAAAGCTAAAAGCTAGCTTAGGGCTGGTTAGGTGTAGCTTGTGTAAGGTGAGCTAGATAGAATGTGTGCAAAATTTATGTATTCTTCCAAGGGCAAACGTGACGAAAACTTGTAATGTTAAAAACAATTGAGCGATAAGGGCCAAAAACCCATGTTATCCGCTATTGAAATAAGTTCCATTTTAAATAAACATTTTAAATATCCATTGCTTATAAAATTATAAACAATTACAAGAAAACTATCTATAAAGAGCTAAGTATAAACTTATTTGCAAATAAAATTGAATATAATATTATGTAAAAAACTTTGTCTGGAATATAATCTTAAAATTACACTAGAATATGATCTATAATCCATTTGGTTCTAAATCGGTTGTTCGATATTCATCTATTCTGAAACGAACATATTTGATGGAGTACAATAGTGTAATTACATTAATTTGAATATTTTACAGCTGGTTTATATTTTCGTTACGTTGCTCAGAGGCCCGGTGTCAAGTATAACACATTCAACATGTACAATACTTGTGTGTGCGTGTTTGAATATCTGTATGAGCCTTTTTCCTGTCATGCGGGTCGAGTTTGCATGCGTGTAGCATCCACACGCGTAAATGAATCCGCTGTAATATATTCCCGAATATGAAAGAAAAAGTATCAGAAACGATAAGGTGCGAATTATATGTACTCATATACGGCTCAAATCCGTACGCGGACAAAAATTCACGTAACAGTAGAAAGGCTATACACGTACGTGTGCACGTTCACCCGTGCATGTGTGTTTGTATACGCGTGTATGTGTGTCTACGATTGCGCGTATTCATGTGTCAGGTAGCGAGCGTGTGTGCGTTCACGCGTGCATGTGTGTTCGTATATTCGTGTGTGTGTGTGTTCGTGTGTGCGTGGTGTCCACGTACCGTAGCTGCCGTATCCCTGCGCGGGCGGCTGCGCGTGCTGCGTGTAGTTGTTGGTGGCGGGCCAGGCGGGCGCGTGCGGCGGCGCCTGCGGGGCGGGCGGCGCGCCCCAGCCCTGGTAGTTGCCGGGGCCCGCGCCGCCGCCCGCCGCGCCGTAGCCCGCGTACGACGTCTGACCGGGCGACGTGCCCCAGCCCTGGTACCTGCGCACGCAAACACCGATCGTTACGTACTTACGTATGTGCCCACTTTTCACACAACTAGACGACAGATGGCGCTATTTATATTGAAGTTTTCTAAACATCTTGCACATACATATGAAATATACTCCTCTTTCTTTCAATAGATATTGCCTGCTGGAAAATCTCTTTTTGCCAAAATATATCATTATTACGACCAGGATGGGCAAGATGTAGGCTGGAGAATGGTGAATGGCTATGAAAAACCGAATTTCAACACAAATTACCATTTACTTTACTATTCATGCTTAAACATGAGTAACCAGATATATTTCTGACTCAAGTACACAATTGCCGGTATTTTTATATTGTTGTGATACAGATTGAACTTAAAGCCACATTTACGATTATTTGTAACGCCCTTGTCCGAGCAATAATCGTGTAGTTCCCTGACCTCGCATTCCGCGACACCTTCACAGTTATTCATATGGAAATTATTTAATAAAAGTGTATTTAGTTACTTGTTCTAGGCTTATCAATAACAAGGCAAAGAAAGGTGTTTGAAAATGATTGCCTTTGTATCCTAAGAAATATGTTGCGTTGTTACAGTACAATCACTGAAGACCCTATGCTGTTATTGTGCACACCAAGCTGTACAACTACAAAATGTGTACACAAGGAACAACACATGTTTCGCATTTTAAAATATTACATTGTGTTTTTTTACATAATTTATACCATGTTATTCTATAATAATATAAAAACAAAATATATAACAAATTCAATTCAGCAACTCTTAATGTAGTTGATTTTGCTAGGTAAGCAATTTTAAAAGGACAAATCAACAACTTATCGTATAACAACAGTGCAGCACTCACCCTTGCATGATGTTAGGGCCGGCCATGGGCATGTTGATCGGCGGTCCACCCATCTGGCCGTTGTGGCCCTGGATCATGTTGATGGGCGCGGCCTGCGGCGGGCCCCACTGGCCGGCGGCGGGCGCGTCGCCGGGCGCTCCGCCCATGCCGCCGCCGCCCATGCCGCCCGAGCCGGAGCCCAGCTTGCCGGAGCCGTCGCGGGGCTCCGCGCGCTTGATCTCCACCTGGGTGACCATTGTTAGTACTTTAGCGCTTATGTAGGCAGCTACAACTTCGTTTTTAGCAGGCTATGATGCCAACTTAAGCCTCACGGTAATAGATTTTAGTCCATTTTATACCACACCTATCTTTGCTGTACCTTTGTTTATTGTTTTAAGAAACCGACAAAGCCATAGTTTGTTAAGGTGTCACTTACATTTCTATTCATGTTAAGCAATAGTAAACATATAATATTGTTACAGATGAGTTCTTGTATCCAACAAAACTGCATCCTGTCCATTTACCTCATAAATAACTAAAAATTATTTCCCCCGATTCCAAAATGTTGCCTCACTACATTACTAAAATTATAATATAAGCCACTGGTAATAATTATTTCCTGTAACGTTTGTTGTATATGAAAAATCTCTGTTGGAATAATAATTGTAATCAAGACCACAAGTTGAGGAAAACATTGGATATTAAATGTCCATGTCATCATATAATACTGACAGTCCAATACTTGTCATCTCAGTATCTTTTACGCTTGTCTTGCAAGTTTCCGTAGTTACGAAATGGCATGGATAAATGAACACAGATAGAGGTGAGTATATCAACAATATCAACACAATGTTATACATTTTGTATCATATTAATATTATAAATGTATGTTCACCTGCTTATTTTAGATACTAAAAATGATACCTCACATTTATTATATTTTGTACATTCGTTAAATGAAACGTACATTAACGTACATTGTTAAGACCTACTTCATACACCCCGAAAATACTTAAGGTTAAATATTGAAATAATGATCGTGTGGGACGCTTCGAACGGAAGAATATGATTAACGAAAAACGAAAATCATTTAAACAACAATGTCACGCAATTTAAGTCAGTCTAGGAGCGAAATCTATGATTCAAGATTCCGATCCAAGCGAGCATAAAACATGCTGACGTCGGTTTACACTCGTCTAATATAAAAATTGCAGAAATTTACTATCTGGCATAAGGCAAAAGTCTTATATCTTCTTTACAAACCGCTGCAGCGAAATGTCCCATTTAGAATTTTAAACCGGAATGAATCAAGTAAATGTGAGCAGTACATTTTAAGTCTTTCGTGTTTAAACGTTATGCAATGCGAGGGTTGCAATGTGGGTCGCATTCTGGCTCTTATTATACCTCTTGACGCGTTATGAAACTATGCAAACGGTTATAATATAAAGTATACATTAATTCCGTGTCGCAGACTTTGTAGACCGTGTCGCATACTGGGAGCAACAAGTATAGCAAATCTGCCTCTTGATTTCCCACAAACATCTGAACGTACCGGCAACACATGTTGACGGCACTGCCTGGATGTGGTTTAGACAATGAATCATACAAAAATAAAACATCTTATTGCAAAAAAAATACATCAAGCTAAAAAAAATCTAACACTTTAAAAACAGACAAAAAGCCACGAGCGGCGCCTACAAGTTTCCGGTCTCCCAGAGTCACTGACTGTGGTCACACATGCGGGGATATAGGTATTACAGCAACTACACAACAAAGCAAAGGCATTTACCTAATATTTCATGCTTTGAATTACTTTTCCTCATTTTCTTAAGATACAGTACAATAATATCAGATTAGCAATATTAAGGTTTATCAGTATTATGAAAAATATGTGCTCTACACACATTCATACGATTTGTAATGATGCGCGCGTGACGTCTTCAGAATTTTCCCCGCATATCTTAATGAATTTTATGATATAAAAATATTACGAACTGAACTAGTTCAACGGATCAAATCCACGATCAAACGCGATCTAAATATAGTCGTCGAATGAGTTGCCTCTATTTCGGCTTGTCAAAATATAAAGAAATATATGTTTCCGATACGAAATGTTTCGTGTTGAATGAAACCATATCCGTGCGGCGTTTCTTTACTTTTAATTTGAAATTCGATACTGATACCGCTCGAACGAAAATTATACGTAGAACCGATCGAAAATAAGACAAAGTAACTAATTCATTTATTTATACTTTATCAACAATATTAGCAATTTTGCAAACAGAGCACCTAATGTATTCAATCATACAGCAACACGAACATAATCTCGGAATAAAAATTTGAAACCTAATTTTAATTATCAGACTTATTACGGCAGGTATTAAATGATTTATTTGACATCTAAACTGGGTTACAGTTATCAAAATATGTCGTATTTTTATTCCTAGATCTAACGCTAATTACTAAAACTGTATTAAATTAATCAAAATGTCTGTAACGGGTGTACGGGTGAACAGAGAGCACTCTTACATAATTACCCGCTCTCAACGTGAGCCGTCTCTAACGGTGATAATAGGGCTGTATTTACGAGAATAAAATTAGGTAATATCGAAAATAGACTCACCTGCTTGCCGTTAAGATTGATGAAATGCTCCTGAGTCACTCTCTCGACGGAGAGCTCGTCTTCAAACGACAAGAATCCAAAGCCTATAAACAAATGAACAAGGTTTCACGTTAATATTTTAGCAAATTAATATTTCAATGTTTAATACTAAGTGATAATTGCAACCTATAGATCCAATCACAGATGCATTGTGTTGTCATTAAAGGTTTGTATAGCAATGCCATACACAAAGATGTCTCTACCACACCTTTCACACCAAAACACGGCACAAAGATCGCAGCCATAAAACAGACATAGGAGTGGCAGTTATATCCTAAGCAGAGAAGTCTACTACAATATTAACTTTCATTTTGACTTTGAAGTTTGTTGTAAAAGTTTATTTGCCTTATGTAAGTTTATTTTCCTCATCCGACTTTAGTTTTAGTATCTCAGTATCTGTGCCATTGACATATATTTTTCTACCACCCACAAACGGTTCCCATGGTAACCTTGCGTCATGAAAAGCACCAAAAGGTACACACCAAACTCATACATTTCAACAGTTGCACTCCGCTATCTCATAATCGACATCAAACTTGCATATCCCACTCACGCCAGAATTCGATTATTATCGCCTTCGGCTTGCGCATGCAACGCGAATTCAAATTCCCGGTGGCTTTAAATAGAATATTTGTAGCAAACTTTGTAGACTCTGGATGCATGGAGCACACGAGTATATGCTGGTAAGCTGTAATGTCCCACAAACATCTGAACGTACCGACAACAGGTAGAGTTGATGGCACTGCCTGGATGTGGATAAATATATAAATTATGAGAAAGAAAGTTAGTAAGAAAATAGTAGTAAAACTTTTAATGAGTCAGAGTGTGAACTTTTACAGCTTTAATAATTTTTATAAATTCTACCTAAAAATATTCAATTTCAACAATAAATAAAAAGACCTACACAGACCTCGTTTAATACTTCAACATAAAAACCTAATCTAATGTACTATTATAAGTTGATTAAATAAAATAAATAATGTCCTATTTACGTCTAATTATATTTCTATGTTGACAGTACACTTGGGTACCGTCTGTCTTATCTATAGATAAGCATAAGCATATTTATATTGCCTAAAATGTAAACCAACTCGTCAAATTTCTGAAGCATTATATCCAAGCAAATAAAAAGACGCAACGACAAGTTGTCATAAACATAAATGAACGAGTTATTGGCTGTCAAACACACAGTATCACTAAGCTATCAGTAAAGTATTATGTATGTAATACAATAAATTGGGTATTATTATGTATACAATGACATCAGTCTTCATCATAAATAATATTTTTTATGAAAATTATTTTATAATAATTTTGATAATAAATAATAATCGAAATTATTTTATAATAATTTTGATAATAGCCCTTATGGATTAATTTAAAATACAATTTCACTGTTTTAATTCATAAAGGTGCGACGCTACCATAATTCAAAGTAAATTTTCAACAGGTGGCAAAACTAAGAACCAACTTGAAATAAGTAGTTTGAATATTTTATCGCAGGTATCGAAGTACAGAAAGCTTTCAGTAACTCTATTTTGAGCATAGCAACCGCTGAAATAACTTTAGATTATCTGTTTCTTTGACAACAAGACGAAATACAAGATGCAATTTTGCTGCCAATGAATGTATATCCAGAACTTTGATTCATATCCTATACTGCGCGTTTGACACACACTTAGCCGCTTTTATTCAAGGTGGCGGAAGATACCGGAACTGAGGACAGAAAGGCAAAGCCACATCCGAAACTAGTCATAGTATAGAACATAGATGTTCAATCTGTTGCACTCTTGACCCCAACCGGCTAGGCAGACGTTGACAAACGAGGTATCGCCGGGGGCGTCTCAACAATGCGGGCGACAGGATAGGTGAGGACGGGCCTAATCAATATGTCACGTGGGAAGGCCAGCTCCCACGATTGCAAAATAATATATTATTCATATTATCAATATATTAATGTACTAAGGGACTGCCTCTTTGAACCATAAAAATTTACATACTAACTTGAAGTTTGCAAATTAAATATGCCCTTATTTTTTATTCACACTGTGAGGACGTATAAGAGGCAAAACGCTATAATTGGCATATTTAAGATACACATGTGAAAGTTCTCATAATATTTATTTCCTTACACTAAAACGTAACCTTTCAATATCTTTACACATACCGTGTTGATCTTTATTTAAGCGTATGCTCATAATTAAGAACGCAAATTTTGTGAAAGTTGTGTTCACATCTAATTTAACACATACCTGTTTACATAATGAAAATTAATTACGTATTTACAGCTCTGAAGCATTAAATAAAAATTTCGAAATCGAAAGATTTAATGTTACTTGCTTGGTGTACAAATATTGCAGTCTAAAATTGATTTGTATTTTATATTGATTCTGAAAAATAATATTCGCTTAATTTTCGCTAGCTTACTACAATCTTCGAAAGACCAAAATTTTGCTTAGCAACAATCTAACTGCAATTTATACCATCTAACACATACCTTGAGATTGAACAATATAAAAGATAACTTTACATAACTTCCCCGTTGACCTTTATACTTCATTCTATGAGTTAACACCTTGTCAGACAGTACCGGCACAACAAGAACGAATTTATGTAACCTTACAAAACGATACATTTCTATGGAAACCTATTTATACTGTACAAAGATAATCGGTAAAAAAGTATTCAAAAATTGTAACTGTTAAGAAAAAGTAAAATGACGAAACTGGGGTCTAGTACTTCTTATCAGCAGTCTTTGCATAACATACAAGAAATCCAAACAAAAAAGAATTTGTCACGTAACAAACTTACAACACATATTACAGTCCCGAATCTAGTGAACCAACATCAATACTGACCTCTAGACTTCTTCTTCTCCTGGTCGTACATGATGACGACCTCCATGACCTTGCCGTATCTGCCGAAGAACACGCGCAGGTCCGTCTCGGTGATGTTGGACGGGAGGCCGCCAAGGAACACCTTCGGGTAGCCGCCGCCGCGCTTCGGCTTCTGCAACGTGCGCGGGTTGCACGGCTTCGGGTCGATTGTCCTATAAAGAGAGAACTTTTTGAACTTTTTCCTACCATAATTACAATAGGCTTGACCTTTAACCGTAAACGTGACCAGCTTATCGTCTGAAGAGGATAAATCAGCACGTTTATTAGGTAAGTAAACACAATTTTTTTTTCTGGGCAAGCCAGGTCAAAGGGTACCTTTACACGTACCAAGATAACTTTGTGTACATATTTTCTGAGATATCCGAAGCGAAACCTTGCGTAGATGTGTAAGACTAACATTATTTCTAAACTATGTAGTAGATGTAATTATATATAGAACATGAAAATTTATAATTAACCACTATTATTGGAGTTTAACTCGAAACAAAAATGTACGTTTTAGAATTTCACAACCACATTTTTTGATATCCTCGGTTGGATGGAACCGATAACGATTGCCCGAATAATATTTAACTAATTGTCACATATGAAATGTGTTATAAAGCATTGTTGCAAACATTGTAGACTCAAAACGCACAATAGCGTTCAAGTATATGCTGGTTTGCGTTTATATTCCACAAACATCTGAACGTACCGACAACAGACACGGTTGACGGCACTGCCTGGATGTGGACAAGAAAGACAAAGGAATTAAAAAAGCGGCGTCTCTTGATTGAATAGATTCGAAATGGTTTCAGTCATCTTTATTGCTCCGAGAGGTTTATTTTTTATATAATCATTGCATTGTGTTAAGAAATTAACCTAGGCATTTACGTAATGAAAATCTGAACAAAGCATTTAATCTCTAGGCAAACGTTCTGTTCAAATGGCGCTATTTAGTGTCTACTTATTTCACTGTCGCAATCTATAACTACACAAATAAGTTTCTAGCATTAGAAAAACTGTCAATTTTTGTAATAACAATGATAAATGATCAAGCTATAATTTATTTAAGCAACCGCACATGCCGGGTTCCCACTGTTCTATTCAAGGGGTAGCAACGCATCTTTGATAAATACATGATCCTACGCTTATTTTCACCCATTCCAGAACCGGAACACATCCCAGACATGCAATATGTAGTACAGAGGACTATTGAGTTTTGACCAACCGACACAAAGGAGTGCTACATAGTAAAATATTTCAAGTGAATCTTCATCGTATAAAGGACATATCACTCATACAATACGTGTTGCGCTCGCCTACAAAGAAATCACGAGCGCCAGCCTAACCGAACCAATTGACATCCAATTAAGCCGCCATGTACCGCTAAAGCTGCAAGGTTTTAGCTGTAAACGTTTGCAATTCTTATTATACTCATCTCTTTCGTTTGTTTGTATATGTTATTACTATAATACTTATATACTATTATCTGACGTCATGTAATGATAACTACAATATAGATCGGGTTATACAATTTGCGTTTAATGTACGGTTATGTCTAGAAACATATAAATACGAACAAAAAATAATATCGTACTCGCACCAATGTTTATATGGACCTAATACTTCAGACATTTTTTTGTATTATTTTAGAATAAAAATCTACATTTTAAATCAACATGAGCTATAGACTGTTTGTATTAATAATACGTCGGTAAAAACCGCACTCTATTATCTTTATTGGCTTCATGATTGTGACTTACTTTGTACCGACTGACTTGAACATTAAATAAGTTGCGTGTGAAAAAACATTTAGTTCCATATTTCTTTGTACACCAAAAAAGTGTATGAATGCATATTGGACACTATCACGCCATCTTCGCATACATTAAACGTTACTAATCTAACGTCGAGATCAATGGTTCTATTCACGACGGCATATAAAATGGATACAGAAATGCCTAACTTTTTACATGGAAAAATAACGAGCGTATACACTTTTGTGACGTAGATATTTTTCTTTGAAAGATAGGCAATTGATGTGTTGAACAAATAAAAACATATTTTTATTGTTCGCGGTATTTTATTACCGATTATTCTAGTATTATCCGAAGAAAAGTTTTATTTATTTATACGGAGTAGTAATGGAGGATGTCGTTACAATGTAGTATTCTTTAAATAGGCAGAATTGTAAGTATTCGTTGGACACTTTTACAGTTGATCAAACATCAGATGGACCGTATTTCAGTTGACAAAATGTACAATAAAAAGGTAATTAGGATCAAAATATCTGTTCATGGACTCAATTCAACACCTACACATGGGCATGTATAACGTAAAGTGCGTTTATACGCGTTTTCTTACGATCCGCATTCAATTCGTTGCGCTCAATGTCACTTGATACGTCGTCGCGTCCGGAGTACCGAGCGTTAGGATTAATGTCGCCAGATTTCTTCGACCACGTCTCCGATTCAGAGGGGTGAAAGGCGGTGGCGCATTTTTAATTACACATGCGTATAAAATCCGAGGGGGAACTACTCTGTACAACAGTCATTGGTTAGTTAGAACGCCCTCTCTTTAGCCATATGTTCCCAAAATATCTATTTATAGTTTTACACTGGTAAAAGTAAATATTTCTTGCATTGGGTTCAACATGTATATTTAAAAGTTTATTCACTGATAACA
Organism: Epargyreus clarus; assembly: GCF_041222505.1. NCBI lineage: Eukaryota > Metazoa > Arthropoda > Insecta > Lepidoptera > Hesperiidae > Epargyreus > Epargyreus clarus. The sequence continues at coordinate 12,744,600 of NW_027332225.1, read as the reverse complement.
AATTCTATTGTTATTAATTTGTATGCACTCTAACCATTAATTTGTATGTGTTTAATCTTGAGTCTCATAATAATATGGTGGAGATAACATCGCGAAATGTGTGCGAGGTGGCACAAAGCACAAATACGTCAATCTCTTACAATTGTCGAGACGTTCGCACTTCCGCTATTCTAGTGTTATCTGATTTGCGCACAATACGGCCGGAAATATGTCGCTAGCAAAATGAAACCCATTGTTGACACCAACAGAAAAATGAGAAAATAAGTCAGATTATTTACAGTTATGAAAATAGTCCATAATTATGCACTAGACGTAGATAGGTATAAACTATCACATATAATAATTATTTTTCAGTGTAATGAACGCATTAGCGGTCTGTAAATTTTATTGTCGCTTTGTTAATATCACTCTCATCAAGAGGTCGTCGTCAGGTCTCATCAAGATTAGATATTATAAGTAAAACAATTATGCTGCGACAATGTACTCTCGGTATCTCATATCGGAGTAATAGCTCGTGTAATCCGAGGTAAACGGCCATCACTTAACGACGGAAAATGTACCACCTAATTACATTATTTATGTCAATTCCCGCAGTTTATTAATATTAACGGTAATTTTGTAACAAATAACATGTCTAACATTTCGTCACATTTTGTTCAACGTAAGATTACCGGCGCACGAAATGGCTGACGCGTGCCGCCATTTTGTTAGAAGTTTACGCAACGATTTGTAATATTTTTTGATAAATCAATTACGTACATTTTACTAAATTTATTTTTATTCAAAGATAGATTTCACCGAAAAGACACGTTCATGTAATCAAAATGTTTACATTCATGTTTGCAATTTTGGTTTAGTGTCAAAGTCAAGTCGGCCAGTTTATTTCTGTGTAATTGGGTCACATTTTACGTGGCATGACAGCGCGAACGTGGCTTGTAGCTTCAATGCAGAAGCAGCTACTGTAATTAGCAGAATTGATACTAAATATGAACTATTATAACGGTTTTTAAATTAATTCTCAATTAAAGACAAAATTGTCATGTAACGTCATAAACCGTTACATTCCATAACTGGTTCGCTCACCAGGAGGGTGCTGAAATATGAATGTTGCAACTGGACTGCGTTATTTTGATAGGGATTAACAGGGGTTAGTGAACTCTTTGAAAGTGGCACCTTGTTGAGAAGGACCAATAACATCTCTTTGGTGATATTTCTATTTTTGCGTTCATAATTCGCCTTAAATACCTTAATCTAATATAATGAAACGTTATGTAAATTATAATTAAAACTTTTCATATAATAGCTTTGCCATTGCCTACAATAGCCTTGAATATTTAATTCAATACCTATCTCTAAAATTATAGAGGTATCTGTGTTAATCTAAACGCTGTACGCCAACCCAATTAGTTATCTGTCAAAATCAAGAGGCCGCCATTTTGTCAACGTTGACATAAACAAAAGCTAGGTCAGCAAAAAAGTCATTACATTCTTCTTTGTTTAAAAATTAAAAGTTTAAAAACCTATTGTTTTCATGAAAACCACTAGCATTACGTCCGCTTTTTTATGAAGGCTTATTTCATTTAATGCAATCTCTCGCTAGTGATTTCGCCTGCTCCTCCTCTTAATCTATACCATTCCTGGTTTTCAAAATTTGCCTGGACGGAAAACATTTTATATTGCAAAAATTTGACAAAAAACAATTACTTTTAACTCAAAATATTATACACTTCAATTTTATTTATTAGTATGTATCTTTACGTTACTATATTAGCCATTATTCCACTGTTAGTTCAATGTTAATTAAGTGAACATCAATCAATTCAATTGCTAGTAGCAAAAACGATTGATATTTGAAGAATTCCCCTTATACAATAAATAAGTAACACTGTATTTCCTTTATGTTAATCGTAGGTATTATATGTTGGTACTGTATTGTAACTAAACTGATTAAAAATTGAATGCATTATGCTACGTCGTGTACCAGTACGACCGCAATTGACTGGTGCGTGCGGTTTCTTGAGAAGCGTATACATGGAATATGAACATATGTGAACATTCAATATTTACTTACATTCATTACAACCACAACACGTCAATACAACTGTATTGTGAATACACTTAACTTGTCAACTTTAGATCCCAGATAAAAAGCAGTGGATTCAATTATTTATACCAATACGTCAAATTATTTCTTAACTGGTTATATGCGAAAAAGACTAATTTCTTTAGGATTTCATGTACTTCAAATACTACAACTTTAGGTGTAATACCTATATGCAAAACCCGCTAACTGAAATAATTATTGTGATTAAATTAACAGAAATTATTTTGACAGTAATGATTGCAAATATATTTTAAATCTTACTCATTCACCGTTAGCATATTAATGTTCAATCAGTAGTAAGTACGCAAGACTCAGAGCATATCACTATCTGAGCATATCCCCCACCTGCCATCAAGTTGATGGGGCCCGTTCTGCAGCACGACGTTCACTAGCGAGGGCTCCGCGAACGTGACGAAACCGAAGCCCCTCGAGCGTCCCGACTCGCTGTTCTTCATCACCACGCAGTCGATCACGTCGCCGTAGCGCGAGAAGTACCGCTGCAGATTCTCCTGGGACGTCTCCCATGACAGACCGCCGACAAACAGTTTTCTAGACAAAATGTTTTATGGTTAATTATATGACACAAATCCAGGAAAATATGAATGTATTGAATGCCCACAGTCTTAAATGTAAAACATATATAACTTATATATTAGTTGTACCATGACTTAATATTAGTATAAATTAATCGAAGTTTATTTTTACATGGTTATCTCTCAGAATTCTAAACTGTGAAGAACAATAATCAAAAAGTATGTTATAAATTTAATAAAATAATTATGTGTATGAAAGTTTGCTTAAAACTTTCACTTTCCATCCATTTAACTTGGGAGAATTTGGTGTCAAGAGTTCTTCCTAAGACTGGCAGTATAAAGTTGAAGCAATAAGAGAGAAAAATCTCTGTAGCTGCTAACTAAAGACTACAGCCTAAACCTGCTACTAAACACTAGTATTATTTATTATCATGCTAGTATTATATTTATTCATTTTAGAATTCAAAAAACATATTACAGCTACAGCTACAGCAATTACAGCTGCTATCTGTTTATACAGTGGTTTTATAGGTGATTAATTTGTCATAATTATTTATGTTTGAAGTAAAATCCATGCATACATATTTAAGTATGGTATATTCTATAGAATATGCATATTATGACAGTAATTTAGATCAGAGACCACTAATAAACGAATGGAAAGTAAAAAGTGGCCAGTGAATTGAACAAACATTTCCAATTCAGAGTTGCCCATACAATGAAAAGCAGTTTTATAAATCTAGGTTTATAGCGATATTTATCATACTTAATGTTGTAATTCTAGGTTAAAGAATTTATTTAAACGTTAAAGCATTTCAAATGTTTCATCAAAATTAACAGTAGAAATTACAAGAAGTCATGCACATACCATAATTACAATCCTGGATTTTCCAAAACACTATGTACTATTTTGGTTTGAAAATTCTAAAATAGTTAATTTGTCTTATACCTATAAAGTAAAAGTATAGGTTGTATGAATTTATTTAATGATTTACATGCTGTGCACTTACAATGGCTAACAATGTTCGTGCAATGTACTTAGTAACAAGACTAAATTGTCCTTGATCAATTTTAAGGCCAGACTCCCATTCACAAGCTGCATATAGATATAATGCTTAGTATTTGAGTCTTAGGTCTAAATCATAAAGTTTATTTTGGAATATCTTGTTATTATCATTTGATAGCACTGCTATTAAAAATTCTAAAATGCCCCAGAATGAATGGAAGAAATCTTACAAAATAATTATTTCACATACTAACTATATGCATAAGAATATACATAAAATATTTTAAAATGTGAAGTAATTATTGCTAATCTCACACAAATAGGGTTTTTGTTAGTACTGAAATATTTACACCTTTTTTTAGCAAATGGACTTACAGTCCACCTGATAGTAAGAATTCATCTCACTTCTACTCCATATACAACAAATTTTATATCTGATGATCACACACGTTTTGTCGGTCCCGAGGACTAAAATATTCAAATATGAAATTTTAACATTAAATATGGATAATTGAAATGATTTTAATATATTCCTTTGAAAAATACTAAATTATAGACCCCCATGCAACAACAAATCTCTCATTACAGTACTATAATTATAATAGCAAGAAAAGTGATCATTTCAAAACTAATTATTAGGAACTAAAGTGCCTAGCCATGCATTATCTATATCTAATCTTTACTATCTCAAGACAGTTATCTGATCACTTGAATTAAAGTTGTGAGCCACTTTTTGCTTTCACTTCGGCATATTTTAATAAATTACATGAAATTAATTTTGGTGCGAAGAGTTGGTTTTATAAATATGAACTTTTAAACGTAATTGATACCCAAGATATTATATAGAATACATGTTAATGCCTGAACCTTACAGAATTTCTTATTCTTAGAGATTGCTACCCAAAGGATCTCATTTAACACAATGAGTTATATGTACATGCTATTAATTATTTTGCAATGTCAAAATATTTTGGTAAAACTGTTGTAAGTACATATGCACTCATTCTTATAAACATACTAAATTTAAAAGTTCACTCTTGCAAAAATCAATACAAGGTCTTTGACCTGCCGAGGGCATTGACATCTGCTTCATTATCTACAGTTAGGAATTTATGCTAAGTACAACAAAAACTGAGTTGAAAAGGTGAAACATTGCAAACTTTCCAAATAAAAATAGAACATAGAAAACATAGAAGACTACTAAAATAGTTAATTACCTCAAAATGGCTAAGTTTATATAAATTAAGTTAAATAATGAAAAAGCTGTTTAAAAGTTTTAGTTAGGCCATACTAAAGTTCATTTTTATCTACAGACATTAAACATGCCAAGGTGCATTGAAAGACTAAATAATTATATATTGATATAAGGAAATATACAACAAAAACACAAACAATACAGAATTAATACAGTAATACAATACACACAATTTTAAGATACGCAAAATGATAGAATAAATTAATTAGGAAGACTAAGCATTGTCTTTATGCTCATATTTTGCACTACATCTACCTCATGTTTGTTTGTATAAAAGTATATAATATTTATGGAATTTTTGATGTTTTCTTATTATTATTATTTACTTGAAGAACATAGTGAAATCTATCAAATCTCAAAATATATTCTTACTACATTGACCCAAATTCATAGTCTAATACTTTATCTGCAATGTTTAAATAAAATGTGATAAGCAAGAATGTTTAAACTTTAAAACAACAAGGTGAGGCTAAAGTCAACTACAGAATAATAATAACAATATGTTTCACAAATATATTGGACACAATATTTGCTCCAAGTACATTGGTTATGAATGATAAACTTTACATCAATGAAACATGTTTGTGTAGACCACATGGCATAACTGCATGCTGACTTAGCACAATCACTTATCTGGTGAAAGTAACATTCACTTAAATCCAACTAGACCACTGTTTAAAGCATGGAATTTTTTACCTTATCTGTTCTAATGGGATGTTATTGTAGTAAATGACGATACTAGGTTTTTTCACTTTAGTGTAGATATTCTACTCAATGTACTATATGTTAGTAACACATTATCTGGAACCGTATGGTTGCCAATAACTGAACAAGTGAGGTTATGAAGTTAACTAGGTCCTATATAATAGAGGCGAACAGAGCGTTGACGCGTCAAAGGTTAATTTGCAACACGTCGGCGCGGAAAAAGCAAACATTAAAGTAAACATCTCCCATTTTTCATACAAAAATCGAGTTTACAACCAAATCTCCACAGCTTACGTAGGTAGCTGTATGCTAATGAATCAGCACGTTTTAAGAGTATCGCAAATCACACTCAGCTACGCGGCACTTCCAACATTGCTCCATTAACCTCATTCATAACGATCGCGCCGATCAAAATCATTAGAAATCGAAAAAGGACAACCAAATACGCGACTAATAATGCCTTACCGCGAAATTCGTGATAAGAGAAAGCAGCGATTAGTCACAGAAAGGTTAATTTTACGTATTGCGACGCGTTCTCGCGTAGATGGGTTTTATGAAGACTAGTTATATAAACATCTGTATGCTAATATTTGCAATCAAACATAATAAGATGCTTAAATATGGCAAAAAGACTTAATAGGAAAGTAAAGCTGCCATGATCGCATACACGCAACTTGCACGGCTAGGCTTGGGGTCGCTGCCCGCTCGCCGGTAAAAGGCTAATTGAGCATACGTGAACTGTTACCATGTCATTCATCAAATACCTATAATTCAGCATACTTTACTCATAAAAATTAAGTAAAATCGTACAACACAACAAAACGTAACGCTACCTCCCAAGCCCTGCTGGCTATTCGTGAAATGCGACACACCAAACGAACATGCAGTTTGACCTATTATAGTTGCCGTCCCTTGGAACAGCCTAAACTAAAATTTAAATACACAAAAATATGCTCACCCCTTCTCGTCATCGTCCATGTCTGGATTCATACGCATAACTTAATACTAATTAAAAATAATGGTTGGCACCGGTAAGACACCCAAACCACACAAGCACAGACCCACACGAATGGTTATGGCGGACCAACCATATCCGCTTTCTCAAAAAAGTCATGGAAGGAGGAAACTATCAAGTTGGAACTGACATACTCTTATATTTTTAAGTGCACAGTATTTAATAAAATGTATAAAAATTAACCAATAAAAATTGTAACAAAATATTATAAGTACAAAAATAACTATATTATTACAAATAAAATTATCTTTATTTTAATAGTTATGAATTTGATCAGCGAAAGTGAAATAAAGTTATTTTTATTACACAAGATGTCAGCACTAGAATAATTAAGTATTGCCAGCATAGAAAAATATTATAATTATTTTCACATTTATTAAAATAATGTTATTATAATAATTTTATTCTATTATTAAAAGCCAATGTTTCTTCGATGTTATTTATAATCATTTAATTACAATTTACAATTTTATAATCAATCACTAGGGATGTACGTTACCTCTACATTTTTTTATTGTATAAATAGTTGACATTATTATCCCCAAACTTTTCTGTAAACTGAGGTATTAAGTAAGTTAGTTGAGCGTTTATTAAAATAAAGGAAATATTTGCATACTTCTTTGACAAACTTTCAGTAAAGTTTTATATTTCAAGAAAAAATACTATAAGTTTGAAAAAACTTAGCATCATAAATATGGTATGGACGTGAAAACTTCCTATAATATGTATAGGTTACTATATTCTTTGGTTAAAACATTCACAAACACGATACTTATTAAATTATTTTGGTTTACTTTTTTAGTTGAGGTTCTATTAACTCTAGATATTGCAGTTCTTATATTTTTTTCAACACAGCTCACTTCATTCCATCTAAACCTACTGTGTTATCGTCATTTACTTTGCTATACTAGCGCCATTTTGAAGATATATGTATCAACAAAATATGTGAGTCGTTTCACGAATTCACTGTGTTTTTGTCAAAATATTTGAAGTAAACTTATATCATTTATATTCATAAACGTAACATTATATGTAACATTAATTTTAATGACATGATGATGATATATAATAAAGTTAATGTTGATTTTATAAAAATGAATATTCCTTTTATATTTATTGCATATTCTTGTTTGGCACTGGCTATTTGGCTGGCTTAGAATATTAAATCAGGCTTAATAAAAGAGGCCCATCATTTACGTAAAATTTGTTTTTATGAAGTAAATCATACGCAATACTTTTTAATTTAAGTGCTGGTAATAATATAAATTCAACTTATCTCATTCGTCAATATCGCCACTGATAATTTACGACCTGTAAAAAGACCTACTTTATCAATAAATTATCTTACCTGTTCGATATAATAATGTACGTTATTTACCTACACAGTATAAAGTGAGTTTATTTTACAAAATGGTTTGGGATTCTTGCAATATAATTTTTAACAGAAATGGTCACATATTTTATACCGGTGATTTGGTTACTGGGACAGTGGTACTTGAGTTTAAACGGAAAAAGCATGTAGAATGTAAGTTTACTCATCGTTTTAATATGTCACTATACAATACGTGGTTGTTATTTTGTTTACGGGCGATATACCAACTGTTTATATTAACTACGAAGAACAACTACTTATATCAAGGAAAATAAAATAAACTTTTTTCATTTTATTATTGCAGATATTGATTTTAAAATTATTGGAATAAGTAAGGCGTCTTGGTCCAGAGCGTCACCAACACTTCCATATATTAAATTGTATTCTCAAAAATCAAAGATCTTTGATGTAACTATTGATATATTTCGGGATATAAATGGTAGGAATAAAATCTCTAATAACTATTATAGCATATTATGTATAATTATCAACATCTCTTCATAATTTGATCTCATCAAATATTTTAGGTATAAAGGTCAATCCTGGAATGTGTACGTACCCATTTGATTTTATTTTGCCGCCCCATGCACCTTCAAGCTTCAAAAGTTCAGTGGCAACAGTAAAATACTTCATTCAGATTACTAGCAAGACATCTTGCAACATGTCTAGAACAAAAATATTTCCGATGTGCGTATTGAGCAAAATAAACGTAAATCATTTCGAAGAATACAAGGTAAAATATTTTAGTTACTGTATATAATTATCTAGCAAAATCGGAGTAGATGAGCATACCAAGACATGCATATCACCAAACACATATATATATTCTTCTTCTTCGAGTTCGGGCTAAAGAATATTGCATTGAATAGAATGAGTGCATTTTAGCTTAACTGATTACCAGCATTAATGATTTGTTGTTTTAGGTATTTTAGAATTAATTAAATTTTCCTATGTTTATTGTTTATTACGTATGTACGTCGGTCGTACGTACGTCGTACGGGTGGTTGGCAAATGTTTAGTAATATCCTTCCGTCCAAGAAATGCTAACAATGATGATGATAATGACGATTGAAATAACTCGTTTTGAAAAGAAGAGTTATATAGATTGATAATGTTATAGGGTAAATCCATAATTAATGAGGAATCTTTTCGACTATTTAACATCGATAATAATTATTTTAGGTGCCTACTCTATTTGAGTTAAGCAAAACATTATGGAGTACTGGAAGTATCTCAGTATTTTTTAAAACTTATCGAGGATTTACATTTGAACAAAGGCTACCATTTGAAGTCATAATTAGCAATGAGAAGAGAGTAATAATATCAAAAATTAGAGTTACACTTATACAGGTAAGTTTTGTGTATCGTGCAAACGATTATGAACTAATTATTAGCATTTAATTTTGGATTACAGACACATTTGAATTTTGTAGTTATAGATACGTAGTTTATTTGCTATGGTCCATGTGTCCCTATTATATCGTACTTTTCATTGAAGGCAATCCCTCAGGACAGGACTCATAATAGGTACGCACGTGAGTCATAAGGGACATATCCCTTATTATTATCTTATTGACGCGAATACAATAAAAAAAAACATAAACTATTACCTTCAACTTAGGTTTTAATGTTTCAGAAACGTAATTATACAGTAACGTCAGGGCACTACGATGATGAGAAGGCAGTATGTAAAGTAATACACACAGAATTTACAAATGAAAGAAATGAGACATGTAAACTTTTCATGGACGTGCCATGGATTTCGCCAACAAGTTTGAATGTGACTGATGCTATGATAAATATTTCGTATGTTTTGAGGGTAAGCTTAATTTACAAAAAAAAAAAAGAAAATTGGCATACAAATGTATGTGAAAACGTGAGTGGTGTCGATAAAAATATCGTAAATTTGATTTTCAGGTGGAGATATGTTTCCTGTTTCATCTTACTCTACATAAAGATATTCCTGTAATAATATCAACGATTCCAGTGTTACATTATCCTTTTGCCACTTAATAGATCACCTATATAATTATATTAAATAAATACATAACAAGACATATTGTTATGCCAGGTGTACATACTCGTCCAACAGAGACAAATAGGCATTACGAGCATGTAAACAACTTACACAGGCTTTCTGCAATCGCCACGATGTTCGTGCGCCCTCCGCTATATGTAAGTTTTCAGCGTTAATCAAGGGATTAAGCGTCTGTCCTCGTATGTTGCGATTACATACTCGTTATTGCTCAGTGAGTTACTCGGCTTATTGTTCGCGAGTATCTAAATCTGGCATTTACCTTGAGATAAAGACTATTATTATTATATATATTATTACATAATTATGATGTTAATAAATAATTATGAAGTGGTTGCAGCGATATCTCTTTATAGATAGTGATTATTTTTTTATATTTTGTATAAATAAATAATGTTATTATTATTGTCTCATATAAATAAAAATAAATTAAAACATAATCTAATTTGGCATGTCTTTATGTTGTATTATAAATTGCATGTTAATTATTTATTTATGTCATGATTTCAACAGATTACATGAGAAAACCTTACAATATTTGAAAGAAATCCTATTTGTGGTAACTGATATGCGGATTTATTTAATAAAAAATTAAAAATCAGTAGTAAAAAATTACATCACTAATTCCTAAAAATATTTTGGATGGAAAATTATATTATCTTTGTTTTATAAATGCACAAATGTCAATATTGCTCTTGGCGTTACATTGACATTTGGCCGCTTGTCGCACTTATTTTGTGGAAGAAAATTAATGGTATTTCTTTTCCTTGCAATTGCTTAGATAGAATATGATTATCCGCTTTGAAGTGATTCGTAGTTTTAGCTGATGAAATTGCATTTAACATAGGGTAATCTTACGTAGAAATAAATCTGGCAGTAATGACTGTCATACGAAAATAGCTTAGGTTATAATATGTCCTCTACGGTATCGCTGTGAAAAGTAAGTGTTTCTAATCTTATGTTTGATTATTTTTGTGGTCATTGGATAATTTTGATAGTCATATTATGATTCTTGAATATGTAGAGGGTTTGTGGTAATATTATTTATCATTACGTCAGCTTTTTTCATTATTTGCCGGCACCGTCTGGTTACACGTAATTCGACGATGTATGTCTATCTGTTATGGTTTTTGTAGTTTGAACATGGTTGGTCAAGGTGTCTATTTTTCAACTTGTCGTATCTGTGATATATGTCTCTGGTGATCATTTCTTTTTGAGTGCTTATTTATTTGTTCTTGATTTTTTACAAATATGTTTTTGGCTTTGCAAGTTTTCTTGTTATAAGCAAGATGTGCTGATTAATGTCGACAGAGTTCTTTCGTAATATTGATCTTATAAATATATTAATTAAACAGCGTATTTTATGGCATAAATTACCATTAATCTTTATTATATTAACCATATTGTTTATATTTTTATCATGACCATTATTAATGCTTGTCAACATGTTTTGTTTTGAAAAAATACAACAAATTAACTCGATCTTTTTATCAAGAAGACAGGAGTTTATTTTTCTTAATTACAATTTTTTATTTAAACTAGTTTAGCTTAAACAGATTGTAAATTACTTGTATCATATATTTTGATGTAACTTGTAAGAGAAACCAACACCTTGGAATGAAAAAATACATTATGCTTCATTTGATTTTTAGTTTCATTTTAATATATTTATCAGCTAGTATGGTTTTTGATCTCACAAAAAGTTTAAGAATTTAAACTTACCACAATAACAATTTCGTATTTAATTACCCACAATACTGATTAATATTTTCAACACCATGTTGTTGTTACCTGTTTTTAGACTAGTTATGGGTGCTGGGCGTAGAGGAAAGAATTGCTGTCTATTTCGCGAATGAATTAAAATTTTTATTTAAATTTAAACCACAACTTGTAACAATAAAAATATATGAAGTGATAGGTAGAGTCACATTCCGCGATAGAGGTGAACTGTTCCCATGGCAGACGGCCACCTGCACATGGGACACTCCTCGTAGCCGTTGACCATTCCGCGAAGACACGATGCAGCGTGAGAACGGTGTAGGGTTGGCGCTATGCAGCCTTAACGTGTAGGGTTGTCCCTTACACGTAACTGACTATATATATTGACAATATTTCTAAATTGATCAATTTTATTATGTAACGGAGAACCTATACAATTCAATAGGAGGTATTTATATCTTAGTGTCAATATTTAGACTTAGTTCTCCTATCATGAACAGCAGTTGTTAATTGGTCACATAAAGCTTATAAATAACAATCAAAAACAAAAGAAACTGAGTTATGAGATTGTAATTATTGTTGGTATATAATATAATTTTATAAATTAAAAAAAATAGATTGGCTACACCAATGATAACTTGGACAATGAAAATGCATTTTTAACAATATTTGTTATCATTTTAGAACATGTTTTGTATTATCAGAGGCGTATATCCAGCAGTGGTCCTTAAAAGGCTGATGGATGGATGGTATTATCAGAACAAAATGTGAGAGCCAGAACTATTTTGGTTTTACCTGAATATGTAAAATCTAAATAGTTCTCTAATAGGCTCAATAACATTAATGTTTTAGTAAGAAATGGACATTTTTTTAAAAAGCATAATTTGCATTGTAATTAAATACCTCAGGATTTCTTTCACAGATAATTAAGCCATGGATCCAAACATCTATGCATTGGTTTTGGACACTCTCAACCGGGCCACCAGTCAGGACCCAGAGGTTCTTAAGCCAGCTGAGAAAAAGCTACAGGAATGGGAAATAGAACCTGGATTCTATTCTGTTCTCTTGGTAATTGCAATTTCTTGTTGTATTTTACTTTGATAAAAGATTTTCATATTTTATCTCAATTCCTAGTTCTGAAATGAGTAATAAATTTTTTAAGTACTTTTTGTGTCACCTACAATTTAATACAGTGATAAGGCAAGAATAGGTGTGGCATTGATGCCACATGTGAATGTCAAAATTTTCTATAATATATATTTTTTTGGCGAAGCAATAAATGAGTATGCAGTCTAACTTATGATAAATACCAATCGCTACACATGGTAATTCAGGTAGGACCAGAATTCTCCCTGAGATACTCCATTGCTACCCCTAAGGTCTAAGGTAGAAGGCTTATATATGTATCCCCCATACCATACCCATTAAACCGGCACACAATTATATAATATTGTTTTATTAGGTAGATATAGCTATCAAAGTCTAACTACGAATTCCATGGTCCAATCACTGTAAGACTAGACTTTCAGTTTTGTTTTAGTGTAAATAACTATATCAGACTAGAAATTGAATAAAGAGTGCTTTTTTTCAGCAAGTACTTTCGACGCACACTTTAGACGTAAATGTGCGATGGCTAGCGGTGATGTGTTTCAAGAACGGCGTCGACCGCTATTGGCGCCGGAACGCACCCAACGCGATCACAGATGAAGAGAAACACAAGCTCCGGGAGGGACTCATGTCACCAACAATCTTGAGTGAGCCAGTAGCACAGATTGCTACACAGCAAGCTGTGCTAATTTCCAAGATAGCTAGGTAAGTTGTACTGTTGTAGACATCATAATTATTAAACTTTAAGTCCTAAGCTGTGCTGATTGTAAAGATTGCTATATAAATTGAGCTGCTTATTTGTCAATGTTGTTAAACATTCAAGTTCACACTTTGTAAGAGACATTGCGTTCATGTTAATGAGCTTTAGAGACATTACAAAGTACTTAATATATCTAAGGGAATTAAAAGACTTATTTATAATTATGCCAAATCAAGATAGCTGTCTAGCTACAAGTGTTAGCTGATTGCTTATAAATTTCATCAGTAATTAGTTATTAATTAGTTTTTCATAACATTTATTAACATCTATAGTTACATACATTACTTTATTGTTTTTAGGTGTGATTGTCCAACTCATTGGCCAAATCTAGTTCCACAACTAATAAGTGTATTGGACGCACCAATCCCAATAATGCAACACAGGGTCTTGCTAGTCCTACATCATGTCGTCAAAGCATTGGCTTCCAAGAGACTCATTGGGGACAAGCGGTCATTTCAGGTTAGTTTCTAATGTTAATATGAAATGTTAAATTTTTGAAGTCCTTAATGCTGGCGTAACAAACATTTTCAGAATTCAAGTGGAAGAACTCTTGGTAATTAAAATGTGTTTCTGCCATAGCTATATTTATATTGCTTTCATAGCAGAATTTGCACCAGAACTGAGACACATACAAGAACTATATGCAATCCCAGACCACAATTCCATGTTTATTTGTCGTTGTGGCTAGTAATAGAACTCAAAACCTTCTGAATGCCATTTTCCCTATATCGACGGTCCCTACGTATAAAGCGACATGTCAAAAACGCAGGTTTACAGGAGAGCGTAATTAATGTTCAAACCACTCCAGAAATAATTCTTTATACAATTTTAAGAATATTTTTTTTATAATGTTGTTATAGCTTTCGAAACTTTGTACTAGTATTTTTAAATTTTTTTTTTATAATTACCAGAAAATCTGACAGATGACGGTTTCTACGTGAAAAGGCAAATAAAAGTATGCCAGACAAGTCTGAGATACAACTTTATACGTAGGAAACATGAAAACGGTATTGATATCTTACTCAGATTTTACATTGATATCTTACTTTTGTAGCTTAGAAAAACAACAACATTTTTTTTGTGTTCTTACTTATTATTTATAGCGGAAAATGTGCTTTTTAGACGTGATGTTAAGTTAGACATGACCGCGTTCATGCCGAGTGGCGCGCTTTTTAAGACATCGTACAAAGCGATAAGTAGGAGATATCCGCATTTACGACACCTATTTCCTGTAAATGTTATACTTGTTCTCTTATACGAATGGTACATCTAGTAAAATACATCATATTTAAAGAAAAATCTTATATAGGCATACCCGTATGGACAATCCAAAGCCGTATATGCAATAAAAAAAAATGCAATTTTTGACATACCGCTTTATACGTAGGGACCGTCGATATTTCTTATATTATAATATGTGTTTTGTTATATACAGGAACTGACAAGCACTATATACCCATTTATTCTGAACAACTGGGATCAAAATACAGATAGGTTCCTGTCATATATTCAAGCTGGTGCTCCTACTGATTTAATAACTGAAAACCTAGAAAAGGCTCTTCTTGGTCTAAGGATTCTGAGGAAACTCACAGTGTTTGGCTTCAAGAAGGCACATGAGTGTGATGAAGCCGTCGCATTTTTGAATGTAGTGTTTGATAGGGCAAAGACGAGTTTGGAGTGTAGTAAGTAACATTTTATGACCATTTTCCCACTACATTAGTAATCCTGGTTATATTGAGATTTTTTTTATTTAAAACAGCTCTTAGGACACACATTTCCTTAAAATGTCATCCATCTTTCAATCTTCAGTCATAATTTGTAATAAATATGTAATATTAAATGTTAATCTCAGACCTTGGGCAACAATAAAATTTTAAAGTTGTATAAAAATTAAAAATTCAAGTTTATCTTTTTCCTTAACTGGCATAGTTCTTATTGACATTTTCTATATATATTTATCTCATTTTCAGGGAAACTTTTAAAAGGCCGCGGCATATACCCATTAGAACTCTGTGAGAAATTCATTATTCATCTGACGAAGGTGGCTTTAGGAGTCCTCTGTTTCCATCCAAACTCTTACGTGCCTCTCATAAAGCCCTCTCTAGAGTTCGCGCTCTACTACTGTTTTACAGAACAGGGAATGTCTCTTATATATGAGAGGTTTACCATACAATGCTTGAATATAGTGAAGGGTATTCTTCAGTGTATGGAGTATAAATTGCCAAAAACGGACCCAATAAAAGACATGTGTGAGTATGTCAGTCTTTGTTTTATTTATATGTTTTTAATACTAATGAAAAAAAAGTTATTTTTTTTTTACCAAAAAAGGCCTTTAGTAGAATAATTTACTTGTTGATCTTGAACATCTTAGGTAAATTTATATGCGTGTTCCACACCACCTGTTAAATATAGTTTCTGTTTTTAATCCTTCTACATTGTAATTTTTCATTGCTGTCCTTTACAAAAGTGGATAAACCTAATTTGATAAATATAGGTTGCAATTGATTAATTTACAAAAGGTAATTTGATCAAAGGTAATTTATCAAATTGTCAATTGGTGGTCAAGTGCATACAAAGATACTATGATACAGTGATAGGCAATAATTGTCGAAAATTGAACTTTGATAGGCAACTATTGGTTAAGATTGATTATATTACTAACGGGCGTGGGTCAGACATTTGATTGCAAACTTGATATTTATTTGTATAAGTGTTCCATATATGACAGTAACTGCTTATATCGTGGATAGTATCTTCCCCAGCCCCGGCGGTGGCTCAATTGGCACACCAGGCGAAGTCGGAAGTGCTCCGACACGACACGGTGTGGCACATGTGTCGGCACCTCGTCACGCACTACTTCCTGCTCAGCGCGGACGACCTCGCGCTGTGGGACGCTGAGCCTGAGAGCTTTGCTACCGATGAAGCGGGCGAGTCCTGGAAGTACAGCCTACGGGTAAGTTACTATTGATTAGATTTATAGCAAGTCAGAAAGAAAGAGTTGAAGGAGAAATAAAGTGTAATACAATAAAAATTCTAAGTAAGATTTTTTTAAATCAAGGACACTTGCTTTGTAACATGCAAAATAATTAAATAATAAGGAAAGTAATATCTTGATCAAACGTTATTGATTTATTATTAAAATGTAATATATTATTGTCGCGGTACTTACAGATTGGGCCTTAAGCTTACTTTGTGATCACTATTACCTCTAGCGGCTTAAGGGGGATGGAAGGGGCGGTCCGCCCCGGGCCTCCGATGCTGGGGAGCCTCCAAACACAGTTGGTAAAAAAAGGTCGTCAGAACCAAACTATCTACGAAATGTGTATCACACAAAAAAAGGTCACCGAATCACAGGCGAATTATTCTATGACACGTTTGTCATTTGTAAAATCAAATAAACTTTTTACACGTTTGGAGGCCTCTTAACTTACCGCCCCGGGCATCCGACGGCTTAGTCCGCCACTGACTTACCGTCTCCCACCAGCCCTGCACAGAAGCGGTGTTCATGGAGCTGTTCCACGAGTACCGCTCGGTGCTGGCGCCGGAGCTAGTGCGGCTGCTGGCGTCGCTGCAGGACGGGCCGGCGCGCCCCGACGACTTGCAGGCCATACTCAAGAAGGATGCCATTTACAACGCCGTCGGGTTGGCTGCGTTCGATCTGTATGATGATGTAAGGTTTTTACTGTACACATGTAAAAATACACTTGTAATATATCAATATAAAACAAAAGTGAAATCAATCAATGTTTGTCTGTGATATGAGAAATAAATATTAATAACATAATTTTATTTAAGATTTTTCCTATACGTGTATGGTGGGTTGGCAACCATCTTAAAAACAAGATACATTATACAACACTTTACAGTTGTTCATTAATCCAAGTTATTTAAGATTTCTGATATTCCGCTTATAACAAGTACAATTATATAAATGAAATAATTAAGTTATAAAGAATAAAAACGACTGAGCTGTGGTTCTTTTTTTCCATAGGTGGATTTCGATGAATGGTTTACGAATGTTTTAAGTCAAGAGTTGAAAATCAAAGATAACAACTATAGAATCATTCGAAGACGAGTTTGTCAGCTCATTGGTAAGAAGATCTCTTAAATTCTCTATTAAAATACAAAAGTTAAAAATAAGGGATATTTAAAAAAAGTAAAAGTGGTAAAAAGGATATGTAAAAAAGTATTTAAGAAAAAAAAGACTACCTAAAATAATAGAGTAGTTTGTACTTTTTTTTTGTACAAAATGTCTTAATGGTATCTGTTATAGTCCGCGCCAAACTTCGAGTCCGTTCTGAAGTTGTTGCGCGGACCGCATTGGCTCTCTGACTACACCAGAGAGCCAATGCGGTCGGACACAATAAATGCACCTGTGTCCTGCGCTGTCTTCGTCCCGCTAATATCTATATTCGGAGCGGACTAGCAATATGGCGTGGATTCTACCACAATACCATTATAGGTAGTACAAAATACACAGTTTGACTATTAACTGTATACATATTCGTTACAAAAAAAGTCGTTGAATATAGGTCAATGGAGCGGCGTGCGCGCGTCCCAGTCGCTGCGGCCGGCGATGTACGAGGCGCTGCTGCAGCCGCTCACGAGCGCGGACGAGGACCCCGCGGTGAAGCTCGCCGCGGCGGAGGCGCTGCGCAGCACCATCGACGACTTCGAGTTCGACGTCGAGCAGTTCGCGCCGTACGTGCCGCACGCGCTCTCGGCGTTATGCGAACTGTTGGTGAGTTGGAATAAATGTAGTCGGTTTTTATATGTTAAGGGATTTTCTAAACTTGTATAGATTTGGTCCATAAAAGTCATAGTTTATATACTATTGCTTAACGTTTCATTTACATTGTAATAATTTGGTCCATAATAGTCATAGTTTATATACGATTGCGTGACGTTTAATTTTTATTTGTAATTAAATATTTTGTGTAAAACCATCGGGAAATGTCAGTCGATATTGCTAAATTTATAAAGGTTATAACATCTTAAATTAATTGAAAGTGTCTCTTTACACTACCAGGAACACAAAAGACAAACAGTTTTCTTTATGAATGTGCGAATAAACGTTGAAGGAAATCGATATCGATACGTTATACTCTTATCCATAGATAATTATAGATATCTCACCGCCTTGTAATTAAAGGAAGCCATGAAATGGTTTAAACAATTCTGTCAGGCATTTAATGGCTGTCATGGTTTAATTTACTCGGAACGAGAACTCAGAACGAAATCGAAGAAAAAGTGCGGAGAAATATCGTTTCATTCATAAATGATCTAAAAACTATTTTTTTTTTAATATTTTTCAAACACGAAAATAGATGACAGTGACAATTTAAATTGTTAAAACTGGTTACATTTTTTTGTTAGGAGTGAGTAATCTTTACTAATCTATGGTCATATCATATCATATCGTGTCATATGTCAGGTGGAGTCCGAGGAGTGCGACACGAAGATCCACGTGCTGCACGTGATCTCGTCGGTGACGGAGCGCATGGAGGGCGCGGTGGCGCGGGCGGGCGGCGCGGCGGCGCTGTTCGCGCACCTGCCCGCGCTGTGGGCGCGCGCGCACCACCACCACATGCTGCGCGCCGCCGCGCTCGCCGCGCTCGTGCACCTCGTCAAGGTACCGACCACATATACCACCCGCAAGTGAGGCGAACATTCGTTTACGAAGGTCGGAAACGACCTACCCAAACTTTCACCTGTTCCCCCCCACGCTCAACCTCCTGACGGCGCCCGTTCTCTTGAGCGGTCCTGGACTAGAATCCCTACCAGCATCAGGAGGACCACTTAGTGGCCATCCTAAAACGGCAGAATACATCATCGGGGACAGGAGACAGTTGGATCCTTGACTTCATCAATTCACCATGAGTTCTTCATTGATTAATTAAATAGTGCCTAACGATGTAAACAGATGTATAAAATTATCTGTTTTATTTTACTTCAGTATTATGATGTTCACTTTATTAAAGATATAATGGTAATAATAATAATAATAATAATATCTTTATTTGTGAATATAGGTATACAGGTTTTTTAAAGTATTACAAAAAGGTGCTCTACATTCAACCCTTATGGGCATACAAATATTTATCGTCATAACCTAAGATTAAATGCTACATAATTATTCATTTATTTAAGTCTAATAACAAAATAATAATAATAACAATAATATTCTCCAATGCAAGACCGAATTAAATATTTATGTCAGTTAAAAATTCATTTATAGAGTAATAACATTTGTCAATTAGAAATTTCTTAAATTATTTTTTAAATTTAGTAATATCATTTATATTTCGGAGCTCAGAAGGAACTTTATTGTAAATTTTAGGAGCCAGGCTAAACACACTTTTTCTTAGCAAGGCAGTCTTGCAGGGTACGGTACATAATTTTGATTTATGTCTTTTGTTTATTAAATAATTATTAAATATGTCAGAATTGTTTTTTATAAAAATCATTATTTCGTAAATGTATAAGGCAGGAAATGTCAATATTTTCAGATTTCTGAAATAGGTTTGGCAACTTTCAGTGGTATATGCTCAGGTAAAATAAAGACGTAATTGCGTTTTCTGAAATAACAACATTCTTTTATTCATCACTTTTATACACAAGTTTTACTACAATTAACATATTTTAAATATAATAGCTTACCTGAAATAACAAAAACAACATTTAAAGCCTTTACTTCTTGTTTAAATAATATTATACTTCTTTTTTTACATTAAGCAGGAGAATATTTTCCACGTTTTTCTTTTGTCTTCTAAAATTTATCGTCGGTGTCACTCACGTCACACTTACAGCTAATAGTTCCATAGATTATATGATAACTGTATAAATAATAAAAACGGAATGTCACTAGCGTAGATAGTGATATCCTTTACAGATATACAGTAAAAGATGATTGACTTTGCAATATAGTAATAACAAATAATGTTTCCAGGCGCTCGGCGAGTGCACGGCGAATGTTCGTCCGTTCATTCTGGGCGTGGTGAACGAGTCCACGAAGCTATCGGAGCCCGCTCACGTGTACCTACTGGAGGACGCTCTGGAGCTGTGGCTCGCCATCCTGGAGACGTCGCACGCAGTGGACCCGCCCATGTTGCAGCTCGCTGACAATTTGTATCCGATTTTGGGTATGTTTGTTTGGTTTGGGAATATATGTTCAGAAATAGGGATTGAATTTGTTTACATTATTATCATCTCCAAGTTTCTACTATAGTACATGCAGTAAGCATGAAATTGAATGTCGTTGGAAATTTTCGGAAGTTCCTGTTCCGATTTACTTGCAGTTGTGCCTCTCGGAAGAGTTGGCCGAAGATTGAACAATATTAGTCCTGTAACAGTTAAATACTGTATGGTTCTAATAATAATGGTCTGTATGTGGAGAATATTTTAACAGATCTGAAATTGTAATCTATGTACAAAGTAGACATTGTCGAAATTCGATATCTTTTTGGTTTGTGCGAAAAATGCATATTGTATTTTCTCGTCACATTTTTAATACTTATCAGTTACTGTTTAATTAATGACAAAACGATCATTAATTTCAGAACAATCTACAGAGCATCTCCGAATAGTAGTGTATATAATGCAAGCATACGCCCTGCTCTGTCCTGAGGAGTTCTTCCTGGGCGCTGGCGGGAAGTGCATGGGCCTTCTAGAAGATATGCTAGCGGATATGAGGACAGAAGGCGTGATCACTGTGCTGAAGATGGCGGAGATCTGCATATCTGTCACGTTTCCAGAAAGGAATACTTACTTGGGCGTTAAGGTTATTTGGCCAATACTGATCAGGGTCATACAGTGAGTATCAATTGTGTTACAAATTAGGTAACTTAATCCTTGTAATACATTTAATTTTCTTGACTTATTTTAGCTTTTACTAAACCTGTGGGGGTATACTAGATCTTTCAGATATGCTAAAAGCAACTTTATTAGAATTTTAATTTACTTTAATACAAATCTACTACAAAGTGAGCAAGTTTAAAATAATACACAAGTATGTATGATTTAGTCTTCGAACCTCATCGGATTCTTTCGGTGGACTGACTCGCCGCCGAGCCAATGATGACGGTAGGCGCTGGCGCACTCGCATTCCCTTCGCAACACCGCACCCCCGTCGTACAGATAATTTCCTAGAGTTGTGTGGCGTTTACATATCATATTTAGTTATCATTTTTATATCAAACAACATTTTTTTAAAAGAAATATGAAGAATAATTTAATGATCCACGTGGCTGAGTGGTCGTTATACCGGTCTTTCCATTGTACCCACGACAAAGGGAATCCTATTGTGGGACTGTCAATGTAAAAAGCGTGTAATTAACATTAGAAACTTTCTTTAGCTGTCTTCTAGAAGGCGATGACCTACCAGCAGTGCTTTCGGTTCAGTTGTGTTTGCTGTCCCGAGTCATTTTACTATCGACGGACCTTTTCTACAACGCTGTGGAAGAAGCGGCGAACGGACTCACAGAATACGACTCCGACCCAGCGAAAGTACTGAATAGGCTGTTGCACGTTTGGACAGAGAAAATGAACTTGGCCACGAGAGTTACGAGGTGGAAACTTATTGGTAAGTGGATGTTTTAAGTTATAGCTCTTTTGACGCGCTTGGGAAAAATGTTGAGTAATGTTACTGACAGAATAAAACCGACACCATGTAGTTGGCTAGTAAATATAGCAAATGAAGATGGCATACGATACGTTGCCTAACGTTACGTTATGTTTCGTGCCTTGTTGTTTCAGTTGGAATTATCGAATAATAGGTTAAACTGGTTCGTTCTAACGCGTTTATCACATTGGAATATTTTAGTTAGTAGTATGTATATGTTAATATATGCTATTTTTTTATCAAGAATGACGAAAGTATGTTTTAATGTTTTTCTCTTAGGTCTAGGTCTTGTTGCGTTACTAACAACGAAGAATCAAATGGTGCTGCAACGGTTCCCCGCCATCCTCCTCAACTTGACTGAAGTCCTCAACGATGTTAGAAATATTGAATATAAGGACACTTATGTTGAGTGAGTCAATTGTAATGATTATTTAATATATTTGCTTTTTAGAGCCATTGATTAAACTTTAAGTGAAATATAATAAAACATTGAAAAACAATTAGAAAGACGTTCTATTGGTTTTGTCGATTGTCTCATATTGAAAGAATTGGTTGGTCAAGGTCTAATAGATGAATGTCTGAAAAAAATATATTTTCTATATAAATGGGTTATTTCTTTTCTTTGACATTTATTATTCCTATTTTACCTCCTTCGCACACACGGATTAACTTGCACTTGTTTCTTCATGATGTGTTTGTGTGTGCATATGAAACGATAGGACACTAATTAGTACGAACTCATGTCAGACGCGCTTGCAGACGTAAACACGTGCATTAGGAAAAACGCCCTTAATACGTGTGCGTGTAGAATATTGGTACACTTACATTCCTTACGGGTCACCGTCCAATTGAAATTCTGTGGTCGACGAAAAATGAAAAATAATCAGTAATTTGTCGATAAAATTAACCATACTTTACGCTATGAAACGCTTCGACACCAACGAGCAAACACACTGTATATAATATCGCGTGTGTGTGTGTGCAGCGGGCTGGTAGCGGCGCCGGGGTCCCGCGCGGCGTCCCCGCTGGAGGGCTGCGGCGGCGCCACGCGGTGGGGCGCCGGCGCCGCGCCGCGCACGCCGCACCTGGCGCGCCGCGAGCGCCTCGCCGCCGCGCACCCCGCGCACCGCCTCGACCTGCGCGCCGCCACGCACCACCAGGTACTGTGTCCCCTGCACCCCGCCGTGTGCACTAATGGCCTCGACGCCGGGACCCCACGCAGCGGCCTCTCTAGAGGGCTGCGGTGGAGCCACGCGGTACAGCGCACGCGGTACAGTGCACGCAGTACAGCGCACGTGGTACAATGCACGCGGTACTGCGCACGCGGTACAGCGCACAGCTGGCAGCGTCTCTCCTCGCAGAATGAGACCGCACGCCATCACCGCTGTGCGTGGTGCAGGCTGGCCACGCTACACCTCTCGTAGTGATACCGCATGCCACCACTACTGTCCGCTGCGCGTGCTGCCTCATCGAGTCCCTTCTCACAGTTAGAGGGGTTTAGGCTACTCAAGTGCGGACTGGTAGACTTTATAGTACTCACGCCACGGTGTATTGTGCCAACTCCCCTCTCACAGTGCGACTACGCACCCCACTACTGTGCACTGGGGTTCAAGTCGAAACCCATCCAAGTGCGAATCGGCAGACTTGACACACCTTTGTACACTGGCGGACTAACACCTTGATAATTTAATTTCTTATAATGATTTACAGTTGGAGACTCTAAAGAGCCAGGTGGGCGCGGAGACGTTCGAGCGACTCATACAATCTACCGACAAGGAGACGCTAAAACAGATTCGAGAATACATACCATTGTAGATCTAAATGCCCTTCAATATAGATTTTAAATTATAGTCGTAGATATGCCCTGACTGTGTATAAACGAAGTAAATCGACTAGACTCCGGATGCAAAAATATTCAATTTATAAATCAATTTATATGTCTATTCAAAAGTACATCCATTGATTAGTTAGCTGTAAATTGAATATATTAGCTATCTTGCGATTTACATATAATTATAATATGTAAATCGCAAGATAGCGGCTACTGCTGCCCATGGACATCTATAATTAACCCTAGATAACATTAGAGTTCTAGCTGAGTTCTCCCAGTTCTAGATGCGTCTAGTTCTAAGTTAGAAAGTCTCGAATAAATATGTCTCACTTACCTTTAAGGCGAAATAAAGTAGCACTTAGCACTTCTGTTACAAGTCAGAAGTAGGTGTGGCGGTGGTACCTACAAAAATTAAAAGGCACAATACTAATCTTGTTATTTTGTTCAAGTTTTCAAAATATTCGACAAATATTCAGCTCCAGGGCATATCTATGATTGAAATACATGCCCTTAATACTATATTTATGTATGTTTTCTGAAGATGGAAGCACCGGTATTTGTGTCAATTTTTCTTTTGGTATATCACACAAAGTCTGTGTGCTATTTCAAGTTTAGTAGAATGCGTTTTCTTAGATTTGTCAGAGCTAGGTTATTCGCGGAGCGCCTGTTAGATTCGTGTTTTTTGCCGGGAGATAGGTTATTAATTGATCGAAGAATATTAATATCTACTGGGCGAAAATCCATCCAATGTCTAGTATATGTCAAATGTCGATCATTGGTAAGATAAACATTAATAACCCTTCTTTGGCAGTTGGTAAAAGATAGAAAAGTAATAACGGGTGATACTGAAAGTTGTCAAACATCGATATTTGATAGACAACATTTGCATAGATTAGAGATTAGTAGAAGCTAACGTGGCTCCATCTTCAGAAAACGTGAGCCAACTTATTATGGGTATTGAAATGTTATGACTGTATTTGTACATTGTGTATTATTTTGTGTCAAATAAAATTTGTTTTTAAGCGTATGTTAAAGCTTAGAATTCGACTTACGTTGTGATTTTGAATAGCTAAGATTCGATCATTGTTAACATTTCATCTATTCAGAATAATATGGTTATTATAGACATCTATGAGGCATTGTACACCCAGATGGTCAAATGTGTGTACTATTATCGTGTGTATTAGCTAATCTATGGATGTGTGATTAATCCACCGATAGGATTGCTTGATAACCTTCTAATTTTTGTCGGCGAATAATAAAGAACTTTAATTTGGGTAAGAGATTGAACTTTAGGAGCAATGCTCTCTCAGTATTCTGCCCTAATCGGCACGATATAAGTTTACGGGGATTTGAGTATGTGTGTGTGCGTGTGCCTTATAGATAGTTTCATTCATTTGTACCTCGAGTATTCTGTGTGTGACTTTTTATTTCTGCTTAACCATTAACTCTTTAAAACTTGTAACTAAAATATGTATGTAAAACGTAAGAGCTGTCGTCAGTTAGTTCTGTACAAAGTTATATATTTTTTATACCATAAAAGATGAATTATATAAATACTTAGACCTTAACCTGACAGGGTTCGAATCCTGGACCCTTTGCATGACCGACCAGATTGAGCTCCATATCATGTCTTTTTATAAGCTCTTTTTTGATATGAAATCTGAATCACTATTCAAAGTTATTCTACACAGGGTACTCGAGTACAAATGAATGGAGTAACACAATAAATTACTTACTGTATGTGGATACATATGTGATATATTTACATTTTCCTATAATATAGCTTTAAAATAGGAGAGGCTTTTTGTGTTTGTCATTATAAATTATGATTTTACAGTTGAAAGCTACGTGATATGAATTAATATACAAATATGTCTATGAGGTACTGAAAATATAAATAGATGCGAATATATAAATAATAGTAATAATATGTAATTTAATATATGGTTTGTCCTTCTGTTTACATAGTTAAGGGTGGTAGGACTTTGGAATTGGACCTTGACGACGCCGCTAGTAGTATATTTTATTATCATTATTACGTGTATTAGCAAAAGTTCCCGTCTAATATCAATTCTTAATCAGATGTCAGAAAAAAAAACGCATGTGTGGAAATAATAATGTCTGTTTTGTATTCTATTCGGAATAGCAATAGGTAAAACAAGGGAATTTTATGTCTGATAACTAAGCTTCGGAAACGTTTGATAGTTCACAGCCTTTTAATAGTTTTATACGAAGTAGGATAGGGTTTAGGTTTCAAATTTTAAGCCTTTCTATTCTGTATTATAAAATAGTCATTCATACTTCATATGCGCTCGAAACTTTGTACGAAACTATAGATCCGTACGTATTATATAGATAACCTCAGGTTGGGGCTAATTGAAGATTAGAAAAATATATAGTTGTACTATTCATAGGTCCGGACATAAAATCTGGTGCATAGATGCATGCATGTATACGCTGTATTTAATACATAAGTCTTATGTATATTTGGAATTATTTTATACAATAAAGCTTTCTTTATTTTACATTCGTATTATGCATTAAGGATGTTTTATTTTTTTATTATTCCGTTATAATGACAGACACAGCGGCCGACTTATACATATAGGAAGTATAAAGCACATGACTAACTCTAGCATATAATTCTTATGTATAATGTATAATCTCTCATGTATAGTTACTAACTTTCTTCGCTGTTAAGGTATAATTATTCTTTTCACTTGCATTGTATTAAAACTGCCCTATTGTATAATTTTATTTGTCAAGTTTTAACTGTAAACGTTTTTTTTCTTTTATGAAAATTAAATAAAAAGTGTATGAAAAATCTTACAAAGAAATTGTAAGATCGTATGGATGACAAACGAAGTATTGTTTATAAATAATATTTTTCGTTGTCGGAACATTCTATGTTTAGGATTTGGTGGAGTCTAGTTTCAATATTTTAATTAAATAAAAATAACACTTAATTTCAGGAGTGAAAAGAGTTTAAACAAAATAAGAACATACATTTTACGACAATATTAATACGTTCCCACGTAGCAAAACCAAATAAGATAATAATTTTCTAAAAATTAATATTGATTGAATATAACTTTACGGTCATTGGCTCTATGGACGTTTATTACATACTGTTAAATATTACACAAATTTTGAGAAAAAGGTTTGTAGCAATTTATGTTTTTACCAATGAGTTAAAAGAGTCTTAATAATTTGGTACAAAAACCGTGTAAATAAATCGTGTGACCTGTTTTGAGCAATACTTATTTGCAAATAGACGTGAATTGTTTGAAATCTAATTCTTTTATTTTATACCCGTTACAAGCAAATATGAAAATTATAAAAAACGACTGCCTTAAAATATGTAATAAAACACTTTAAAAATAAACATTATTAAAATTAAATTGCCTGTCATTCGTTTAAACATTTTTTTAATTGTTTTGCTGTTTTCTTAGATCATTTTCGATGGTTTTGGAGCTAAAACAGAAAAGTTTAAAATCTGTAGTAATAAATACAGATTTAACATATTCTAGGATGAGAAAGCTTTTAGACGAAACTTTTAGGGATTGTCGCCCATCAGTGATAAGGAATGTACATTTCAAACTTCTTTTGTATAGAATGTAGGGGGGAATGGGGAGGAGGAGGGTTCATGTAAAGTATAAGGCTGGTATGGAGGTAATAAACACACAGAAAGAAGAATAATCCTGTTAACAGTACTCTTACCGTGAGATTTTACCTTTTGGGAAATATTACTGTTTTGGTATTTGTTTACGTATTTGCCCATACAATTTCCAATAAGCGCCCCTAGCGGATTGTATCAGAACTATAGTGTCAGTAACGTAACATTAAATGTTTAACTTGAATAAATGGCGCTTTATGTTTTGTCTGTCTTTTTTGCGAACATGTGAGACACAAAAAGACTTGAGCACTTACTCATTGTTACGTTTACTCAGTGTACTGAAGCAAACGGAACAATAATGGATTGAGTAAACGTAACGTAAAGTTGTGGGATGTTTCGAAAACTCATGGTAAGGGTACAGTTCAGTTAAAAATATATGGGGTATAAAAAGTATCTATGAATGTGAAAAGTAATTAAAAATACATTTTTATGTTACGCACTTTGATATTTAAAATGGACTATATTCAGAGTTCCTTTATGTGGGTTCGACCTAAATATACTTAACTTGCAACTTAAAAAATCTTATCTGAAAAGTTATTATAAACTTAGGTATAGATTGTATCTAGATGTATAAATTACCTAGATATGTATAGTATCTACAGAACGATGACGACGCAAAGACATTTGTAATGTAAGATCTTAAACCAACTATAGATGAAATAAACTGTTATACAATGTAAATGGTTGTTTTTTTTGTACATTTGGTAATTCTAGTATTTCACCCGATTGTGGATTGTGACTTTTCGAGCATATGTTATATTACATACCAACACAACAATTCTTGGGCACGGGTGGAAGGTGGTAGATCCCCTTGTGGTTCAACTCCGGCAGCACTACCGCCTCACTAATTTCTACTTAATAACAGTAGTGTTAAGTGCTGCGTTGTTCTGGTTTGAAGGGTGTGATAGCGGAGACATACTTTTTCGAGGCGTTCCAGCTTAGTCCGCAGGGGTAGCGGTGCATATGTGGCCGACCTCAGGTAGGAATATTTAATCCTATCTGGGGTCGATCACGGATGTCCATCGGCGGCAGTAGCCACTTACCATCAGGTGGACTGCATGTGCGTCTGCTACTCCTATATTATAAAAAAAGTCTTACAGCCCAATCTGCTTGAGATTTTGGTGTAGTTCGATTGATCTAAATTGTGTGAGTGACACATGCTACATTTTTAACCATCGGGTTTTTGGTTTTTGTAATAATTCTCTGGTTAGTCTTCATAGGCATTGTGGTAACTAACGAATATGCACTCCGCTCTATGTGACTCCGCTCTATCTCTTGGAAGTCTATAATCAAATAAAAACAGATTTATAGTCCTCCTTGAGGTTGGTCACGAGCTCATGAGTGCGTTGTCATTTCAAACGAATGTGGAATGTTCGTAATAAAATCATAAACTATGCATTTGATAATGATGATCTTTAGCAAAGTTGTTGTGCAAGAGCCTAAGAAGACTTCTGAGTCTTCTTGGTTGGTACAACGAATTTTCGACAGATGGCGCCACTATCATTCTAATGAAGGTACAAATTTTTAGTTATATGTATGTCATGTTATTTTTTTAAAGACGAGTCTGGGACACTACTATTTAGTTATATTATTTATCTATCGGCTATCCCATGTTTTAGCTAGCAAAGATTTAACAAATTTTACCTATTAAAATTGTCAAAATTCTATGTTCAAGCAAAATTGTGTAAGAAAGTCCGTTTCTCACCAGTGATATCAAAATTCATAAAAAATACTGTATCATGTATACAATATTGGATATTATATTCGCATATTTCGATACACTTAGTTGATTGGCAAGAACTCGTCGACTGTATATGGTTGGTTAATCCGGAGATGTCTCGAGGGTCGTTCGTAATGGCAGTGCATTGAAGTTAGTTTGCTTAGCTGGAACCTTGCCAGACATTGACCACACAAATCAAGGTAGCTTGACAACTTGTTCAAATATAGGTATATTAAACATTTATTTATTTAAAATTAAAGTCACATAAGTTTTGGATACGTTAAAAGATAATTTATTTAAAATTGTGACACAGGTTTTGTTTTTGCTTAAAGGCATGTAAGTAGGAAGGTAATAATGGGACTAAGTTGAAATAGGATATCAGCTAAGATATATGATTTATTTGGAAGTTCTACCGCATTTAAATCTCCTCGTTATACTCCTTAGCGATTCGTAGAGAACTCGGTAATCTCTAAAGAAATGAAACGGACTCCACGCATTTCGTCGTCCTTTCTGAATTTAAAAAGAATATTTCAAACGAAGTCGCATTGGGGGGTTTATATCTGGATTAATGTAAACTACACTACTTAATCAGATCAACAACAAAGCAGCTGTGCGGCCGAAATAGATTTTACTCTGGATATCTGATTATAGGTATATCTGGATTGCCCGTATAAAATTTCAAAAGGACATATTTTAATTTAGAACTTTGTATAAATAAATCTTTAAGTTAGTATAAAAATCGTTTAGTATCAAAAGGTTATGTAAATTCAGTGAATCGCAATAGCGCATCTATCGAGTTTTGAAAAGGTCGCAAGCCTAACGGGACTGCGGGTTGCATTTGTAGCAAGCACTGCGTTAGATGGCGGCGTTCTGGCTGCGCGCCAGGCAGCGGCCCCGCGGAATCGAACAGATAATCTTCTTGACAACCCCTGGACCACTTGCGCTAGTGATGTATTGCCGTTTTCGTAGGCCAATTTTATAATGATGTCTGATACTGCATACGTTTTTCGTTATTTTGTGTTTTACTTTTTCGAGGTAGGTACTCAATTTGAGTGCGAATATTATTTTGCAATATGAAATTACATATTTTTGAATAGAATTGCGATAGTAGCGATTAAACGCTATTATGAGCAGTAGGATTTGTGTGATAAGGGAGAAATACTTATCCGAGGCATTTCAGCTAAGTCTTCAGGAGTAACGATGCATCACGTTGGAATCTTATCTTATTTGGGATTGACCACAGATGTCCATCGGCGGCAAGGGCCACTTACCATCAGGTGGACTGTGTGCTCGTCTACAACCTGACTATACTCTTCAAAGCGAAACACAGCAGCGCTTAACACTCCTGTTAGTAGGTAAAAGTAGCTGTGACGATAGTGCATACAGAGTCGAACCACAAAGAGTTCCACCTTTTTCAATATTTTCAGAAGAATGTAATACCATTATACATGAAGCATTAATTACCACCGCTTTCCTCGTTAGGGATAAAACTGACGTTGCTAATTTTGTACAACGGTCCCGACAAAAGTTGTCGCCCCATGAATAATATCAACATATTTATCAGGGATGGTATTAATCATGGAATGATATTTATTTCAAGCGTTCGTTAAGCCAGCTAATTGCTGCGTCCCTGTCCTAGCTTCCGATCATAAATTATTATGAAGCTCAAGATGTGAGCGGATAGCGTTATGTAGTAGATACTTTATTCCTATTACAGGGATACATACCTACACAACATCTTCGTCTTATCTGCATAGCGCCCCGACGAAAAGTCACGCACTAGATCACTGCTCAGTTAGACTAGATGCCTAAAAACAATTAATTCATTGGCATATCAATGAAATAATTGTTTTTTTACTATGATTTCGTTGGCATATTTGTTACGGCCAAGAAGATTTATAGAGCTTAGTGCAAGTAGCGCATAGTGCATAGTACAAAGTTTTAGGCTTAATCTCTTCTTTTTAATGCAATAGCTTCACCTGACTACAAGTATTGTTTTAGTCATATGGCGACGGTGTCAAAACTAAAAACAGTCGACAAAAGAATTACGCTCATTATTAATAACCGATCTATCCAATCTCTTGCCTGCTAAACTTCGACGTTTGACAATTATACTTAACTTATTAATTACATTGAATTGCAACATATTTAATGGTTACTGCATTTCCACTCGCTTCAGCGCAAGTCTTGAGCTACAAAAACAACTACCGGCTCTCGTGTTGCCGACGCCATTAGTTTTGTTTCTTGTGGACTGCGCGGATAGCCGGAGTTCCTGAGAATTAGATACCCGCGGTACACTTTGTAACTTGCTACCACCTCTTTATCTTTGTGCATATCGCGTATGTAAATGTATGTAGAGTACATTGTTGTTATAAGGTAGAAATAGGTGTGGCGATGGTGCCTGCGGAGTCGAATCACAAAGGGATCTACCATCTTTTATTTAATGTCTAACTTATTATCAGTAATAAGTACCGTATTGAGCATATTGGTTGAGTCTTTTGGGTTACGGATAATTAAGATTTTCAGCTATTCGGTATACAGGGGCATAAAATTCAAATGTTGTTGTGAATTTTTATTCTTACATTCTGTATTATTGTTTGAAGGGTGAATACTCACTGCGAGCCATCCTGTAGTACTCAGAAATTTTAACGTAACATTTACTTAGACGTACTTTTATTATATTTGTTGCAATGTGACGTAATTCATGACACGTCATGCTTACGAGTATGTTGGGACTGCGACTACCAGTGCTTTTATTAAGTAGGACTACAATCCTGGCGACCGTCAAGCTTACTTGGGCGGAGCCCGACGGGGCAACGTGCTAAGAGGACTTCGGTTGCGTTCCTTTGGAGCTTCCGGAGCCCTCTACGCAGCGCCGAGGACGGCCACCGGGGGGTTTTAGTGCGGTAAGAATCCCACATAACCCTGCATCGCTCTCACGGCACCGGGTACCTTTTGAAGGTTTCCCACTCGTAAGCAGAAAAAGGTCTATAATCCTATTTAAGGTTAGATAGTGATACTAACAGATCCTCATAAGCGGCAGTGACACCTTATCATCAAATTGATTGCTTGCTCGTTTGCTACTTCAATCTTATAAAAATTAATTGACTATTACAAAAATAATCACCGAAGTAATATATTATAAAACCTATTTCAGGCTTATTTTATTCACTTCCTTTTCTCACTTATAATATTGGCTTTGTTAGCAAAGCTATCTCGCCGCGAATTTTTGCTGTCGACAGCAGTTCTAATCAGATTGTATTTACTGCGTCCTAATTGGATTATAATAAGCACTAATGCTTGTAGCCGTCTGTTTAGGGAGGCAGTAGTGTTTGAGATGTATCTTTATTGGATACGAATAAATGATTTTTAATTATATTTCTGATAGCGAATGACCTTTTAGATGAGATCGAATTTCACTTGGCGTCGTGGTTTGAATTTCAAGCACGTGCCTTATTTTTTGTTATTATGTATCAAAAAATAATGATTGTTTTAACATTGAGGGAGAATTTGCACGCCTGAAAGATTAACAAAATGTTCTCAAAGTTGTGCGAATCCTAGTAATTTGCTGAGGTGTCCCTGTAGTTCCGGGACCAGAATAGGGCTACAGTATCTCCTGCTTGTCGTAAGAGGCGACTAAAAGGGGCTTTCGGGGTTGCGGGTGGTAAGAGTGGGAGCTCGAACCGTCCGGCCAACGACCCCGGGAAGGACGGCGGTATGTGTGGTCGCATACCGTCGTGTACATCGGACGGTGGGGTGATTCAATCTCACTTGGGCGGAGCCCGACGGGGCAGTGCGCTGAGAGGCTTCCGGTTGCGTTCCTTTGGAGATCCCGGAGTCCTCTACGCAGCGCTGAGGACGGCCACCGTGGGGGTTTTAGTGTGGTAAAAATCCCACATAACCCCGTGTCGCTCCCACGGCACCGGGTACCTTCTGAAGGTTTCCCCCTCGAGAAGAAAAAAAAAAAGTAATATGCTGAGTAAGTGGACTATAGCCTGTATACTTTCTATATTGAGAGGATATCCATTCCCAACAGTGGGACAGTAATATGATGGTCGAAACGTGCATTATATAAACGCTAACGAATTATATAAACGCTTTAGTATAAATGCTTTCTACACTAACATTATTCACAGTGGGTGTCATGGACACACACAAAGACGAATACACAAACACCCAGACACAAAACAGATATCTTAATTCATCATTCAGATATCGGTTTGGCCGGGGGTCGAACCCGGAAACCTTTGCGCGTCAGACCGGTATGGTGACCGCTACGTCACGCGGATCGTCATTGAATATATGGTACCATTTTTGTCTTGAACAACTGAAATCTAACGGCGTTCACTAAAGTACAGTTTAAAGAATATGTAAAATGTAAACAATATTGTCGACTTTGGGCGAGCAAACATCGTAGTTCGCAAACTGAGTCGTGTTTTCAGACTTAAATCTCAGTTTAAAGAGACCGCTACGACGCTACGAAACT
The DNA here is from genome assembly GCF_041222505.1 of Epargyreus clarus. Classification (NCBI taxonomy): domain Eukaryota; kingdom Metazoa; phylum Arthropoda; class Insecta; order Lepidoptera; family Hesperiidae; genus Epargyreus; species Epargyreus clarus. The sequence continues at coordinate 12,710,653 of NW_027332225.1, read as the reverse complement.
CGACAACGTATTATGATGACATTGTATATCTTGTAAATCAGTTAACATGTGCTGCTTGCACAGTGCAGTGCTATTTTAAAAAGGCGTTTATAATACGAGTATAAACTTTCATTCCCTGTTTAGACCTTTATAGAGATTATTTTTTAACCTTTCGTACCGGGGCTAAGTACGGTTTGAAAACTTGTACTAACTAAAACATAAAACATTCGCTTTGCTTTTCACGTTGTTTAATTAGATTAAAAGGTAAAGTTATTGCATTACAGTAAGTTATTACGAAATTAATTATCACACTCAAGATGTTTTTCTTCACGATTAAAGCCATACCAGTAGTCGTGAAGGAAAACATCATGAGTATACACGCTTCAGAGTTCTTAAAATTAAAGTTCTCAACGGTGTCTGTAGTCTATCAATTAGCAGTTGACCCTCGTGGTTGACTTTGGCCTAAACCCATCTCGTTCTTTTTTATATTTGAACCTGACGATAAAGCAGACGTGCTACCTGATGGAAAGTAGTTAGAGTCGCCTATGGACATTTACAACACCAGAGTAGTCGCCAATGCATCGCCGGCTTTGAAGGAGAGCTCTTTAGCACCTTTTTTAAGAGTCTCATGAGAGAACACCAGCAGTGGGATATTAATGGGTTGACACAACTCTATTTGGGGTTGCTTAAGGTTAATTATGGGCGGCAATAATCACATACCATCAGTACCCCTACCATGAGTTTTTACGTTTTGACAAATATGACTGCTTGGTGTTTGTTTACGTATTTGCCCATATAATTTTCAATCAGCGCCCCTAGCGGATTGTGTCAGAACTTGGAAATAGTATGGGCTAATACGTAAACAAATACCAAAACAGTCGTACTTGTCAAAACGTAAAAACTCATGGTAAGGGTACAGATGTATTGCACGTTTGCTGCCTCTCCAAATTAACAAATATCGAAGATTTTAACCATATAATAAACCCACCCAAATTATTAGTTATTTCATTATATTATCTTCATATGGCGAACGAGCCCACACGTAACGCTAAGAAATAAATTTTGAAAATACATACACATACATACATACAATTGAAGGATTGCTTCCAATATGACGTTATATTGGATGGTGTGAACGCAATCTGTTATCCACAACATACACGACGTGTTATATTAAAATACCTCCGGATAAATTCCTTTTTCACAGCGGTTTCCGGTACAACATATTAGAAGTTATGTCGATGATTAAATCCACAGTTAATATGTAATTTTGCCGAATATTTTGTTGGATAATATTAAAACTGGTTATGTTTGTATGGAAATAACATAAATCTAAAATAATCACTGTAATAAAATAACACACCTTTGGGGAGCGATTGGTATTACGATCTTTGTGGTATTCCGCATTTTGATGATTTTACAAATAAATTTAAAACTAAAAAATACTCTTGTGTTGTCAGATACATGCGATTATAAACATATAAATATTGATTAAATTACACTTTACCTTGCGGCTTCATATTTTAATTGTAGTTATAGCAAACATTAGTTGTAGTATGAACTACAGCTACTACGGATTTGCTACGAATGCTACGGAAGCTACGTGTGACAGAAAGGATTTGTCTATATCAGGGGTTCCCAATCTTTTGTAACCCGCGGCGCAGTTACAAGTTTAATATTCTTTCACGGCGCCCTGTGCCCTGTCCTAGCTAACTATTTGAAGAAGACAGTCGAAAGAAATAGGTAACTACAATAATAGTAGTTACCTTAGGTTCATCGAAACGAATTTAAAACACCACAATATGAAATTGTACAATACGTTATTATAAAATAATATAAACGGAAAACAAGAAGAAAGACTTGAGAAAAAACAAAAATTAAATACGATATGTATTCAGTCAAATCAATGTGAAGGGTGAGCTAAGTGATCTCCGCGCAGTTTTTCAAAGCGGGGAATATCACTTGACACTGCTATTCTCATTTCTTGCTCCACATTGATCCGATATTTGTTCTTTATCACAGCTACGTCTGAAAACCCAGCTTCACATAGATATGATGTTGCAAACGGAATGAAATTTTTTAATGCTTTGGATGTTAAATTTGGATATTCATTTTGAATCGATGACCAAAACGCCAATATTTGTGGTGTCTAATGATTAGAGGATCGACTCACGGCGCCCCTCTTTACTTTCTACGGCGCACCAGGGCGCCGCGGCGCACACTTTGGGAACCCCTGGTCTATATCATTCCTACCGTAGACCTACAATGTACGCGTAGCGGAAACTGTAGCATATGCATAAAGCTTGGCTATCTTAGAATCTTTCTTATCTATTAGAAGACCAACGCTTCAAAAGATGGTTCGTATTACGTGCTCCTGACCAGAACACGGCACTACTATAGAAGCAATTAATCAGCTACGTCGTTGTCCGGAGTTCTACCTCCAAACTACATTTCAGTGTCAAAACTAAATATGTAAAGGTTTATCTTTAGAGCTGTGAGCAAGAGTACATTTTAAAGAAAACAATGTAGCGTTTAAGTTAGACTAATAGTGCTCACGTGCATACCCGGTAGTCGTAATCCGAGCATATACCCGGGTTTAGGGACACGAAAAAGTATCGATATCTTATCCTACAGAGTACTTTTTCTTTCGTTAGCAATACTTTTTTACTTGACACTTTGTATTCGATATATTTATTTATTTATTCAATGAGTACTTCAAAAAAACATGGTATCGAGTAAAGTAAAGACATGTAAATAGTCCCTGATGATTTGATGGTGAGGAGAGAAAGATCGCCACGGATTTCACGTGTACTTGCGTGGACATTTGTCCCTAAGGAATATACAGATATTTTTGTTTCGATACTTTTACGAGTAGGATTTTTTCGATACTACTCTTGTGTACAGTATCGATACTTTCTAGTCGATACCGTGTCCCTACCCGGCTTTTACGAATTCGCCGCACGGTCGTCATTTATCCGCGTACTCTTGTACCGAGCGGAGATTTCAAAATGGCGGCCGTATCTAATAAGCTTGAAACATACATTTTACGGAGCTGTAAGCGCTTCTGAGTAATTGCGATCACATTGCAGGATACAGGAAGCAGTTTTAACAAGAACGAGTTTGATAAAAAATATAAAAATGAGTTGAAATGTATTTTAAAATCTAAGCAAAGGTTAAATTAACCTCAATGAACGCCAAAGTTTAAAAGTTTGCATATTTGATATTCACTTTAAAGTGGTTTAATATAAATTCATAATGTAAAAGCGTTTAATTGCAAGCAGAGTAAGATATAAATATTACAATATTGCTAACTATTTATTTAGGTATTTTTGATTTGACCTATGGACCTGTCTTCAAAATATAAATAGAATAGGACTATTTCAAGTTGATCATCATTAGATAGTTTCTGAACTACGAACTGGAACTTCAAGTCCAGTTTGGCCTCAATTATTTAATTATATAATGAAAGGTACAAATAGTTAAATCTTCCATGTCCCATAAACTTTTTAGGTACATGCGACACGGTTTAGGTAACTATTAATTATTGCCTTGAACACAATTTAAAACTCGGCAGTGTTGTAGCTTATTGTTTTCTCTAAAATTGGACGACATTATGTTTAGAGGTACAAAGCGACCTCAAAAGACAGAAAACCACATTAGCCCGAGAGCGCAACCGTAATTTTTGAGCAAATGAGAAAAATTACATTGACAAAACGGGCACTTTATACTTTGACTCAAAGAAAATGAACGAAGTCGACAAAGGGACTTAATAATCGGAAAACAGGTCTTGTATCGTCCGCTGTGTAAGACAAAGCTTTTTAAGGTCCAAGTGACATGATGTTATTGATACATGGATACTGAAAGAAATAAAAAAAATATAAAAACATCGACTTCTTTAAAATAATTAACTAAAAGGCTAAAAAATACTACAATAATGATTCAGATAGAATTAAACATTATAAGGTCACTAGCTGACCTGGCAAACGTTGTGTTGCCATATAAATAAAAAAAATGTTAAGGGTGAACAACCCTTATCACTTAGGGGTATGAAAAATAGATAGTAGCCTATTCTCAGATCTACTGATTATGCATATAAAATTTTGTGAAAATCGGTAAAGCCGTTTCGGAGGAGTACGGTAACTAACATTGTGACACGGGAATTTTATGTATAAGATAATCGTAGCGAAATTAGTAGACAATTCCGCCGCAATGGAAATAAAACGCACCGTGAAAACTGTAACTGTCCTTTACATACATTTTTATATTTCTACTCCTATTGCGGTTTCGCGTACGCGGGCGAAAGCGGAACATAAACTCTCCGTGAGTACTAAGCTTTAGTCTTCAGGAGTAATAGCATCTGTAATGTACTGCAAGTAGGATTTCTATTTAGGTTTGAGCCGATGTCAACATATATGCATTGCTCACTTTGTAAGCTCGGTAAATCGGCTTATTCCGGATCGACTCAACGATTCTAGGAATATATGCAAATGGTGATAGACGTATGCATGTCACTATATATAGCGTCATATAGTCTTGAATAAAGGCCTAAAGATATTTGTTACCGTCACCATTTACCATCAGATATTCTACGTCATTTAATAATGATGTTGCTTTTCATCGATAGATTTTGCTATCTGTTTGCATCAATATATTTTGATATTTTGCATCTATTTCTTGGCGCCAATTTTCATACTGCTAAAATAATTAGGGCTGTTCTTCGTTCTGTTTAAGTTCTGCTGTACCTACTTTGTTTTACTTTAAAGTAATAGTAGCAGCATTAGTAGTAATCGTTAATTTATTTCTGCCTGACCGCTGGTCATTAGTTTCCTCTCAGAATGAAAGGTTTTGTATTCCATCGTCCATAGTCCACCGAGCTGGCCAAGTGTGAATTATTTGATAATGACAGACCGAACCACTAGGCTATCGGTACTTAACAACAACTTTTGGTAGAACCCTTTGTGGTTCGACTCCGGCGGCACCACCGCCACACCTATTTCTACCTAATAACTGCAGTGTTAGGTGCTGCTGTGTTCCGGTTTGAAGGGTGTGGTAAGGGAGAAAGACTTTTCCGAGGCATTCCAGCTTAGTCCTTAGGGGTAGCGGCGCATCTGTGGCCGACCTCAGGTAGGAATATCTAATCCTATCTGGGGTTTATTACAGATGTCCATGGGCGGCAGTAGCCACTTACCATCAGGTGGACTGCATGCTCGTCTGCTACTCTTATATTATAAAAAAAAAAAAACTTAAAAAGTCAAACACTGCTGTTATTAGGTAGAAATAGGTGTGGCGGTGGTACCGCCGGAGTCGAACCACAAAGGGTTCTACCACCTTCAGAAAGGTGGAGTAAGACAGTAAAAAAGGGCGCGCAGTAGTTTGATTCGATAATTAACCTTATTGGAAGTTGCTAGTCGTACGAAAATAAAACGTTTCGTAGTATTTAGGAGCAAATTAGTTTCGATATAAGTCAATCGGTAGGCATTACGTGAGAGGACTCTAGACGGGCCGATTTTGATGTGGGTCTTGTTGGGCCTAGCGAATTGGGTATTTATTTATTTTTTATGTGAGCTGAAATAGGAGTGCTGTAACAACTTTTCGTAGCGATGTAACAACTTAATAGGATCACAAAGTATAAACAAACAGGTAGAAATAGATATTTAAAAAGTTATGTGCGTATTATAAAGTTATGTGTGTATATGTCACTCGCCTTAACGATGAAGGAAAACATTGTGAATAAACGTACATACCTGAGGAACGTGAGAAAGTGGGACAGTGATGGGTTAATGATGATGATGAATAAAATTACAATAGCGAGCGAATTGTTGAGAAGCAGTTTATTCCTAACTTTATAATGTAATACTTTGTTTGCCATGGTATAACAAATTATTTATGATGGTAAAGTGATGATAAAGGCGGTAAAACACTTTTAAGTTTTATAAAAAATGCATTACCGCTGCAAATATATTAGATCTGTGAAGTTCTGTTTTAAAAGGTCTGTTAAGGGGACATGTTATGCGTAGTTATTTTAGCTCTTAAAGTAGCAACGCATTAGCAGCATCATCTAGGACTCCAATTCGCGCAGTCGACCGTGGTGCCTTCTCTGCCTAGAGAAGGATATTCGTCAGCAATGCATTTATGAGCTCGATTGTAGATAGAATGACTACGCAGAAGGCGTTGTCAGTATTTAAGTAATTATTATAACTAGCAAAGTAAACTCAGGCAAACATTTATCTCTCTGAAGTTTGTTTTTGTGCAGCTAATGTTTATAGGCCAGACGCTCGTAACGCTATATTAATTAATTCCACTTCCCCAAAGTTGTCTAGTATATTTCACCGATTAAAGCATTAACCCTGTCAATGACCAGTAACCAGGACCAGGGTCAATGACCTGGTATCCAGTAAGGGTAGCAATAAATGTTTAAGGCGTCCCAAAGTCGGTTTAGTAAGGTAGCACTGTTCACTGTCCGTCATGCAGAGCGGAAGTTTGGTTTCCGCATTTCTTAGATAACATTCATGTTATAATATAGTAGCTTTATAATTAAAGGGACACTTTTAAATTCAGTAAAATTATCAAATCATAAACATTATTATAAATATTAACGTGATTAAAAAACCTATGAATATAAAATGAGAAATTAAAATAATCACCAAAAAGAACGTTATACATAATCGCACAACACCATCATGTAATTTTTTTTCTATTTGTCTTTTCAATAATATTTTAATGATGTTTTATGATAACTTCCGAGGACTTACTGTGTCCTCCGGCTTCGGGAAGAGCACATGAAAACTCACTAGTTATTACCCATCCAATTCCCGAGAACGCTTGAAGATGCTTGATATTTTAAATCAGCTACGATGACCATAATAACGATATTGCGATTATTATATTAGTGAGTAGCTCGCTTTATCTCGAGTAGGTCATTCCGAACTACCGAAGTAGTGTGATAAATTAGTGTCCTTACAAACATGTGTTATGTTTTAATGAAGGAAAACCGCATTGTGGGTGAAACAGACCAGACTGTGACATTGTTACTTACAAATTCTTGACCCTTTCTATACCATGGATAAGAACATTATTTAGAGGATTATGATTTTTTTTCACATATTTTACACCTAAAAATAGTAGTGTTAAGCGTTACTGTATTCTTATAAGAGCAGTTATGCGAGGCTTTCAACTTAGTCTTCAGGAGTAGCAAGGCTATTGGCTACTGTCACCTGAATAATAGTTGAGTAGATTGCCATATTACTGAACCTTATATTTAAACTAACCACCTAATTGCTAACTTTTTAAGTACTAAATTAAATTAGAGTGAAGATTCAGATTATATTCTGGATAAGCAAACGTTAGGTCAAAAACCGGTTTTCCCTGCGGTACACAGAAATAATTCACATTGTTTGAGAGAAGATATTCTGTAGTGGCGTTGATAATGTTTCTGATCACGCACCACGGACAAGCCACACTCGTACGATTGGCCAGAGGGCTGTTGTCCATCGCAAGATATGCTTGTGCACTCTATACGTGATAGCTTATTGGTTTAAAAACTCGGCGTCTCGAACGAGGGGTACGAGGTTCAAATCTAGGCACCTCTGATTTTTCAAAGTTATGTGCGTATTAGAAATTAATTATCACTTGCTTCAACGGTGAAGGAAAACGTCGTGAGAAAACCTGCATACCTGAGATATTTAAATAAAAAAATCTCAAGGTATGTTAAGTTTATCAATACGCACTTGGCCAGCGCGGTGGACTACGACCTAATCCTTCTCATTCTCATTGAGAGGAGACTCCTGCCCAATAGTGGAACAATAATGGGTTGATGACGTGAGGTCTCTATACGCACAAGTTTATAATTTTTTATCCGACTGTACATGGGAATGTTTTTGGAGTGTATGCAGCCATGCAATCCAAACATATTGACGGATTTAAATACGGTGTCGTTGGATTCGTCATAATTGCGGGAGTCACATAAACTTCATTTGACAGTCGAGGCTTTCTGTTTATAATAATTCTTTGATATAAGCCTAAATCTTGTTTTTATTCGACTTTACAAGGGAGTGTTTTTCAAGCGTATGTATGTTATATTCTTTAGCCCTCAAAACCAAGCAGCTTGACGGATTAAAATATATGAGGTGTCGTTGGATTTACCTTAATTGCGGGAGTTACATAAACTTAGCGTGCATACACAAATTAGGCATTGAAAAAAGGAGATTAGGGTTGCTAGATTAGATTGAGTGAGGCGACACCAAATATCACATTTTTACAGATATACTGTTTTTTTAAGCAGTATTTATGTCTTGCTTCAAAAGGTTATTTTTATGATTTCAAAGTTTATGAGCCTATTATCCACACTGGATAGATAATCTCACCTGCTACTCTGTTTCTGTACTATACTTCTCTCACTCTCTACTTATATTTCTCTCTCGCTCTTATCTCTTCTCTTATATTATTCTACTGTATTTCAAAATATACGAATCGAATTTGAAAAAATACAGCATGCAGTGGAACGCGAGCCTTCTAACTAGATTATTATCAACGTGTCGTGTTCTCACTGATGAAATTATACCTACCTCCGCCCTCGGGGAGAAGACGCAAGCCGACTTTTTACTCCAAAATAAAATATTGTAAGCGGAGTCTGTGGTACGGGTATTACACGATTTTCTACAAATTCCAAATACCTAATATTTAGGTTTTTGATTTTTTATATGATTGATGTATTAAACGAACATTCAGTCCACCTGATCTTTGTGAAATCTCTATCCAAATCTATATAGAACGCGGGTTCTACCTGAAACAAATGGTAGGCATCTGTCTAGATGCCTTGACAGAGCAGCGAGCAGTCCGATTGTTGTCTGCAGAATGCGATAACGGTGAGATGATAAGTTATAAGGCCTTAAAGGTAGCAATGTTTCTGTGGCCGACCTCAGTTAGGGCTCCAGTATCTAATGAGTACGAGCACCAATTAGCTTATCATCAGATGGAATGCATACGCGTTGGTTGTTACAATCTTATAGAGAAGTAATAGGTCGATGACATGATTCGAAACTGCGGATATTTTCTTTGTTATGGAATTTGAATAATTTACCAATTGTGAAAACGCATGAGATATTTTTGAAATATGATAAAATTATTCCTTTTATGCATTTTACAATATCATAAGAGTGTTGGAGGTTAGCCAAGTTGCGTTGGAAAATTTCAGGAAGGCATTTCTCTTAAGTATTTTGCATTGTAACACAATTTTGTTATGATTTTTGGCTCGAAATATTGTACACTGCCGACTACGTACGTATGATAGATTCTTATTGCTAACGAGATTAATGTCAGGTCATTTTATAGAATAGAAATAACAAACGGGCCTATGGTTCATTAATTTTGGAAATTACACTTGTTCGGGCGTTTGGGAAAAATGTAGAGAGTGATCTTTTACAAAACCGACAGTTAAAATTGGCTACCAAGTTAACATTTAGATGAGATAGGCAGGTCAAGTACCTGCCTATAATATGCTTCAAATATTTGTCATTGTAACGCAGAACTGCTTTACGTTAGAAACGTTGGTACAGCAGTGGTCTCTCTACGGTTAAAGAATACAGTAGCACTACCATGAGTTGGCATAGAAACGCCACTATAGAAATTGTAAATAGAAAACTATTGTCATTTTGCTAGTGAAAAACATAACTACTATCGTTACGGTATTTCTTGACAACGTCTGTCAAATTAATGACTCATGGGACCGAATTTGTATGGCAATAGATCATAATGACATTCGCTAGCGATTTGATTTCGATAGGTTTTTTACGTTACGAGTCGCTCACACTACGGAATTTAGTTCTACGAGTAACCACCAGAGGCGCTGTACAATTTTTCATACATTTATTTTACGCAGTCGCTAGCGAGCAATACTTTTGTAAACTCATGGTAGTGCTACTGGTTCTAGTTGTCAAACTAACTTATTTCAACTTCATTAAAAAGCGGTAGGGAAACGTCATAATTAAGTCCGTTTGACTCTATGCTATGCAATATTGAGGCATTATTAGAAATCTATGGAATCAAAAATGTTACTCAAGTGTTACTGTTTACTCATATTACTTTACTGTACTCCCTTAAGGTTGAATGGGAAAGTACATAGCAAGATATTCAAATGCGTTAAAAGCCGCTTCTGTAACGTTTACTGACACTCGTAAGCTGGGGATCGCGATCCACGCACTGAGCTCTCCCCGTTGTCTATAACATACATATGTATATTTTATATGGGCCCATTAAGTAAATATTGCCTATTTTTGTAGCTGTATGATGTATGTGTGTGTAGTTATATATATGCAAGGAAATAAAATTGAAGTGTGTGCTTGTAATGTCAAAATAATAATTTTACTAAATGCATATGAAAATAGTTTATAACAAGTAGTTATAACAAAATTAAGTTTCTTTATTTGTTAAACTTTTGTTTGTTTTTTTTTGTCTGTGCCGGCTAATCTTCGAAACGGCTAGACCGATTCAGCCAACTGCTTTTACTTAAACATACATTTAAGTTATACAGTTTTATCAAAAATTAAAAGTTACATACTAACAAATATTTCCATTAAAAAACTTATATAAGGTTATGGCGAAGGAATCTCTAACAACCCCAATACCAAGGAAGGTTTCTGCAAGTCACAGTAGCGGTGTCTCGTGCGCGGGAATCTTCGCCATTTTGGGCGCCTAATTACAAAACTGTCATGGCGGCTCGCGTTCCGCATTCTGGAAAAGATTTACATTTTCTTGCTTATTTATGTATTTACACAGATTTCGGAATTTTTAGAGTTTCTACACTAAAATAATATTTTTATCCATTGACTATTTTAAAGATTCTTGGCTTTCAGAAAATTCCCAGAGTCAGAAATTCGCCTTGTTTATGATACGGAAATGGATGCTACAAATACTCGCATTATTGTTTCCGTGTCTTACTTAAAGGAGACAGACTTTTCCGAGGCGTTCCAGCTTAGTCCTCAGGGATAGCGGCGCATCTGTGGCCAACCTCAGGTGGGAATCCTATCTCGGGTTGATTACATATGTCCATGGGCGGCAGTAGCCACTTACCATCAGGTGGACTGTATGCTCGTCTGCTACTCCTATGTTATAATAAAAGAAAAAAATGCTGTTTTATCTTAAGGCCCTGTTAAGCAAACACAAATACTTACACCTCTCCCTGCAAATGACGTTGGAGGCTATATTAGGTAAATCCGAGTGTCGAAGCAGCAATGTATAGTGCTTAAAATAAAACGTTCAATCATACTTTTCAGGGTTAGTAAGGCAACTATGATCTGCTTCGGATATAAGTATGTTCTGATTAAACTAGATTTAATGAGTAAACAAGAAAGAAATAGGTTTTGTGATGAACCACTGCAGTCTAATCGTCTACCTTACACGTGTTTCACTATTTTCATAACAGCAAGTATATTTAAGGTGGTAGAACCCTTTGCACCACCACCACATCTATTTCTGCCTCATAACAGCGCTGTTGGTTTGATGTGATAAGGAAGACATACTTTTCCGAGACGTTCCTGCTTAGTCCTCAGGGGTATTTGGCGCATTTGTGGCCGACCTCAGATAGGAATATCTAATCCTGTGTAGGGTCGTTTAAAGATGTCCATGGGCGGCAGTATTCCCTTACCATCAGGTAGACTGCATTTTGTCTGCTGCACTTATATTTTAAAAATAAGCACAATGAATTAAAAATAGAGTATGAAACTTAGGTTTTAAGGGTACATCTTGGGGTAGTGATGAGCGGATTGCCTCAGCCGAGCTTAAGGAATTCTTCGCGCCGTTCCAGGCGTCTAATTACGAAACTGTCATGGCGGCGACACGACATTCCGCATTCCGCGCGAGATTAAGGTGATAACACATCACTGCGGCACCACGGCAACGCAAGAACGAGAGACTAAAATTCCCTGCGATGTACACGAGTATGTGTATGCCATTTTATTAGCAGACGAATAAATCTAAGAATGTTGTTGCAATGCATCAGTGACTTGTTGAGGTTTAGCACAGGAATTGTCAATGTCGTTTATAAATTAGTTGTATTTTTACATATTTCATAATTACTGGATAAATAGTAGGTATATTCATGTCAAAATCTTTTTCTGAAACCAATTAATATCCAAATGCTCACAATAAGTCTTAATTTTTTACGAAACGAAATGTTAGAAAGCTATAGCACAGTAAAAGGATATAGATATTTGTACTGTAGCTATAGACTTGTCGTAGTTTAGTATAAATGTCCTTGACTATAGTTAAAGTGACCTCGACCTTGTAAACAACTGTCATATTGGCGTTCAAGCGATTTACTCCAGTCCATGTCCTGTGACAACGCTTTATTACTCTATAATAGCGACGTTAAATAACCGTAAAAACACGTGTATAAGTACAGAAAATTAAACCGTGTATACAAAAGTGTGTATAAGTACGCAAAAATAAATATTTAATTTTAATTTATCTGTAAGGAAAATTTCATACATTTCGTATTAAGTTTCGTAATATTATATGAACTGTATGATCACGATTAGTTGGAGAGTAGATTGTTAATATACCAATCACTGTGTATCACTTATAATCGTTGTGTATTGTAAAAAATGTATTGAGTTTTGTTATGTGAATAAATAATAGTAATTATTAAATAAGGCGTTAAGCGTTAAACGATGAAATAATACTCTCCTTGACTATAAGTAAAGTGACCTCAACCTTGTAAACAACCGTTCGAGCTTGATGTTATTGGCGTCCAAGCAATTTACTCGAGTCCATCGCTTGTGACAATGCTTTATGACTCTACGTAGATAACCGACGTTATATAACCGTAAAAGCTTTGATTAAAACCGAGTATAATAATAAGTATACAAAAATAAACATTGCATGTAAGAATATCATATCAAGGGAGACAGACTTTTCCGAGGCGTTCCAGCTTAGTCCTCAGGGGTAGCGGCGCATCTGTGGCCGACCTCAGGTAGGAATATCTAATCCTATCTGGGGTTGATTACAGATGTCCATGGGCGGCAGTAGCCACTTACCATCAGGTGGATTGCATGCTCGTCTGCTACTCTTATATTATAAAAAAAAAAATCGTATTTAGCTTCGTGATATTATATGAACATGATCATTTGCAGAGTACATTGTTAATATATAATGTATTGAGTCTTGTTATGTGAATAAATAATAGTAATTATTAGATAAGGCGTTAAGCGCTATATGATAAAATAATACTGTCCTTGACTATAAGTAAAGTGACCTCGACCTTGTAAACAACCGTTTGAGCTTGATGTTACTGGCGTCCAAGCGATTTACTCATTCCATCGGTTGTGACAACTTTATGACCAGAAAAGCGACGGCTAATAATCGTAAACAGCTCTCGTACCGTCGGGACTTTTAAAAATAGGAGATACAAAGAATATTATGTACAAAATATTGCTTTAATCGACCTTAAACGGTTTTAGTATCCTGAATCTGTGATATATGTGTAAAAAGAAAGATAATAATTATAATCATTGACGAACACCGTGGTGGCGGTCACCGGTCTGACGAGCAGAGGGATCCGGGTTCGATTTCCGGCCAGACAAATATCTAAATAATAAAGATATAATATGATCTGGGTTTATGTATATGTTTCCATGGCAACCATGGCCCAGGAAATCCTAGTGTAGGGCTGTGAGTGTAGAAAGCATCTTCCTACTGTATTATAAAAGTGTTTGGTGTAACATTATAATGTCACGCCGAGCGAAGTCTCAGTGGTAAAACGACGTGCCCAGTTGTGGAATAGAAAAAGGGTTGAAGCCACTCACAAACATTCATTTTAGGTTTCTCTAACTGAACAAAGCTAATTGAAATTCTCGATTTAAGTTAAAGACCCGAAACTACAAAAAACTAATCGGCGTCGTTATTGATTTCGGATCGAAACAAAACCTATTCAAATTCCCCGGATAATGGAAAAGCACTTAAAATGGCCGAAAACATCGCGAGACTTCGTGTCGCCTTTGGAGATAAGTTTTTTTAATTAAGGGTCGATGAATTGGCCCTTTTCGTTAAGGGTCGCTCACTTAGAATAGAAATAAAACCATTATAGAGAATCGTGTACCTACTTGGTACTTGGGTCACGTACACTTGAAACGATAGTCTAAAAAGTTCTTGATGATACTACTTTAATGTAATGTTATATTATAATGTTAGATTATCTATAAAAATAAATAAAATTAATTGCTTTGTATTGCATTTCATTAATTGCATGTGAAAGTATAAACTACTACTAAGTAAGTAGTAGTAGTAAGTAGTAGTAGGGTACTTGTAAGCAAAAAAAAACAATTACTTATAATTATTTTTGTCTGTCTGTCAGTCTGCCCGTCGCCATATTTATCTGTCTATCGACATTACCGTTCCACTGATGGGCAAAGGTTTTCTTTTGAAGTGAAAGGAGCTTAGTGAACGATAGCCAAGTACAGATGGTTAGACCTCACATACCTTTGAGAACTATTTTAATTTACCGTTTAGACGTCTACATATCCAGAATCGAACGCGGAACCTTCAGTCTCGAACTGGCTAAAACTCGTGCCAATCATAATCTAATCCCATATCGGAATCTTCGCCTTAACGCGCAATAGAAGTAATTAGTCGATCCACTGCAGAGAAGTTAGCCCAATGATGTTGATGAAAACAATAGTCATCCAATACAAACCCTATTCGTTAATGTATTAAAGTTTCTTTCAAATGTCATTTATGCAACTATCCAATCAATTATTGAAACAGTAAATGAAAATGGAATGGAGGTGGTAGAGCTATTTGTGGTTTGCCTCGGGACCAGTGACTGCTACACCTATTTTAGCCTAAGTCGTCAAGAGTAGCGGCGCATCTGTGGCCATCTGAGGTAGGAATAATTAATCCTATCTGGTGTTGATTATAGATGTACATGGGCGGCAGTAGCTACTTACCAACAGGTGGACTGCATGCTCGTCTGCTACTCCTATATTATAAAAATGGGTGTGACAGTACGCCGGGCGTCGAACCACAAAAGGTTCTACCACAAATACGTTGATTTACGCCACCGCAATCAGATCACGAATCTACATGAACTCTACAAACACGTAATACTGTCCTCTTTACTGTAAAAATTGCTATCTGTCCATCAAAAACAAATACTAGCCAACAATATCAATCGACAAGGCACAAATGAAAACAGTCAGGGGTTTTGTTTATTCAAAAGGAGCGGTAGTCAAAGGCGAAAATCAAAATCGATATATCGGCTGAGGCGAGGCGAATAGCACCACAGATCTTATAACACATAGAAATGATATCAAATAGCGTTTGTTTTCATAAAGAGAGCTATTGAGAATAGCGGTTTTTGGGTATATCGGCTTTTTATAATATTTTGAGTAGCCGACGAGTGTGCAGTCCACCTGATGGTATCACCTGTAACTGATACTAATAATAATAAATTTTAATGCAAAAATGTCATTAAATTTCAAAACCCATGATTCGTATGGTATATGAAAGGAAGAAAGATAACATTTTATTCGGATAATTGCAACTCAAATGAAATAACAGAAAGAGACAAAAAATAAGAAAATAACATAAAACAACAAAAAAAAAAATCATACGAAAAAAGGACAGGAAAAAAATATGCATTCAATTATTACAATATTAGTATAATATGTGTTGCATTTCTACATTATATTCGCTCTGTGGTGAACACAGATCCATATTTGATAAGGCAAGTGCTTTTAGATATTCATGCAGGACCGCGATTGAGAAATAATTCCCCCGGGAACTCGTTGGTCGTGCCTGCTGCCAGCCAGAAATGTGCAGTATAAAACCTGGATCTCATTCGCTGCAACTCTTTTTAGGGTTCCGTACCTAAAGGACCCTATTAAGCCCTCGCTCACTATCCGTCTAGCTATGTCTATCCGCTTGTCATATAATTCTATCCCTTGAACTGTAATAGATGGACACTTAAAATTTTACAATGTCAAAAATATCAAAAAATCAAATCAAAAAATGTGTGGTCACCCTTACCACACTTTTCAAACCGTATTCATATCTTTTCTGAGGCATTTCAGATTAGTCCCCAAGGGTAGCAGATTGTATGTGGCCGTCTTCAGGTAGGAATATAATCTTATATGGGGTTAGTTATAGATATCTATGGGCGACAGTAGCCACTTATTTTCATCTATCTATATATATAAAAATCGATTGCTGTTCGTTAGTCTTGCTAAAACTCGAGAACGGCTGGACCGATTTGGCTAATTTTAGTTTAGAATAATTTGTGGAAGTCCAGGGAAGGTTTAAAAGGTGAATAAATATGAAATATATTTCATATATAGATTCTGAGACGGTACAAAGTCTGCCTGGTCAGCTAGTATTTAATAAAAATAAGTAAAGTAAAAAGATAAGTAGTAGACGGACTATAGCTTCGTCATCTTATTAAAAGGTAAAGTATGTTATGTTAACCCTATACTTGACATTGTGCACTTAAATGCACATTAGAATCAGATTTTTTTTTTCGGATAATGCGACATCGAATCTTACTAATAATAACTGAAAGCGAATTAGCAAACGTTTCTTTATGTCAGAAAATGAAATCAATATCTGTCTCGTTCACACATTGTAAATGGTAAACAAAATAGCGAGCCGTCATTCAGCGCCTGCACAACGCTCTCTAAGAATCTTATTTTATCTGAATGAAATTAAGTTATATGTACGAAATTTATATAATCTTACTTTCTGCAAGCTTTATGCAATGTTTTGGTGATATTTTTTTGAGATATAATGTTTTGAATATATAATAATTCATGACTTTTGTTATGTGTGCATTAAAATGCACACTGCCAACGACATACAATATTACTGTTTGTCAATATTGTGTCTTTAAATGCACACTGCCATCTTCGCTACTATATACTAAGGTTCTGCACACAAGGTAAGGGGTTGGGTGAACAAAGTTCAGACAGAGTTTTTTTTTTATAATTCATGACTGAAATTAATATTTCCCCGTTTCCACTAAATTCCCAGTCCTTAGCTTGCAATATTTTTTTCAGATGACTGGAGGCCGAAAAATTCTAGCTTTGGTGTCTAAATTGCGTAATTAAATCGGATGTAGAATCCAGCAAATCCCTAGAAAGATGAATTCCAGATGTCTAGGTCTCATAAAGACGTCCCTGAACTCAAGTCCTGTCCAATCAATAGCGTCTTCTGTCAAAAATGTAAACATCTCCAATAATGATGATTCCAGAACATCTGCAATATCAATCCCAGATAAGACCAAATTCCCACTTGAGGTCGGCTATAGATGCGCCACTAGCCCTGAAGACTAAGCTGGAATGCCTCAGAAAAGTATATCTTCTTACCACATCCTTCAAACAAGTGGAATAAAGCCCAATCATATGCTCAAATTTAATACAACATTCTAACGGAAACATGGATGCAGATTTAAACAGACAAGTCGCTTTATAGCGTACAAATGTGATAGGCCATTGTTAGTATTGTCCTCACAGATCCTGGACATCTTCGTTTGTAATTCCTGGTTGCTGTTTCGTCATGGGAACAGCGGTACACAAAAATTATTGCCACTCAAAAAGTTTCGAGTCGCTTTATGTGGGAACTGTGTTTTTTTGGGAGGAGGTCTTCTAATCTCTCAACTCAACTAAAATATCTCAAAACTTGTTGACATGTCATAACTTCCGAGACTTTTATGTTTAGTATTTTCAAAATGTATGATATTTTTTATATTTTTTAATTATTTCTTAGTTTAGTGAGTACTTGGCGGTGTGCATTTAAAGACACATATTTTTTTTCTCGTGAACCTGGCAGTGTGCACTTAAAGACACATACTATATTCTGAAAACTGAAATTCAGAGATTTTTTATTTTATTTTTCCTAATATCCTTATAACCCAATTAACGCAGGGAAGTAGCAAAAGTATAATTTTTTTAGGATAAAATTCTCTGCCAAGTATAGGGTTAAGTAGGTTATGTAAAGTATTATCCCTATAGTTCCGGGACCAGAATAGGGCTACGGTATCCCCTGCCTGTCCTAAGAGGCGAGTAAAAGTGGCTTCCGGGGTTGCGGGCGGCAAGAGTGGGAGCTCAAACCGCCCGGCCAGCGGCCCCGGGAAGGACGGTGGTATGTGTGGTCGCATACCGTCGTGTACAACAGACGGTGTGGCGAGCGGCATGCTCACCTGGGCGGAGCCCGACGGAGCAACGCGCTAAGAGGACTCCAGTTGCGTTCTTCTGGAGATCCCGGAGTCCTTTACGCAGCGCCGAGGATGGCCACCGGGGGGGTTTTAGTGCGGTAAGAATCCCACATAACTCTGTGTCTCTCCCACGGCACCGCGTACCTTTCCAAAGTTTCCCCTTCGAAAACAAAAAAAAAAGTTATTTAAAGTAACAACTGAGTATTACAATTTATCTGTAAAATATTAAGGCTGTCTAGTCATTAATGCCTTGAATGGCCAATAACATTCAATGGATATGTTAATTGAGAGCAATTTGGCGGCAGTTGATATAACATTTACGATGTGATAAACTACAAACATTCAAATCCATATGAAATGACTCAATCAATGTAAATCATGTCTATATCTATATTATTTTGTATACAAGAGAACTAAGTATTCTGAAATTTTGCAGATAGGTTTTATATACCGTAAAGTGATCATAGGTACCTATAGTATAATTCATCATCATCACCATCATCATCAACAACCCATTACTGTCTTTCACCGTTAAGCAAGTGATAATTAATTTCTAATAATTTTGGAAAATCAGAGGTGCGCGCTTGGGATTTAAACCTCGGACCCCTCGATCGAGAGGCCGAGTTTCTTAACCACTAGGCTATCACTGCTTTTTGTAGTATAAGTAAGCACTAAGAAAGGAATAATATAATTTTTAACCTAATGGGCCTGTGGTTCCTTTATTCCCATTTGAGGTAAAATAGTGGTTAAAATGGAAAGGATAAGGATTATTCATTGTATTTTAATATTGAACTAATATAACGTATTCCTTTTTTAAGTCTGACAGACACTTCGAAAGATTAGTGCGTTCATACAGTTTCTTTAGCTTTATAATCTTATACATATATAAAATTTTCGTGTTACAATGTTACTTACCGTACTCCTCCGAAACGGCTTTAGGTTCCGATTTTCACCAAATTTTATATGCATATTCAGTAGGTCTGAGAATCGGCTACTATTTATTTTTCATACCACTAAGTGATAAGGATTGTTCACCCTTAACATTTTTTATTTATATGGCAACACAACGATTGCCGGGTCAGCTAGTATTAGTATAAATATGTATTAGCAAACTGAAGTCTATAAATAAGTAGCCATTACATCAATCCTCACTCGAGTCCAAATTCCATTTGAGCTACATAAAGTCTGGATTGGATATTATCTGGGGTCAGTCACATACGTGCTGTCCCTAAGGATTAAGGGATGATTTATAGGAGTCCGTGCCGGGCAATGCTACGTAGCTACGGGTTAGAAATGTTACGACATGAAGCAATTCGTGCCATAACGTGCAACGTCGTACCAGCCTTGGACGTGCTTCGGTCGGACAACGATATTGTAAAGTCGCCGTTCAGTACCCTTAGTTTGAGTTTTTACGTTTGCTCGAAAACGTTCAACGTTTACGAATTCGCTCATACAGCGCCCCCGTAGACCGCATCGGAACTAAAATTTTGCATTTTAAAAACTGAATAGTCAATTGTAACTACATTTAATTTTTTAATTATAAATATAATGCATTTATTTTTACATTTTTAATTTAATTTTGATACCGATTTAGTTCCGTTTTTAAAACCTATACTACGAAATTTTTGTTCCGATACGGTCGACGGGGGCACTGTATGAGCGAATACGTAAACGGTGAACGTTTTCGAGCAAACGAAAAAGCTCTTACTAAGGGTACGGAAAGGTAATGGATGCCTTCGACGCGACGTTTGAGACAAAATCAATAATTAAGATGAAAGCAAAAACCTTACCGTTTGTGTTGCTCCTACAAATTAGACGAAAATATCGACACTTCGTGTGTTAAAATCCGTCCAGTGGTTTTTGCTGCAGGGCGTGCCATCGAATGAGACAAAGACATACATGTAAGTGCCAAAGAGATATACAGGGTGAATTTTTCAAATAGGCCTTCAGGGTTAAATCCGAAACTATGAGGATTAGCGAAAAATACTGAAAGGAGTTACGAGGCCGATTTTAATAAAAACTAAAATGGTATCATTAGTTTTATTAAATATCTTTTTCTCTAGCCGTGAATCGACTGAGTTCATTTTGAAAAAAAAAACACTCTCTATATTATTCCAGACACACTTACACTACACTATCAGACAATGTTATCGGCCTCGTAACTCCTTTCAGCATTTTTCGCTAATACTTATAGTTTGGGTTTTTGCTCTAACGGCCCGTTTGAAAAAATTTGATCCTGTATATGTTCCAAAAACACTACCCTCCGCAGATGAGTGACAATAGAAATAATTATTTGAATTGTTATTATAAATCATTATGTATATTAATTATATCTACGTATAAACATCAATTACTGAGTCTGCTAACGGTACACCGTAACAGGACGTTACGGTATTACCCGCCCTCATCTCCTTATACCTAATATCATAACGTTGTTCGGGTATAATACGTCATGATGCCAGAAACCTCAAAGTAGATGAAACAAAATTAATTTGCTAGAACGTCTTGCACCTCGATTGCACCATGAAAGGATACTTATGAATCGTACGTGTGGCGCTTTTGTTCAGATTTATGGAAGGACTTCACCCGGACCATATAGTATTGAAATAATAATTATACCGTTAACCCTAGGCTTCTAATGCGGACTAATTAATATGTTTAAGAATAATAATCGCTTTATTTAAATTTTCCCTTAAATTTTGTATTCTCAGCTTTGGGTCCTAAATGGGCTTCTTTGTTCGGCGCAGCTTAAATCAAGTAGCTGTCCGCGACACGCGCTCTCATGACAAACAAATGCCCTATGTGTGCGCTTGTTGAAGATGTGGGCTCAGAAACACGGTGATAATTCTTTTTATTTCTATAATATAGGAGTAGCAGGCGAACATGCAGTCTACTTGATGGTAGGTGGCTACAGCCGCCCATTGGCGTCTGTAATCAGCAACAGATTAGATTAGATTCCTACCTGCAGTCGGTCATGTGACCGACTGCAGGTAGGAATCGATACATCTGTATGCGCTGCTACTCCTGAGAAGTAACCTGAAATGCCTCGGAATAAGTAAGTCTCTTTTACCACACCCTTCAGACCAGAACACAGTAGCGCTTAACACCGTTGTTGTTAGGCAGAAATAGGTGTGGCGGTGGTGCCGCCGGAGTCGAACTACAAAGCATTCTTCAAAATTAAAAAATAAACTTTATAACTCTTAAACGTCTGTGAAAGCTTTTCCAGATTAGTGCTCTTAATCAAACGCGGTTTGAATCAAGCGGCTGTCTGCGCTGCGCAGCTCTCTCAAGCTGATTGTAGTTATATCTTATCTGCGGTTGGTTACAGATGTCTATGAGCGGTGGATACCTTAAGGCAGATTGCATGTTTGTTTGCTATGACAGTAAGGGCATCATGAGGGAACCTGCGTTCTTGAAAGATCTTTAAAAAGTTCCTGTATAATATTATTTCATATAAGCGAGTCAATAGCAACTACAGTAATCTTATAATGTTTGATACTACTTCAAGTGTTCTTGAACTAATAATGATCAACTTAACTTTCGAGTATCCAATTATTCAAAACTATGAGTACTTTAAAAACATTCCGGTTGCTTACGTGGACTACGGGAAATCTTAACGACAATAAAGTTTTCCTCTTTCTTCAAACATGTATGTATGAAGCAACGTCTTATTAATTACAACTTTTTGACTAAGGAAACATGTTACATGGATATGCAAAGTTTTTACTACAATACAAGATTTTTAGGATTCCGTACCCTCTAGCCGAAGGGGCGGACCGCCCTGGGCCCCCGGTTCGGGGGCACCCCAAGCACAGTTTAATTAGCTAAAAAAAGCCGGAATGGTACTTGGTGACGAATAAGTCATTGAGACATTTGTAATTTTGTAAAATCAAACCAACTTTTTACACAGGAGGCCTCCATTCAACTTTTCGCTACCCGTACCGAATGAGTAAAGACGGATCTCTATTACTAAGCTTCCGGTGTCTGTCTGTCACAGGGGTCAATCTCTTGACCCGTAATAGACACTTGAATTGTACAAAGTGTGTATATAACGGCTATAACAACAAACACTAAAATTTAACAAAAAAAACTTAACAATAAATGGGGTCGCTGTAAAAAAAATCGCCGTATTTCGCTTTATCTATTGAACTGTAATAAGTAGACATTTCAAATTTTCATAATGCATTAACTTCTATGAATGCTATGATAGCAAAAAATAAAAAAAAATATTGAAAATTTGGTGGAACTGAACCCTGCGAGTTCGAATGTGACTCGCACTTGAATAATTACTAATAAAAACCTAGTTATGTTACAGTTAAGTTTGTTAGCTTGTTTTTTTTTAATTTGAGAGTATGTAATAAAAAGAAAATGTATATAATAAAAAGAAAAATCTTATTACTCTAACTGATAGTGTCGCTTATAAGGAATACAAATTCATGGTTCTTGAAAATTGAGCACGTAAAGTCGCATGCTAAGCTAGTAGCTACAGGCATACCGTCATTAAGAATTTTCAAGCACCTAATTTGTATGTAAGTTTTTCTTCGTTCGGCTTGCATTTTCTCATGTTTCCTTAACTTGTTGAACTGTTGAGATTTGTTCAGTTTTAATAAGTTACTACTTCGTTCTCATATTGTTAAAGGAAATCCCAATTATACTTAGCCATCATATTTTGAAGTTTTGTCGTTGTTACATCTGTTTTTATTGTCCATATTATTGATATTAAATATCACAAGGCAAGATTAAGACATAAGTGCTCGTAAGGCTAACTTTCAAAAAGATAATGAATCAAATTCAAATTCCATTTATAACCGAAAATATTTCAATCGAATAAAGTCAACGTACTACAAATCAATTCTGCTTCAATCAAAGATCAAACATCTTTATGAATTCAGTATTCGGGGTCTTCAATCGCAAGGTGCTTGTTTCAGCATGCGCGACAAACGAGGTGCAAGCGAAAAAATATTAAACGTTGTATGCAGGTAAATAATAATAATAAAAGCAGTGTAAAGCCCTGCTGTGTTTCGATTTGAAGAGGGAAGGTAAGGGACGCTTATCTGAGGCGTTCCAACTTCGTCCTCACGTGTACGCATCTGTTGTCAACCTCAACGAGGAAACTCATCTTAAAGGGGGTTGATAAGTGATGTCCATGGGCGGCAGTAGCCACTTACCACAGGTTGGACTGCATACGCGTTTATTATTTCTACTCCTGGCGTAACTCTTGCGTTTATACTCCGGAGGACTAAGCTCTAACACCTCTGAAAAGTATGTCTCGTGTATCACACCCTTCAAACCAGAACACTGCTGCTATGAGGCAGAAGTAGGTGTGCCAGCTTTAAATTACAAGTTACAATGTACGTAAATTTTAAATGAGTACACCAACGGATTTCTTTACCGAATAAATTCATGAACGCTTATCGTTTATTCAACCGAAGTGGAACAAGTATCGGATTCGCTTTTTTCTAATTCTTCCTTTATAACGCCTTCATTTATCATCGAGCAAAGTTTGATATTAAAGGTAGATACCATTTTTCACGGAGATCTGATTGGACAGGAGCGTCAGGTGATGTTATAATAATTCCGAGGGATTTCATTAATTTGCAATGCGAACGAACTGTGAACTTTGCTAAACAAAGTCAAGAAGAGAGAAAAAATAATTTATTCAAGCTTAACACGCTGTCAGACCGTCTAGGATTTTCTGTGATAAATGTTCTTAATTTTAGTTCATTGTTAGCGGAGTGGAAAATTGTTTACCTATTATTTCAGGTGTTAAATCCTACATATTCGGTTGTTGGACGTCGTCTTAAAGGTTCGAGATGTCGTGTGTGCGTTCTGCTCTGTCCTCTTATGAGGTATGCTAGCTGGCTGGTGTTTATTCGTACGTTCTGTAGCCGATCTTAGGTAGAAATATCTTATCCTATCTGGGGTTGATTACAGATGTTCATGGGCGGCAGTAGCCACTTACCATCAGGTGGACTGCTACTTCTATATCATAAAAAGCTGGTGATCGCAGCATCGTCACAAAAAATATTATTTTTTTATTATAAAATTTAAAGCGATATTTCACGGGGACAAACTTATTGTCTGGAAAAAGATAGTTACAGAAAACAGACAGGCAATGACGATGTGGGACTATTTTGTAGAAGGCTGAATAAATATCATTTCATATACGTAGGTACGCAGATAAGATAGATGTAGACCAAGCGGTATAATCTCAATATTTTGGAGCCGATTTCCCTCGAACGTATAACAAGATCCCAGATATTTCAATAAGACATATGCCGATGACCCTCACATACTTTATCACTATTAAAAGCTCGTGTATCAAAAGGAACCAGCAATTGAAATCTGGCCTCACATCTAACGCGTAAAATAATCTTGTTTCTTTGTCGAGAGGTCCCTTTGAACAAAACAGTCACTACGCTAAGTGCATTTTATTCTGTTAGACCCTTTCAGAAAGGCCTGACTGAGGTTCAACCAGGGAGATGGACCCCTCTGTATCTATTACGCTGTTAGAAGCTCATTGAATGCAGAGAGGATAAGGGGCCTAGTTATACTGGCGTAAGAGTAGCTAACAGCCGTCCATGAGGATTGGTTAAAATTCGATTATTCGTTGCCATTATTCCAGAGTTCCAAGTTTTGAGCGGGGCGGCGTCACTTAGACCCATTTCAGCCACTTGAGGCTAAAATCATTCGGTCTAATATTAGATACTGTCATTCCAACTTCAAAGTAAAAATAAATATTTCATACGATATCAGAAATATATTAAAAACGTGATCTTACCTTTTACATAGTAACATTATTTTGCAGCTCAAGTCTACATAGCATCAATCTATTTATATAGATTATATAGATATGACAACTTTATTATACAGATATTATCTTACGAGTATATATAAAATTCTCGTGTCACAATGTTAGTTACTGTACTCATCTGAAACGGCTTTACCGATTTTCACCAAATTTTATACGCATATTCAGTAGGTCTGAGAATTAGCTACTATCTATTTTAATGCCCCTAAGTGATAAGGGTTGTTCACATTTAACATTTTTTTATTTATATGGCAACACAACGTTTGCCGGGTCAGCTATCTATATAATAAAATTGTCACGCTTTGGTGTACAGTGTTTGGTATGGTTGAGATATTCGTCTATATGTAGGATATATTTCCTATAGATTGAAGCTTGCTCGCAGATGTTTGTAGGATCCGATTAATATTAAGCACTGGTAAGTGTTGTGGTGTAAGAAAAACGTAAAAAATTATGTTAGGTGAATGTTCTCATCTTCATTTTACCAACTTCCATTCGTCCAACGTAGTGAGTAACCTTACTATTCTCATTAAAAGATACTTATAATAAGATAAGAAGTCCACGCGTACCTAATCATGAGCATTAATAAGCAACTTAAGCCTAACCTACTTAAAATTCGTTCGTGAAAATTAAATAGGAATATCAACAGCCACTGACGTACTCAATTCTATATGTTCTTAGGCAAGTTTCAGTGCTGCAGACGTGAAGAAGTTTCAGCTGAAACTTGGAATTTGAGCTGAAACTTGAAATCTTTTGTGTAACTTGTGGGCTCGAGTCACATAGTTAGCTGGGTGTTTGCTACAGCACTTTAGATTGTACTGAACGAGGGGATCTTGTAAGCGGAGTTGAGGAGTTTCGGGGAATGACATATTGTATGGAATAATGTTGGATTAAGAGGCACTTTAGTGTTTAGTATATAAATTAATTTCATTTTCATAAAAATATCATTTATCTTCTCTAACGGTAGGTTAGGTAATGATGGAAATTGTTTTGCTAATGACACAAACAAAATTTTAATTCATTTTCAGTTTTCCTGATATAAGGCAATAGGAACCTGTTATCACTGATTGTTTAAGGCAAAAAAAAACAAATATATCTAGACGATTTACTGAATTGTTAATTCAACGAAGAACTTTAAATCAAGTTCCAAGTACTTTTTCGTTTTCGATTATTATTAACTTATAATAGCTGTTTATACACATCTCTAAATAGGGTTTGAGGGTTAAATAAAGTAATCTTAGTGTTTAGGAAATAATTTAATATAATTGTGTACTGTTTCACATGTTGTGGGTCGGTAGCAAGCGTAATTTAAATAAAAACTCGATCATTACGTTTTAGTTGCTTTCGGTCCCTTTCATGCAAAAGCAGCTTTAACTTTTTTTCTACAACTTTAAATAGTAAGTGTGCTACCTTTCTGAATTTTCTATTATCTAGACATATTTTTTGAGCAATGTGCACTTATAGTTCAGTACATTTTTTCACCGCGAATAGTCAAAGTTAAAAAAATAAATCTAAAAATAGCCCTATTTTTTTCATGGTTCCTTTACATCTTTTAACCAATTTACATTTCAATAGTGTAGACCAACTATCTGATAGAATTTAACAGATAAAATAAACACTGCATCACCAAATTTGTACACGCAGTTAACAAAAGAAGATGAAAAGGGCTGAATTAAAAAAATATATAAAACAATCGATGTGGGAATTTTTTTTTAACAAAAAATACAACCGACTTCTATGTCACTACAAAGTAAAAAATAATTCAAATAAATGTTGGTTTAGTACATATTTCTGAAGTCGGCGCTCATATTAGACACGCTGTTTACATCGTTATCCAACGAAATATATTGAGCGCCGACTTCAGAAATATGTACTAAACCAACATTTATTTCAATTATTTTTTACTTTGTAGTGACATAGAAGTCGGTTGTATTTTTTGTTAAAAAATTTTTTCACCCTTTTTAGTGATGACATAATAATATTTATATTAATACAATATAAAATTGTATAGACGTGATCATGAGTTAAGGTAAGGTCTGAATTTACATTGATTGGAACCGCCCGCTCGCAGGGCGCTGCCGCGCCCTGCTCGCTTACTTTTATAATGTCTTATATGTTCCAACCTAACCTAACTAAATAGTCAATGATGAACTGGCTTTGTAATTTCATTAGAACCTACACCAAATATCTTCAAACACAACTCAATTATTCCCATCGGTTGAGGAGTTACATATTTTTATTCCGAGCCATATTATCAGACCCTTAAATAGTCAATGGTGAACTGGCTTTGTAATTTCATTAGAACCTACACCAAATATCTTCAAACACAACTCAATTATACCCATCGGTTGAGGAGTTACATATTTTTATTCCGAGCCACATTATCAGACCCTTAAATAGTCAATGGTGAACTGGCTTTGTAATTTCATTAGAACCTACACCAAATATCTTCAAACACAACTCAATTATACCCATTGGTTGAGGAGTTACATATTTTGTCTCCAGAACCCACTCTGATCCTCATCATATTTAAATGGGACCAACTTGTAGCAATTGTACACACAAAATTAAAGGCATTAAAATAGGTTCATAAACGGCAAAGTTATGGCTGTTATATTTACATGGGTGGAGGAGTTCCCCTCATTTTCTCCAGAACCCATCGATGGATCCTAACCATATTTAAATGGGACCAACTTGCAGCTGGTGTCTACACAATAAAAAAAGAATTATTAAAATCGGTCCACTAACGGCGGAGTAATTCGTGTACATACATAGAAAAAAAAAGATACCGGCCGAATTGATAACCACTTCCTTTTTGAAGTCGGTTAAAAACAGTGACACTTTTAGTGAGGTATTTTTTTTCTCAGAGAGGTCAGACCTTAATCTATCTTCTCCCCAAGTTTGTCGTGGTACTTACGGGACACTCTGTATATTTGACCTAGGAAGAAAGTTCTTTTATCTACCGCCTTATATGACTCTATTAAAAACCAGCGAAAATTGGCGCAAAATTTGGTGCAACCGTGTTTATTAATAAGAACATTGAAAGTAGAAACTTTGAAAGTTAATCAAATTCAATAGCGCCCGAGTCTTTGCAAACCGTATACGTTGTTTAAGAACCCCAATAGCACTTGAATAGGCGACCTACGTTAGTTGGAGTTTCGGGACTGCAAAATGACATATTGTTTAAACTTTGTACTTACTGTGCGAAAGTTGGGCAAGGAAACGAATTGGTTAATTGATTGGCTTGTAGGTTTTGTTGTAAGGGCGGTTGTGGTTACGAAATACTCTGGAATACATGGTCATGTTAATGACCAACTGCAGTAGGACTCTTGACAGTTTTTGGAAAAGTGTTTTTTTATAAATAACAATTAACCTTTTTTCGAAAAAAAAAGCTTTACTTATTAATTAAAAATATGTTTTATTTATCGCATTCCTCAGACAAAAAACATTGAAATTTATTTAGCTTTTGTACAGCTTTGTAACTTTTTAACAAATTATTTTTGGCACGAGCCTATGAAGTTATTAAGTCATTTAAGCCACAGCCTAAATGGCTTAATAGGCATTTTAAATATTTAAAGAAGTAATGAATATTCGAGTTTTACATTAGCGAACACGAATGTTTAACTAAGTACCACGTGTAATTAGACATATTAGAATTAATTATTATTAATTAGATCATTACAGTTGATTGTTATACAACCAATGTGTCAATACTCAAGGAACTCAAAATGTCAACTAGACTTTCGACCATCTGCCTTCAGCGAGTCCTTGAATATTTCGGTCATATTGTCCGGAAGAGTAGCGACAATCTCGAAAAGATAGTCATCACCGGCAAAGTCCAGGGAAAGAGACTGCGCGGACGTAGTCCGACGCCTTGAACGGATCAAATCTGCACCACTCTTAACAGCAAGATGCTTGAAGCCATCCACGTCGTTGAGAACCGGCGCCGTTGGCGCAATATAGTCCGGGATAAGGTGATCCGTGGAGGGGTCACGACCCTCAGCCTTGAGGACATCGGCGCAAGGAGGAGGAGATCATTATATTGAAATAAATACAGTAGAATTAGATAAATTATCTTTGTGGGTGTTTAATTAGTGTTCCGTAATTATTAATTTCCCTTTCTGTCTCCATCTTGTTCCAGAACCAGATAATTAATAACTGCGGCAGGCCCTAAGTATCATTAGAGAGAATCAACCCTTCAAGTATTTACAAATAGTTACTAAGCCCAAAGTAGTAAACTTCCTTATTAAACGTGTCGTTAAACAAACGCTATGTAAAAAAGCGTACTATAAAGTAAGTGATTATTTGACTGATAAAACGGTATGATCTGAAGTAGATTCAGCTCCACACGTACCATTAGATGAATTTTTGACCATTGCAAAATAACATTTTTTAAAGATCTGTTCTATGGAGTTTTTTCGCCGCTTCTTCTCCATAACGAAATACCTTGAAAAATAGCTCTGTAAAGAACCCATTTTTAATAAAAAAAATGATTTCATTTGATCTGATTATCTTTGAGAGGATATCTATGTTTCTATTAAAAACATGGGTATTTCCAAAAAAACAACAGTTAGCCAAGTGCAAGATTAATTTATTTATTTATAGATAAGAAAGTGGTGTAAAAGTATTTTCTATCAGCAAATCTTTGTAAGGTGAAGGCAATGTAAGAATGTTATATTCTGTAGCCTTATAACATACCACTGCTAAACATATGCCTCCTCGAATCATCACATCACATCTAAGCATCACTTTGATTGTTCTCTGATTCGAGCTGTTTCTGCGAGCGGGTTCCTGTAATCCTTTTGTCCAGACGAAGTCAATGTTCGAGGACTTTTGTTGACTTTTTGACTGTTGTCATCGGTTGTTTGCCCTAGGAAGGATATGCCAGCCCATTACTATTTAGATGATTCGTTTAGTTCGATAATTCGGAGAGCTATGTCGGTAATTTTCGTTCGCCTACCGATTTCGCCTGATAATAACATAATTATTATAAAAACGAAAAACACAACTGCTTAAAAAAAAATCCTAGGCCACTATCACAATTAAAATGAATTCGATGACACCTCCTGTTATCAGACACTCCTGTTAATTTGTTAAAATCCGTCAAGCAGTTAGGGTTACATGACGCACCAAAGAATCAGTTATAGACATAGTTATTTATATACACACTCGAGAAATAGTATATTACGCAGTCGAGTAAAAAAGAAAAATAGAAGAGAATAACGAAGGAACAAAAAAGTGAAAAATATATGAGAAAATAATATCTATATGATAGATAGATATTTAATTTTAGTCTAGCAAGGGAACGTCGCCAGCGTTTTGAGAACCATACCTCATACGGCTGTTTTAGATGTAGTATTTTATTTAAAGTGATTATAATTTTCATTCTGTTACATATGTACAAGGCACATAATTATCTTTATAATATATTTTTTTGTAAATATTTTCTTATGAATAATGTTGGGTTAGGTTAGGTTAGTTAAATAATTCCTTTTGCTATTTTAATTTATTTATGTAATGGTTATAGACGGTGGCGATTTTGTTGTACGTACCTATAATATAATTAATTTTATGAAAAGCAAAGTGTCTAAAGAAGATTATGAGCTTATCCTTTGCACGATGAAAGCAATATAGCGAAGGGCGTTTTTCGCCAGTCAGCCACTCGTATAGAATTACAATTATTATGTTCCGAGGCTCAAATGACCTCATTTGTAGCGAGAGTATTAACGAGCGACGGAAAAAATGAATGACGACGTCATTTGACGACAACGATAATCATCCCGACTCTTATCGTCGGTTCAGTGGGTTTTTATAAGGTTTTATCTAACTTGGATTTTCCTAATAAATAAACTCTAATAAATAATAAATAAACGCTTTGTACACTCACAGCCCCACACTAGGATTTCCAGTGTCGTGAGTGCCCGAACACCCAGACCCAGAACAAATATCTAAACTCATCATTCAGATATCTGTCTAACCGGGGATCGAACAAGGAACCCTTCGCGCGTCACACCGGCATGGACACATCTCCGCCACGCGGGTCGTCACTATAATACCTATTCAACTAGCAAACCCGCAGATAGTGGTAAACGGTTTTCATTACATTCGTAACTAATATTTCTGCGTATTCCAAGCTTTTTTCAATAATATGTAGTTCCAAAAAAAGTTGTGTATGCCTAGTGATTGAAACTCGGCCTCTCGCTCGAGTCGTTCGAGGTCCAGGCCACCTCAGATTTTTCAAAGTTATATTATGCGTATTAAAAAGAAATGATCACTTACCGTGTCGGTGCAGGAGAATGTCGTGAGAAAACCTGCCTGATAATTCTTTAAAAAAATCTCAAAGGTAGACTTTACATACCAATACCAGTTGGCCAGCACGTTGGACTATGTTCTAATCCTTGTCATTCTGAGAAGACACCCGTGCCCAACAGTGGAACAGTAATAGGCTAACGAAAAAGTAGTTCAGGTAAGTTGCATTCATTTGGGTACCAGGGCCACATGATTTAGTAGGATAGCGCTGTTCCACTGAAACGTCTAGCCGCGTTGCACTGATCGTATATTTTTCGAAGCTCCGTACTTAATTCGTTTTGTAACTTTCTCGAGGAACTTCAGCGATAATTTTGAGAAGTTCGCCGTATATTTTGATACTTTATAAATTATGCAGCGGCCCCGGTAATTGTTTTCGTATAGTTGAAGGTGGTTAAAGTTACTTATTAAGAAATATTCCTTCATTAAATCACGGAACAGTTTGTGTCTTTTCCGTTCTTTTGCGTTGTAGTTCTTATGTTTTGTCTAAGAACAAGTATGTCATTATGTCTCCTTTATCACTTGCTTCAAACCAGTATACAGGTGAGCTCAAAACTTCTTTTATAAAGCAAAAGTGGTAGGAACGGCCGTGGTGCCTCCGGAGTCAAATCACAGCGGATTCTGTCACCTTTAAATGTTTTTCGTATTTTTATCAAAAACACTTTCATTTGATATACCATTCACCACATAAGTGTGGTGAATGGTATATCAAACCTTATAACAGCCTATATAAGGTTTCTACCTTATAACAGCAGCGTTAAGGGCTGCTGTGTTCTGGTTTGAAAGGTGTGGTTAAGGAGACATACTTTTACGAGGTGTTCCAGATTACTCCTCAGGGCGCGGCGCATCTGTGCCCGACCTCAGGTAGGAATATCTAATCCTATCTGGGGTTGATTACAGATATCCATGGGCGGCAGTAAACACTTACCATCAGGTGGACTGCATGCTCGTCTGCTACTCCTATATTATAAAAAAAAGATATATATATCATGGTGATGCATAAAAATAATTGGTCCGCCATCTTGGGGCGTCCGCCATATTGGATTTAGTATGATGTAACAATGTTATTCAAAGCAAATATGTGTGCAAGAGTAGTGTGCTGCATCACAATCAACCGGTCGCCAAGAGAAGCAGACTGCACCACCACAAAATAAAAACTAAGAGAAGGCAATCTCATGTATGTACCTCATTTCTTACAGCTACGCTCGGTGATCGCGCTAGGGTAACCTGATGCACTCATACTCCAAACCCACACTAAACCGCATAGCGAAAAACCTTTTCTACAATATTAAAACACAGCAATAAACATACTTTTATAATACAATTGTTTTCACAACAAAAATGTTATGATGAAAAAGATATATAAAGATAAATAATTAGTTATTGGTAATTCTAAACTTCGATTAATTGAAAGTTAATCAATTATGGTTTCTTCCGAATGCTTTGAAGCTGCAAGCTCTAGCCGTCACGTGGTCGTAAACTGCCTACTAAAAGTTAGTTTAAGACATTGATGACATTAGTATGGCATGTGTCAAAATGTGCCTATTAAATTGTGACTACTATAGTTTTTATTTTGTGGCACCACTCACTCACCACATCATTAGCGCACGAAGGTTCAAAATTACATTTGGGATATAAACCAGCGACCTGAAATCATAGAAGTACAGTCAGTTGCCGTTAATTGGTTAAAAATAAAAATTGTAATAAATAGTAGCCAAGTTGTTTGTGGAAGTGACATTGCCGTTTATCTTATAATAAATAAAAATTTGCGATAAACTTGACGAAGTTTATCGCAAGAGTGTACCTATCCTTGATATCAAATTACAGTCTGCAAAAACATAAAATACATCTTATTTGTTATATAAATAATTCTAATATAATATTGTAAGAAAAATATTCAAATTATATAATTATAGTATTATTTTAATTATTTTGTATTATTTTCAAGATGACTCTATTATAATAAGTTTTTCTTAATATAGTAACTGGCTGGTCGATTGTATGAGTTAGCGATTATTTTGCGCGGGAATAATAAAATGTTGTAAAATGGTTCAGGAAATAGTTTTATTCTATTAATATATGATAATAAGAGTGTTGGTCGCCTGTCTGTAAATAATAGCAGTTTCTACTATTTCTTATAAAGTCTTCGTCTTGTATGGTGTCCGCTGAATAAGTCCGACAGGATCGTAACATATGTTATCAGCTTCAATATATTCTACAAACAAATGGTCCTATGAACCATCCGGTTCTTTAATTAAATGCAGCAGAATAGAAGCTGTTCTTGTCTCTTGGTCACGTATGTCGGACGAAATTGCTTCCCATTTATTTGCGGTAATGGAATTCGCGTGTTTTCCAATATGGGTTAAGAAATAGGGTTCGTTATTTACAGTCCTAAGTCCTCTGTTACTCTTGAGATCAAAGTACGTGACTACTTTCATTCACTCACACATATCTTTCCATTTATATGTTGATATTTTTATGATTTTGTTCATAATATAGGAGGAGCAGACGAGCAAGTTACCTGATGATATGTAACTACTGCCGCCCACGGCCATCTGTAATTAACACTATATAAGAATAGATTCCCGTAAGTAGTCAAATAATAAATATATTAATGCATTAATTATAATTGGATTGAAATACAAAATTCATGTACACAAAATATTCATTAATTTAATAAAATTTCAATAGCAGTGATAGCCTAATGTTTAAGAAACTCGGCTACTCGAACGAGAGGTACGAGGTTCAAATCCCAGGCACGCACTTCTGATTTTTCAAAGTTATGTGCGTATTAGAAATTAATGATCACTTGCTTAACGGTGAAAGAAAACATCGTGAGGAAACCTGCATACCTGAGAGATTTAAAAAAAAATCACAAAGGTATGTGAAGTCTACCAATACGCACGTGACCAGCGCGGTGGACTATGGCCGAATCTTTCTCATTCTGAGAAGAGGCCCGTACCCAGCAGTGGGATAATAATGAGTTGATAATGATGATGAATATATTTTAGTTAGTGAGGTCAGCCACTGATGCGCCACCACCCCTGAGCACTAAGCTGAAACGCTTGGGAAAAATATGCCTTGCCTCACCTTGCCTCACCCTTCGAACCAGAAGTAGGTGTGGCGGTGGTTCCGACTGAGTCTAACCACAAAGGGTTCTACCATCTTCAAAAAACCGATAGTTCACTACGAAAAAAATAGACATTATTTTTTTCTGCCCGTGCGAAGCGCGGGCGGGTTGCTAGTTGTGTACAAAATTCTTAATCGGATTTTATATGTAAACAAAGCCACACACTTTGAATCAATATTTTACTGAGAGAGACAATCTAACAATTGTTAACCCGTGGGTCAACTAAACAATATTAAATGTTGAGGAAAAAACGCTAAACAATATGATAACGGATAATATAAATCCCTGCTGTTATAATTTATTTAGTTAATATCAAAAAGACTGCCAGTGTTGTATCAAATTAATTCAAAAATGCGTATACTTTTGTGCTCAGTTTTGATTTTATTTCGTTTTACAGTAAGGGGCACTGCCCTACCGGAAGGTAAATTAACAGTCCTTTGTATTCTTCAGTTTTAATGATTTTATATTGTAGTAGTAACGATCTTGCAGTCAATATGTTGGTAAATATTTATCTACTACCGACTTTAGGTAGCAATTCAATTGTATTAAGGGTTGACCGCAGAGGCCCATCATGGGCGGCTATGACCACTCGCGCCTGGTGAATTGCATGGTACTGTAGCATAATGTTGTAGTCAACCCGTTAATCAGAATGTGAAGAATTAGGCCATAGTCCACCGCGTTGGCAAAGTGCGTATTGGTAGACTTTATATACCTTTGAAAAGTTTCTTTAAAATCTCTCAGATACGCAGATTTTCTCACGATGTTTTACCTTCAGTGCTACAGCAAGTGATAATTAATTTTAAAGTGATAATTAACTTCCAAAAATCGGAGGAGCGTACCTGGGAAAGGCCGAGTTTCAACCACTAGGCTATAAATGCCACATTATGTTAGTAAACCTTTATTTTATTATTAATTAAATAAATATGTTGAAACAGACAGTTTGGAAGAAAAGTTTCATACATGGACCCCCGAGTTCCGGTACGACTATACCTATCATCATGGGATACGTGGCTGGCTCAAGCTGCATCACGTGCCTGCGAATTTCGCCGAAGCTGGAAACAGATGCAAATATGAAGGTAATTACCAATTCTGCAGGCGGCCATGTTGTCTGAAACGCTAATCGGCACGAATGACGTTATTTTTTAGGTGTGTCACTGAATTCATGAACTTTTGTATCATCATCACTTCAGCCTTTATCATTCCACTTTTGGACATAGACCCCCCCTCCCTCCCCCCGAGCATGTGCCACAACAATCGGTCCTCCCCTGCTCTCATCCAGCCACTACCACCATCTTTCTTTAGGTCGTCGGTCCAGCGTGCCGGGGGGCGTCCTACACTCCATCTGCCGATTCGTGGTCGCCATTCGAGAACTCGTCTGCCCCAGCGGCCATCGGTTCTGTGACCAACCCACTGCCACTTCAGCTTGCTAATTCTTTGAGCTATGTCGATTACACCAATTCTTTGCCGGATCTCCGTATTACGGATTTTATCCCGCAAAGAGACGCCGAGCATAGCTCGTTCCATAGCTCGCTGGCTACCTTTAGCTTGTGTTTCCCAATGTCAGAGTCCACATTTCGGCAGCGTAGGTCATGGCCGACAAGACGCACTGGTTGAAGACCTTAGTATTTAGACATTGTGATATTGGCGACGAGAAGGCTTGACGATACTTCCTGTATGCTGCTCAGCCCGACTGTATGCGTCAATCGACTTCACGATTGAAGTTGTTCCTGCTGAATCTTAGGGTTTGTCCCGAATAAATGTACTCAGAAAAAACTTCAATAGTCGATGTTTCGACCATTGCCGGTCTCGGCATGACGCACTTGTTAAACATGACAACTTTTGTATGGGATGTCATAACGTGACGTCACAAGCGGACGCCAGTCATTAAGCGGGAAGCGTTTTCCCGCTTAATTCAAAATCGGTATAAAAATGCTATTATTTTCGTTAATACTGAATTTATTACCAAAATAATACGAATTTTTGAAATCAATAGACATGTACCCTACATATAGAACGGGTTTTTTTATGTTTCAATACGATGTTTTCGAAGATAATTATTTTCTTTTTCTTCTTCTTTGAACAATATTAATGTATGGATTTTATTTTGTAGGTGGTGAGCTTGCAACTCCTCTAGATTTAGAAATGCTCGAGGCAATGAAGGATACACTGATAGGCGAAACTTACCAGAGCGTCTTCATAGGAGTCCATTCCATATTCAGCTATGGCGACTATTATTCAATTAAAGGTACTTTTGCTGGAGAATATTTGGAGACCGTTTAATTATAGAAATGTAATATGCAATTGGGTCCTAATTAGGTTAAGTTAGCGTTAGTAAAAGTGATTCCAGTGATAATATTATCGATTAAGAAATTATATGTGTGCGTCATATGGTGTGTGTGTTATGCGTGTGTGTGACCGTCCATTTCGGGAGGTAGCAAACGTTAATGATGACGTTAGTGTGATTGCGAATGTAATTCTAATGCTTCTCGTGGCCCGGCAACGAGCGTCCAGGGAAAAGGAGGATATTTTTGATTAAAACACCCATTATCCATGAGGAATCAACGGTCAAGAAAACTTGGTAAGAAAAGAAAAAATAATTAAAAAAATTCGACCTTCCAACCGTTTTGCAGTGTCAGGGTTATTAGCGGCAGTAAAGTATAAAAGTCAGATAGATACTACTTTGTAGTATCCGGTACTCGTTTCGGGTCTTCGTTCAGAATTAACATAGTTTTATCACGGATACAACTTTCAAATACCAAGGAGCACAAGTAGATTTTCTTAAAATGGTTTAAGCGATTGCGATAATAATTGGATGGTAGAGCCCTCTGTGGTTTGTCTTAGGCGGCACCACCGCCATGCCTACTACTGCCTTAGAACAACAGTGATAAGCGTTGTTGTGTTCTGATTAGAAGGGTGTGGTGAAACGGGAAATACTTTTCCGTGGCATTCCAGTTTAGTCCTCAGGGGTAGCGGCGCACCGGTGACCGACCTCAGGTAGAAATCTAATCTTATTTCAGGTTGATTACACATGTCCGTAGGCGGTAATGGCTGTACTATCAGGCGGACCACCTGGTCGTCTGCTATTCTTAAATTTAACCCACATATACATAAAATACTTCAGTGTTTAAATTTGTCTCTCTTTATCACTAGTTGCTAGATGTTGATTTATTGTGATTATTTCATTTATACTTCAACTCTATTGTTATCAGTTTGATGTTTTGATTTTTACTTTATACGTTTTTGTTTTTCAGGAGTCCCCCTCGGAAGAATGCCACTATCTTGGACCAAATGGGGACCTTCATTTGATATTGATAAGCGATGTGTTGTATTTTTCCAAAATGGCACAATCACCAATGATTATTGTAACAAAGCAGGCCACCCTTATATTTGTTACAAACGGCATGAAAATGAAACCTTAAGCATCTGCGGTACCATCGACAAAGGTAATTGTCATTCTTAACACATCCTGTACATAGTATTCCTATAAAGATTATAATTAAGACATAAAAAAATTAAGTACACGTGAGTTTATCGAAAAAGTTTATCGAAAACTAGTCTTATAAGTTTGATATATATTAACCTTAGTGTAAAATTTCAGACTACATGTATGTTCCTGATCTAGACACTTGCTACAAGATCCACGCTAGAAGAACGACCTGGCGTGACGCTTTCATGACGTGTTCCGCTGAGGGAGCTCACTTGTTGGTGATAAATAGTGAGAAGGAAATGAAATCTGTAGTAAATTTAGCGAAGCCTTTTCCTAGAGATATTCAAATTGATTTATTCGCCGGATTTGTTGACCTTAATAAGGCTGGGCAGTGGACTACGATACATGGTGAGAGACCATTTAAATATAATCTTTTATAGGATTAAAGATGCCTATATAATGACTTTTGTACCTCCTAATAAATGACAAATTTCTAACTTTCCTAGGCTACAAAAACAAGATAGATAGCGTAAATCTTTATATATTATATAATATATTTTTGTAATTATTATGTAATATTTATTCCTAAAATAACTTTATCATTTTAAATTTCTGACAAGTATTGGACTTGTCAAATTGAATTATATTTTGAGGTCAAGCCCGATAACTTACAAATAAATGATGTCAATATCACAAATATTAAAATCAAAACGTGCCAGGAACGAATCCTATATATAACGATAAGCGTCAACGTTGAGTGTCACATTGTGCAGTTACTGCTACAGGCGGTAATGAAGCCAGTTATAGTACCTACATTTTATTTTAACGTAAAAGCTAAATTAATATACAGGGAAATCGAAAAATCGCTTTTGGAATTGACAAGAAATTGCTGTTTCCTAAAAGCGCTAAACACACCAAAGTTTTTTTCTACTATATTCTTGTTTTCCTTTCATCCTAATGGTCCTGGGTTTAAAATTAGGATGATGTTATTAATTGTATTGTCCTCGATGTGTTGTGTACCATATGTGTGCAAATTTTCAAATTAATCGCAGCTGTTTATGCCAGTGGATTTACTTTATAGTATACATCCACTGTCACATATGTGTAAACATATGCAGCTCTTATTAATCTAAGGATCAACGACCCGAGGATTCCGATCGGCTAGAACCTTTCAGTTTGCGTAGGGACATAGGTTCCCTTTGCAAGTTCTACTGGCTTTACAATGATGAGTGTTTCGAGGAACTATTTGACTTGGTGCCTACGTCACCATTCCTCCATCGCACCATTCGCCGAAGGATGAAGTTCCATCCACACCAACTGGACTCGTGGCGGTCCTCCACGGTTCGGTTTGCACAGACTTGTTTGCCAGGTACTTGTAATACGTGGTATGAACTTCTTCCTGAGGTAAACAGAGAACTTAAATATTACGATTATACAGGTGAACCTAATTAATATAAAGCGTGACAAAATGTAAATCGATATAAATTAATTTCAGGTGTTCCCTTAGAGGAGTCTGGATTTGCAATATGGAATACTGGCGAGCCAAATAATAGTGGTAAAACAGAATATTGTGGATCCTTCCAGTACAGCACAGGCTATAACGATGAACTTTGTGATAAGAAAATGGGATTTGTTTGCGAGAAAAAGAAAGATAGCTTATTACCAGCAACTGGTAAACCTAGTCGTATACTAACGGATCAATTCATTATCTTCAAAAAAGGGTAACCCCTTTTTTGAAGATAATGAATAATGTAGTTAACCAAACATGATGTAATTAAATAATGTATAATAATGTAATTTAATAGTCTTTGTTATTTTTATTGAATTTAAGTGAATACTTATTTTTAAATTAAGCTTCACAGTTTTTTGTGTAACTGTTTTTGAATGTAGGTATATCTTTTTTACTATATGAATTAAAGAAAATTAAAAGTAAACTATGGTTCAAATCTGTTCTCGAGGCCAATCTCTCATAACTTTAAGAGGGCGTTTTCTACATTTATAGTCCCGCACTTGGATTTCCTATCCTGGGCGACAGACGAATACACAAACACCAAAACCCAGAATATAAATCTAAATTCATCATTCAGATATCTGTCTGACCATGGGTCAAACCCGGAACCCTCTGCGCGTCAGACCGCTTCACCACGAAACTATAACTCGAAAGTCATGTACGTTTCGAATTTTAATAGTCTGTGCACATTCATTTAAAGTACTTTCTTATTTACAACGTGAAACATGTATCCATGTATGAATTCAGCTGTATGGGTACTAAATACTTATCTGAGGTGTTTAAGCGTATCTCTGGCATATCGGTCATACTTAATCATATCTGGGGTTGATTACAAATGTCCACGGGTGGCAGTAGTCACTTACCATCAAGTGGACTGCATACTTGTTAGCTACTACTTTTTTTTATAAAAAAAGAGTATTCGTGATTTGTGCTGAAATATTAACATTATACATATAGCGCACCTTTTTTTTTGAAGAGGAAACCTTCAAAAGGTACCCGACACCGTGGGAGCGGCACCGGGTTATGTGGGACTTTTATCGCACTAAAACCTCCCCGGTGGCCGTCCTTGGCGTTTGGTGGAGAACTCCGGGATCTCCAATGGAACACAACAGCTTATGTACCTAGAATTATATTTTTGACGTAAAAAAATAGTCTCATAGACTTACATGCATCGATATACTACTAATAAAGACGTGTCATTGCTTACATGGATAAATTGTATAACAATAACTGTCTTATGATAACCGTCTAAATCTGCTTTGTATAGGAGAAGGGCTTAGTATAGGAGATACTTAGATACAAGCGTTACAGCTGCAATAAACAGTTACCCTGTGACCGATTCTCATATTCAGATATTTTTTCATTTTTTTCAAAAGTCACATCAGTATCTTACCATGAGTTTTTACGTTTTGACAAATGTGACTGTTTTGGTATTTGTTTACGTATTTACCCATACAATCATAGATATACAATCATACTACTGACGTAGGGTAGATTGGCAATATGAAACGTCAAGCGAGGCTAAAAACGGATTATTTATGTGTGTGTGAAATGCCAAAGTGTGCATCGCTAGTGTTACTGCTAATAATGTATCGATATCGATTAAATAAAGATATCAATAACAAATTTGTTTATTAGTTTGTTCAGTCAGTGACTTAAAAGGGATACAATCGCTAAAGATTAATTATACTGGTGAAGACCGCCAATAAGTAAAATAAAGAAAAACATCAATGCGCGCATATATGTAGCTATGAAACAAATTGTAGTATTTACTTGCTACCTGTATAATAAATTAATGCAGTATAAGAAGTTTTCATATCTTTTGGCAGGTGTAAGGGTGTTAAAAAATACTATGAACGTTACTAATAAGATTTTTGAACTTTTTGTTCAATCATAATAAAATATAGCACTCCTGAATAGTGTAACTTTCTGACTGTGAAAGATTTTTTATGATCGGTTCAGTATTTCCGAAAATTAGCCCTTACAAACAAACAAACAAAATTACAAACTTTACCTTTTTATAATGTTAGTATAGATTGGCCTATGATATAACTTAAATAAAAATAAGTTTAACAAGACGTTTTAAAAATTTACATAGATAAAAGCACCCAAAAAATATTAATCCAACAATAATAAAAGGTGAGGTCGGATAAGATTTTATATAAGTTGCACGCAACCTATTTAAACTATATACTTAAGTATTAGAAATATCGATAATTTTTAATCGATATTGTCAATACGCAACACCAAAAATTTGATAAGAAATAGCAACCATTCACGTATTTATTATTTTCTTTATTTGTATTTCTGTACATTTCTAGTGTTTATGAGATAAAATTCGAAGATTTTTCCTATCTTTTGGTATATAACACTTTCGTAATAAATGTAAAATATTGCATTTAAACAGCTAAACAATTAATGTAGTACTTACATGTGAAATGAGTATTTTTGTGGGTTTTCTTCCTTGGATGTTACATCCAGGTACAGCACGAGTAACCATGGCCAAACACTTTTACTAAGCACTGTTTTAACTGTTTTTGATTAGAAATCTTTAAAAATAAGCGAGATTTATTTTTACAATAACAGACGTCAGGCTGATACAGGCTGATAACCTATACGTGAACGGTCTCGCCTGTCTATCTCGCTCTAACACACACGTATACTATACTATACTCTGACTCTTTCGGATTGCCAATCTATTAGTATAATATATCTATGCATACAATATTCCATCAGCGCCCCTAGCGGATTATATCAAAACTATACTGTCAGTAACGTCACATTAAATATCTAAATTGACAAAATGGCGCTTTATGTTTTGTCTCTCTTTTTTCGAACATGTGAGGTAGACAAAAAGACTTACTTATTGTAATGTTTACTCAGTCTGCTAAGCAAACGGAACAGAATAATGGATTGAGTAAACGTAACGTAAAATTGTGGGATGTTTTGAAAAGTCATGGTGAGGGTACAGACATCGCCACGATATAAACATTAATCCCCTTATCACATTTCTTCTGTATCTTGGTTAATTA
Source organism: Epargyreus clarus (assembly GCF_041222505.1). NCBI lineage: Eukaryota > Metazoa > Arthropoda > Insecta > Lepidoptera > Hesperiidae > Epargyreus > Epargyreus clarus. Next base: position 12,668,262 of record NW_027332225.1, on the reverse strand, counting down.
TAATATTTTTTCTCACATACTGTTCTAGGGCCATTAAAGGTAGATTTCTCATTAGAATTTACATTTTATTTACGCTTGCAACCAGAGGGACATAAACTTAATATGCAAATATGGCCATCAACATGCGTTCGTTAAAAAAATGCAAATCATGGCAAAAGAATTTTAAATTTTCCTTTTATGACGCCTCGTAAACTTTTTGGGGTATGTTAACGTGAAATCGGCGGCGGCTAATTTTATACTTGTTATTTTATTTGGCCCTATGTTGAAAATGTTTATCACGAGTTTTCTCAAGCGATTCTTCTCCTTATTAGGGTTTCGTTAGTAGTTTAGTCCAAAGATATTCTTCGGCGTTTTCGCTATATCTATTGAACTGTTATAGGTTATTCAAATTTTCATAATGCAATTACTTCAATGGCTGCTATGATTATAAATATCATCATCGTTAATGTGAGTAAAAATTAATTTCTAATATGCATATAGCTTCCATGACTTTGAGATCACCACATGATTACTGCTTTTAGTGAAGTTTTGTATGCCACACACAGGTGTACCTACCTGTGTTATTGTATAAAATAGAGTATATGTACCTACATATACTCTATTTTATACAATAACTGTCTTATGTGTTGTTAAGGTCATTTGTCAAGCGAAACTTTTTGCTATGACGTAATAAACAATTACTAAAGTTATACCTTAGCTAAGTTAGTACCTTTATTTATTAACGAGGGGGAAACCTTTAAAAGGTACCCGACGACGTGGGAGCGACGCCGGGTTATGTGGGATTTTTACTGCACTAAAACCCATCCAGTGGCCGTCCTCAACGCTTGTTGGAGAACTCCGAGATCTCCGACGGAACGCAACCAGAGTGCTCCAAGTGCCCTTATCCCTTATCTCTGCCCTGGGGGAGCAGTTTTCGCTCTGCCGCAGGGGATACCGTAGCCCTATTCTAATCCTGGAACTTCAGGGACAAGTTAAGTTAGTACCTGAACTAGATACCTCGTTATCCATTACCCAGCTCGTAAATAACACTCGCTCCACAAATAAATTGGCTTTGGGAAAGACTGATCCCGTAGAATGGGACGCCATTTGCATCTTAAGGATTATCTAACTGAACGCTGAACCGGTTGATACAATACTGATTTGGTTAGATTAAATTTTGTACACAGGAAAGGCAAAAGGCTCTAATTTATTCAGAGCATCTATATATAAATAGACAAAGACGAAACAGTATTTTTCCTCTTACGTTTGACAATTGAATTGCTTTTTGCTTAGTTAGTCCTGTCCGTAGTTTCTCAGCCATTCCAAAAATAAATTTAAAAAATCTCGCGCACCTCCTATACGCACACTCTGACATAACGATGAGAGATCTTTAAAAATATTCTGAAAGATATGTAAAGTCTACCAATACGCAATCAGCCAGCGTGGTAGACTATGGTTTATTCCTTCTCATTCCGAGATGGAGAAACACCTAGCAGTGGAACAGTAATGGGTTGATGATGTAAATAATTCTTGATCTGGTTACCGCATTTTGACGTTTAATTCATTGAGTGTTCCTTCATCTAGTTCTCGTCGGGCCTCCATCAGTCCTGACAGGGAAGGTTGGCTCCAAACAGGTTGAAATATTAAACGTCAACAGACACCGAATTTGATTAATGTTGCCGAGCCTGACCCCGGAGGATTGCTGTGAGGCACAGTAAATTAAAAGCTAAAGTGAAAATATGATAGGATGGCAGAGAAACGAATATTCCAGAATATATGAAAAGGTTAAGGATACGTGAAAAGTATCGTGTTTAAACAAATCGAAGAAGGTATTAAAATCTGTGGCATTGATTAAAAATAATTATTTACTGCTTTAACGATTAATAAACTTCATAAGGCAACATAATTGCATGAGAATTCTTATGAAAAAGTTCTGAAAGGTGTGTAAAGTCTATTAATCCATATGAAATTTATCATCGAATTCCTGATCGTGTTCGTCATTACTTAACTTTGAAGATCGGCAAGTAACGCTTTTGGCGCTATTGGCTATTTGCGCTTTTAAGAAGTTTTCAAAGAGGAGAAGCAGAATAAATAACTTAGAGATATTCGTTTAAAATTCACCGGTCGTTTTATCGTGACAGGTTCACCGTTTGTTTTAGTGATTGTAAAAGTGCAGTTCACTTACGAACGGCTCGTAAAATGAACTACAAACAATAAAACTAGCCTTTGCCTTCGCGTGCGGATATCCAGAGGACGTAGGCTTAAGGAGGCCGCCGGTCACACCAACGCGAGAAAATATTTTGTCTTGGTGCAAGAATTGGTTTCGATCGAGCAGGTACCATGTCAAATAACAAATTGAAATTCTTATTTTTTAATATATTTGCTTACTTCGAATAGGCCAGTAGGCCTATCGAAGTTCTAAACTTATATCCCGTATCGGAATATAAAACTAGAACACTTAGTATGAGTTTTTTAGTTTTTACAAAAAAGACTGTTTTTGTATTTGTTTACGTAATTCAAATAAATTTAAAATCAGTTCTGATATAGTCCACTAGGGGTGCTGATTAGAAATGTATATGCAAATGCGTAAATAAATATAAAAACAGTTATTTTTGTATAAAACGTAAAAAATCATGCTATAGATCAGACATCAGACAAGGTGACTGTCTGACATCACTAAATGTCATTATAAATCCAGCCCAAAATTAAATTAAAGAGTTTTCTGAGAAGGTACTAAAGCTTGTTTCTTAAACTTAAATATGTATTTATTTATTTATTTAATTAACCCACAGCTTAATTTATTTGCCCTGGGGGAGGATGCGGTAGTGTCCAGACCCACAAAGTGCGCGGAGTTGCGTGTGTCCGGTTTGGATGACGCTGTCTCCGCTGCGGACGTCGCGGCGGTGGTTGCCAAAATCGGCGGATGTGCTCTTGCGTCCGTCAAGACTGGCATGATCCGCCGCGACCATTCGGGTCTGGGCACACTCTGGCTGAGCTGCCCCGTAATTGCTGCTAGAAAGGTGGCGGATGGCGGACGAGTGCTGGTCGGTTGGGTGTCGGCCAAGGTCTCGCTGCTCGAAGCTAGACCACTGCGCTGCTACCGATGCCTAGTAATAGGGCATGTTCGGGAGCAGTGCAGCAGTACGGTGGACCGCAGCGGTGATTGTTACCGCTGTGGAAAATCGGGCCACATCGCCCGAACCTGCACGGCTGCCGCGGCACACTGCACAGTCTGTGCGGCAGCTAAGAAGCCGGCCGACCATAGGCTGGGGGGCAAATCTTGCACTGCTCCTCGGTCTAAAGGGCGTAAACCACCGACTGTACCCTCAGCTCAGTCGGTGAGTGGCAGCTCAGCTGGAGGGTCCGGGAACGGAGTTGTGGTAATGGAATCCTAATTATGGACCACAACCTCCGATTCCTCCAGGCGAACATCGGCCACTGCGCTGGTGCTCAGGAGCTCCTGTACCAGTACCTTGCGGAGTGGTCGATTAACGTGGCTGTGGTTGCTGAGCCGTACTTCATCCCCCCCGGTGATAACTGGGTAGGGGACCGTGACAGCTTAGTGGCCATCATACGACGGGACACGATAGCTTCTCCGCCCTTTGAAAAGACAGCAAAGGGCTCGGGATGCGTCGCTGCTCTGTTCGGAGATGTTGTAGTCATTGGCGTCTACTTCTCTCCGAACAGACCACTCGCCGAGTTCGAGAATTTTCTCGGACAGGTGGGTGTCCTGATCGGTCAAAGTCACCCTCATCCCGTGCTCCTGGCGGGCGATCTCAATGCTTGGAATACGGCTTGGAGATCGCGCGTGACGAATGCGCGGGGTGAGGTACTGGAGGAATGGGTTCTCGGACAAGGATTGGCCCTTCTCAATCGGGGAGCCGTGAGCACGTGCGTGCGGCCTCAGGGTGAGTCGATTGTGGACATAACGTTCGCAAGTACCACCCTTGCACGCCGTGTTAGGGGCTGGGGAGTCATGGTTGATGCGGAGACTCTAAGCGATCACCGATATATTCGGTTTGATCTCTCCGCGTCCCAGAATGCTCCAACCGGCACACGCCGCTCCCCGGTTGAGAATGGCCCGAGGTGGCAGTTGAGACACCTCGACAGGGACCTCGCGAAGGAAGCTGCAATTGTGCAATCTTGGGTATCTCCCGCTGATCATGTGGTGGTGGACGATGAGGCGGAATGGTTTCGGGGGGCATTAACACAAGTGTGTGATGCATCTATGCCCCGTTCCAGGCTTCGTCCTCCCAAACGGCAGGTATACTGGTGGTCTGGCGAGCTCACGCAGTTGCGCTATGCATGCGTCGTGGCCAGACGCCATTATACCAACTACAGACGGCGACGGCACAGGGAGGAGGGACAGTTTGCACTCCTGCATGCTTCCTTCAGAGAGGCGAGGTGGCAGTTGGTAGCAGCGATTGGCAGGGCCAAGACTCTGGCTCGGGAGGAGTTGCTGGGGTCGTTGGACCGCGATCCGTGGGGTAGGCCGTACAGGTTGGCCATGTGTAGACTTCGCCCCTGGGCACCCCCACTGACGCAAAGTCTCCGGCCTGAGCTCCTGGACAGAGTCGTCACGGCCCTGTTTCCGCGGATGGAGGAACACCTTTGTCCTCCCGTGATGCATCCAACTGCAGAGGTGCCCGGATCGGATGTCGTGCCGCCAGTGACTTCGGGAGAATTGGGAGCTGCGGTGTTACGGCTTCGCGCCAAAAACACCGCCCCCGGTCCTGACGGTATACCCGGCCGGGTGGTGGTCTTGGCCATGGAGGCCCTTGCGTCTCGTCTGAGGAGGTTTTTCGACGCCTGTCTGGCACAGTCCCGGATACCACAACGGTGGAAGACAGGTCGTCTAGTCCTCCTCAGGAAAGCAGGGCGTCCAGCGGAATCCCCATCCGCGTACCGCCCCATCGTAATGCTCGACGAGAACGCCAAACTTTTTGAGAGGGTTGTGGCGTCCCGTATCGTCGGGCACCTCGAGGGGGTCGGTCCGGATCTAGCTGTCAACCAGTTCGGGTTTCGCAGAGGAAAATCCACCGTAGACGCGGTGCAGCAGGTAAAGTCCCTGGTACAGGATGCGGTTGCTCGGGGTGAGGTCGTGTTGGCGGTATCCCTTGATATCGCCAATGCATTTAACACCCTCCCCTGGAGCTGCATAAGGGAGGCTCTCCGATACCATGGAGTGCCCCCGTACCTGCGACGGATTGTCTGGGACTACCTGTCTGGGCGTGCGGTGGAATACCCTGGCCAAGACCGATGGTGCCGGCGGGAAATGTCGTGCGGAGTTCCACAAGGGTCGGTGCTGGGGCCCATCCTGTGGAACATCGGCTACGACTGGGTGCTACGAGGAGCTCCCCTTCCGGGTGTCGGCGTAATATGTTACGCGGACGACACCCTGGTTACTGCCTGTGGCAGGAACCACAGGGACGCTTTCCTCCGCGCCACCGCCGGCACGGCATTCATTGTGGGCCGCATACGACGATTGGGTTTACGGGTGGCGCTCGAAAAATCCGAGGCTGTGATATTCCTTGGGCCACGGAAAGCGCCGCCCCGGGATGCTCATATCGTCGTCTCCGGAGTTCGCATCGACGTGAGGCCGTCGATGAGGTACCTAGGACTCGTCCTGGACAGCCGGTGGAACTTCGGTCCCCACTTTGAATGCCTAGTGCCTCGGCTACTGAGGACGGCGGCAATTTTATATGCATATTCAGTAGGTCTAAGAATCGGCTACTATCTATTTTTCATACCCGTAAGTGAGAAGGGTTGTTTACCCTTAACATTTTTTTATTTACATGGCAACACAACGTTTGCCGGGTCAGCTAGTATGTTTACATAATTATGTATTACCTTCTATCTTTAGTTACAAAATCCCCGGTAGACGTTCTAAGCGTTGTTCAGTGTAACGTCCTCCCAGCTTTACAGTAATCTTCCATTTGAGGGAGCGATTTGTCTAGTAGACGGATAGCGGTAGTCTCAAAGGCTGATCCACGCCCATTGCAATTACTGTGTGGATTTCTGCTTTTTATCCTGAAATATAGGCGTTTGTTTACCCCTCAGAGGTTGCTGGATTGGAAATAACGTCACATATTAAAAAAATACACGCTGTATTTATTTTTTGTTCGTCGCTAATTTTAGCTATTTCTAGTCTAAAACAATTCTTGTGTTTGGAAGGGCCATGCCGACTGATTTCACACGCATACCTAATGCGTGTGAAATCAGTCGGCATAGGTAATTACAAACAAAATAAACATTAGGTAAACTTTTCAAAATTCAAATGATGTGTTATTAAACACTTAACAAACATTGCAGCAGACTGCATTACCGAATTTATTTATAATTAATAAATAAATAAAGGCGTGTTAAAACATGCTGATTGAGAAGCGTGTCCCAGATCAAAGTCTCGAGGAATCTCGATGAGATGAAAATGAGTCATTACGTTGAACCTGTATAATATTAAACGTTTAATAAAAATGACATCATCAATCGTTAAGTGGGCAAATAAAGGTTGATATGAAATAAAAATTCACATTTGCAATATTTACGAAATTTGTGACGGGGATTAGTCATTCATAAAATTGCATGTTGTCGATTTTTAAGGATTGCGTGCGCACAGGGAAAACTGTACTTTATTATAAGTCTCCGCTGTATGTCCGTTTGTCAAAGTCTGTATATCTCTTAAACCGTAACACTTCACATTTTTACATTTATATTGCTACAGCCGCTAAAATTAAAACTAATAGTTAATTATAGAGGGTCTCCATAGAAAAAAAAACAGGTTTCTTATATGGAGACTCACTTTTTTTAGAGAAATTTTTAGAACTACTGAACCATATTTTCGTTTATTTTACCAAAACATTTTCTTTACCTACATCTTTCTTAGAAACTACATACCTTATTCAAGATGCACAGCTATTTATAGGCCAACATAGCATAGGAAATGGAAGAACGTGAGAAAAGCGGACTAATTTTAACAATGTAATGTATGGTTTATTCATCAACGCAGCATTGTCTTAGTTTTTTTCATCTGATAGTGTAATCTCTAACTAAAACTCTATAATTATGCTTAGTCACTGTGTTATGTGTATGAATCATGTTTCTCTGTATTGCATTAATTTTATATCTTGATTAACTGGTTTTCTGTGGTAATCTATTAATAGCCTGATGATATCAAAATAATTTCCTTATGAATATTGTTACAATACAATATGCAATTCTGTTTGCGTGTGGGATACTGAAACGATAGTAGTGGTACGCATGAGGACCGTAACTCCATTGAAGCAGACACCCGTGTGATAAGAGAAGCTCTTAAGGTCTCTGTCATAAGGCACAAATAAGATCCTCGAAGCAATGATAGCCAAGTGGTTGAAACTCGGTCTATTAAGCGGAGTCCGAAGTTAAAAACCTAGACCTCTTAGTTTTCAAAGTTATGTGCTTAATAGCAATTATGAATTATCATTTGCTATAACCGTGAAGAAAAACATGGTGAAGCCTGCAGATCTCAGAGTTAAAAATGAAGTTTTCATAGGTGTGCGAAGTCTACCAATTCGCACTATGCCAGCGCGGTGGACTATGAGCTAAATATATCACTTTAGCGATCAGCAGCATCGTGACTCAGCAGTGCACTTTTGGTTACACATTAAAATGTTAATAATAATTGCGATGAGTTATTGAAGGTGTATGAATTGCTTTTGTCCCTTGCTTGGTTCTCACCGGGGTAAATCCTATGTTACTTAACATTTTATGCGAGCGTCAAGGTTCAACTTTTAACACGCAATTATTAAATATTCGGTCGCAAACTTTTCCTTAAGCAGTTGTTGTACCTAATAATTATGTAAGTATTATCAAAGATACGACTGAACTGGTTGTATTTTATGTTTTATTTTATTTTTCTCTTTTTATCCGACTGTGGCGGACATTGACCTAATTGAAAATTTAAGTTAATTTTAATTTTGTAATTTTACAATTGCTTTTACAAAAAACCCGTACGTTTTTTCCAATGTTTATTTTAAATTAAAGAAATACATTTTGAACGAAGGTGCCAAGATATCAAATAATGTAACAAAAATATTTGACCTCACCAAAAATTAAACGTAAAAGAATAAAAATAAAAGAAAGTATAAGAGAAAGTATAAAAGAAAAAAAAAAAACAGATTAATAACTTCATTTAGCATTTTTCGCTTATCCTTAGGTTCGGATTTAGTCCTAAAGGCCAATTTAAAAAATCTGTATATATGGGTGGCAGTAGCCACTTAAAATTAGGTTAATTCTTGATTGTTATTTTAATAATATTAAAAATAAATTACATATGTTAGAAACGCAAAGGCATGTGTAACATATAGTTCAGTAAAAATGATTATACGAATATTTTGGGGAAGGTGTAGTATAGGCAATGATAGCCTTTCAAACTCGAGCTCTTGTTTGAGGAGTCCCAGGTTCGAAACCCAAGCGAATGATCTCGCATCTCTGACTTCTCGAAATTATGTGCGTATTACATATTAATTATCACTTGCTTTAATGATGAAGGAAAAACCTGGTAATGGTTTGAGCTCGAGGTCTTCAACCCATATAATATAGAATGGGTAAATCCTGTTTAAAAATAATCTCAAAGGCACGTGAAGTCTACCAATACGCACTAGGCCAGCGCGGTGGACTATGGCTTAATTCTTCTCACTCTGAGAGGAGGGCCGAACCCAGCAGTGGGACATAACGGGTTGATGACGAAATCCTGTTTTAACATATTCAATGTTATGTGATCGTCAAGGTCGAATCGACTTTAGGAAGTTTTGTAGTTACTGTTAGATCAGTCGTCAACTTTCCTTTGAGAAGTAAAGACACTTCCACGTTAATAATGCCGGCATTGTCTTTGATATTGAGTAAATTGCGTACGAGGTATCGCATAGCGTTGTTGATAGGATTGATAATAGGTATTGTGAATGTAGGCAGAAATGATGTTGTTTATTTTTAATGATAAATATTTTAATGTTTTTTTTTTCAATGTTTACAGTTCTGTTAATATTAACAATAAATGTCAGTGGAGGAAGGGATAACACACTAACTAATCAAAAACAGGTAATATATACATTTTGTTAGTTTCCTTATTTTTGAATAAGATTTTTTAATGCTAATTATAATGTAATATAATATGTATAAGTATTTTATTCCTTTTTAAAGTTCAGTTCGATGCAAAATTAATTAGCAACAATTAATACATTGTCGACTATAATAATAGTACCTACCATACGAACATAGCAAGGCGGAAAGTGATCCTTAAATTGAAGAAAATTTGATTTCGCTCCCTTGATAAATTTGGAATAACAAACAATAATCCTCGTACAGTATTATGATCAGTATTGACAAATTACTATTATGTATTGTAAAGATCAAATGCTTTACGTTACACGTAACATTACATGTACGATTATGTTTGCAGCAAGGTATAAATAATTTTTGCACATAACTTTGAAAAATTAGAGGTTTGGGAATCCAACCTCAGACCCCCCTAATGAGTGACCGAGTATCTGAACCTCTAGGCTATCACTGCTTTTTGCACTCTTGTCAAATTGTCACAAATTAGAAGGCGTGGATAGAGCGTTTGACTTGGTTCATGTAGGTTTGCAAGGGCTTGTAGCATAGATTTTGACCAAGCCAAATGTTTGCCAAGGCTAGGAGTTTGCGGCAAACGCCAAGCGTGTGGACGTGACATAACGAATGTATCAATTAGATACAGTTAATATACAGAATTGAACCAGACTTCTAGGTACTTTAATTAAGGTAAATTATAATTATCATTATGTTCTGTTTACGGTAAACTGAAATATGTGTAACATAACGCCAGTAAATAATCAATAGTATAGTTTGCGCCAAACTGCTAGTCTGCTCTGAAGTTGTTGCGAGCAGGTTAAGTCATATAATTTGCTATGGCGACTCGATTATTTCTATATTGAGAGCCGACTAGCAGTTTTACGCGGACTATACATACCTATTTATTCTCCTACTCTGGCATTCTTTAAAACATAGTCATACTAACTTGTTTCGAATCAGTTTTTTATGTGAGATTACCCACACTACAACGTTCGTCTACAATTTTTAATATACTGTTCTATAGTCTGATTCAGAATTAGATGTACAAAATGTAAACAAAGAAATGTCATTGTGAAAATACGATTACATGTATTGTAAACCTTAATAAATTAACAAGAAGCTAAATCTTTAAGAAAATCAACAAAAATCAAAAATCTAATAACTACACACAATTTAACAAACGCGCTATGAAAATGAGAAAACAATAGAGTTCGACCACGATCACGAAAATGAATAACATCAACTACGAAACTTAAAAATGGCGGCACAAAAAATGTTTTGGATCCCTATTGTGTTACCTTTATCACATTTTTTTTTACCATAAACCTTGTTTTTATTATTATGACTGTATGGAACGAAATTGAGTTAACATAAATACTAGAAAATATTAATTGATCTTAATTTATGTGGATTTTAATTTTATTCTCGTTGTATTACTTTAATATTGGCAAAAATAAGAAATTACCATTTGAAACATATTTTCTTGATAGGATAACATTTTTGTTTACATTTTGGACACCTAATTATGAATCGGACTATAGAATCAAGTTTTTGCGGACCAATCATTTTCATAATATACTGAGTTTGTTTCATAATATACTGTACAATTATGAAATAGATTTATTCACTCTCACATAATGCTTCTGTTTCTAAAATCCATTAGTTGTTTATATAACTTGTTATTCTTAATAAAAAATTAAACGTAATATTATGAATAATTCAACGGCCATAGACATTTATATGAATCATCTTGAAATACAATATAATTAAGAAAACTACGTCATATATTTTGTTGTTGTAAAGACGCTCGCATTATTTTATCAATTTATAATTACTATTTGTACAATAACTTACTGATGACTTATATGGGTAAGACGGTTTGTATGCTTTGTGTCAAAGGTCAAATAAGGTCAAAAAAGATGTGCAATGCTACACATTTGCATATTCTTATAAAGTTTTTATTCATCTATTTTTCGTTATTATAAGTGTTTTAGTGGGTTTTCATCACAATAATTCTATAACAAAATGAATTGCGAATTGGTAGATTGTCATTGTCATTCAATAAGAAATGTCTGACATGAGAGGTGGGATTAATATTGCGAGAATGTCTATATTATTACTCTTGAGTAATATAATTAATGAGGATTAAAATAACAACCACTGAAAAAGCCATGCGTAAACAGTTGTTTATTATATTTTGTACTAACATTCCGTCCGCAGTGTCCGCGATAACTCCAGAACTATTAAAATGTTATAACTATTGTTATGCACGTAAACGGAATATAATTTTGAAATGATCAGTTGAATTTTAAGAGACAAGTACGTACTCAATGTTCCTCATACTGAAGCTCATTATAATTGTGCGAGTTTTTTTTTTCAAAAACGTAAATGAAACAAAGACATATAGATCATTATTACAGCCGTTTATTGCAATTTTGTTTATATGTAAGGATGAATCCATTTTATGTACGTATCTTTACCCTATATTATAAATGGGACAGTGAGTTAGTTTGTTTAAATGCTTTCACACCTTAACTAGCAAACCATTTGTCATGAAATTTTCTATACACGTTGTCAGTCCAGAAAAGGACATAGGATAACTTTTATCCCAAAAAATGTACTGTTGCCGAGGCATACATGAAAACAACTATTCATCGACGGCAAGCGAAGTCCTGGGTAAAAGCTAGTGCACTATAATGGGCTATTTTCCTCAAACACTATGTAGTTCAAGAAACTGACAGTTTCTTACTTCGCTTTAGAGCAGTCAGTTAAATTTAAACATTCAAAATATCCAATAAATAAACCTCAAACACTTAAATTTTGAGATATAAGAAAATATAATTTGAACTATTCTTTGCAATCGCGAGCAAAACGTGTTCATAATTTCTGTAGTGTAAAACTAAAGTGTCGTAAACTTTTGTGCGGTAATTGCGTGAATAGACATGTTTATCTTTTACAATTTAAAGTAAAATTGTCGTTAAGCTTTCCAGTAGCAATCGAGAAAAAGATACTCTTTTCTTTTAGAATTTCAAAGCAGTCGATATGGTTACGTCCTAATTGTTTTTGATGAGACGCTGTTTTAATCGCCAGCATTTATTAAGACGTTGAGGCCATTGTATTGTCGTAACAATGTCGTTACTTACACTGCGTGTAAAGTATTATCTAGTGTTCTTCATAATCTTTTTGACAGGTATTACAATTTTGGGTTCACGTAGTTTTATTTAATTGTGAATGACGAATATGTTTTATTAAAAAAAAAAACAATTATTACAGTATCAGTCATCATCGTCAGTACTATAGAAGAAGGCTATTTCACGTTATTAAATAAGGAGGAGGTAATATTTTTTGAAGTTCACTTACTGTAGGTGAAGATATTTTTATATAAAATAAATGAATTATATTTTTTTATACCTCATTAATCACGCATGGTGATTAGGAGATCGTATGAAAAATCAATTAATTAATTTGATTCGGAATAAGAAGTATGGTAATGGCATTTGAAGGTGGTAGAACCCTCTGCTGTTCGGCTACAGCTGAACCACCGCCGCACTTGTTTTTACCTAACAACATCAGTGTATGGGAGACATACTTTTTCGAAGCAAAGTACCTTGGTCTTCACTGGTAGTAACATTAGAGTCTCGTATCTCTGGCCGGCCTCACGTAAGAATCTTATCTGGGGTTGATTATAAATGTCCATAGACGGCAGTAACCACTTATCATCCTGCGGACTGCATCTTCATCTGTTATTCCGATGTTATAAAAAATACTCAGTTCAGTTCAAAATATAGGAAAGAAGAACCAGTATAGTTGAACATTGTGAGCTATATTTTTATGGGCAGCAGTGGCCACTCACTCACGTGCTCAGCACGCCTGTTTGTCACCAAAATTTTATAAAAATGGTTATAAGACTTCGATAAAGCGATTCGTCTCATGACGAATCAAGTTGAAATATTTTGAAAAGTTGTGTCACAACTTAAAGACACATAAAATATTGGGTTTTCAAGGATTTGACTATTGTGGCATCGATTTCTGGCAATATTTTATGTCAATGCAAGTGATAGGTACATCAACTTAATCTACGAAGTCCCAATACCTATTAACTTTTTCGTGACGTTACTGAATACTCTATTTCGAATAATAAGGCCTTATTTTATATTCAATAAGTCAATAATTATTAATTTTATAGATGTTGTGATATTGTATTTTGTTGAGTACCTGCTAAACAGCCATAAAATGCCATAACTTTAAGAGTCTAATCATCATATATTTTACAGGTTCACGGAGATAAAATTAAGGATACAACAGAACAAACGAAATTCCTGCTGGAGGTTAGGAAACTTTCTGCAGTGTTCACCTTTGATAAGTAAAATATAAAGATACTTCGCCGCCATGAAATTTAATGAAGCCACAAACGGATTTTATCATTTTTTTTAATGCTTGACAAACAAAAAACATTTTAGACAAAATGTACGTATAATTTACGAATAATTTACGTAATAAATAAATAAGTATTTCAAAAATTTTAGGGACTTTTTAGAACGTAGACGTGACAAAACTTTATTTACGCAGCAATTTTAACTCTTAAAACTTCTTTTCATGAAAAGTCATAGCACCGTTGTCTCGGCTGGGGACCATCGCTAAATTTATTTCTAACATGGAAATAGAGCCCATGACCCATGAGTATCACGGGCTCTATTTTCGACATTTTTATAGAGTATACTAGCTGACCCGGCAAACGTTGTGTTGCCATATAATTAAAAAAATGTTAAGGGTGAACAACCCTTATCACTTAGGGGTATGAAAAATAGATAGTAGCCGATTCTCAGACCTACTGAATATGCATATAAAATTTTGTGAAAATCGGTAAAGCCGTTTCGTAGGAGTACGGTAACTAACATTGTGACACGAGAATTTTATGTATAAGATAGTATAATATGTATTCAATAAAATTTTATTTAAGGGTTACCGCTATAGGTGACAACAAATACAGTTCAAATTTTAACAATGCATTTTTACTTCTGTGGTTGCAACGATAACAAATACTAAAAGTAAAAGACCTATGTAAACTTGGTGGTACGGAACTCTCAATGTGCGAATTCGAGTCACATTTGGCTAATATTAATTAATAATTTAATTTATTTTTACAAAACAATTAATGCAAGTTTAATTTATTTTTTACAGACTAGCAAAAAACCAGATGATAAATTCTTCACAATCGAAGATGATATAAGGATAACTAAGCCCGTGGTAAGGATATTTATGTATCATGAAATACTACTTATCCGTGTCCAAGCGCTTACCGATATAAATTTAAACGCGTAGATAAAGAATTTGACATGGTTTGTCAAGGTTTGTGGCAAAGCTTTTGATTAAGGCAGCGTTTGTAGAAGTTTGGTGTTTGCGGCAAACGCCAAGAATTCGTTGTCATGAGTTTCATTTATCCTTTATTAAATATACCAGTTCCCATTTTTCAAACATTATTACAGGCGCGGCAATCAGGAGGGACCAAAAGAACTGAGAGTACACAAACTACACAAAAATCTCCGCTAACGGTAAGGTTACCTATTGAACACTAGGTATGAGTGTATAATGTAGAAGTTTGTAGAAGTTTGGTGTTTGCGGCAAACGCCAAGAATTCGTTGTCATGAGTTTCATTTATCCTTTATTAAGTATACCAGTTTCTATTTTTCAAACATTATTACAGGCGCTGCAATCAGGAGGGACCAAAGGAACTGAGAGTACACAAACTACACAAAAATCTCCGCTCGCGGTTAGGTTACCTATTGAACACCAGGTATGAGTGTATAATGTAGAAGTTTGTAGAAGTTTGGTGTTTGCAGCAAACGCCAAGGCGTGGCGGGCAAAGGTCGTCGGCGGCCCGCGGCGGGAAGTTGAATGGATACAGTCTAAATAGTCGATTTGATTTTACAAAATTACAAATGTGTTATAGAATTATTCGCCTGTGATTTGGTAACCTTTTGTTTTCGCTGACTGATACACATTTTATAGATTGTTTGGTTCTGACGACCTTTAACACGCTTTTATTAGCTTGGGTTGTATCTATGTATGTATGTAACGGAATCTTTGAGTTCAATTTTTACTCGTTTCTAAAACCTTGATAAAATTTGAACTTTACACAGGTATCAAGGACCGATGACAATGCAATAATTTAATAACAGTTTCCCATTATCCTTGATAGGACCGCCAGGATTAATAAATTATTTTATAGATTCGGTGTAGAGTTCGAGAGATAGAGCCAGTCAATTCCCGATGATCGATCATACGGAGACCACTGATTGGTTCTTTCTAATAAAATGTAAATAATTAATTCAACAATTTCTGAGTTTGACACGGACTTTAAAAATAAATAATAGTTTAAAAAACCTAAAAAAACACGCCTTTATTGCTAATCGAACAAAAAAGTAGAAAAGATTTATAATGACAAAGAGTTTATATTACATTAGTAGAAGATCGAACAATCAATTATACGGAATCGCCTCAGAATAAAATTGTAATAAAATTTAACGTATTAGCAGAACAATTCGATTCGGAGTAGAAAGCGTGGGACGCTTGATATTTTAAATATAAGAATCATTCTATTGGTCTATGAGAGGATAGTTCTGAACCTCAGTAAAATGCACAATGCACAACGCATTGTTTATTAAATATACCAGTTCCTAGTTTCAAAACATTTTTACAGGCGCTGCAATCAGACAAGACCAAAAGTACTGAGAGTTGGCGACTATCTACACTAGAACCTCCGCTCGCAGTAAGGTTATTTATTAAACACCAGGTATGCGTATCTATAATGCTCATGTAATTACCAAATTATTTGTTAAGCGATTTAACAAAGGATTGTCTATCATATGGTTACAAATTGCTGCCTAATAATAGCAGTGTTAAGCGAGGCGGTAAGCAGTAGTTTAAAGTGGTGTATCTTTCCAAGGCATTCCAGCTTAGTCCTCAGTGGTAGCGGCGCATGTGTGGCCGATATAAGGTCTAATCTTATCTGGGGTAAGGAATCTAATCTTATCTGGGGTTGATTACAGATGTCTTTAGATGACTTACTTTCAAGTGGGCTAAATGCTCATTTGCTACTATTAAATATTTATGTGCGCTTACGTCAGAACTATTATAGCAATATTTATTTCAATTTATTTATTGCTTTTTAGTGATAATGATCTCTAGAGTCTCTAGATTGCTTTTCATATTTTTATAGGTTCATCATCTCATACTTTATATTTTTTAACGAGTTCTTAATTTCAATTTATTAACTTTACAAATTACTGTTACAAGAAGCAAAATTTTACTTTTTGAACCCAAAAAAAAATACATTTTATATTTTTCTTTGCACCTGTTTTTCCAGGCTAAAAATCGCATAAATGAAGGTCAAGCTGTTACAAAAAAATTTAGTACTTCACTAGAGGCAAGAAAAGCTCATGTTGCTCTTCACGGCCGCAGCGTCAGTGAAGCTAGTAAGTATAATACTCGTAAATAAAAAAAATAATAAATTAATACATACAATAAAAACCTAAAATCTGGATTGCGTAAAAAACTGAAAATCAGATAAAAAATGGACTTTCATGTTAAAAGTTAAATTCTTTGCAGTAGTACCATATAAATACAGGTTATTTTTGCATATGTGTGGACGCTTTGGGCTGAGCATCATATTTTTTTAATGTACTCGTACATACATCTGTACAGACATAATGTACATCTCAGCCGATAGTTTCGCTACCTCGAACTCTATTAGTAACGATTTTCCCTTCTTTCAGAATGTGTGGAATACGAAAGTCTTCACTGCAGTAAGTATTTTACTTTCTTCAGATCGCAAATATGGCAATTGTTAGTTATAATACAATGCTTAACGTGTATGACAACTATACAGAGCTAATAATTTACCCTTTAGCATTGGAAAAGAGAAAAATTGACGAACGCATCGAAAAGTTTAAGCACCCCTCCACCGGCCAGGTGGAAGGAGTTGCGATTGGTGGTCGAGATACTGATTTCGGAGAGTATGCACATATGGTACGAGTTTCATATGCTTTAAATTTACATTTGTTTCCTCAGTAGCTCGTCAATTTACAGAACATTTAATTATCACCCTTACCAAAAGCAAATGGGTTTTCATTTCTCTATTTTTTATATATAATATAGAAGTAGCAGACGAGCAAGCAGTCCACCTGTTGGTGGCAACTGCCCTCTATGGACATAAGTAATCACTCTCAGATAAGCTCCGATTTCTGCCGCCGGAGTCAAACCATTGGTACCTTAAAATAAAAATAATAACACTAAATACTAATTTGACAAGTTCTGCACTAGTTAGTTTGCCTTTCACAATTCGATATCAAGAGCAATAATGCTGGCACATTACAAAAGAAGAATCATTTTTGCTATCTTCTAAAGTGTAGGACCACTTTAATTTTGATAAGTATCCAGATATTATTTCAATTCATTTCAGTTTCAAATGCCTATGTTAATAATATAATAAAATAGGTAATAAATAAATGCATATGAACGATAATTGTATATATATTGAATTAATAAAATAGTATAGTCCGCGAGGTCTAAGCTGAGCTTTGCATTAGTGCGAGTTAACACAAAAGTAGAGTCAGATTTTATCATTTTTAGTTAGGTACATAAGTACAAGCACGTATATAAGTACGTACACGTACATAAGTTAAAGAGGTATTTTAGTTTAAAAAAATATAGTATTTTTTTTTACAATATGCAATGAAATTAATGAACTAAACTTTGTAGTATTTAAACCCACCATTTTGTTACACTGTACAATTTTATAATAAGTACCCATCGCGAAAATTTTCGCGAAAGTCTAGATAGAATGAGAGCTAAGTCTGTGATTTAAATTTTACAATGCAGAAAAATGGTGGATTTATCTACTACAAATCGTATTTTAATTTTTTTTTTAATCTGTCTTCACATTTTTTATGTTTCAATTTCATGAATTGTACCAAGTATTAACGTTTCATTTTTAGTTAATTAAAGAAATATTTGTGTTATTTTAAATTACAATTCAACAAAAAAAATATTTTTGATATTTAAATTATTCGCCACATTCACGTTTATTTATATTGGATGCCATTTTACAAAAAAATCTAACACAAAAACAAAATATTAAAAATTAAAAAAATCTGCTACCAGTACAAGAAGTGAGGAAGATGCACGATTGCCAAAAAGTAGTATAAACCGGTTTAAATCAATTAAAAGACGTAATCTGACTTCACACTTCCACTATCCACGTGCACTCACACAAATGCAAGCTTAGACCTCGCGGACTATAGGGCTCGAACACAAAACTGCGATGCGACGCGATGCGAATTCGCAACGCAGAAAATTGCGATGCGAATTGCTGCGATGCGATATCGTGCGGCATAGCGTCTCTCAGGATGACCAACAACAACAACCACTGTGCGATGCGAATCAATTCGCAAGTTCTTGCGATGCGTCAAGGGAGCGCGCAGATTTTTGCGATGCGACGTCGCATCGCAGTTTTGTGTACGAACCCTTACCTCTACTTTTAGCGGGCATTGAAGGGATTAAGAAAATACCAAGTGCGGTGATTAAGACAAAATTTTAAGGATTGGATATCACATAAAACATCGTCGTAACATTTATTATGAAATATATAAATGTAAATTTTATGTTTTGTAGGGTGCACTAGGATGGCTGAATACAGCAAGGAATTGGACATTCATGTGTGGCAGCTCACTCATAAGCCGCAACTTCGTTTTGACAGCAGCTCACTGCTCTTGGGTGTCTCCGAGACAGTTCAATCTGATTGACCCGAAGCCACAAATCGTACGACTTGGAAACAAGAACTTACTAGAGGTTAACAAATATTTAAAATTGTATTAGTTGTTCCTTACTTACTTTAGTAGAATTTTAAATTGAAAGTTTGAAAGAAAAAAATGTTTATATACTAAGTTATACTTTTTTGGCGTAGTAATAACAATTTATTTCAAAATTTGATTCCGTATTTGAATTTACAAAGTGTCACCGGGAACAGAAAATTTGAACATAGAAAATAAATAAAAAACATAATAAATTTAAGCCATTTTTAACTGAGTAAACACGTGACAAAGACGAAAGTAAATACATTTATTTCATCCGACACTAAAATATGTGTTACATCGGTGCGCGTAACTTATAAGTTACGTAACTAACTTAACTTATAAGTGACTATATTTATAAGTTAGGTAATGATAGTTAATATTACCAATAGCTGTCCAATCCGTTAGGATTCGTGGGAGGGCGATACATACAGGTTAGTGGTTTGTAAGTATTCCACCATTGGTGATCCATTCAACTCTCACACCGCTGCTGACGTTACACAAAATTATACACTGTTTATGATGCTCATAAGCTTGTTTATTATAAATATTTATTTTCCAGGTGAATCGCGATTACTACCTGGATGTTACAATTCAAGAAATAATAGTCCATCCCGCATATAAGTCTCCATTAAAGTACTTCGATATTGCGTTAATGAAGTTAGCGAAAGATGTTGTCTTTGACTTGTACATGATGCCGGCTTGCCTGTGGCGTGATGCTACTGTAGAGCCTGGTACTGAAGTTGATGCTACGGGTTGGGGATATACAAGTGAAGGTAAGACTTGGGTCTTCTCAAAATAGTAGTAGGGGAGCCCATGATGCTAAATGTGTACAAACTCGAGGTTATATAATATTTTGCAATTCAGCGGGGGGTTAAACTTAAACTTCTAGAGCGTTCCAAAGATGTAAAAAAATGAGCCAGGTAGTCATACTCCACGGGGCATTAATACATTTTCTTCTTTTTTATCAGCCGTGAAAAACATGTCCGCAGAGCTCCAAGTCGTAAAGATAAAAATTATTGACTCAATTCAGTGTGACGAAATTATTAAAACAGGCAGAAGTAGAAATTTCAAGGGAGTTCGGTCTCATCAAATCTGTGCAGGAGTGTTAGAAGGAGGTGTTGACACTTGTCAGGTAACAATGAAAAATAGTCATACCTGATTATAATTTTGTTATATTTTTTAGACAAAAACCTTAGGGAGGTGACAAATGTGCGACATTGAGCCAATACATGAGCGATAGCCCACGCCAGCGATCTTGTTGTGTCGTTGGT
This sequence comes from Epargyreus clarus, assembly GCF_041222505.1. Taxonomy (NCBI): domain Eukaryota; kingdom Metazoa; phylum Arthropoda; class Insecta; order Lepidoptera; family Hesperiidae; genus Epargyreus; species Epargyreus clarus. The sequence goes on along the minus strand of NW_027332225.1, from coordinate 12,648,074 downwards.
CGCTGGCAAACGGCAACAATCGCCTTGCGGGCTGTCGCTCGTATATTAGCACCCTTATTCAATTCTATTATCTTTCCGCTTGTTAGTTCATCAGTCTATCTAACAATCCACTTAGCGTCTATCTGAAAAATATTGATTTCTTGATCCTTTGATGTAATATTTGAATGATAAAAAATGACAAATTTGCATGCCCTAAGGATAACAATCTGTTTATTATTTCGGTATTCCTAACAATATGTTTATTATATTTATAGGGTGATTCTGGAGGCCCCATTCAAATAAAGGGACCACAAACATGTTCGAGCGTGTTTCCACTATCGACCGTGATCGGAGTGACGTCATTTGGCTTTGGCTGCGCCCGCGCAGGCATGCCCTCTGTATACACCAGAGTCTCCAGCTACATCGATTGGATCGAGGAAAACGTTTGGAAACAAGAACTACTTTTATAAATTTATTTTAACATAACAATTACACGTAATAAATATGTTACACATATCTTTTATAAATAAGTTATACTTAAAATATTGTAAATACTTTCGAAATAAATAGATTAATCATATTGTGTGTATGGTCTAATTTGTGCCTGTAATTTAAAACCTACAGTCAATGTACTTATAATTTCGGTATGTAGTCTAAAGTAAGAATTGCAACCTAAATTTTAATTTCAAACACTTTTCTATTGAACGGAGAAAATAGAATCCTTTATAAGATATAAGGAGCAAACGAGCTTACAGTCCATCTAATGGCAAGTAGATTTTGTGGTCAGATCTGTGACCGTCTCCATGTAGATCAGTGGCAATATCAATATTTATGACTAAGAGGGCCAACTTGTAAAGTTAAACAAAAATGTCAAAGTTAAACAGTATCTACAACTTTTCACCAGGCAGAGTAGGCGGGGTTTATCACAGGAAAAGGCACACGCGAACAGATTTTGAATATTCGAGAACTCATAAAGAAAGCACACGAATTCGATACTCCAGTCATTATCTGTTTTATCGATTATAACAAAGCCTTCGATAGTGTTAACTGGGATAGTCTGTGGACCGTCCTTTCCAACCTTGCTGTATCAGAACATCTAACAGCACGTATCCAATCCTTATACCATAACCATCAAGGAATGATTAAGATTTATAAAACTCTCTCTAAACCCTTCCAATTCAACAAAGGTGTAAGACAGGTATGCATTCTGTTACCGGTTTTGTTTAACTTATACATAATGAGGAAGGTATGTGATAACTGGGAAGAAGGTATCAGCGTGGGCGGAGTGACAGTAAATAATCTGAGATACACTGATGACACTTCTAGCAGCGGACAAAACAGAAATGATATCTCTCCTGGATAAAGTGGAGGGTGTTAGTTAGAGAGAGTTAGTTAGAGAGTTTGGGCTGTCTATTAATATGGCTAAAACTAAAATAATGGTAGTTGATCGCACATATAAATTGAAACTCACAGGAGCTATGAAAATTGATCAACTTGACAACTTTGTTTATCTGGGGTCCAACATAACAAATGATGGTTCTTGTGAACTCGATGTCAGATGTTGAATTGGCACAGAAAACAATGCTATAACAAAACTCCACAAAATATTAGTTGACAGGAACATTAGTGTATAAACTAAACTCAAACTAGTGACAACATTGGTTTTATTAATCTTCCTTTATGGCTCTGAAACGTAGACGCTTAAAAAAGCCCAACGTATGTGAATTGATGCCTTCGAGATTTGGCGCTGAAGGAAAATACTGCGAATATCCTGGACATCTCACAGAATCAAAGCTTCTATCTTACAAGAACTTTATAACACATGTAGATTGTCAACCTGTCTCCGCAGACTTTTTGAGTTTTTAGGCCACATTAACAGGAGAAGAGGCTAGAACCTAAAAAGACTTCTGGAAACCAGAAAAATTGAGGGCAAGATGTCCAGGGGCGCAGTCCAATGAGTTGGTCACACCACTGTATACAGTGCTCTACACAAGATGCACACCTATTTATAGGCCAACACAGCATAGGAAATGCAAAAACGTGAGAAAAGCGACTAATGTTAACAATGTAATGTATGGTTCATTCATCAACGCAGCATTGTCTTAGTTTTTTTATATGATGGTGTAATCTCTAATTTTAAAACCCTATAATTATGCTAAGTCATTGTGTTATGTGTATGAATCATGTTTTCCTGTATTGCTTTAATTTTATATCTTGATTTTCTGGTTTTCTGCGGTAATCAATTAGTAGCCTGACAATATCAAAATAATTTCCTTATGAATTTGCTGCAATACAATATGCAATTCTGCTTGCATTTGGAAGACTGAAACGATAGGAGTGGCACGCATGAGGACCGTAACCGCATGCAAGCAGAAACCTGTGTGATAAGAGAAGCTCTTAAGGTCTCTGTTCTAAGGCACAAATATGATCCTCGAAGTAATGATAACCAATTGGTTGAAACTTGGCCTCTAAGGGTCCGTTCACACAGACCGGCTCGGAGAGCATCGGCCCGCATTTTTGTTTTCACACAGACCGGATCGTATATGCTTGCAATTGGCCGGAGCGGAGCTGCCAACTATTTCACATAGACCGGCTGGTAAAGATCTAAAAGCGAATGCGGTCGCACTAGGAGCCGATCGGCTGCGCGAGGAAGACTGAGCACGCAGTCAGAGCAGGTCGGCTCCTCTTTTTATTTCACACGAAGCGCGTTCAAGCATTCTTAATGACAAAAGAAGTGCACATGCAAAATTAAACCTTAATACAATTACTCAAAATCGGTTTCCAACGTGATAAAAATCTGCTCTCCTCTCCGAGCCGGTCTGTGTGAACGGATCCTTAAGCGGGCTTCGAGTTTTAAACGCCAGACCACTGATTTTAAAGTTATATGTGTATTAGAAGTTTGTTACAATTTGTTATAAAGGTCAAGAAAAACATAAAGAGAGTTTCAAAAAAGTTTTCATAGGTGTGTGAAGTCTAGCAATTCGCTCTTAGCCAGCGCGGTGGACTATGGCCTAAATCTATTACTCAAGAGGTCAGTCAAGAGGACTTTTTTATAATATAGTAGTAGCAGACGAGTATGCAGTCCACCTGATGGTAAGAAGCTACTGCCGTCCATGGATATACCCCAGGTTGGATTAGATATTCCTATCTCAGATCGGCCACAGATCCGCTGCTACACCTGACGACTAAGCTGGAACGCCTCGGATAAGTATGTCTGCTTTACCACACCTTCAAACCAGAAGACAGTAACGCTTAACACTGCTGTTATGAAGTAGAAATAGGTGTGGCGGTGGTGCCGCTGGAGTCGAACCACAAATGGTTCTAACACTTTTGGACATAATTGCGAGTACATAATTGCAATAAATATGAGTTATTAAAACTGTATAAATCAGCTTTGTATCTCGTACTTGCTTGGTTCTCACCGGGGTAAATCCCATGTTACTTGACATTATGCGAGCGTTAAGGTTAAAATCTTAACATGCAATTGTGAAATATTCGGTGTGTCGCAAACTTTTCCTTAAACAGTTGTTGTACCTAATAATTATGTATGTATTATCCAAGATACGACTAAACTGGTTGTATTTTATGTTTTACTTTATTATCCATGAAGATTTTTTCGTATTAATGATATTTTTCTGGTTTTACCGGACTGCGGCGGACATTGACCTAAATGAAAATTGAACTAATTTTGTAATTTTACAATTGCTGTACGGATGTTTTCCAATATTTGTTTTAAATTAAAGAAATACATTTTGAACGAAGGTGCCGAGAAATCAAATAATGTAAAGGAAATATTTGAGCAGACTAGAAATTAAAGATGACTAAGATATCTATATCTTGGTTCTATCTACGAGTATATCATGGGACATACTCGTATAACCATGGGACAAGAAAAAATAGTTATAACATTAGTCTCAATTTTTTTAAAGACTTTAATACTCACGCTTAATTATGTATGGGGTTGGTTACCGATGTCCATGGGTGTCCATTTTACATCAGATGACGTGATTGTAGCTTCAATTTGTTTTAAACTTGATTTTTTTTATTTCAATCATAGATTACTCACTCCTAACAAAAAAATGTAACCAGTTTTGACAATTGAAATTGTCACTGTCATCATTTTCGTATTTGAAAAATATTAACAAAATGTAGTTTTTAGATCATTTACGAATGAAACGATATTTCTCTGCACTTTTTCTTCGATTTCGTGTTTTTGCACCACTTAGCTGCGCATGTCGGCATTGTTCCGCGAGAATTACACCATGACGGCCTTAAAATAACTGACAGAATTGTTAGCCGTTTAAACCATTTAATGGCTTCCTTCAGTTACAAGGCAGTGACATATCAATACTTATCTATGGTTTCAATCTTAAACAAAAAGAAAAATCGCAATACATCAATCATCATCTTATTTAATATACTTTTTTTTATAATATAAGAGTAGCAGACGAGCATGCAGTCCACCTGATGGTAAGTGGCTACTGCCGCCCATGAACATCTGTAGGGTCTAATCCTATCTGGGGTTGACCCAGATAGGATTAGATATTCCTACCTGAGTTTGGCCACAGATGCGCCGCTACCCCTGAGGACTAAGCTGAAACGCCTCGGAAAAGTCTGTCTCCCTTACCACACCCTTCAAACCGAAACACAGCAGCGCTTAACACTTAATAAGGTTAACTGACTCAAATCAATTCAGTGCTATAAATAACATCACCTTCATAATCTTTGGGTTTTTACGGAGAAATATTAAATATTTTACCATTCATCCTGCAATATATGCGGTGTTGAGTCATGTTTACGTTCAAAAATATTTCGAATAAAAAATGGTATTTCCTTAACAATCAGAGTTAAATTACATGCTGTAAATGAAATAAAATCACCAAGGACATAATGCTATTTGAATGGGTTTACCCAATATTTATTTGATGTTAAAGCCCATGTTGCAATAAAACCTTGAAACATGTGCAATATATAAGTATAGGTGCTTATCATTTTTGTTGTCTATCTTTATAAATACATAATAATATAGTTTATCTCGGTTAATACATTTCTATGGATAGGATATGGAAATAAAAGCAACTAAGTGAAGCTATAGGTAACTGTTTAAAATAATATTTTGTAATTTTGCATAAAAAATCGGAATTAAAACTTAAAAGAATGGACATGGTTATAGTTTTTGATTCGATTGTAACTTAATATTAAAAAAATATATGGGCTTCTTTCATAATTCCGACTTAACATTATTTTAATGAATTTTAATAGAATTAGTAAATAGTATTTTAGGTTATATTCATATAATCAGATCCGCGATTAAAATTATGTCAAAGAAATAATAGTTTACCCCGAATACATGTCACCGATTATTACGTATCGAGTATTATGATAGCACTATTGATGATGATGTTGTAAATTCTTTTATCACATTCTTTGATCATGTTTGTGTCTTATTTAGCAAATAAAGACTGATTATAAAGGCGCGGACACTTGCCTAAAATAGTTTATGTTGTTTTACTGCCGATAATTACGAATTTTCACGGTTAGGAACATATTCCGTAGGAAATAGAAAACAAACAAAAAAAGAAGAAATAAAAAATCTGAAAACAAACATAAAAAAGAAATTAAAATAAAGAGATTGAAGATTGGATTATATGCCATCTATGCAAAAATTGGGCTTACGAGAAGTATACAGACAGTCAACATCGGCGGTTACCCCACTTGGTGTTCGTGTTTACCCTACCCATGTCGGGTAAATACGAACACTAAGGGTTTTGTTTTTATCTGTTAATGTTACATTTTTAAAAGTAATATAAATGTTGATTAGTTATTTAGATAGCTAGGTAAACTTGTTCATGAAGCAATAAAAGAAACTTGATGTCTTTACTCCGCTGTGTTATTGATGTTTTCCTGTAGGTGTTCGTGTTTCCCCCACTTCCCCCTACATGTCTATATGGGTGGCAGTAGCCAGTTACCATCAGGTGAACTACAAATAACAAAACGCATAATAAAAAGTCTCCCTAATAAGAAGTAATAATATGTGTGAGTTAAGATACTTGATATTCACAGACGCATTTTGATGTTTGCATTGATCTGTCACCGCATATCTTGTAATACGAACGGTTTATTTACCTTTACAACTTATAACCGCAAAACCATGTGTAATAAACAGTCCAGTACGAATTCGACCTGTCGATCGAGGGGTCCGAGGTTCGAATACCATGTGAATCATTTCTCAATTTTCAAAATTATGTACATCTGTATTACAAATTATTTATCATTTAATGATTTAACGTTGAAGGAAAACATTGCGAAGCAACCTGAGAGATTTAAAAAATAATAATAAAGGTATGTGAAGTCAAGCTATAAGCATTTGGCCAGCGCGGTGGACTATGGCCTAATCCTTCTCATTCGGAGAGGAGATCCGTGCCCAGCAGTGGGACAGTATGGGTTGAGGGCGAAGTCTTCCATCCATATAATATAGTATGGGTAAATCCTGCTTTAATGCATATGTTATGTGATCGTCAAGGTCGAATCGGCTGTATGCAGTTTTGTAGTTACTGTTAGATCAGTCGTCAACTTTCCTTTAAGAAGTAAAGACACTTCCACGTCAATAATGCCGGCATTGTCTTTGATATTGAGTAAATTACGTACGAGGTATCTCATAGCGTTGTTGATAGGAGTGATAATAGGTATTGTGATTGTAGAGAGAAATGATTTTATTTATTTTTGAATGATGAATATTTTGATGATTGTTTTTTCAATGTTTACAGTTCTGTTAATATTAATAATAAGTGTTAGTGGAGGAAGTGATACCACATTATCGAATAAAAAACAGGTAATATTTTCATTTTGTACTTTTCCTTATTTTGGATGATTTTTTTTAATGATTATAATAATTTGATTATATGAATATATTTATTTACTAATTAATGTTCGATTAGATCAAAAAATAATTAGCAATAATGTAGTAGCATATGATAGGACCATAGCAAGGCGTTTGAAAAATAATTCTGAAAGTAATTTGAAAAGTTTTGATTTTGCTCCCTCAATAAATTTGGAACAATAAATTGTAATTTTCTTCGTACAGTGTTATTAAGTATTGACAAATTACTTATTATGTATTGCAACAATCAAATTCTATTCATTACACGTAGCATTGAAGTACGATTATGTTTAAAAAAATCTATTTTCATCCAAGGAACAGGAAAACAAAACGAAAACATTTGATGGCGAGGAAGGTGTCAGAGAAGACACATTAAAAACCTACTACCAGTTATCCAAGGTGAGTTCTCTCAATCCTATGCCTATCGACTATCGACCATTATTAATAAACAATCTATCAAATGTTTGCCTACCAAAGATTATCATCATCATCAGCAACCCATTACTATCCCGCTGTTGGGCATGCGCCTCCTCTCCGAATGAGAAGGATTTAGACCATAGTCCACCGCGCTGGTCAAGTGCGAATTTTTAGATTTCACTCCCCTTGGAATTTTTTTGAACGATTCATGTGGTATGTAGGTTTCCTCACGATTTTGGTTATAATATAACTATAGGTATCAAGTAAGTCGCTAACTATCTTGCCCTCTGAGAGCTGTCTGGGCGAACGCTACCTAAACCGCTAGAGTAACACAATAGTCCGCGACGGCATATATCTATGTTTTACGTGGTAATCATTATATTTAAAATAGTCAGTCATAATTTACTAATTATTTGGTTATCTTTTTATCATATTTATTTTATAGTATATACTTAACTCTTATCAAAATAAATACCTTAATCACTTTTGAAATGTAAAGTAGATAAACTTTGTCTTTTCCTCTAAATAATTTAAACGGATAATTTAAAAGCTATCTCGATATGAATGACTTGATTGGAGCAATATTAAAACACGTAAATATGTGAACATGGCTAATATGTCGACGTCAGTTGCTATTAGTTGAAGGTGTATAATTTCGGGTTCACAGGGTAGATATATTTAGTTTAACATCGGTGAAATAACTGGCACAGTACGGACATAAATTTGAAAAATCAGAGATGCGTGCCAGGGAGTTGAACCTCGGATCTCTTGATTAAGAGACCGGGATTTAACCACTATCAATGCTATAGTATTGCTAACACTGCTATTATTATTCAGAAATACATAAACGGACAACTGGGATCAATACCACGTAGGGTTTTGCCATATTAACATACATTTCAATGTAGAATTTAAATTGCCATATATTTTATCTGAGTAAATGCAAGACAATAGGCATATAACAGAGGTGGGGTTTCCCAAGTAACTACTTTGGCTCCTATTTTGTAGATTTTACTGTAGACGGATTGAATTATTACATAATGTAATGTGTAGTGAAAATAAAACCGTACCAATTTTTTTTAATAAAAAATTAAAATTAAAAATATTAAAATTGTTAACATAAAGACACAAATACGATTCAACGAAGTATACCTTATACTGTTATGAAATCCAAGGCTTTTGCCATTAACTTCGCTTTTTGTAAAAATGTAATAATACTCAATGAAAGTTTATTGTCATTTAAGTCATATGAACTATAAACAGATGCAATTCTTATGTAACAAATTTCCTCATAGTCCACCGCGCTAGTCAAGTGGGAATTGGTAGATTTCTCACAGCCTTGAGAACTTCTTATTTAGCTGTGCAGCTTTCCTTGCGACGTTTTCCTTCGCCGTTTAAGCAAGTGATAATTAATTTCTGCACATAACTTCAAAAAATCAGAGGTTTGGGAATCGACCCGCGGACCCCCCGAATGAGAGGCCGAGTTTCTTAACCACTAGGCTATCTTGATGACTAGGCTGTTTTTCTTTCATAATATACTGTACAATTATGAAACAGATTTATTCACTCCATAATGTTTCTATTCCTAAAAATCATTCGTTGGTAACTTGTTATTCTAATTAAAGAATTATACGTAATAATATTATGAATAATTCAACGGTCATAGACATTTATATGAATCATCATGAATGCGCTATTACTAAGAAAACTACGTCATATATTTTGTATTATATTGTTGTTGTAAAGTTCGTCATATATTGCGTAAAGATTGCATTATTTTATCAATTTGAAGGTGGTAGAACCTTTTATGGTTCGACTCCGGCGGCACCACCGCCACACCTATTTCTACCTAATAACAGCAGTGTTAGGCGCTGCTGTGTTCCGGTTTGAAGGGTGTGGTAAGGGAGACATACTTTTCCGAGGCGTTCCAGCTTGGTCCTCAGGGGTAGCGGCGCATCTGTGGCCGACCTCAGGTAGGAATATCTAATCCTATCTGGGGTTGATTACAGATGTCCATGGGCGGCAGTAGCCACTTACCATCAGGTGGACTGCATGCTCGTCTGCTACCCTTATATTTAAAAAAAAATATATAATTATGACTACTACTACTATTTGTACAGTAATGTAAAACTTCATTATCCTTACTGATGACTTAAATGGGTACGTCGGTTTGTATGCTTTGTTTCAAGTCAAAAGTTGCCTTCGTCATTGCAATCTTCATCAATGTCGTAATTATCATTTATTTATTTGAAGTGGTTTATTTTGTATTCATTATTATTTTCCTTGACAACACATTCGCGTGAACAGGATACTAGTGTCTTCACCATATGGGGAAAGTCACATCCCATCACCTTGCTACGTTACAAAATCTACAGGGGGGCTAGCCATGTTACAAACTTTGCATTCTATTCGTTTTCTATTCTATTCGTGAACAAGCGACTGTAGAATGTCAACTTGGCTAGCTCCCCAGATTTGGCATAGTCTTGTAAACTTTTTCTTCGTGTTTTTCCGTTTTTGTTTTTTTTTTATTTGTTTTAAAGATGTTTCATCACCGTAAATTTATAACAAAATAAAATGCGATTTGGCAGATTATTATTGTCGGTCAACAATAATTAAGTCATGTAACTGTGATATGAGAGGTGGGAATAATGGGCATGATGACAGTATTAAAAAATCGAAGAATAAATGATTTACTTAAAAACAATATGTTTAAAGCATTCTCAAAAATAGCCCAGTTTTAATAAAAACTTTAGGATCCATTATATTTTCAATAAAATATAAGTGTAACATAATGCAGTCGGCCATCTTGTCTAAAACTCTAATCGGGGCGAAATTACATTATTTTTTTGGCGTGTCACCGTATTGCTAGAAATGTTCTACGGGATATCAAAGCGTGACGTCACTCGCGGACGCCATGACACCCGTGAGCGTTTTCGCGCTTAGTTCAAAATTTGTTTTAAAAATGCTAATATTTCCGTTAATACTGAAATTAGTGCCGAAATAATAAGATTTTTGGAATCAGTAGACATTATAGAAGGGGAGTTCAAAATTTGTCATCATGCCCATTGCGAAAATGCTATATTATTTTTTACTTTGGAGTAATATAATCGATGAAGATTAAAATAATAACAACCGCGGCCGTAGCTATACGCAAACAGTTGGTAATTATATTTTGTATTTACTTTCCGTCCGCAGTGCCCGTGATAAGTTCAAAAGTTTTAAAATGTTATAAGTAATGTTACGTAATCGGAATATAGTTTTTAAATAACTACTTGAATTTTAAAATACACTAGACCTACAGTGCCTACTCAATGTTCCTCATAGTGCTCATTATAGTTAAGTGACAGTTTTTTTTCAAAATCGTAAATTAAACATAGATAAACAAAAAACAGTTCCCAATAACCTTATAAATGGAAATTAGTTAGATATCACAGCCAATCATTGCAATTTTGTTTATATGTAAGGATGATTCAATTTTATGTACGTATCTTAATAATATATTATGTTAGTAAATGTGACTGTGAGTTTGTTTGTTTCTATGCCACGCTTTCATGCCTTGACTACCAAACGGATTGTCATGAAATTTTCTACGCACGTTGTCAGGGGTCCAGAAAAAGACATACGCTGTTTGTCCATCGCCACCGTCACCGAGTCAATACCAAAAATTTATGACGGCGCCGATGTAGCGTACATACATTTATTATAGTCGCTTGTCCATCGCATGTCCGTCAGCCGAGCACCGTCATCCCGGCCGCCGATATTTCGAGTAGATCGGCGTGACCGCTAGATCGGCACCGAGATTTTGACGGGCCGATGTGCCGGCAATATAAAACACATTGGAACTTGTCCATACACTGCCGTCAATTCCAATTGCCCCAAAATTATCTCGTTCTCGGTATAGGCTCGGTGATGGTGCGGTGGACAAACGACCTTAAGGTAGCTTTTATTCCAAAAAAAGTATTGTTTCTGAGACATACATTAAAATAACTATTGTCATCGACCTCTAACCGCAAGTGCAGCCGTAGGTAAAAGCTAGTGCACTATAATGGGCTATTTTCCTCAAATACACTATGGAGTTCAAGAAACTGACAGTTTCTTACTTCGCCTTAGTAGTCAGTTAAACTCAAGCATTCAAAATATTCAATACACACGAGTAAACCTCAAACACTTAAAATTTGTGATATAAGAAAATACAATTTGAAATATTGTTTGCAATTCCGAGTAAAAGTGTTATAATTGCTGTAAATCTTACAAACGTGAAGAATTCAAAGCAAAAATTTCAGTGTACTTTCGTGCTGTAATTGCGTGAAAAGACATGTTTATCTTTTATAATTTAAAGCAAAATTGTCGTTTAGCTTTCCTGCAGTAATCGTGTAAAAAGATACCCTTTTCTTTTACAATTTCAAAGCAGTTGATTGTATTGTGGTAAAATGTCTTTACTTACATTGCGTGTAAAGTATTTTCTAGTGTTCTTGATAATCTTTTTGACAGGTATTACAATTTGGGTTGACGTACTTTTATTTAATTGTGAGTGACGAATGTCTTATTAAAAGTTTTGTTTCAATGATTACAGTATCAGTTATCATAGTATGTTCTATAGAAGAAAGTGATATCACATTATTAAATAAAGAAGAGGTAATATTTTAAGTTCACTTACTGTTGGTAATGATATATTTGTATAAATAATATTAATTATAATTATTCATATCATGCATTCAAGCATGCTTTAATTCTTATTAACTGTATGAAACTATATTCATATTTATTTTAATTTGAAAGATAAATTAATTCATTTGATTCGGAATAAAAAGTACTTGAAATTGGTAGAACCCTCTGTTGTTAATACAACAACATCAGTGTAAGGGAGACATACTTTATCGAAGCAAAGTATTTTGGTCTTCACTGGTAGCAACGTATCTCTGGCCAGCCCCACGTAAGAATCTTATCTGGGGTTGATTATAAATGTCCATGGGCGGCAGTAGCCACTTACCAACAAGTGTTGCTTGTTGGTAAGTGGCTGCTACTCCGGTATCATAAAAATACTCAGTTCAGTTTATGATATAGGAAATTGGAATCAATATGGTTGAACATTGTGATCCTTATTCCATGGGCAACAGCAGCCACTCACAATCAGGTACACTGCACGCCGGTTTGTCACCACCATATTATAAAAATGGTTATAAAATTTCGATAAAGTGATTCTTCTCATGACTAATTAAGTTGAAATCTTTTGAAAAGTTGTGTCGCAACTTGAAGACAGGTAAAATATTGGGTTTCCAAGGTCCTGACTATTGTGGCATGGATTTTCGACGTTTTCCTTCACCGGCTATGCAAGTGATACACCAACTTAATCATTGATCTGCCCATGTCTTATTAACTTATTCGTCACTTTATAACAAATATACAGGGTGACTTTTTTTCAAATCAAGGCCAAATCAGGGCCAAATCCTAAACCATAAGGATAAGCGAAAAATTCTGAAACGAGTTACGAGGCCGGTTCGATAAAAACTGAAACTGCATCATTAGTTTTTTAAAATATCTTATCTCTTAGGCGGGAATCGAACGAGTTAGTTTTGAAAAAAATACACCCTCTATTATTCCACTATCTGATAGTGTCGCTTATTGGGATCAAATTCTAGGAAATAATGTTATGCGACAAATTATGATTTTATAGAGTCTAATTACCATATGTTTTACAGGTTAACAATAAGGGAGATAATATTCAAGATACGACAGAACAAATAAAATTCCTGCTGGAGGTACGGAAAACATTTTGCAGTTTCCACATACAATTTACAATTAAATTAAATTAAACTATGGTATGGAGAGTGGCAGCACCATTTTTTCGACTGGGGACCATCGCTAAATCTATTTCTAACATGAAGCAATCCATGAGCGTCACGGGGTTCTATAGAGTATATAATAATGTATATAATATAGTCTATATAAATATATATAGTATCGAGTATATGTCTATATACTATATATATATTCTATAAAAAATATATAAGGGTGACCGCTACAACAACAAATACTAAAAATAAAAATAATTTCTTTTAAACAGCGTTTTCGCTTTATTTATTGGATCGTAATAGGTAGACAGTCAAATTTTCAAATACATTTACTTGTATGGTTCCAATGATAATAAATACTAAAAATAAAAAGGTCATACAAACTTAATGGTACGGAACTTTTTATGTATGTACGAGTTCAAGTCGCATTTGGTCAATTAAAATCAAAATCATTTTTTTTTATTGCACGATTCATGATGCGAAGCATCAGAGAGTGCTTTACGATCGAAAAAATTTTTTCGCTTCATTTTGGCGGCTATTTTTATTATTATAGCCTTGATAGTTCACGGAATCAAGATATTTTGCATACTATTGTCGAGATAATTTAATGGAGATTAATTCCATACTTTTTAAAAATTGATTTACTGCAATAGAATTGGAAAAAAACACCAAAATAGGTCAAAAAAATTTCCTGTCCGTCATGTGTGAAACCTGAAAACACTGTAACTTGTGAAAAAATCCATCATTTGAGTTCATTTTTTTTTTTTAAATTCTAATCGACGATTGTAGGTCACTGAATGCGAATGATTAATTAATTCAGTGTCGTTTAATTGCAATTAATAAAAAACGAAAACTATCATTTTTTAAATTCTAATCGACAATTGTAGGTCACTGAATGCAAATGGCTAATTATTTCAGTGTCGTTTAATTACAATTAATAAAAAACGAAAACTACAAGACTGTACATCTATTTATATTCATAGAAAATTAACATATGGATGGTGATATATCTATAGATATTATGTACATTTATTCCACCAGGGGCGCTTGTGCAGTACCTTCTTCCTACTACAGCTGTTTTTTCGGCAATTAATTTTGAACGACTTAAGTTTTTGTTTTTTTTTTATATTTCATAATTAAATGAGCTTTATGAGTCGTGCACTTTTGGATTTTCCAAACTTTTTAAAATATGTTCTTGCTTTGTAAAGAACCTCATTTATTATAATTTATTTATCATTTAATTATTGTTTTTCATTTTTTATTATTCTTTTTAATTATTTATTATTACAAGAGGAGGAATTTAAGTTTAACCTGTTTTTTACAGACTAGAAAAAAACCAGTTGACAATTTCTTCGCAATCGAAGATGATATAAACATTATGCCAGTGGTAAGGACATTTATTTATCATGAAATACTACTCATTATGCCGTTACCACGCGCTTGCCTTCATAAATTAAAACGTGTAGGTACAGAGTTTGACTTGGTTTGTGTATGTTTGCTTGCGCTTGTAGCAAAGCTTTTAAGGCAGCGTTTGTAGACATTTGGTGTTGGCGGTAAATTTTCATTAAATAACCAGTTTCTATATTGCAAACATTTTTACAGGGACTGCAATCAGGAGAGACCAAAAGTACTGTGAGTTTGCAAACTACACAAAAAACTACGCTCGCAGTAAGGTTACTTATTGAACACCAGGTATGAGTATCTATAATGCTAATGTTACCAAATTATTTATTAACCATCTACCCAAAGGATTGTCTATCATATGGTTACCTATTGTTGCACGATAACAGCAGTATTAAGGTCCATTCACACACAGACCGGCTCGGAGAGCATCGGCCTGCTTTTCTTTTCACACAGAACGGATGGTATACGCTTGGAATTGGCGGGAGCGGAGTCGCCAACTATTTCACATAGACCGGCTGGTAAAGATCTGAAAGCGGATGCATTCGCAATCGCAATTATTCCACACGAAGCGCGTTGCGCCTGCGTCTGAACTATTAGCGCAACATTTATTTCAATTGAATTTTAGTGACATCCCACTCGAAATTTCTTTTCGTATTTTTAATACATCTTAGCGAGTTCTTTATTTTATATTTATAGGCTTTATAAATATAAATTACTATTTCAAGTAAAATCGTTCTGTTTCGATGACAAGACATTTCCAGGTATTCATTGATATTTTTCCTTTCCTACACCTGTTTTTTTCAGACTGAAAATCGCACAAATGAGGGTCAAGCTGTTACCAAAAAATTTAGTTCTTCACTAGAGGCAAGAAAAGCTTATGTTGCTCTTCACGGCCGTAGCGTTAGTGAGACTAGTAAGTACAAGACTTGTAAATGAAAAAATAATAAATTAATACATACAATAAAAATCTAAAATTTGGATTGCGTAATAAACTGAAAATCAGATAAAATAAATGGACTTTTATATCAATAGTTAAATCTTTTATATTAATAGAAAATCAGATAAAATAAATGGACTTTTATATTAATAGTTAAATTATTTCCAGTGGCATATAAAATATAGACTGATACTGACTGATACGAGAGACTTAGATTATTTTTGCATTTGTGTGGAAACTGTAGACTGAGCATCGTATTCTTTTAATGTACATCTGTACAGTCATACTGTACATCTCAACCGTTAGTTTCGCTACTTCGAACACATTTTTTTTATAATATAGGAGTAGCAGACGAGCATGCAGTCCACCTGATGGTAAGTGGCTACTGCCGCTCATGGACATCTGTAATCAACCCAAGACACGATTAAATATTCCTACCTAAGGTCGGCCACAGATGCGCCGCTACCCCTGAGGACTAAGCTGGAACGCTTCGGAAAAGTCTGTCTCCCTTACCACACCCTTCAAACCGGAACACAGCAGCGCCTAACATTGCTGTAATTCAGTACAAATAGGTGTGGCTGTGGTGCCGCCGGAGTCGAACCACAAAGGGTTTTACCACCTTCAAAACACAATTCTGTGTCGAATCACTCAAAGTTGAGGAAAGATGTTTCGGAAACCTTTTTCTATAAATTTTTTTCTTCTTTCAGAGTGTGTGGAATACGAAACGCTTCACTGCGGTAAGTTTTTACTTTGATAAATTTGGTTAATCACTAATATAAAGTAAAATGAAGCTTGTTTTCATCACTGACTACTATTACCCAAAACGTAGTGGTCGGTATGCAAACCGAACTTAAATCTTAGTAACTATTTCGATGGTCTAGAAGACAAACGTGTGTGACATTAAGTTATTTTAACATTGATATCATCAACCTCTTTCGATTGATTTTATCAGAATTTCAAATTTTGATATCCCCATATCTTGTAATAAAGTTGTACATGATGGACTCTACACATAAAAATGGTAGTTAAAAGTAAAAATGTCAAAAGTGCCATTTGTGCACTTACACGTTTGTCTTCTAGGCCATTCATTTATATAAAAAACTACAATTAAGTTGATAGGGAATGTTTACGAATAAGTTTTAAGGTTTCAGATCTCAAATGCGGCAATATAAAACTATGCTTAATAGAATTAATAATTTGTCCTCTAGAATTAGAGCGGAGAAAAAATGCCGCACTCGCAGAATTCTTTAAACGCCCCCACCCCCCTGGTCAGGTCGATGGAGTTGGAATTGGTGGACGAGAAACTGGAGCGGGAGAGTATCCACATATGGTACGAGTTTCATATGCTTTAAATTGTATAATTCCTCATAAATTTTCAGGATATTTATTTATCCTTTGTCAACAGCAAATGGGTTTCAAGATCGAAACTCACTCGATATCCAGGGGTCACTATTGTGAGTACATAATAATATAAAACACTTCCTTAACGTATAAGTCGAAACATGAACGATGTCGTGAATATTCCAAATACAAACAACGAAAAGGTTTCAAACATCCAGACGCAATTAAAACGCAGAAATCTGTGATGAACCGTCAACGTGGTAGACCGATCGAAACAGCTAACAGTAAGGGGGTCCTCCATATGAATTTCGTCACACATAGTAGCGCGCCTGAGGATTAAGTAAGAATGTCCCACACAAGTTTGAAGGTGGTAGAACCCTTTGTGGTTCGACTGCGGCGGCACCACCGCCACACCTATTTCTGCCTCATAACAGCAGTGTTAAGCGCTGCTGTGTTCCGGTTTGAAGGGTGTAGTAAGGGAGACAGACTTTTCCGAGGCGTTCCAGCTTAGTCCTCAGGGGTAGCGGTGCATCTGTGGCCGACCTCAGGTAGGAATATCTAATCCTATCTGAGGTTGATTACAGATGTCCATGGGCGGCAGTAGCCACTTACCATCAGGTGGACTGTATGCTCGTCTTCTACTCCTATATTATAAAAAAAAAGTAAACGTTTCGACGAATTCAATGCCAAGAACAATAACTGTCGCATAACATGAGTAGAATCATTTTCGATATCTTCTAAAGCTTCCTTTTATTCAAAGAAGTTACTAGGTATACTAATTTCCCATGAATGAGGATTGTATATTATATTTGGATTTAAAATGGTATATTTACTTCCCGCGAACGTTGAATGGAGGGGGCAACTAAGGAAATACCAAGTGCGGTGTTCAAGTGAACATTTTTAAAACATGGGCTTATATAAGAAGGCTGGATGGATGCATGGATTGGTTATATCCTCTTTATTATTGAACACGTAACATCTGATATGAAATGTATAAATGTACTATTTATATTTTGTAGGGTGCACTAGGATGGCTGGATACAGCAAGGAATTGGACATTCATGTGTGGCAGCTCACTCATAAGCCGCAACTTCGTTTTGACAGCAGCTCACTGCTCTTGGGTGTCTCCGAGACAGTTCAATCTGCTTGACCCGAAGCCACAAATCGTACGACTTGGAAACAAGAACTTACTAGAGGTTAACAAATATTTAAAAGTGTATTAGTTGTTCCTTACAGAATTTTAAATTAAAAGTTTTAAGAAAAAATGATCAAGTACAAGTTATACTTTTTTGACGCAGTAATAATAATTTATTTCAGAATTTGATTCCGTATAATCAGTAATTTTAATTTACAAAATGTCACCGGGAACAGAAAATTTTAACATAATAAATCCATAAAAAAATTAATGCATTACGAAACAATGACGAAAGTAATTACGACATAAATACTATTTCGTCCCACACTAAAAATACACTCATAACTGTTTTTCAAACGCGTCAAGCGTATAACTTTAAAGTTAATGATATTTAATATTATCAATAGCTGTTCAATTCAATACGATTCGTGGGACGACGTTACATACAGGTTAGTGGATTGTAAGTATTCCACCAGTGGTGATCCATTCAACTCTCACCGCCTGGCCACAACTAACAGCGGCGCGGCGAGCGGGGCGGAGAGCGGCACGATGAGCGTTGAACGGCGAAAACAAATCGACGGGATTATCGAATGAATAATGTTAAAGTTACACTCATTAGAACATTCAAATCGCTCTACTGTGAAGTTGTGAAAACGCAATTGCACCAGTTTCCGTAGGACCCGTCGAAATATAGGCTACAATGCTCGCCGCTTCGCTCGCCGTATCGCTCGCCTCACCGCCCGTAGCTGTGACCGTCCGACCTCTGCTGGCGTTGCATACAATTAAACATCGTTTACGATGCTCGTAAGCTTGTTTATTAATAACATTTCTTTTCCAGGTGAATCCCAAATACTATCTGGATGTTAAAATTCAAGAAATAATAGTCCATCCCGCATATAAATCTCCATTAAAGTACTCAGATATAGCGTTAATGAAGTTAGCGGAAGATGTTGTCTTTGATTTGTACATGATGCCGGCTTGCCTGTGGCGTGATGCTACTGTAGAGCCTGGTACTGAAGTCGATGGTACAGGTTGGGGATATACAAGTGTAGGTAAGATTCATTATGGTCATCACCTGATTACCGCTGCTAGGCTTGGGCGTGGGTGGTGGGTAGATTTAAAGTCATAGTCCATCTCGATAGCCGAATGGAATTATTGATAGTCTTTATATACCTGCCATTTTACACAGGAATAACGCTTTAACGCTTTCTACACTCACAGCCCCACATTAGGATTCCCTGTATCGTGGGTGCCATGTACACACACAAAGACAAATACACAAACAACCAGACCCAGAAACAGACACCTAAATTCATCATTTAAATTTCTGTCTGGCCGGGGATCGAACCCGGGACCCTCTGCGCGTCAGACCGGTATGGTGATTGCTCCGCCACGCGGGTCGTCTAAGGTCAAATGCATCTCAGGATTATTTATTATTTATACATTTTCTAAAAGGAACTAATCGTTATCTGTTTCATTATGTACATATACAAAAGTTATAGTTCTATAAAGACATAATTTATACTGTTTCGCTATGTCACCTGTCTTATAATACTAAGTATCTTCATCATCAACTCATTACTGGGCACGGGTCTCCTCTCACAATGAGAAGGATCAGGCCATAGTCCACCGCACTGGCCAAGTGCGGATTGGTAGACTTCACATACCTTTGAGTTTTTTTTTTATATTAATCTCTCAGGTATGCAGGTTTCCTCACGATGTTTTTCTTCACCGTTTAGCAAGTGATAGTTTATTTTTAATACGTACATAACTTGAAAAATCAGAGGTGTCTGGGATTTGAACCTCGGACCCCTCGATCGAGTGCCCGAGTTTCTTAACCACTAGGCTATCACTGCTAAGTTCTTCGTTCTTAAATGCTCTAATACAGATAATGTCCACGGGGTATTAATACATATTCTTCTCTTTTTATCAGCCGTGAAAAACATGTCCGCAGAGCTCCAAGTCGTAAATATAAACATCATTGACTCAAATCAATGTGATGGAATTGTTAAAGTAGCCAGAAGTAGAAATTTCAAGGGAGTTCGGTCTCATCAAATCTGTGCAGGAGTTTTAGAAGGAGGGGTTGACACATGCCAGGTAAAAATGAAAAATTATCATGTGAGACATTTAATCATTGCATGAGCGACATCCCGCGCCAGCAATCTTGTTCTGTCGTCGATACCACACGATAGAACAAGATCCCTGACAACGGTAACGATCGTCTTGCGGGCGGGCGATCGTTACCGATGTCGTTGTTTTGTTATAATATAGGAGAAGCATACAAGCATGAGTATGAGCAGAATTCCTTAAGCTCGGCTGAGGCAATCCGCCCATCACTACCCCAAGATGTACCCTTAAAACCTAAGTTTCATACTCTATTTTTAATCCATCATTGTGCTTTTTTATAATATAAATGTAGCACACAAGCATGCAGTCCAACTGATGGTAAGGGGATACTGCCGCCCATGGACATGCGCCAAATACCCCTGACGACTAAGCTGGAACGCCTCGGATAAGAATGTCTCCCTTCTCACACCTTCAAACCAGAGCACAGTAGCGCTCAATGCTGCTGTTATGGGGTAGAAATAGGTGTGGAGGTGGGGTCGCCGTGGTCAACCTACAAACCAAACCTAACCTTCTACCACCTTTAATATGTCATATATTAACACCCTTAATCAATTATATTATCTTTCCGCTTATTAGTCCATCCATCTATCTATCAATCCATTGTCGTCTGTCTAAAAAAATATTGATTTCTTGATCCTTTGATGTAATATATTTGAATAATAAAAATTGTCAAATGTGCATGTCCTAAGGCGCCAGAATTTAATGTTTCAAATTCTGCAACATTAAATTCTGCAACATCAGATTCTGCAAATAAATGATTTGCTATGATAGATTACAATCTGTTTATTACTGTATTCATAACAATGTTTATTACATTTTAAGGGCGATTCTGGAGGCCCCATTCAAATACAGGAACCGCATATATGTGTGACCGAGTATCCATTATCGACCGTGATCGGAGTGACGTCATTTGGCTTTGGCTGCGCCCGCGCAGGCATGCCCTCTGTGTACACCAGAGTCTCCAGCTACATCGATTGGATCGAGGAAAACGTTTGGAAACAAGAACTTCATTTATAAAACCGAGTACTTTAAGAAAACAATATGTCGCGAATATTTATTTTTTATAAATAAGTTATACGTAAAATCTTGTAAATACTTTCGAAATAAATACATTAATCATTCTGTGTTAATGGTCTAATTTGTACCTGTAGTTTAAAAATTACTTATAATTACGGTATGTACTCGTATAATCCCCATATCTAAAGTAAGAATTGGAATCTAAATTTTAAATTCAAACACTTTTCTACCGAACGGAGAAGACAAAAATCCTTTATATGATTGAAGGAGCAAACGAGCTTGCAGTCCATCTGATGGCAAGTGGACATTGCGGAGAGATCTGTGACCGCCGCCATTTGCATCAGGTTCTTCCTCACAGTGGCAATACCACTCTTTGTGACTAGGTCAGCTTGTAGGAAAGTTATACAGTATGTACACTGTTCCAAAGCCAAAGCCAAAGGTATGTGAAGTCTACCAACGTACATCGCCAGCGCGGTGGACTATGGCCTAATCCTTCACATTAAGAGAGGAAATCCGTGCCACAGTATAAGGATCTACTTTCTACTGTGCCCGTGCCCAGAAGTGATGATGATATTGTATCCATGTAAGTCTGAATTATCTATCTTTTATCTATACTAAAATTGCGTCTTCTTACAATTGCAACCCACGTGTAACATTTCAATTTAAAGTCGTTATTCCTATGGGCAGGCTACCTGTGCCGGGCGATTCGTAGTCAACGGTCCTTTTCTTGAAATATTGCGGTGCAGTTGTTATATCGTATGGGCCTGGCACTAATACGAATAACGATGGTAGGGTTGATTCGTAGCAGGTTGCATTATAGCACAAGTCGTAGCAAAATATATTTATACTTTTTTAATACTAGAGTATTATTGGATAAGTGTAAAATGATCATTTTTCCGTGAAGAGCCGATATGGAGATCATTTGCGGTACCGGGATAGAATAGACTTTATATTCTAAATCCACGCAAACTTAGTCGCAGACTAAGTTTCTTCTTAATAATTTACTGCAATGTCTCCGACAATAACGAGCTTTTGCCCGCGGCTTCGCTCGCGTTACGAAGTAATATTTTCATCCCCTATTTTATCCCCTTGGGGGTAGAATTGATCAAAATCCTTTCTTAGCGGATGCCTACGTCATAACATCTACTTGCATGCTAAATTTCAGCCTGATCCGTCCAGTGGTTTGGGCTGTGCGTTGATAGATCACTATGTCAATCAGTCACCTTAGAGTTATATATATTTAGATATAACCGATGCACATTAGAGATAACAATGACTGTTAAATTACATTGTTTTACGTTACTTACATTATTCAATTACATTATTTTTGGTTAACTAAATTATTAATTATCTTGAAACCGGTACGTGTGTACGAATATACGTATATTTATTAGCTACTGGTTTGCGTATTAAGCTATACTCTGATTCATAATTAGGTATCCAAAATGTAAACAAAGGTGTTGACCTATCAAGAAAATACGTTAGAAATGGTAGTTTTTATTTTTGTCGATATTTAAGTAATACAACACTAATAAAATAATAATCTAAATAAATTAAGATTAATTCACATTTTCTAATATCCCTCACCTCACCTCACCTCACCTCACCTCAATTTCGTTCCATTCAGTAATAATAATCAAAAACAAAATTATGGTAGAAAATTAAAATGTGATAATGGTAACACAATCGGAATCCAAGACATTTCTTGTGCTGTCATTTTTAAGTTTCGTAACTGTAGCATTACCATGAGTTGGCATAGAAACGCCACTATAGAAATGGTAAATAGAAAACTATTGTCATTTTGCTAGTGAATAACATAACTACTATCGTTACGGTATTTCTTGACAACGTCTGTCAAATTAATGACTCATGGGACCGAATTTGTATGGCAATCGATCATAATGACATTCGCTAGCGATTTGATTTCGATAGGTTTTTTACGTATCGAGTTACGTCACTACGGATTTTAGTTCTACGAGTAACCACCAGAGGCGCTGTACAATTTTTCATACATTTATTTTACGCAGTCGCTAGCGAGTAATAGTTTTGTAAACTCATGGTAGTCCTACTGATATTATTCATTTTCGTGATTGTGATCAAACTCTAATGTTTTCTCGTTTACATAATGTTTTTGTTAAATTGTGTATATTTGTTAAATTTTAGTTTTTTGTTGAGTTTGTTAAAGTTTGTGTTTCTTGTTAATTTTGACAGTGACATTTCTTTGTTTACATTTTGGACACCTAATTATGAATCAGACTATATGTTTCTTTTTCTCGCAGGCAAATGCAATTTTTTTATCAGAAGGTTCATCGTTATAGCCTATGCTGTATCGGAAGGAACCATAATATTCTGTTTCACCACGATTATTTGGCTCGCCGGTAGTCCATTTTTCAAATCCAGACTCCTCTAAGGCAACACCTGAAATTAATTTATATCGATTTACATTGTAGAGCCGGTAGGACCCGCAAAGGAAATCTATGTCCCTCCGCAAACTTTAAGGTTCTAGGCGAATCAGGATGAAAGAAAAAGAAAAAGAAGAATATAGTCTAAGAAACTTTTGCGCTTGGCCCTTTTAAAGCAACTGTGTTTCGGGGGCCCCTAGTACCGGGGGCGCGGGGCGGACTGCCATTATAACTATATATATTATAACTGTCATTATCACCTGTAGCAGTAACTGCGCAATGTGACACTGAACATTGATGCTTGTCGTTATATATAGGAAAGAACTGGCACGTTTTGATTTGTATATTAGTGATATTGATATCCTTTATTTGTAAGTTATCGGTTTTGAACTCAAAATAAAATTCATGTTGACAAGTCCAATACTTGTCTGAAATTTAAAGTGATAAAGTTATTTAAGGGAAAAAAAGGATAAGTATTACATAATATTTACTCGTCTTACCTACTATAAACACAAAAAACAACATTATAAAAAAGGAAATTTCGAAATTTGTCATTTGCTAGTAGATAACAGTGACATCATATAGGCATAATTAATCCTAAAATATTATATTTATATTCCATAAAGGATTATATTTAAATCGTCTCTCACCATGTGTCGTTGTCCACTGCCCTGCCTTATTAAGGTCAACAAAGCCGGCGAATAAATCAATTTGAATATGTTTAAGAAAAGGCTTCGCTAAATTTACTACAGATCTCATTTCCTTCTCACTATTTATCACTAACAAGTGAGGTTCCTCAGCGGAACACGTCATGAAAGCGTCACGCCAGGTCGTTCTTCTAGCGTGGATCTTGTAGCAAGTGTCTATATCAGGAACATACATGTATTCTGAAATTTTATACTAAGATTAATATATATCAAACTTATAAGGCTACTGTTGGAAGGATATCTTTAAAAGATACTCACTTGACCACAGGAGATCGGTTACGGGGCGAATACATGCCGTTTGCTCGTATCTCTCGTTGTTTAATAACATTAAACTATAATCAACTACGAGCATATTAACAACAATCATCATAAATTGTTGATAAATCATAAAGTGCAAAATATAATAATATCTATGAGATTTCTCGATAAACTCAATAGTCACTTAATTTTTTATGTCTTAATTATATAATCTTTAGGAATACTATGTACGGGATCTGTTGAGAATGACAACTAACTTTGTCGATGGTACCGCAGATACTTAAGGTTTCATTTTCATGCCGTTTGTAACAAAAATAAGGGTGGGCTGCTTTACTACAATAATCATTGGTGATTGTGCCATTTTGGAAAAATACAACACATCGCTTATCAATATCAGATGAAGGTCCCCATTCGGTCCAAGTCACTGGCATTCTTTCGAGGGGGACTCCTGAAAAACAAAAACATATAAAGTAAAAATCAATGCAAGAAACGGATTATTATAAAATTAAAACGATAAAAGTCACAAGAAAGTTCGAGTATAAAAAAAAACAATCAAAATAAATCAACATCCAGTATCTAATTATAAAGAGTGACAAACTTAAAGACTGAAGTACATGTAATAATATGTGTATATTAAATTTAGATTATTTTTACAATATAAAGTAGAAGACGAGCAGGTGGTCCACCTGATAGTAAGGCCACAAAATAAAAACAAAGAGAAGTCAATCAGCATACAAAGCGCTCTTGAACAACGCACACATACGAGTAGACACCGCTCACTGACACGTTATCTTGGTGGGTTTCGGGCGCATTCGTACACGACTGTCGGCCCGCTTGAGACACAGGTCTTTACAAGCCAGTTAAACGATTTTTTGCAAAAGATGGACCAACAAAAAAGTTACTATTTTGGCAAAGGGAGATCTCCCGCCGGGCTAGGTGATCGTGCCCGGGGAGCGGCTGTGTTCCTACAGTCTCAGTTCGGAACGTGTATATATGCAAGATATTTAGAAAACTTCGATAGCGTGATTCAGAATACTTGTGGCGCCATCTCTTCTCGAGTAGCGGGAGGTCGCCACACTATAATTGTGCAGTGGACACTATAACTGTGAATTTTCATTTTTTTGAACTACTAATTTTTTAGAGAGTTAAATTGGTATTTGCTGTTGAACTGAGCCTCTAGAAGTTGATATTTTTAGTGATCATGGCAAGAATATGTTTTAAGGTGGCTATCTAAGCTCGATTTTTGTAACAGTTTCTATTTTGAATCAATATAAACAAACCTAACTAAATTTTCGTAAGGTAAATTCACGCCACTAAGTATTACGTAAGTTGAAAACATTATTTTTATTTGTGTAGATATTGTGTTGAATTAAATATATGTAACTCAAAGGTGACTGACTGATATAGTGATCTATTAACGCACAGGCCAAACCACTAGAAGGATCGGGCTGAAATTTGGCATGCATGTAGATGTTATGACGTAGGCATCCGCTAAGAAAGCATTTTGTTCAATTCTACGCCCAAGGGGATAAAATAGGGAATGAAAATATTACTTCGTAACGCGAGCGAAGCCGCGGGCAAAAGCCCGTGCAGTATATTTCCGATCGCTATTTAGGAAATTTACAGAGTTTCTACGTAATTGTTTATATTGTAAGATATATTATATATTTACTACCTATTACAAGAATCGTATATTAATTTGTAAATATTTTTCTTAATGTTATATCGTAACTAATAAAAATTGTTAAATACCTTCACGTTTGCATCTGATTCCAGCTTCGACGAAATTCGCAGGCATGTGATGCAGCTTGAGCCAGTCACCTATCCCATGATGATAGGTATAGTCGTACCGGAACTCAGGGGTCCATGTATAAGTCTTTTCTTCTAAACTGTCTGTTTAAGCATAGTTATTTAATTAATAATAAAATAAAGGTTCACTAACATAATGTGGCATTTATATCCTAGTGGTTGAAACTCGGCCTTTCGATCGATGTGCCCGAAACTCGAACCCCAGGTACGCACCTCCGATTTTTGAAAGTAATGTGCTTACTTGTAATTAATTATCGCTTGCTTTAGTAGTCAAGGAAAAACATCGTAAGGAAATGCGTATCTTAGAGATCTTAAAGAAACTTTTCAAAAGTATGTGAAGTCTACCAATACGCACTTGGCCAGCGTGGCGATGGCCTAATCCATCAGATTCTGAGAGTATCTAGCAGTAGGACAGTAATGGGTTGACGACACCATTATTACAGTACCATGCAGTTCACCTGGCGTGAGTGGTCATAGCCTCCCATGATCGTCTGCGGTCAACCCTATATAGAATTGAAGTTCTACCTAAAGTCGGTAGTAGATACGCACCTACCCAAGAAGACTAAATTGAAATGCGCCATATGCCTCTCTCTCATCTCCTTTGCCGCAATCTTTAAACCACACACACATAAGACATTAATCCCTTCTGTGGTTAAAAGATGTCCACGAATTTCAATCGCCATTTACCAACATATCGACTGCAAGATCGTTTGCTACTATAATATTAAATCATTAGAACTGAAGAATACAAAGGACTGTTAATTTACCTTCCGGAAGGATAGCACTCCTATCCTACAAAAATATACGCATTTTTGAATTAATTTGACACAACACTGGCACTTTTTGTTATTAACTAAATAACTACATTATATCAGCAGGTATTTATATTATATCTCTTATCATATTTGTCTGGTGTTTTTTTCACGAATACTGTTTAGTTAACCCTGGGGTTAACAACTGTTAGATTGTCTCTCTAAGTAAAATATTGATGTCTAACTCTGTCCAAATATAATATCCGAAAATGAATTTTATACACACAATTATTAAGCGTGTATATGTGTCGCTTAGAGAGATTACCCAGATTTTGTGGACTATTTCCAGACCCTGTTTTTTTGGTTTTGGTACCCCCCCCCCTGCGTTGTGGACTCCGGGATCTCCAAAGGAGATCTCCAACAAAAGACAGCACGAAAGTAAATTGAAATATTTGCTTTTAATTTTTCATGTTTGTAAGATTTACAGCACAATACAGAAATTATAAATACGTTTTACTCGGAATTGCAAATAATATTTCAAATATAATTTAAGTGCTTGAGGCTTACTCGTATGTATTGGATAATTTAAATGCTTAAGTTTAATTGACTACTCTAAGACGAAATAAGAAACTGTGAGATTATTGAACTGCATAGTGTTTGAGGAATATAGCCCATTATAGTGCACTAGCTTTTATCCACGGCTTCGCTTGCGGTCAGAGGTCGATTACAATGGTTATTTTTATGTTTGCCTCGGAAACAATACTTTTTTTGGAATAAAAGCTACCCTATGTCTTTTTTGACCCCAAAAAATTATGACAATCGGTTTGGTAGGACATCGGTTATTAATATTTTAAATTAGCAATTACGACAGGATCAGCGTTTATCACAAAACACTGCATCATAAGTTCATAAGGCTTGCAAATTTGTGGACCAAATTTTATCGGAAATTTAATTAATTTATTAGATTTTAAACCTCATCATGGGTCATTTCTTTGTAAAGGTAAAAAACATGATTGTTCTTCACTGACTTCTTGGTGGGGAGATAAATTGCGGTGTTCCGATCGAAGAGAGCCACATTTCAATCAACGTTCCACATTTGCGCCATTAATCGTTCAGTTGGAGGCGTTCCAAGTACTAATTGTGGCTTGCAGTTTGTCAGCGAGGCCACTAATATCCTTGTTATAATGTGTTCCTTAAGCGCGCATTGCTGTGGCTTGCGTAGATCTTGCCCGATCCACAAAGTTAAGCAACAAAGTTCTGTCGTCCATGGGCCATTGGATATCAACCCCAGATAGGATTAAGATATTCCTACCTGACCGACCGTCCACAGATGCGCCGCTATCCCTGAGGACTAAGCTGGAAACCGTCTGAAAACTATGTCTCCTTTACCACACCTTTCAAACCAGAACTCAACAGCACTTGACACTGCTGTTATTAAGAAAAGAAACAGGTGTGTTGGTTCTGCCGCCGGAGTGGAACCACAAAGTGTTCTATCTTGAAACACTACTCTGTTCTTAGTGAGAGCTAAGGACATTTTTACGCGTTTCAGTGCTTCGGAAGGCGTGTGAAGATGTCCCAGATGTTGTTCTTGCGCTGATAAAAATAATTCAATTAGTAGTTCAATTAGTGGTAAATGACCATTGCTGACCATGGACATTAGTGATCAATCGGGGGAGAAAACCAATGTTTGAAGACATCTCCAATTAGTATGACATATAGTATGGGGCTGTGAGTATTAAAAGTGTCTAAGCATGATGACTCACTTTGTTTGGGGTATCTCCATGGGTAAATCCTGCTTAAATGATTGTCTTGCGTCAAGGTTGAACCGGCTTTATGCAGCTTAGCTTACTCATAAGTTAGTTGCCAATTTTCCTTCAAGGAATACAGACATAATTTATCGTAGAGGTCTTAAGTCAATAATGTTTTTAATTACGAGTAAACTACGTGTGAAGCATATTTTAGCGGTGTTATTGTTAACCTTGTTGATAGGTATTGTGATTGTGGATCGAAATTATATTTTTACGTCAATTAAGAAATGTTATTAATTACATCATAATTACAGTTACAGCGGTTTTACTAATATGTATTAGACAAGAAAGTGATATTAAATTATTAAGGAACAAACAGGTATTATTTTTCCCCGTTTTTTATTGAAAGGTGTTGTGTTGAAATAATTTATATGATAATTTTAGTTTAGAAACGTATCACTTACTTATTAATCTTGTATATAAAATTCTCGTGTCACAATGTTAGTTGCCGTATTCATCCGAAACGGCTTTACCGATTTTCACCAAATTTTATATGCATATTCAGTAGGTCTGAGAATCGGCTACTATCTATTTTTCACACCACTAAGTGATAAGGGTGGTTCACCCTTAACATGTTTTTATTTATATGGCAACACAACGTTTGCCGGGTCAGCTAGTGTTTGTATAGATGAAAATAAGAGTACCCTACATAGAACCAAATAGTCTTATCCAAAAATAGCCCCTAATTTTAAAGGTTAAAATTTTCGTGCTAATATTACTCTGGGAAAGAGAAAATGTGAGATTATCTGTTGTATTTTCCGATCCAGTCATCGCAATGAAGCCATATCTATATAGGTACACCATTTTTTAAAGACACTTGGTATATATTTTTTCAATACCTTTAGTATGAGTTTTTACAGACACAACACAAACAGAGGATCTGCCCCAGGTGATAAAAATAAAGATATAGTTAAAATACTATTCAAATTCGGCAATTAATAGTGTAGAGTTATTACTATGTATTTGAATAATAATTATTCGTTTTTTCAGAATAAAACGAATGGAAGTCTATCTACCACCGAGGAACTACCGACTTCGTTCGAGGTAACAACATTTGTTAAATTTTAGATCTTTTTACCTCTACACTCAATATATTTACGAGTATATATTATTAACAAGACTCTAAAGCTTCATAACTTTAATTTTTCCAGGTTGGTAACGAAACAGATGAATACTTTGTTACAACTGAACAAACAAAGGCAAGAACATTTATTTAAGATTATTTTCAATTTTCTTTAAAAAAATATTACGACGTTTCGGCTTCATAAGTACTGCTAACAAACTTATATCTACTTAATAATGGGTGTGTCGAGGAATAAGCCTTTTTTCTTATAAAATAAACTAGACATTTAAATTTACTTCTCAGGGTATGCAAATGTGTCCGACTCTATATATTACTAATTCTGTCTGGGATCGATTACAGTACCCTTAGTAAGAGTTTTTACGTTTTGACAAAAATGACTGTTTTTGTTTTTGTTTACGTATTTCCCATATATTTCTAATCAGTTCTGATACAGGCCGCTGGGGGCGCTGATTGGAAATGTATGGGCTAATACGTAAACAAATACCAAAATAGTCATTTTTGTCATAACGTAAAAACTCATACTAAGGGTACTGATGTCTATGGGCGGCACTTGTCATTTACCATTATTCAATTGCATGATCTTCTGCTACTTCAATATAATAAAAACCTTTTTTTTTCTTATATATTATTTTTAACAAAAAATATCTATACAAGTATCAGATCTATAAACATTTTTGTATGTATATTTGCAGTCTGAGGATCGTACTGGAGAAACAGATACAAGTGAGATTTGGCCGACCGAAGAAACACTGACTTCAGTTGAGGTAAGACAATTTATTCAAAACCCATTATAAATAGCTATAATGTCCACTAAAGCATCGATATGTACTCCCATAATCTTCGCATCTTTATCTTTTTTCTATTTTTAGTTACTTAACTTCTATACCGATAGTATTATAACTGTAAAAAAATATAGAACTGAGAAAAAATATTGTAACTGACAATTTGCAAGTGCTTCTGCAGGTAATAAATAAATAATTCATTTCATTCCTCACAAAGTAAACTATGAGCACAAATCTCTATTTGAGGGAAGGAGGAACGAGTGAAGGAAATTCTGCAGTTTCTATAAATTGCTGAATTAATTTCCCTGTGTTTCCAGGCTGACGATCACACGAACGAAGAACGCGCTGTCACAAACAAACCTAGAACTGCACTCGAAGCGAGAAAAGCCTATTTTGCTGTTCATGGTCGCAGCGTTAGTGAGAATCGTAAGTATGGTGTTTGTAAAGAACAAACGATTCAAAAAGCGATCAACTGCACTATGTTAAAACGCAATGTATCGATGTAAATAGCCTTCACATACGTTTTCAAAATTTAGGAAAATTCAGTGAAACTTCTTACGGATTTACCAATAGATGAGCCTGTGGTACTTACGTTGTAGCACTGTAATGTTATGGCAAAACATCTCCTGTGATTATTATACTTTGTTACAAATACATGTTACTGTACACATGTGAGAACATGTAATAGATTTTTTTTGCATTCAAAAATTATTTTGAATGCCTCAAAAAATCTAATACATGTTCTCATTATACATTATGTTACATTATAGTAATAATACTTAGGTTACACAGTAGGTGAGCAAGTATCTAAGCAAGTAATTAAATTTAATGAGAAAAACGGTTTCTACACTCACAGCCCCACATTAGGATTGCCGGTGCCGTGGGTGCCATGGAAACATACAAACCCAGAACATAAATATATCTAAATTCACCATTTAAATTTTCTGGCCGGAGATCGAACCAGGAACCCTTTGCGCGTCAGACCGGTATGGAGACCTCTCTGCCACGCTTAAGATATTAATATCACGAGGAAATTTACATGCCAGAAATTTCTGTAAAAAGTTCCCAAGAGTGTGTGAACAATTCGCACTTGGCTGTTGTAATGAACAATGACCTAATCAGTGTTAACTCTCATAGAGGATACGTGCTTAACAGTGGAATAATAATAGGTCGACGACAAGTAATTTGAGCCGCTTTTTGTATAACGACCTTTTATATACTCCAAAATTTTTCAACAATAAATACGTATTTATTTTTTCCCATTTTCAGAATGTATGGAGTTCGAACGAAATCGCTGTGGTAAGGTTCTTATTTTAATAACTTTGGTAAATCAGTCATATACATATAAAGTACGTAACTAAAATAATGAAATAACTTTTAGAATTTATGGAAGATTTTAAAAAGAAGCTTGTAGATGTTTTCAAACGCCCTGTCGTCCCTGGCAAGATTGACAGGTTTGGAATTAACGCTCGAGATGTTGCTACAGGAGTGTACCCACATATGGTATATATTTTCGCATTTATATTGCCAACTAATGTTAAATAGTTCTAGATATATTAGTTATGCTATTAATTTGGAAGTAACCTTGCAGACCGCCGGGCTTTAAGTAATTATTGTTCATAACCTATCCTGTTTTTTATGCGGACAAGTCCTCACGCCCTTCTGCTCTGGAGGGCAAAAGGGGTACCGTATGTCGGACTCTTACAGACTAAAACTCTACGGCGTTCCTCTGGACGTTCAGTGCCGGGTCACGAGGACCTTGAGGATTACACTCGCGGACCGGCAACGTTGGCTGGCGCTGGTTCTAACGCCAGCCATGTCCCGAAAGGGACCCGCCTCATCCGTGTCCCTCATAAGTTGAGCGTGCTGAACGCACACACGATATCTCGAGCCCTTGGTACTGGAGTTGGATTCCCCCGAATCCACCTCCGTAGGCTCATAGGATGGGGAAAGGCTGATCTACAGAAAAAGCCGTCCTACGGCGTCCCGTGCGCCTGCGACGAAGCGCATAACCTATCCTAACCCAACCCTAGGAGTGAATATTATGCAAACAAAAATCAACCCAGAAATGACATCTAATTTTATATAAGTAGTGGTCGGTGGTGAATTCCAAATTCTATGCATGTAGTGACGAACATAGGTAATAATAGGTATATATCAGGTTTTTTTTTTTTTTTTTTTTTTTTTTATCGTTTAACCTAACGATTAGGCAGACGTGCTACCTGATGGAAAGTAGTCAACGCCGCCTATGGACATTTGCAACACCAGAGGAGTCGCCAATGCATCGCCGGCTTTGTATGAGAGCTCTTTTTGCACCTTTTTTGAAGAGCCCCATGTCATAGCGCTCCGGGAATACCTCAGGAGGAAGTTCATTCCACATCTTACACGTCCGCGGCAAGAACGTCCGTGCAAACCGAACCGTGGAGGACCGCCACGAGTCCAGTTGGTGTGGATGGAACTTCATCCTTCGGCGAGTGGTGCGATGGAGGAATGGTGACGTAGGCACCAGGTCAAATAGTTCCTCGGAACACCCACCATTCACACACACTATTCACACACAGGTAGACACAGAGATTAACCACTAACCAAATATAATAGGTGTCCTCAAACATTTGGTTAGAGACACGTTGACATCGCCAGCAAATAATGAATTAAGAACGAAATATGACAGTTTCGAGTGTACTGAGTGATACTGTACGAGTATTTCCATATTAGAGCCAAAAAAATTCTCTTCTTCTACTTAAGGAGTTCAATATGTTTATTCAAAGAAGTATCCACGTAACATTATTACGTTAAAATATCCATTAGCGCGAATGGTATCTTATATGTTGACCTAGAATAGAACCAAGCTGCAGGTTTTGAAGGTGGAAACTATGTGTGGAATTGGTAATTCCCAAGCTAACCTTTTTAAAGGAAATCTATGACTAGCACTTTTGTGGATTGCTCATTGCATGCTTGCATCCTTATTTGCTATTGTTATAATAAAGAAATATACCTAAATTCAGTATATTTTATGTATTTATTCCTTGCAGGGTGCACTTGGTTGGCTGGACACATCAAATAGTTGGTTATTCAATTGCGCTAGCGCTCTCATAAGCCCTAACTTCATTTTGACAGCAGCTCACTGCTCTTGGCTGTCTCCGAAAAAATATAATCTGACTGATCCTAAGCCACAGATGGTTAGACTTGGAAACCAAAACATTCTTGAGGTATTATTTTTGGTTTGTTCATGAAGTATTTTAGAAAACTATGTATGTTCTCATTGATATAGTTTTTGCAAAGGTATATTTTCTGCCGGGCTATGATCACGCCAGAGCAGAAATTTTTCCCTGGTTATGTTATATTTATGAAAAATGTGTAAAATACCCATATCATGATTCAGAATTGTGGCTCCCTCTTTTGCCGAATTGCCAAATAACAAATTATAATCAAAAGAAAAATTTGAAAGAGAATGATAGCCACAGATATTATTTGATATTAGTTGTTTTTTGTTATGTGTAATACTTATAATATATCAAACAAGATATACAAGGTAACGATTGGTATCCAATTATAATAACCGCAAGAGACGCAAAATAAATTACCGCATTTTCAGATTGTTAATTAAAGGATATTTGTTTTCCAGAGGAATTCTAAGGACTATTTGGACGTTAAAATTCAAGAAATAATAGTTCATCCCGCATATAAGCCTCCATTAAAGTACTCCGATATAGCATTAATGAAGCTGGTAGAAGAAGTGAAATTCCATGCACATATTGCACCAGCTTGCCTGACTCGTAACCCTAATGTAGATGTTGGCGATGCAGTTGATAGTACGGGTTGGGAATATAAAACTGCTGGTAAGACCTTAATAACAGCCCTTTTTAATTTTACGCGAGACACAGGTAAGTGGGCGATGAGTGTTGGATGTCTTCACCGTGACCACTTATAATCCTGATCACAGTGTGGAACTGAAATGTTAAACTGGGACTAGTACTAAAATGCTAAACTTCATTTATCTTGTTACACATGTTCGTATACGTACAAGGAGGAAGGTAGAAGAACCATTTTTGGTTCGACTCCGGCGGCACCACCGCCACACCCTAAATGCCTAATTACAGCAGTGTTCTGTTTTTATTTTATTAGAATGAAATAAAAATTGAAAATTCTGTCTACCTGTTGGTAAATGATCACTGTTGCTCTTACGTCATAGTAACTGGTTCTACCTGTAGCTGATCACAGAAGTACAATTCGTGAGGATTAGAATGGTCACCTAGTAACTACGTGAGACAGCCGCCATCCATAACCTTCCATCGAAACGTCAGAATTACTTCACGATAGGAATAGGCGTGACGCTCACATCAATATCACGTTTTCAAACAAAGATATTATACTCATATTTCAGCTCTCAAAGGTGACTCCTCATACATCTTAAATTTTGAGATAAGTATCATCGACTCAAACGTATGTGATGGGATGTTTAAAGTAGTGAAAGACAAAAATTTCAAGGGTATTCGATCTCATCAACTCTGCGCGGGGAAAATAAATCAAGGTGTTGATATCTACCAGGTAACAAATTATATATTAATTACTCGTTGCTAGTCATCATTTGCAGCCAATAACTACAACAGTTTCTACATAGTGAAGCAGTGATAGCATGTGGTATAGATCTCGAATTTCTGGGGTTTTTAAGTTTTGTGCGTGCGTAGTAGAAATCAATAACCGCTCTTGCCTTTGGAACAAAATATCGCTAGGAAAACTACGTGCCCAGCAGTTATTTAAAAATGTTCTTAAAGGTGATGGAAATCTACCAAACCGCAATTGTCAATTGAATTATGACTCAAACCCTCATTGTGAGAGGAGATATGTGTCTAACAGCGGAATAATAAAGAGTAAATATTAATAAATTAATTTCAGACCATCGTCAGTGCGTCTATGCATTTGTCAATGTATTTGTCATCCTTCCATCTGTCTTCTTTCATCCATCTCTACCATGCCCATATTCCGTTCCTATTAATCGTATGCCTTCATTTCTAGGAACATTCAGCTCGTTTTATTCAAGTGACGGATGCACGTGTATGCTTGTTCGATGTACCATTATATACTTTGATCGGAGTGACGGCATACGGATTAGGTGGCGCCGGCGCAGGCGTGCCCTCTGTATACACCAGAATATCCAGCTACGTAGATTGGATTGAGGAAAACGTTTGGAAAGAAGAACTTAATTTATAAAAGTGATCGCTTTAACAAATCGATTACCTAATCAATATGTTATAAACACCAATAATTTACCCAATAACTTAAATTTTGTAAATATTTTATATATAAATATTTTACGCATTCCATTCCTTTGTTGCGTAATTTCTACTTGATGATGCATTTGCTCATATTGAATTCCTTCAAATTGTAAACAGATCTACAATTAATTATTAAAACCAAGTCATATGCCGAAAATCATATTTTAATGACATGTAAAAGTGTTTTAAGTAAATACATATTATTTTATTGTATTATATTTTTTTTTATAATCTATGCTAAGGAAATGTTATCTTGTTCTTTGGATAAAATTACAGACCATGCTGATAACACTATACAATTTCAAATATTAAATGAAAACAGAAAACCTTAGAATGCACTTTCAGAAGATATCTCAATATCATTCATCATCGTGTTGCTTATTAGACTATCAGTTTTTTTCTCGCAGACGAACGGAAGTTTCGCGTCGCAAGGAGCATCGTTATAGCCTCCAAGGCCTATGAAAGATCCGCAAAATTCATTATTTCCCAAATGATTTGGCTCATTGGGATACCATTTTTCAAATCCCGACTCGTCTAAGTCATCACCTGAAAATAATGAGTAATTTACATTTTTTATTTACTTATTAAGTGAAAATGAGAAGGCTATAAGATAAACAAGTCGTAATTTTTAAGATGAAAAATTAATTTTGTTAAAATAATATCGATTGCTAATGAAAAGTATAACATAAACAATTTTATGACATGTAAGATTGGAGGCCTACCTGAAGACCTGAAATTCAGTTCTGCCGTAAGTTGGAACGTCTAAACGTTCAAACTAAAATACAGCAGCTCGTAACATCGTCATAATATGGCAGCGAAAACATCACATTATAGGCAACTACATATAAAACAACAATTTTTAAATCCATTTACTCACCATGTATTGTGGTCCATTGCCCTGATTTATCATAGTCAATAATACCGACGAATACGTTGTCTTTAACCTCAGGATAAGTTTTCAATAAGCAAACTAGAGAATTATATTCCTTATTACTATTTATCACTACCAAGTGACCGCCCTCAGCGGAACACGTCATGAAGGCGTCATGCCACGTTGTTGCTCTACTGTGGATCTTGTAACAAGTGTCGACATCGGGAACATAAGTGTATTCTGAAATAATGACAAGATTAATATTTATCCCTCCAACTATACTTTCTACAAAATAAGAGAACAAGATTTTATAACACTGAATCAGCAAACTCGTGTGCTATATATAACAGGTGTACTACCTAATGTTAATAACATGTGCGTTTTCACTCCTTAGTACTAGGATCATTGCCTCATATGTAAGTCAGCCGGCATATAACTCCCTGGTTTAACCAAACTGGATATATAACTTTTCGAGTTTTGTTTAAATAAGATCTACAACGTGCAATAGTTTCTACTCCATATGAATATTACTAATAATCTTCACATAGTTTGAGCGTAAACAGGTAATGAGGATATAGTTTAAAATATTTTTTAATAAAGTATTTAACGATCTTTATTTTTTAGTATTTTTTTCGAGAGTAAGCATATATGCAGTAGTGCGGTAAGTAAATATGTAGTTTAAGATGACTGATTACATTATGTTATCGAGATTATATTACCTTTGTCGACGGTTCCACAGGTGCCTACGGTTTCATTTTTATTCCTTTTGTAGCAAATATACGGATATGATGCATCGTTACAATAATCGTTGGTGATTGTACCATTAGGCATAAATACCACACATCGCTTGTCAATATCAGACGAAGGTCCCCATTTGTTCCAAGATACTGGCATTCTTTCCAAGGGAACTCCTGGAAACAAAAATGAAAACAAAACTGACGATTATAAAATGTTCATCAAATGCAAAGAAAAACAATTGCTTGGAACTATGAACTCTAGTAGACACTAGTTCTGTTTTCACTAGGATAGGGGTTTTTTAATTTTTTAAATAAAGGCAAATTACAGTTATTATATCGTCACTAGAAAGTGGCCCCTTTGCGTGTTATACTTTTAGCCTATCCAGTGACGACATAAAAGTGACCAAAAATGTAACAAGTTATATATTGAAAATCAATTGCGCCGCCTACAAATGAACTAGTTTACTTTAAAGATTAGTTGTCACTCTACTAAAAGATCGTGAGGGAACTAAAATGCCGTAGACAGGAGTATTTAATAAATGTAATCTGAGTAGACGCGAGGCCAGCAGCAGAATAGCAGAGAGTAGACACTTCTTGAAAATATCTTAAAAAATAAATACCCTGTCAGTTATCTTTCTTTAATTTAATTATCGTCAAATAGTGTTTAGCAAAAGTACCTTTTACTGAATAATAGTCACCATAGCTGAACTTGGCATGGATTCCTGTAAATACGCTCTGGTATATTTGGTTTTTCATCAAATTCATCATTGCATCCGACATTGATCTATCTAACGGAGTTGCGAGCTCGCCACCTGTTGAATAACGTTGTTAAAATGTTATTGAACTTATTCTGGCTATTTAAATAATCCATATCTCTCTCTTATACAAATTCACAATTACATATATAATGTCCCAGCAATCAGCATGTTGGTATCTTTTTACATATATTTAGTTATATCGTCATATAAATAATTAGATAATTTACACTTACAATTTTAATGTATGTTCTGTTAATT
The DNA here is from genome assembly GCF_041222505.1 of Epargyreus clarus. Taxonomy (NCBI): domain Eukaryota; kingdom Metazoa; phylum Arthropoda; class Insecta; order Lepidoptera; family Hesperiidae; genus Epargyreus; species Epargyreus clarus. The sequence goes on along the minus strand of NW_027332225.1, from coordinate 12,609,543 downwards.
CTACTACATTTTAATTATATACAGGGTGAATTATTAAAACGGGCCTTCAGGGCCAAATCCGAAACTATAAGGATTAGCGAAAAATGCTGAAAGGAGTTACGAGGCCAATTTTGATAAAAACTAAAACTGCATCATTAGTTTTTTAAAATATTTTTTCCTTAGCCGGGAATAGAAAGAGTTCATTTTGAAAAAAATATAGAGGGAATATAGGGGGTGCATTTTTTTTCAAAATGAACTCGTTCGATTCCCGGCTAGGGAAATAGTACATTACGATACGCGTGGCCAAAGTAGCCTATTTTTGCACAGCGTGAAGTTAGCGCCCGAGCGCAGCGAGGGTGCTAAACGCCGTGCAGATAATAGGCTACTTTTGTCACAAGTATCGTATACTATTTTATAGCTTGTGTGACATAAACCCGCTTATACTTGTGAAGAAATATGAAGAAAATATGATAATTATTTTGAAACTTATAAATGATTGAAACTAAAAATTATGAACTAAAAAAACAATAAAAATGTGACACAACCAAAACCTAAATAAAGTGATAAAGATAAATATAACACCACACATACGTCGAAATCTATCAAGCCATTTAGGCTACATACAGGCGTATTAAAGAAACATATGATAAGCAATCACATAATGTACTAATACATAACTAATACTAGTGATACAGTAGAAAATCGATTATCCGGACCTCAGTTATAAATATTCGCGATTGTTCGGATTGTGAAACGTGAACAAGTAACTTTGTAATAACCCTTACAGATCAGCCACATTTTGTGTGACATGTACATTTAAATTCCGGAAAGTCGCCAAATCGCAACAAAATAGTTACTATAAAAAACAAAAACCCGATTGCTAAAAATATAACCTATGTTATCGCCACAATTTAGACGAATCCTGCGACACATCATGTACAAAATTAATGAAGTCGTTTGACTTTGCCAAAGAATGAAAAATACATACGTAACAAACATATAGTCGAAAAACATCACCTTCCTAAATCGGTTTAAATAGCTTTTCTTCATAAACTCAATTATCCAAATTTTCGATAATCCGAATGCCACAAATACGACAACAAATAGTCGAGATTCTACTGGAGACTACTCAAATAGCCATAATACTAATTATGGCTAATTTTGATAGTGATTCCTAATTTAAATATCTCCTACTATGGTGTGTAGCGAAAATACCTAATCAAAACAAACAATAAAATTCGATAAAGCCCAATAGTATGTCTTATAGTGATGCTATTGCTTAGTATGTACAATGGCAAAAACATTTATAAATACGTCCAAAATAAAATATTAAAATAATTATAGCTTTAAACAAAATACTCATTACTCACTTTTAATTTATAAATGGCATTTAAAAGTATGAAACGTTCATAGCTATGTTTATTTTTTACAACTGTGAGGGTAGTGTAATAATATTCGTACGGTGTAAAAATCGGCTACTTTGGACACAGAAATGCGTGGCTAAAATGCGGGTTTAGGTCACAGAGTGTTATAATAGTACATTACAATACGAGGACGAAATAGTACATTACAATACGAGGACGAAAATTTTTTTTCTGACAAGTGTGACTTTGCAGGCCGAGCCGCAGGCGAGGACTGCAATCACACGAGTCAGAAAAACATTTTTCGTCCGCGTGTTGTATAAAATTTTATATTACGGGGTCGGAAATGGGGGTTTTGCGCACGCGAAACGTGCGTAAAACGTCAATTTACGCACGCCGTGATATAATTTTTTTTTCTGACAAGTGTGAGTTTGCAGGCCGAGCCGCAGGCGAGGACTGCAATCACACGAGTCAGAAAAACATTTTTCGTCCGCGTGTTGTATAAAATTTTATATTACGGGGTCGGAAATGGGGGTTTTGCGCACGCGAAGCGTGCGTAAAACGTCCATTTACGCACGCCGTGATATAAAACTTATTTTAAAAACGTAATGATGCAGTTTTAGTTTTTATGAAATTCGGCCTAGTAACTCCTTTCAGCATTTTTCGCTAATCCTTATAGTTTCGGATTTGGCCCTGAAGGACCGTTTTAAAAATTCATCCTGTATATGTGTAGATACAGTAATACAGCATGGCCGTGGTCGTGCGCCACATTATCTTTTGGGTTGTCTTCAAAACAATTCACTGTACCAGGAAGTAATCTTAGAGCGCCATTCTTACATTTGTTTTACTGTCGTGATAAAGTGTTATATTATACAAGTAAATCTACTGATGGAGAAGCACGAAGTGAGTAACCAAATTCTATCAACGTGACCTTAACCGTAACCATTCGTGTACTGAAACCCTTTACAGTGTCATAATTTATTTTTTTAGACATTCCTCGTTATATTATCGTACTGTATCGTATTCGATACATTATCAATGTGGGAAATACCTTCACGTTTGCATCTATTGTGAGCTTCGCCCCACTTCGCAGGCACGCGGTGCAGCTTGAGCCAGCCATCTATCTCACCAATATAGGTATAGTCGTATCGGAACTCGGGGATTTTCTCTTCAATTGAGTCTTCGTACTGCTTTTCTGTTCAAGTTAAGTTTAAGTTTAATTTAAGTAAAACGAGTATAGTACGGCCGGGGATGTACCACCGCTTCAATAGAAAGATGTTCATGCCGGCTGACTCACTCATGAGGCGACCATCTGAGTCCTCAACAGTAGTAATGCATTTCATGATCCGATTACAGTACCCTTACCATGAGTTTTTACGTTTTGACAAATATGATTGTTTTGGTATTTGTTTACGTATTTGCTCATACAATTTCCAATCAGCGTCAGCATCAGCAAGAATTGATCTCAGTTAGCCACGCTACACTACGAGTACAAGACATAAATATTGAATGAATAATGAAAAGACATAGGCATCTTCCTTTGACGCGTGTTAAACAAATTTATACAAATAATATAGGTGAAGAGATTGTTTAGTTGAACGTTATTTTTTTAATTTATTTAGATTTAATATTGATATCTATTAAACCCATCTAAACATCAAATTAAAATTTTAAATTTTAAGGCCTAAAATAATAATTTTGGTTTACACATAAAATATAGATATATGCTGTAGCGGACTTTTATTTAGGACTATTTTTAACCGACTTCAAAAAGGACGTGGTTATCAATTCGGCCGGTACCCTTTTTTATGTATGTACACGAATTACTCCGCCGTTAGTGGACCGATTTCAATAATTCTTTTGTTATTGTATAGAGACGAGCTGAAAGTTGGTCCCATTTAAATATGGTTAGGATCCATCGATGGGTTCTGGAGAAAATGAGGGGAACTCCTCCACCCATGTAAATATAACAGCCATAACTTCGCCGTTTATGAACCTATTTTAATGCCTTTAATTTCGTGTGTGTAAAATTGCTACAAGTGCAATTGCTACAAAGGGACCACCATTTAAATATGATGAGGATCAGAGTGGGTTCTGGAGACAAAATATGTAACTCCTCAAACGATGGGTATAATTGAGTTTTGTTTGAAGATATTTGGTGTAGGTTCTAATGAAATTACAAAGCCAGTTCACCATTGACTATTTAAGGGTCTGATAATGTGGCTCGGAGACAAAATATGTAAATCCTCAACCGATGGGAATAATTGAGTTGTGTTTGAAGATATTTGGTGTAGGTTCTAATGTCATTATAAAGCCAGTTCACCATTGACTACATAAGGGTCTGTTAATGCGGCTCGGAGACAGAATATGTAACTCCTCAACCGATGGGAATAATTGAGTCGTGTTCAAAGATATTTGGTGTAGGTTCTAATGAAATTGCAAAGCCAGTTCATCATTGACTATTTAAGGGTCTGATTATGTGGCTCGGAGACAAAATATGTAACTCCTCAACCAATGGGAATAATTGAGTTGTGTTTAAAGATATTTGGCGTAGGTTATAATGAAATTGCAAAGCCAGTTCATCATTGACTATTTAGTTAGGTTAGGTTGGAACATATAAGACAATACAAAACTAAGCGAGCAGGGCGCAGCAGCGCCCTGCGAGCGGGCGGTTCCAATCAATGTAAACTCAGACCTTACCTTCATTCATGATCACGTTTTTACATTTTTATATTGTATTAATATAAATGTTAATATGTCATCACTAAATAGGGTGAAAAAAAAATTTAACATAAAAATACAACCGACTTCTATGTCACTACTACAAAGTAAAAAATAATTGAAATATATGTTGGTTTAGTACATATTTCTGAAGTCGGCGCTCATATTACACACGCTGTTTACATTGTTATCGAACGAAATATATTGAGCGCCGACTTCAGAAATATGTACTAAACCAACATTTATTTCAATTATTTTTTACTTTGTAGTGACAGAAGTCGGTTGTATTTTTTGTTAAAAATTTTTAGACAAACAATTCCCCCAAATATTACTTTCGCGTAACTTTGACGATTGAGGCTGCGAACGCAAGACAGCTCTGAGAGGGCACGATATTTTGCGACTTACTTGATACTTAACGTATATTCTTAATCTTATATTTATATTAAGCTAAACCATACAATATCCTTATACATTTTAGTCTATGTTATGTTATTCTAATGAATGTATGTATGTTATTCTAATGTATAAACTATTTTATTGGAAAGTTTTATCCTAATCCGGTTAGTAGCTTTCGCTACAAGAACGAACGAACATCCATCCATCCTCACATACTTTCGCCTTTATATTATAAGTAGGTAGGACTCACTTGTCGTGTATGCGAGGCTCAATTCGTGGAAACAAAACGAAAACAAAATTGCGTACAAAAATGTATGCATTGTTGTTTATTTCAACAACTCGCAGCAAACCAACACAAAGTAACTATGAGATATAATAATAAAACAACTGTATTTATAGCATAAAAATATCTAGGTACTTTATTTCTTATCAATTCGGTTGTGGTTTTACCAAATGACAGAAATATTACTATTATACTTGTAATATTCAAAACAGGAAAGATACATAAATAAATATAGTTTAAAAAACTAAAATAATGGACTGATTAAAGATAATTTAATGGAAATTAATTGTAATAAGTTAATATTAAAAAATAATAATACTTAACAAAAAAAAAGTTATATCTGTTATTTTTTCTTTAAGTAATAAATTTGACATCGATCCAGATTATAAATATATTAGTAAATTTTCTATTTAAACATGTTTCAGTTTATGGTTCAAAGGTGGTAGAACCCTTTGTGGTTCGACTCCGGCGGCACCACCGCCACACCTATTTCAGCCTAATAACAGCAGTGTTAAGCGCTGCTGTGTTCCGTTTTGAAGGGTGTGGTAAGGGAGACATACTTTTCTGAGGCATTCCAGCTTAGTCCTCAGGGGTAGCAGCGCATCTGTGGCCGACTTCAGGTAGGAATATCTAATCCTACCTGGGGTTGATTACAGATGTCCATGGGCGGCAGTAGCCACATACCATCAGGTGGACTGCATGCTCGTCTGCTACTCCTACATTATAAAAAAAAAAGTGTGTGTGTGTCAGCTACGACGCACGATTGGAGTTTACTCCTTACGAACGATAATTATGATATATATCGAATAGAAAAAAAGTTTCAGTTTATAACTTAAAACTTAATAATTATAATTTCTTTGCCATCTATAAAATATCCTTGTAGCAATTTACGGATGCAATTTATATGAGACTCAATAAACATGTTATTATATGTAATTTGGATTGTTTCTGAATGTTTTATAATTGTAGAATTCATTTAAAACGTATTGCTAATTTTATATAACTTATTTTGAACATAATTCATTAGCAATAATTCTGCAATAAATATCAAATAATACTGTTTTGATTTTTCCCGTTTATCGTTGATAGATGGTGCTGGTCAATAATGCATCCATTTTTATAAGTTAAATTAATATATCAGTAACTTACAAAAGCCTCTTTATGTTAAAAACTTATTTTGTTAATATTATATCTTATTCAATTGCTTACTGATTTTATATGTTACTCTTCTTTAAAAACGTACATAAAAGATTGTTAATCATATTATGGCGCCAATGTTCATATTTTTCAGTGTTTATAAATGATCAAACCTATAACTTAATTTAGGCAAAAATGTAAACAAATTAGTTAATGACGTTTTAATGTTTTATATATTGCTAATTATTTATATTGTAATAATTACTTTCATATGGGATTTGAACTGACTGTATTTTAAATTAATAAAAGCACTCTTGATTCATATTTTGGTTAAAAACGCTACTTCCTTTTTAACCGACTTCAAAAAGGAGGAGGTTATCAATTCGGCCGGTATCTTCAGAAATATGTACTAAACCAACATTTATTCGAATTATTTTTTACTTTGTAGTGACATAGAAGTCGGTTGTATTTTTTGTTAAAAATTTTTTTGAGAGGATATGATGATTGTAATGAGATACGCTGTGTAATGTATTCCATCTCATTCTTTTACACGTTTAATCCTACAGATATATATGTTTGTCTCTTTCTACATAACGCCTCAACTTTTCGTGTTACACTTGATTTTACTCCTCATAAAATTTCCGTACCGGGCCTTATAACTCAAATCGTTTCTTAAGGAGTAAACTCCAAAAAAAAAAATGTACGCCATAAAATAAGTAGCTGTTTATAGGAACTTTACCATGAACTTTTTTTCATAGTTAACGCCATCTAGCGACTCAGTGGAAAATTTTTGTAGATCGATACATCACTTGGCCAACTAGTTATGATTTAATCCCGCCTCTAATATCGTCCATCCTGATAGGGCAATGGAATAAAAAAATATTAAAATCGTGTATTGTCATCGGTATGCGATATGCAGCCATTAAAGTACATGCATTATGAACATTTTAACAGTATATGTATTACGTTCAACATATAAAAGCGAAAAACATCGAAAAATAGCAGTTTCTTGTATTTATTATATTTAAACTTTTTTTTTTTTAGTATTTATTGTTATAGTAGCCACCATTATACATACTCTGTAAATAATTATCTATTGTTTACGGTTTAGAAGGTAGAGCCCTGTGACAGACAACAGACAGCGGAGGCATAGTAATAGGGTTCCGTTTTTACCTTTTAAGTAAAAAGGGCACTGCAGCCATGGTGTTTCATACTGAATCCCATTATACTTAGTTTATCATTTATTATTATAATCTATTTTTATTGTCTTCAGAAGACTGCATAGCCCTAGTACAACTCTGGCTAGAAAAAGGTGTGATAATTAATTAATTGTTAAGACTGGAACATTATTTTATTCAGGATCCGCTGTACTTCCGCCTGCGGTGGATTTTAAACTCAGAGCCCTCGATTGAGAGACAGACTTTCTAACCACTAGTATAATCATATTAATAGCATTTGTTTTGTATATATTAATTATTTTTAAATTCTTTGGAGGGCGAGACTATCATTGATTATATCGGTCGGTCTTATCGAGTGATGTGGCTGCTTCAGAAGGCTAAGCTACACCTAATTCCGAGCATAGCATTCTCTGACTTTGAGTTTTCGGCTTTGAGGCTTCTAAAGCCTGCAGTAAAGGATCATATCTTGACGCCATACGGCATCACTGGCTCGAATACTTTCAAATTCAGGCAAAGAGGAATTTGGTGTAAGAAAGCACTCCATATTTTTCCGCACGTAAACTAGCTGAGGTTGATTCTTCGAGTAACGCACAACAACAACCTATACGGTTGTGACATGGAGTCGTAGGCATGATGTTTGCCTTGTCCCTGTTGATTTTTAGGCCCGTCCGTTGTGAGGCATTGTGGCGTTGTAGATGTCACGTAGGTTTTGAAGATGGTAACATCCATTGTGGTTCGACTCCAGCGGCCGGCCGTCCGGATAGGCAGGTTCATGAAGTACCTTGGGGTCTTACACTGGACAGCCGCTGGTGCTTCGACGAGCACTTCGATCGTCTTGTTCCTCGGATTCATAAGGTAACGGGTGCTATGCTATATGCTATGCGCGGAAACTGAATTCCGCGCAACGTACGATCGCAATCGGAGTCACCCGAGGTTACGTATGAGGCGGCTACAGTCTTGGGGCGGCTTCTGCCCCTGGATATTCTGGCGGATATGGACGCACGGGTCTTTCATAAGATTCGAGTCCTCCGTCAGAGGACTGAACCATTCGACGAAGTGACGATCTGAGCGCTTCGTGGGAGAGCCAAATGGCGAGCTCTGAGGTGCTGGCGCGAACGGCTTGAGGAGCCTAGGAACATACGCCAAAGGGCGATTGACACTATCCTACCGAACTTTCGAGCCTGGTTGAAGAGCAGGGGTAGAGTGACCTACCGCCTTACTCAGATACTCACCGGATATGGCTGTTTCGGTGAGTGTCTAAAAAGGATACAACGAGAAGAGACAGCTCGGTGTCACACAGCACACGCTGCAGTTCTGCCCGACGTGGGAGTCGTAGCGGCGAATTCACGTCAAAAATATGAGACCAGATCTGTCTCCGTCGGTCATCGTCGGAGCGATGGTTCGGCGCAGCGAAGCATGGGACGGCATGATCACCATCTGCGACATGGTCATGTGTGAGAAGGAAGACGCCGAGCGACCAAGGGAGCGCGCTGAACCCGCTCGGAGGAGAAGTCGCTGCGGCCGTACTTAGCAGTCCCCGGCGAGGTATCCCTGTAATTCCGGGACAAGAATAGGGCTACGGTATGCCCTGCCTGTCGTAAGAGGCGACTAAAAGGGGGCTTCTGGGGTCGTGGGTGGCAAGAGTGGGAGCTCCAACCGCCCAGCTAACGGCCCCGGGAAGGACGGCGGTATGTGTGGTCGGATACCGTCGTACGCACCAGACGGTGCGGTGAGCGATACGCTTATCTGGGCGGAGCCCGACGGGGCAATGCGTTAAGAGGACTCCGGTTGCGGTCCTTTGGAGATCCCGGAGTCCTCTATGCAGCGCTGAGGACGGCCACCGGGGGGGTTTTAGTGCGGTAAGAGTCCCACATAACCATGTGTCACTCCCACGGCATCGGTTACCGTTTGAAGGTTTCCCCCTCGTGAACAAAAAAAAGGGGTAACGGTGCATCTGTTGCTTCAGGTAGAAATTTAATCCTATTTGAGGTTAACACAGTTTAAAATCTCGATGTATCTACAGTTGATCTGGCATCGCTGAAAAGCCTAGCACCGTAAAGTTTAGATACTCGTAACAGCACGATTATACTCTCAGCCTACTACTATATAAATGACCGCTAATGGCAAAATTTCATTCTGTGCTTTGTAGCACACGTTAATTCGACGATATCAAGAGTTGTAGCACTTGGATATCGTTAAAACTTGTTAGAGGCCTTATGGATAATGGATAAAAAAATTGACATGGTTCGGCCACTAATCCGTATGGCAGAGTAGCGTAGTACAATACGGTCCAGACCTCCCTCAGTTGTAAGAAGTGAGCAATGCCCAGGAATAAGAGTTAGAAAGGTTGGAGACATAGAATCCATAATGTTTTAAAAAATCTCGAGTTCCCGGGAATTCCCGGGAAAATGTGGTCGGGAAATCCCGTGGGCCGGGAAGAAAAATATGCCGGGAAATGTAGGAACCCTAGTATGACTGTATAGTCCAAGCTGATAAAAGCGTAATAAAAAAATCGAAAAGCAAGCAGACAATTAGGGATGCCGATCCGAAAAAACTTTTAATTGATATCTAGTACTAGATCGATTCAGTGAATCGATATTTCATCTTAGTAAATCGAAACACAATTTTTCTGTTTCTATTTTATATCTGTTTCTAAATTATGTGCGTATTATAAATGAATTATCACTTGCTACACGGTGAAGGAAAACATCGTGAGGAAACCTGCATACCTGAGAGATTTATATAAAAAATCTTAAAGGTATGTAAAGTCTACCAATACGCACTTGGCCAGCGCGGTAGACTATGGCCTAATCCTTCACATTATGAGAGGAGACCCGTGCCCAACAGTGGGACAGTAATGGGTTGTTGATGACGGAACCCTAAAAATATCTAACATTACCTATTAAATTAATTAATCGTGAATAAGTTAATAAGTTTGGTGTTTTTATCTATGTTTCCTGTTTTGAGTATTATGAGTATAGGTAATAGTAATATTTCTGTCATCTGGTAAAACCACTACCAAAATGATAAGAAATAAAATAAATATTTTTATGCTATAAATACACTTGTTTTAGGAGACCTTTATTAAAAAAAGAACACAACATTTACTCAAAGTTACCTGATATAGGTTGGTTGCATGGTATTCAAGAAAATCAAAAAGGGGCGGGCATTGTATCTTGATAAAAAATAATCTCATCAATTATTATTCTTAGCAATTTAAGTGACCTGGTATATGACTTCTGCTTTGAATGTTCAGGCGTGGAGCTGATATCACTTAAAATTACTGTATTATGTATTTATAGAACTCCTTACAGTAATCCTCGGGTTTTTCATGATAATTTACAACAAGTTTTATTGAGAATATCTCATAAATATCAAAAAAATATAATTTGTGGAGACTGGAATTTTGATACCTTGACACCTAGTTGTAGCTGCCAAGAATTAATAAATATGCTTACAAACTTTAATATAGAACTGCACATTAAAGTACCAACTCGACAAGCAGCATGTCTTGATCAATTTGAAAGTAATATCAAACAAGCTCAAGCGCAAGTACATTACCTAGGTCTTTCCGATCACGAAACAGGACAAACTGTAAGCGTAAAAATATATAGAAAAGGCGAATTAAGATACTGGTATGAGCACGTATGATTTTATTAAACAAAACATGAATACATTTTATAATTGCATTTTGTCTATAACCTTTTCGGAAATCTATAAACAAAAAATTTTTCAAGAATCCTTCGATTAATTTTATGGCTTGTTCGTACTTTTCTGTAACTTGAGTTTCCCAACATACACCGTGAAAAAATCTAATAAACAGGAAAAAATGTTGTGGCTAACTAAGGGGGTAAAAAATCCAATGTCAAAAAAATAACCTTGTATTTAAATTACAAATTAATACATCAGAATAAAAAAGCACGTAAATATGAATATAAAAAATATAGCACTATACTTATGAAATGCATAAATAAATCGCGACATAAAAGAAAATAAAGAAATAGACAGAATAATTTATAATAATCGAATATATACTGATTCTGTGAACATCAGCGATGATGATGATATATTGATAAGCGACGTGTGGTATTTATTCTCAATGGTACAATCACTAACGATTATTGTAACGAAGCGTCATATCCGTATATTTGCTACAAAAGGAACAAATAGAAACCTTAGGCTCCTGTGGAACCATCGACAAAAGTAATACAATCTCAATCATATAATCTAATTAGTCATCTTAAACTACATATTTACTTACCGCACTACTGCATATATGCTTACTCTCGAAAAAAATACAAAAAAATAAAGATCGTTAAATACTTTATTGAAAAATGTTTTATATCATGTCCTCATTACCCGTTTACGCTCAAACTATGTGAAGATTATTAGTAATATTCATATGGAGTAGAAACTATTGCACGCTGTTGATCTTATTTGAACATAACTCGAAAAGTTGTATAATCAGTTTGGTTAAACCTGGGAGGTGTATTTACCACACCACTTTCCAAGTAATAGCAGATGTTGCGCTTCGGTGGAAGGGTTGATGCCGGCTGACTTACATATGAGGCAATGATCCTAGTACTAAAGAGTGAAAACGCACATGTTATTAACATTAGGTACTACACCTGTTATATACAGGGTGAATCTCCATAAAGTGCACATATTGAAGCAGGTAAAATTAAACCGCATTTTGTCGACAAAAAAAATAAAAAAAATAATAAAAAATTTTTTTTTTGGGTTTTACGACCTTTTGAAGTTTTTTTCATCATCATCATCATCATCATTGTTATTTTTGTTTGAACCTGATAACCCTCTTAGTTTAAAAGTTATAGCGATTTATTAACTTCAGGTGCACAATTTTTATATTTTTTTTGTCGACAAAATGCGGTTTAATTTTACCTGTTTCAATATGTGCACTTTATGGAGATTCACCCTGTATAGTTGGTTATAGATGTCCATATGCGAAAGTGATCCTCTATCAGGTAGAAAGCACACTTGTGTGCTGATTCAATGTTATAAAATATTTTTGGAAACCTCTAGATCTTCTGCGACTAAGTGACTGTGGAATATTTTCCTTTCTAGATAAAACCTTCTTCTCTTCTTCTGTAGTAAGTATAGTTGGAGGGATAAATATTAATCTTTCCGTTATTTCAGAATACACTTATGTTTCCGATGTAGACACTTGTTACAAGATCCACAGTAGAGGAACAACGTGGCATGATGCCTTCATGACATGTTCCGCTGAGGGCGGTCACTTGGTAGGGATAATAGTGAAACGCCAAATTTCATACATTTATTTAATTTTCTACATGCATTAAATGCTTGATTTTTAAAGACAATAGAGGGTTTGGAGTAATAAATTTTAGAGCTCGATTAGGAGAAAAAACATTATACATTCGATTCGTGGACTTATCAAGGTTCGATAAACAAAAATTCTAATTTGTGAGTGCCACCGTGTTATACAGGATTTTCTTCGGCATTATGCAGAGAACGCGCTGATCTCCGATGGGACGCAAACAGAGTCCCTTGAGTGCAGGAGATTTGGGCCCTCCTTGCTCAGGCTTGCAATCGTCACTCATCTTCAGCTTCACAGGATACGTGCCTCGTTGATCACACTCTCGTCGTCCAATACAACGGAAGCCACTTCCGAAACTCGCATTCTTGGTGTAAAATATTCCACAATAATATATACAAAAAGTAATAAGGACAATATGGTTCAAACGTAAAAATACCACCGCTACAGTAATTTCTAACTTAAAGCAGTGCTTTTGTTACGGCGGAAGAGTTGCCAAATATCGGCCGATTTGCACAAGAGGCGAATTATGTACCTACTCAGGAGTAGCTATGCGTCTTTTATAGGTTTCAGGTAAAACCCCCAATCTATATGGCGCTGGTCACTGGTCCGTGACCACTTTCCAGGTAAACTGCATCTTCATTTTCTATTTTGATAATTAAGGAAAACAGTCAAAACTATCTACAATGTTATGGTTACTTTCTTTTAATAGAAACGAAAATCACCTTTATTGATAGCGGGTGCGTCCATATATTCATCCCGCAAAATGTTATACTCAAAGAATATTCTAAACTATAAGTCCAATTTACATGCTATAAAGAGCAAATTTTATCTACATTCAACGCTTAATTTTTTGAAACAATTTATTTTGATAACGATTTTTATTCGATATCTATTAAAACCGTTTTTATATGAACTTAATTTTTGTCTTCTTTTTATAACATAAAAACAGTCATTGCGGAGTACGCAATAAAGATAGATATATGACATCGCTTATTTGTAGACCTTTTTAAGGTGTACAAACTGTAGAACATTATTTTGATTTATCTTGTACGGTTCAGCCAGCGTTTGCAATGTAAGCACAAAAAATGTGTTTTTTTTTTACGAAATCTGAAAATTTTGCAGTGTTATCCTACTATTTTATATATGTATTATACATACAAACCTTCCTGTTGAATCACTCTGTCTATTAAAAAAACTGCATCAAAATCCATTTCGTAGTTTTAAAGATCTAAGCGAACATGAGGACAGACAGCGGAAAGAGACTTTGTTTTATAATATGTAGTGATAATGCACTGTTTATTCGTTTAAACACAGATACACTGCCCCGTCTATATGATAAAAGACGAAAGTTGGAAATAAAAACGCGCAATTATATTTGTAAAAAAGGATTTTTGAGTCGCACATACCCATTTAGTGGTCAATTATTAAAACTCTCTATCGGTTTCATATTTTTGAACAGTTAGTTTAGTTGTTAAGAATTTAGAAACGCACCAATAAGATAAACGACGTTTATCTAATGCATAGCTTTATCGAATCAATAGTTGGAGATGTAACTGTTGGACTCAGAAACCAGGCATAATTAAAATGGACAGCTGGATGTTGTCATTACTGTGGGTGTAGGGAATTTTGTGGTTTGATTTTTATTTATCTGGAGTTAAAATGGTTTAATGCAGGTACCTCGGGCAGTGAGATGCTCGCGGGTGTCTCTTGGTGATGCATTGGGTAGGGTTGGCCAAAGGCATCGCGTACTTTGAGATATTAAGTGAATATTGCACGGTTGGAATAAACTTGAGTTGAGCACTAGCTTAATGTTATCATAAACAAGGTATAATATAATTTTTAGAAAACTGCGGTGATACACGACTACAGTGATCCTATATGAACATCACCTAGTAAAAGCAGAGTTTTTCTTATTTATTGGTCTAATGCATTCGCTTCAATACCTGTCGCGTATGTAATATATATGTAAAGAGTCTTATGAACTATGTCTGCAACAGAAATCCGTGGTGAACATTGTTGGGACAGATTTAAAACCGAGGTAATACACAACTAGTTTGTTCCTATATGAACATCGCCTAGTTTAAGCCTTGGTTCGCATTAACCGTTCGAGCCTCTTGCGTGCGAGTCGGTATTGCAGGAAAATGCGTAAAGTTCAAGCCATGTTTTTGATTAGCAGCTCGGGTCTCTTACGATCGAGTCTGTGTTACAAGAAAATGTGTAACTGTTGTGGATTTAGGCATTATTGGACACGCCGTTATCCAACGAAGTATATTGAGCCGACTTCAGAACTATGTACTAAACCAACATTATTTTTTACTTTCCAGTGACATAGAAGTCAGTTTTATTTTATTGTTAATTTTATTACCTCCTATTGATAAAGTTTTAACCTAAAGTAACTGGTTCATTCCGAAATGTTGCAAATATTGTCTCAAGAAGTGTGATTTATTATTTACCATTCGTTTGGAGGTCATATTGGGGTACTGTTGATAGCAAATGGAGTTGATTTCTTAAATAAGGATTATCTTTTTTATAATATAGAACGCCAGTATAATTTAGTGCAAGACGAGCATGCATTCTACCTGATCGTAAGTGAAGTATCGTCCACTGACATGTATAATCAATCCCAGATGAGAATAGAGTCCTATCTAAAGGTGACCACGGATGAGTCACTACCCCTTAGCACTAAGTTGGAAAGTCTCAGCGAATAATGTTTCCCTTATTATACTTTTCAACTCAGAACACAGAAAATAATATGAAATGAGTATGAATAAGATTTGATTATTCACAAATAAGTTTTTGTTTCGTTACTTGACTGATTGATTGGAACATTGGAATCTCCATAATATTACTTTCGTAAAATAATTAGAAGACATATAGCATAAATTCGTTAAGCATTTAAATTTTCGATTTAATATTGATTCTGAAATTTATGAAGATTAATGCTTTCAAGCTTTAAATGAGTACTTTGATTGATATAATTTTTTATATCATCTTCAGCCCACGTTAGTCCACTGCTGGACATAGGACTCTCCCAAGGTACGCCACTGAGCCCAGTCTTCGGCTCTCCTCATCCAACTAGTTCACGCCGCCCGGCGCATATTATCGCGCCATCTTTATTCCATTTTGTTTGTAATAGTAACTTTGATTGTATAGAACTTTCTTCAAAACTTTTTAAATGTCCCAAAAATACACGAACAATGAACATGTTTATTTGCCAATGAACATAAAACTACAAACGATGCTCAACATGTTAATCGTTTGCATAATAACTACAACAGATTTAATCAGATTATTATCATTTTTCACAATAGTAGAGAAAAATTTAAACATTTCGACGACTTCATATAATTTATATGAAGTCGGTTAAAAAGTGATCGCTTTAACAAATCGATTGCCTATTCAATATATTATAAATACTTTTAAGCATTGACTCAAATTTTTAAAATCTGTTGTATATAAATACTTTACGCATTCCATTGCTCAGTTGATTAATTTGTACTTGATGATGTACTTGCTCATTTCCATATTGAGTGTATTCCTTTAAATTGTAAACAGGTCCACACTTAATTATTAAAACCAAGTCATATGCCTACAATCATCATTTAATAACAAGTAAACGTGTATTATGTAAATAGATATTATACAGTTTTAAAATATAATATATTAGACTGCACTTCTAAAAAAATTCGTAATATCAAAAATGTCGATTTCTTTTATTAGACTATCAGTTTTTTTCTCGCAGACGAATGGAAGTTTCGCGTCACATTGCATATCGTTATAGCCTTCACCGCGTATGAAAGATCCGCAAAATTCATTAGCCCCATGATTTGGCTCGCCGGTTAACCATTTTTCAAATCCAGACTCGTCCAAGTTATCATCTGAAATTAATTTATACCCATTTACACTATTCATTTACTTATTTAGTGAAAATATAAGAGAAACCATTTTAATAGTAATGGACTTGATGACGAATACAGTTTACTAAAACCATAATATTAATTTGTAATGAAAAATATAACATAAAACAGTTTTATTACTTGTAGGATTAGAGTCTGAACCCATCTCTGTCATATTCGTTCAAGCCAAAATACAGCAGTGCTTAACATCGTCATTATGTGGCAGCGAAAACACATTATAGACAGCTGTAATCCATAATTTTGAAATCCATTTACTCACCATGTATTGTGGTCCATTGGCCTGATTTATCATTGTCAACAATACCGACGAAAACGTTCTCCTTAATTTCTTGAGGATAACTCGCTAATAGGGAGACTACAGATTTAAACTCCTTATCACTATTCATGACTACCAAGTGACCTCCCTCAGCGGAACACGTCATGAAAGCGTCATACCATGTTGTTCTTCTAGCATGGATTTTGTAGCAATTGTCTATATCAGGAACATAAATGTATTCTAAAATTAAAGAAAAAAATAATATTTATCCCTCCAATAATAGAAATATATCTTCTACAGGTGGAAGATTTTATCCAGAAAGGAAAATATTCCACTTCCCACTTAATCCCAGAAGATGGGTAATTTTGCGGAAGAACGCTGCTACTCTCCTAAAAGGCGCTCCAAAATGTCTTATAATATTGGATCAGCAAACGATTGTACTTTCCACCGGATTTAAAGTTGTCGCTTATGGACATCTATAATCAAATATTTAGTGGATGCTACAGGAAGCTGGTTATATTATGTACGATGCCACTCATGAGGACTAAGATAATTGCTCATATGCAACTCAACCGACATCAACACTTTTTCCCCGAAACGGAAAGTGATTTGGCGAATATGTATGTTTATAGCTAAATTCTCTTTTTTTCGAGTAAGCATATATGCAGTAGTAAGGCAGTAAAGGGTTAAGATTACTTTTGTCGACGGTTCCACAGGGGCCTACAGTTTCGTTAATATTCCGTTTGTAGCAAATATAAGGATGTGATGCATCGTTACAATAGTCATTGGTGATTGTGCCATTGGGCATAAATACAACACATCGCTTGTCAATATCATATGAAGGTCCCCATTTGGTCCAAGATACTGGCATTCTTTCCAAGGATACTCCTGGAAATAAAAACAAAAAATTAACCACACAAACCGCAGCAAAATAGCAGAGAGTAGACACTTCTTAAATAATTCTTAAACAATTAGACCCTGTCAGTTATCTGGCATTAGTGAAATTATGCCCAAGTATTACTTAGTTACCTTTTACTGAATAGTAGTCACCATAGCTGAACATGGAATGGATTCCTGTAAATATGCTCCGGTACATTTGGTTTTTCATAACATTTATCATTGCCTCCAACATTGGTCTATCTAACGGAGTTGCAAGCTCGCCACCTATTAATTAGAATTATTATTATTATGAATTAAGTTTCTTATATTGTCTGCAAATGGACAAAGAGAAAATCGTCGATTAACATGAAGTAGCTTCCGACAGTTTATGATACTACGGACTTGAGCAGTGACAGCCTAGTGGTTGAAACTCGGCTTCTCGATCGGGGTCGGAAATTCGAATGAGTATTTGAAGTCTATTGGCACTTGGTCAGTGCGATGGACTGTGACTTAGTTAGTGGATAGGAGTTTCGTGCTCAGCAGTGGAACATTAATGGGCTGAGGACATGATACTAGGCGATGCGGATTAGTTCGCACCTCACTGCTGCCGTGCTACCTACTGCTGTGGGAAGAACGGACATTCTGTGGATAAGCTACTGCAGAAGCGCATATAAGTTTGTAAAGGTGCTTCGGTTTCATCTCAAGGCGGTAATTTTAAGGAAACGGTGCGACCTCTGAATAACCTTTGAATGACAAACAACTTCAAATCTCACGAACGACACAGACCAACATGCACCTTTGATTCTTGGTGAAGTACCATAATGTCTATAGTGTGTGAATAAATTCGCAGATAATTATTCAATATATTTGATAATTATTCAAAGAAGAAAATGGTATAGCTATTGATGAAAGGATTGTTAAACTATTAACGTGTGTATCCTCTACTAAAAAATCGATAACTTTACCATTATTTACAACTTTTATTTACGTACTACTGTTACATTTAAATTTAATACATATAAATAGTGATAGAGGATAGCTATGGTCGTATGAAATTACCACTGTACCAGAAGTAGAAACTGAAACTACTTAGGGCGCCATTTTTACATTTGTTTTACTTTCATGACAAACTTTTTTAAATTATATATCTACTGATCAAAAAGGACGGAGTGCGCCACCAATTTTCGCCACATTATTTTTTAGATATTTGTCGCTTTGTTATATCGTACTGTACTATGCGTATTTTATTAAATTGGGAAGTACCTTCAAGTTTGCATCTATTGCGAGCTTCCTTCCACTTCGCAGGCAAGCGGTGCAGCTTGAGCCAGCCATCTATCTCACCAATATAGGTATAGTCGTATCGGAACTCGGGGATTTTCTCTTCAACTGAGCCTTCGTACGGTATTTCTGTTTATTTAATTAATTTATTTAGTTCGTTTACCAATAAACATACATTTTTAGAATTGTATTCTAACTTCTTTTTATATTGGCTGACATAAGGATATGTAATTAAAATTAAGTAAAACGACTATAGTACGACCGGGGAGTCCCGGCATCCACCTCTTTAATAGAAAGATGTGGATGCCGGTCGACTTACTCATGAGGCGACTACGAGTATCTGAGTCCTCAGAAGTAATACCTAACGCATCAGTGATTGACAACAGATAGAATCCTTGTTTTATATGGAGTTAATTACAAATGTATATGCGTGGCAGTAGCCACATCAGGTGGATTCTATGTACATTTGCTACTGCATTCATATTAAGAACATTGAAGTTCATCAAGCGGCGATGACTACCTGTATTTAAAAAAATATAGGTTTATAAAATATTAAACTTTATAAGACATAACACGGCGATAAATATAGTTTTTGTAGTTTTTTTTCCTTAATCCTCATTTGTTTGAAGTATTAATCAGTCAACGACGCTACATTCTGAGCCATATATTTAAATATTGAGTCAATAATGATAAACAAATAGTCACGTTCTTTAGACTCGTGTTGAACAAACATTAACAAAAAGCTCTATAAGGATAAATTAATATCCTGTTAAGGTTAATTTTGTACGGATTCATTCCTTTGATCCCACTAGACCGGTTTTTAAAACTCCATAAACTTTGTTGGTTTGTACTCTTCAAAATGTAATAACAATATTTTGTTTATAAATTCAGATTTTGAATAATATGTAACCCGACAAAACGTATATTACAAGACGTTAAGTAATTATTATATAACAATATTTATTTAACTTTTTTGATAATGATCAGTAATAGATGAATACTAATAAATACCTCGACAATAATATCTTGCGTCAACCAAACGTTTAAGCGTGACCGTCAGAATGGCCGGTCACTACCCATATTTTACATCGAAATAATTACTAAGAGTTGCTACCTAGTTGCTACTAGTTGCTATTAGTTGCTACTAATTGCTACCTTCGATTAAAAAAAGATAAACTACTTTTTAAGGTGACCGGCCATTCTAACATCAGGATGGCCGGTCACCTATCCAGTGAGAAGAAACTGCGCAAATGAATAGAGTTTTTTTGTAATCAATAGTTGCTACCAAATTGCTACCTTCATATGCATCGTATTGGACTTCATAGCTTTTAAGGATAAAAAAATATTACGGATTTAATATAAGATGACTAAACGCCTGTATAATGGATAAGCATAATATGTTTAATTTCGGGTTTTCTCTTTTAATTATACAGGCGTTTAGACCTCTTAAAAAGTAGTTTATCTTTTTTTATTCGTAGGTAGCAATTAGTAGCAACTAATAGCAACTAGTAGCAACTAGGTAGCAACTCTTAGTAATTATTTCGATGTAAAATATGGGTAGTGACCGGCTATTCTGACGGTCACGTTTAAGCAACAACAAATGATCAAAAACTCACCTTTTGCAAAGCTCAATTCAGCGAAACAAAATAAAACCAAAATTGCGCACAAAAAAGTATACATTTTTGTTTATTTCTTCAATACAACCACTGGCTGCACACCGATGCGAACTAAACAATACAATAAGAAGAGGCGGCATTTATATCGTATAAATATTTTATTTCTTATCGATTTGTTAGTGGTTTGACCAGTTTGCTCAGACAGATTAACAAAATTGCAGTTATAATAGTCAATAGAGGAAAACACATCAAAAACAGTAAACATACACAAATGATTAATTAATATAGTATGATTAATTAAAAATCCAAAAAAAAAATATTATATAGCTTATGTTAGTTTATTATTATGCCTGGAAATTTCTGCATTCATTCCTCATGATCGTAAGTGACTATTACCGCCCATGGATATCTGTACTCAATCCAGATGAGATTAGATGCCTTCCTGAGGTCAGCAACATAGGTGGTGCTAATGCCACGGAAAGGATATTTTCCCTTGCCCTTCAAACCAAAACTCAGACAATAATAAGAAATGCGTATTCGTATAAGAGTGTAAATCGAATATGATTTGATCATCCACAATGGACAAGAAGCTGACAAGTAAAAATTACTCAGACATTCTCCCGATATGTGTATACATAATGTATGCAACGTATGACCTCAACATAACGTTTGAGGGGACCCCCGTCAGTAACATTCCTAGAAATTGTAAATAGTCTTAACTACACACTAATACACAATGCACATAGCTTTCATTGCAATAAAAATTATTCATAAAACAGATGAGTGTGTTAGAAAATCCCTAAGACCCATGTCAAAATATATCAGATAATTCAATTTATTTAGGAAAAGCTAATGATTTTAGAAATATAGGTACGTAGTCTATGTAGTTTTATTATTCGTGTAAGGGATGTTTTTTAAAAAAACAATAATACCTTCATAAACTTATGGTTTATTTTTAAGGTTACATAACACCTTTACGTTTGTTACGAAAAAGAGAACTTTGGACTTAAACAGAACATAATATCTTAATATTATATTATTATACATTTACAATGACAGAGTAATGGAAGGTAATTAGAAATTATGTAGTAGTCTTACTAAAACGTAATCCAAAAAAGTAGTATAAGTAATACTAAATAGTTAGTTTAAAAAAATAGCAAGAACACAATAAATAATCAAAAACAATTGAATTACAGAGGAATATAACAAATATTAATTATTACATACCTAATAGTCAGTACACAACAATTGATCAAAAACACAATGAAAATAAAATTATATTAAGAAGTACTTAACTTACGTAAGTACGGCTGAAGTCCAAAAAGTGGCTTCCCTTTATTTTCCTTCCTTTTTATATCCTCTGAATTTTACACACACATCAATTGTGTGTAGCCAATCAGCATCAAGCATAAGTTATATTTAAATTGTCTGACAGTCCAGTATCACAGCTAAGATTCTTAATACAATAATTGTTTTAAAACATATTTAGATTGTTCTTATACATATTGTTATTAATTTTATTTGTGTTTTAATAGCATAAAAGAGTTTATTTATGAATTACCATTATCCAATCAGTGACGAGAACCCCTTTGACCAATCGTAGATTTGATGCAAATCAACCCATGAACTATATTCATTGCACATTTTAATTTCTATTTTTATTTATTTTTCTTTCTCAACCTCTAAACTAAAATTACTTTAATATTTTTTTAACATTTTTAATCATGTCTCATATATAGTAAATAATGATAAATCATAAATACATAAAAATCACTTGAGGTAAATAATCATTAAACCTTCTTAATAATAATGTAAATATTATTATAAATAGTACTGTATATTTGCTGATACATATAATTAAATAAGACATTTTTTAAACATTATTACATAATTACATAAGTTATAAAGTGCTGATTTTAAACTGGAACTTCGTTCCGAGTACTGTAAGGATCTAACCCTAGAGCCATCTAGTGTCGAGTAGGATTATTTTATTTCGATCAAAGCAGTGATAAAAATTGTAAGTGATTGCTAAACTAGTGCCATCTAGCACCAGCCATACGCACCAGACGGTGCGGTGAGCGATACGCTTATCTGGGCGGAGCCCGACGGGGCAATGCGTTAAGAGGACTCCGGTTGCGGTCCTTTGGAGATCCCGGAGTCCTCTTTGCAGCGCTGAGGACGGCCACCGGGGGGGTTTTAGTGCGGTAAGAGTCCCACATAACCATGTGTCACTCCCACGGCATCGGTTACCGTTTGAAGGTTTCCCCCTCGTGAACAAAAAAAAGGGGTAACGGTGCATCTGTTGCTTCAGGTAGGTATTGAGGTTCAGGTATTTGAGGTTAACACAGTTTAAAATCTCGATGTATCTACAGTTGATCTGGCATCGCTGAAAAGCCTAGCACCGTAAAGTTTAGATACTCGTAACAGCACGATTATACTCTCAGCCTACTACTATATAAATGACCGCTAATGGCAAAATTTCATTCTGTGCTTTGTAGCACACGTTAATTCGACGATATCAAGAGTTGTAGCACTTGGATATCGTTAAAACTTGTTAGAGGCCTTATGGATAATGGATAAAAAAATTGACATGGTTCGGCCACTAATCCGTATGGCAGAGTAGCGTAGTACAATACGGTCCAGACCTCCCTCAGTTGTAAGAAGTGAGCAATGCCCAGGAATAAGAGTTAGAAAGGTTGGAGACATAGAATCCATAATGTTTTAAAAAATCTCGAGTTCCCGGGAATTCCCGGGAAAATGTGGTCGGGAAATCTCGTGGGCCGGGAAGAAAAATATGCCGGGAAATGTAGGAACCCTAGTATGACTGTATAGTCCAAGCTGATAAAAGCGTAATAAAAAAATCGAAAAGCAAGCAGACAATTAGGGATGCCGATCCGAAAAAACTTTTAATTGATATCTAGTACTGGATCGATTCAGTGAATCGATATTTCATCTTAGTAAATCGAAACACAATTTTTCTGTTTCTATTTTATATGTGTTTCTAAATTATGTGCGTATTATAAATGAATTATCACTTGCTACACGGTGAAGGAAAACATCGTGAGGAAACCTGCATACCTGAGAGATTTATATAAAAAATCTTAAAGGTATGTAAAGTCTACCAATACGCACTTGGCCAGCGCGGTAGACTATGGCCTAATCCTTCTCATTATGAGAGGAGACCCGTGCCCAGCAGTGGGACAGTAATGGGTTGTTGATGACGGAACCCTAAAAATATCTAACATTACCTATTAAATTAATTAATCGTGAATAAGTTAATAAGTTTGGTGTTTTTATCTATGTTTCCTGTTTTGAGTATTACGAGTATAGGTAATAGTAATATTTCTGTCATCTGGTAAAACCACTACCAAAATGATAAGAAATAAAATAGATATTTTTATGCTATAAATACACTTGTTTTAGGAGACCTTTATTAAAAAAAGAACACAACATTTACTCAAAGTTACCTGATATAGGTTGGTTGCATGGTATTCAAGAAAATCAAAAAGGGGCGGGCATTGTATCTTGATAAAAAATAATCTCATCAATTATTATTCTTAGCAATTTAAGTGACCTGGTATATGACTTCTGCTTTGAATGTTCAGGCGTGGAGCTGATATTACTTAAAATTACTATATTATGTATTTATAGAACTCCTAACAGTAATCCTCGGATTTTTCATGATAATTTACAACAAGTTTTATTGACAATATCTCATAAATCGAAACAGTAATGACTCAACGTCTCTACTCCTTTTGCGAAAAACACGGTATGCTAGATGAAAGCCAAAATGGCTTTAGGAAAAATAGATCTACTACACTGGCAGTATTTAAGTATATACAGGAGGCTCTAAATTTAATAAATAATAGAAAAAATGGTGTAGGGATTCTACTAGACATGAGCAAAGCTTATGATAGAGTTAATTATAAAATCCTACTGAATAAGCTCTATGAAATAGGGATACGAGGAATAGCACATGCCTGGTTCACCTCCTATCTTACAAATCGAGTCCAGTATACAGAAATTGAGTACCATAACCACAACACAGGCGAAATATCAAATATAAAATCAAATGTATTAAAAATAAAAAAATCAATACCTCAGGGATCGGTCTTGGGATGTATCCTCTTTTTAATTTACATAAACGACTTACCAAAAAACTTAAACATTCCATGCGTCTTGTTTGCAGATGATATCTCGCTGGTCCTTCCTTGCCGCGATGGTCTCAATCTTAATAATACCCTAAGCAGTGTCCTTAATAGTGTTAACTCATGGTTAATCGACCACAACTTAGAAATTAACTTTAGCAAGACAAAACTAATCCAATTTAGGCCCCACCAAAAAGCTCCACTGACAATTAATTATAGTATAGAAAATACTCAAATAGACTGTGTAGATAAAGTAAAACTATTAGGACTGACAATAGACACACATTTAAATTGGAAATCTCATATCCAAAATATTTCAAATAAACTCGCCAGATTCACATATGCACTTAACGAACTAAAAAAGTCGACCGATCTTAATACAGCTAAAAGTACATACTACGCTTATGCTCATTCTTGCCTCCAGTATGGAATATTACTATGGGGAAATAGTGTTGATGTTCACAAGCTCTTTATGCTACAAAAAAAATGTACCCGGATTCTGGCTCACATTGACTCGAGGGAATCCTGCAGAAAATATTTTAAACAATTTAATATTTTAACTTTAACAAGCATGTATATATTGGACTGTTGCAAATTTGTTAAAAAGCACAACAATTTATTTGTAAAATTAAGAGATGTATCTAAATATACTCCACGATATCCACACAAAATAGTTTTACCAAAATCTAACATGGCAATGTATGGATCAGGACCCTATTCAATGTGTATAAAAATTTTTAACAAGCTTCCAGAGGATATTCAATCTGAAGATTATTTTCCGACATTTACTAATAAATTAAAATCATTCTTGCTATCAAAATGCTATTACTCTCTTAAAGAATATCTTAATTAACATTAATAACTAAGAATCTAAACATTGAATATGGGACCTAATACAATCTATTCCTATCTAATTTAATTTCAATTAATTTATATAAAATAAAATAATAATTCTTTTAACTGTTCTATCAATTCTATATAATATTACTATTTATTCCATATTAATTTTTAAGTAATAATCTAGCAATTTTGACATTGTATTCTTTATTATTTTATTGCTTTTGACATTGTATTCCCTATCATTTTAATGCATTTAAAATTGTAACTATAGAGCTAGGTATCACCATACGAAAATGTAAAATTAACGGATCCTAATTGAAAATTTTAAATTATTGTTACATTACCTTAGTATGTTTCATTATAATTATTTTAAATTGCTACACCCTTACAGGGTTTCATGCCACTGTATCAAAATTTGTAACACCTTTATATGTATGTGATAACTGCATGATGCAATAAAGATTATGAATATGAATATGAATACGAATATGAATATGAATAAATATCAAAAAATTATACTCTGTGGAGACTGGAAATTTGATACCTTGAAACCTAGTTGTAGCTGCCAAGAATTAATAAATATGCTTATAAACTTTAATATAGAACTGCACATTAAAGTGCCAACTCGACAAGCAGCATGTCTTGATCAATTTGAAAGTAATATCAAACAAGCTCAAGCGCAAGTACATTACCTAGGTCTTTCCGATCACGAAATAGGACAAACTGTTAGCGTAAAAAATGTATAGAATTTTTTTTTTAACAAAACAATACAACCGACTTCTATGTCACTACAAAGTAAAAAATAATTGAAATAAATGTTGGTTTAGTACATATTTCTGAAGTCGGCGCTCAATATATTTCATTGGATAACGATGGAACCACCACGCTCAATATATTTCATTGAATAACGATGGAACCACCACGCTCAATATATTTCATTGAATAACGATGGAACCACCACGCTCAATATATTTCATTGAATAACGATGGAACCACCACGCTCAATATATTTCATTGGATAACGATGGAACCACCACGCTCAATATATTTCATTGGATAACGATGGAACCACCCGCTCGCAGGGCGCGCAAGCGCCCTGCGAGCGGGTGGTTATCCAAAGTGTTTATTGTTTATCCAATGAAATATATTGAGCGCCGACTTCAGAAATATGTGCTAAACCAACATTTATTTCAATTATTTTTTACTTTGTAGTGACATAGAAGTCGGTTGTATTGTTTTGTTAAAAAAAAATCTATATATTTTTACGCTTACAGTTTGTCCTGTTTCGTGATCGGAAAGACCTAGGTAATGTACTTGCGCTTGAGCTTGTTTGATATTACTTTCAAATTGATCAAGACATGCTGCTTGTCGAGTTGGTACTTTAATGTGCAGTTCTATATTAAAGTTTATAAGCATATTTATTAATTCTTGGCAGCTACAACTAGGTTTCAAGGTATCAAAATTCCAGTCTCCACAAAGTATATTTTTTTGATATTTATGAGATATTCTCAATAAAACTTGTTGTAAATTATCATGAAAAACCCGAGGATTACTGTTAGGAGTTCTATAAATACATAATATAGTAATTTTAAGTGATATCAGCTCCACGCCTGAACATTCAAAGCAGAAGTCATATTATACCAGGTTACTTAAATTGCTAAGAATAATAATTGATGAGATTATTTTTTATCAACATACAAGGCCCGCCCCTTTTTGATTTTCTTGAATACCATGCAACCAACCTATATCAGGTAACTTTGAGTAAATGTTGTGTTCTTTTTTAATAAAGGTCTCCTAAAACAAGTGTATTTATAGCATAAAAATATCTATTTTATTTCTTATCAATTTGGTAGTGGTTTTACCAGATGACAGAAATATTACTATTACCTATACTCGTAATACTCAAAACAGGAAACATAGATAAAAACACCAAACTTATTAACTTATTCACGATTAATTAGTTTAATAGGTAATGTTAGATATTTTTAGGGTTCCGTCATCAACAACCCATTACTGTCCCACTGCTGGGCGCGGGTCTCCTCTCATAATGAGAAGGATTAGGCCATAGTCTACCGCGCTGGCCAAGTGCGTATTGGTAGACTTTACATACCTTTAAGATTTTTTATCAGGTAGTTGGAAAGTCTCGGCGAATAATGTTTCCCTTATTATACTTTTCAACTCAGAACACAGAAAATAATACGAAATGAGTATGAGTAAGATTTGATGATTCACAAATAAGTTTTTTGTTTCGTTATTTGACTGATTGATTGGAACATTGGAATCTCCATAATATTACTTTCGTAAAATAATTAGAAAACATACAGCATTAATTCGTTAGCATTTAAATTTTCGATTTAATATTGATTCTGAAATTTATGAAGATTAATGCTTTCAACCTTTAAAGGCGTACTTTGATTGTTATAATTTTTTATATCATCTTCAGCCCACGTTAGTCCACTGCTGGACATAGGACTCTCCCAAGGTACGCCACTGAGCCCAGTCTTCGGCTCTCCTCATCTAACTAGTTCACGCCACCCGACGCATATTATCAACGCCACCTTTATTCCGTTTTGTTTGTAATAGTAACATTGATTGTATAGAACTTTCTTCAAAACTCTTTAAATGTCCCAAAAATACACGAACATGTTTATTTGCTAATGAACATAAAACTACAAACTATGCTCAACATGTTAATCGTTTGCATAATAACTACAACAGATTTAATCAGATTAAGTATTATCATTTTTCACAATAGTAGAGAAAAATTTAAACATGACTTAGTAAATCTAATTTATAAAAGATATCGCTTTAACATATCGTATGCCTATTAAATATGTTATAAATACTTTTAAACATTGACTCAATTTAAAAAAAAAAATTATAAAAAAATACAACCGACTTCTATGTCACTACAAAGTAAAAAATAATTGAAATAAATGTTGGTTTAGTACATATTTGTGAAGTCGGCGCTCATATTAGACACGCTGTTTACATCGTTATCCAACTAAATATATTGAGCGCCGAAATATGTACTAAACCTATATTTATTTCAATCATTTTTTACTTTGTAGTGACATAGAAGTCGGTTGTATTTTTTGTTAAAAAATTTTTTCACCCTTTTTAGTGATGACATACTAACATTTATAATAATACAATATCAAATTGTAAAAACGTGATCATGAATGAAGGTAAGGAATTTACATTGATTGGAACCGCCCGCTCGCAGGGCGCTGCCGCGCCCTGCGAGCTTAGTTTTATATTATCTTATACGTTCCAACCTAACCTAACTAAATAGTCAAAGATGAATTGGCTTTGCAATTTCATTAGAACCTACACCAAATATCTTCAAACACAACTCAATTATTCCCATCGGTTGAGGAGTTACATATTTTGTCTCCGAGCCACATTATCAGATACTTAAATAGTCAACGATGAACTGGATTTGTAATTTCATTAGAACCTACACCAAATATCTTTGAACACGACTCAATTATTCCCATCGGTTGAGGAGTTACATATTTTGACTCCGAGCCACATTATCAGACCCTTAAATAGTCAATGATGAACTGGCTTTGCAATTTCATTAGAACCTACACCAAATATCTTCAAACAAAACTCAATTATACCCATCGGTTGAGGAGTTACATATTTTTTCTCCAGAACTCTGATCCTCATCATATTTAAACGGGACCAATTTCCAGCTAGTCTCTATACAATAAAAAAAGAATTATTAAAATCGGTCCACTAACGGCGGAGTAATTCGTGTACATACATAAAAAAAAAGATACCGGCCGAATTGATAACCACCTCCTTTTTGAAGTCGGTTAAAAATCTGTTGTATATAAATACTTTACGCATTCCATTGCTCAGTTAATTAATTTCTACTTGATGATGTACTTGCTCATTTCCATATTGAATGTATTCCTTCAAATTGTAAACAGGTCCACACTTAATTATTAAAACCAAGTATAGGCCCACAATCATCATTTAATTACAAGTAAACTTGTATTAAGTAAATACATATTGGATATAATTATATTGTTTTTATAACCTACGCTATGGAAATGTTATCTCGGACAGAGCCACACCGATAACACTACACAGTTTTAAAATATTATATATTAGACTGCACTTCTATAAAATTTCGTAATATCAAAAATATCGATTTCTTTTATTAGACTATCAGTTTTTTTCTCGCAGACGAATGGAAGTTTCGCGTCACAAGGCATATCGTTATAGCCTTCACCGCGTTTGAAAGATCCGCAAAATTCATTAGCCAAATGATTTGGCTCGCCGGTTAACCATTTTTCAAATCCAGACTCGTCCAAGTTATCATCTGAAATTAATTTATACCCATTTACACTATTCATTTACTTATTTAGTGAAAATATAAGAGAAACCATTTTAATAGTAATGGACTTGATGAGGAATACAGTTTACTAAAACCATAATATTAATTTGTAATGAAAAATATAACATAAAACAGTTTTATTACATGTAGGATTAGAGTCTGAACCCATCTCTGTCATATTCGTTCAAGCCAAAATACAGCAGTGCTTAACATCGTCATTATGTGGCAGCGAAAACACATTATAGACAGCTGTAATCCATAATTTTCAAATCCATTTACTCACCATGTATTGTGGTCCATTGGCCTGATTTATCATTGTCAATAATACCGACGAAAACGTTCTCCTTAATTTCTTGAGGATAACTCGCTAATACGGAGACTACAGATTTAAATTCCTTATCACTATTCATGACTACCAAGTGACCTCCCTCAGCGGAACACGTCATGAAAGCGTCATACCATGTTGTTCTTCTAGCATGGATTTTGTAGCAATTGTCTATATCAGGAACATAAATGTATTCTGAAATTAAAGAAAAGATTAATATTTATCCCTCCAATAATAGAAATATATCTTCTACAGGTGGAAGATTTTATCCAGAAAGGAAAATATTCCACTTCCCACTTAATCCCAGAAGATGGGTAATTTTGCGGAAGAACGCTGCTACTCTCCTAGAAGCGCTCCAAAATGTCTTATAATATTGGATCAGCAAACGATCGTACCTTCCACCTCATTGAAAGTTGTCGCTTATGGACATCTATAATCAAATATTTAGTGGATACTACAGGAAGCTGGTTATATTATGTACGATGCCACTCATGAGGACTAAGATAATTGCTCATATGCAACTCAACCGACATCAACACTTTTTCCCCGAAACGGAAAGTGATTTGGCGAATATGTAGTTTTATATGCAGTAGTGGGGCAGTAAAGGGTTAAGATTACTTTTGTCAACGGTTCCACAGGGGCCTACAGTTTCGTTAATATTCCGTTTGTAGCAAATATAAGGATGTGATGCATCGTTACAATAGTCATTGGTGATTGTGCCATTGGGCATAAATACAACACATCGCTTGTCAATATCATATGAAGGTCCCCATTTGGACCAAGATACTGGCATTCTTTCCAAGGGTACTCCTGGAAATAAAAACAAAAAATTAACAACACAAACCGCAGCAAAATAGCAGAGAGTAGACACTTCTTAAATAATTCTTAAACAATTAGACCCTGTCAGTTATCTTTCATTAGTGAAATTATGCCCAAGTATTACTTAGTTACCTTTTACTGAATAGTAGTCACCATAGCTGAACATGGAATGGATTCCTGTAAATATGCTCCGGTACATTTGGTTTTTCATAACATTTATCATTGCCTCCAACATTGGTCTATCTAACGGAGTTGCAAGCTCGCCACCTATTAATTAGAATTATTATTAATTCATAATAAGTTTCTTATATTGTCTGCAAATGGACAAGGAGAAAATCGTCGATTAACATGAAGTAGCTTCCGACAGTTTATGATACTACGGACTTGAGCAGTGACAGCCTAGTGGTTGAAACTCGGCATCTCGATCGGGGTCGGAAATTCGAATGAGTATGTGAAGTCTATTGGCACTTGGTCAGTGCGATGGACTGTGACTTAGTTAGTGGATAGGAGTTTCGTGCTCAGCAGTGGAACATTAATGGGCTGAGGACATGATACTAGGCGATGCGGATTAGTTCGCACCTCACTGCTGCCGTGCTACCTACTGCTGTGGGAAGAACGGACATTCTGTGGATAAGCTACTGCAGAAGCGCATATAAGTTTGTAAAGGTGCTTCGGTTTCATCTCAAGGCGGTAATTTTAAGGAAACGGTGCGACCTCTGAATAACCTTTGAATGACAAACGACTTCAAATCTCACGAACGACACAGACCAACATGCACCTTTGATTCTTGGTGAAGTACCATCATGTCTGTAGTGTTATAAATTCGCAGATAATTTTCATTTATTTAAAGAAGAAAATGGTATAGCTATTGATGAAAGGATTATTAAACTATTAACGTGTGTATCCTCTACTAAAAAATCGATAACTTTACCATTATTTACAACTTTTATTTACGTACTGCTGTTACATTTAAATTTAATACATATAAATAGTGATAGAGGATAGCTGTGGTCGTATGAAATTACCACTGTACCAGAAGTAGAAACTGAAACTACTTAGGGCGCCATTTTTACATTTGTTTTACTTTCATGACAAACTTTTTTAAATTATATTTCTACTGATCAAAAAGGACGGAGTGCGCCACCAAATTTCGCCACATTATTTTTTAGATATTTGTTGCTTTGTTATATCGTACTGTACTATGCGTATTTTATTAAATTGGGAAGTACCTTCAAGTTTGCATCTATTGCGAGCTTCCTTCAACTTCGCAGGCACGCGGTGCAGCTTGAGCCAGCCATCTATCTCACCAATATAGGTATAGTCGTATCGGAACTCGGGTATTTTCTCTTCAACTGAGGCTTCGTACGGTATTTCTGTTTATTTAATTAATTTATTTAATTCGTTTACCAATAAACATACATTTTTAGAATTGTATTCTAACTTCTTTTTATATTGGCTGACATAAGGATATGTAATTAAAATTAAGTAAAACGACTATAGTACGACAGGGGAGTCCCGGCATCCACCTCTTTAATAGAAAGATGTGGATGCCGGTCGACTTACTCATGAGGCGACTACGAGTATCTGAATCCTCAGAAGTAATACCTAACGCATCAGTGATTGACTACAGATAGACTCCTTGTTTTATCTGGAGTTAATTACAAATGTATATGCGTGGCAGTAGCCACATCAGGTGGATTCTATTTACATTTGCTACTGCAATCATATTAAAAACATTGAAGTTCATCTAGCGGCGATGACTACCTGTATTTAAAAAAATATAGGTTTATAAAATATTAAACTTTATAAGATATAACACGGCGATAAATATAGTTTTTGTAGTTTTTTTTTCCTTAATCCTCATTTGTTTGAAGTATTAATCAGTCAACGACGCTACATTCTGAGCCATATATTTAAATATTGAGTCAATAATGATAAACAAATAGTCACGTTCTTTAGACTCGTGTTGAACAAACATTAACAAAAAGCTCTATAAGGATAAATTAATATCCTGTTAAGGTTAATTTTGTACGGAATCATTCCTTTGATCCCACTAGACCGGATTTTAAAACTCCATAAACTTTGTTGGTTTGTACTCTTCAAAATGTAATAACAATATTTTGTTTATAAATTCAGATTTTGAATAATATGTAACCCGACAAAACGTATATTACAAGACGTTAAGTAATTATTATATAACAATATTTATTTAACTTTTTTGATAATGATCAGTAATAGATGAATACTAATAAATACCTCGACAATAATATCTTGCGTCAACCAAACGTTTAAGCGTGACCGTCAGAATGGCCGGTCACTACCCATATTTTACATCGAAATAATTACTAAGAGTTGCTACCTAGTTGCTACTAGTTGCTATTAGTTGCTACTAATTGCTACCTTCGATTAAAAAAAGATAAACTACTTTTTAAGGTGACCGGCCATTCTGACATCAGGATGGCCGGTCACCTATCCAGTGAGAAGAAACTGCGCAAATGAATAGAGTTTTTTTGTAATCAATAGTTGCTACCAAATTGCTACCTTCATATGCATCTTATTGGACTTCATAGCTTTTAAGGATAAAAAAATATTACGGATTTAATATAAGATGACTAAACGCCTGTATAATGTATAAGCATAATATGTTTAATTTCGGGTTTTCTCTTTTAATTATACAGGCGTTTAGACCTCTTAAAAAGTAGTTTATCTTTTTTTATTCGTAGGTAGCAATTAGTAGCAACTAATAGCAACTAGTAGCAACTAGGTAGCAACTCTTAGTAATTATTTCGATGTAAAATATGGGTAGTGACCGGCTATTCTGACGGTCACGTTTAAGCAACAACAAATGATCAAAAACTCACCTTTTGCAAAGCTCAATTCAGCGAAACAAAATAAAACCAAAATTGCGCACAAAAAAGTATACATTTTTGTTTATTTCTTCAATACAATCACTGGCTGCACACCGATGCGAACTAAACAATACAATAAGAAGAAGCGGCATTTATATCGTATAAATATTTTATTTCTTATCGATTTGTTAGTGGTTTGACCAGTTTGATCAGACAGATTAACAAAATTGCAGTTATAATAGTCAATAGAGGAAAACACATCAAAAACAGTAAACAAACACAAATTATTAATTAATATAGTATGATTAATTAAAAATCCAAAAAAATATATTATACAGCTTATGTTAGTTTATTATTATGCCTGGAAATTTCTGCATTCAGTCCTCATGATCGTAAGTGACTATTACCGCCCTTGGATATCTGTACTCAATCCAGATGAGATTAGATGCCTTCCTGAGGTCAGCAACATAGGTGTTGCTAATGCCTCGGAAAGGATATTTTCCCTAGCCCTTCAAACCAAAACTCAGACAATAATAAGAAATGCGTATTCGTATAAGAGTGTAAATCGAATATGATTTGATCATCCACAATGGACAAGAAGCTGACAAGTAAAAATCACTCAGACATTCTTCCGATATGTGTATACATAATGTATGCAACGTATGACCTCAACGTAACGTTTGAGGGGACCCCCGTCAGTAACATTCCTAGAAATTGTAAATAGTCTTAACTACACACTAATACACAATGCACATAGCTTTCATTGCAATAAAAATTATTCATAAAACAGATGAGTGTGTTAGAAAATCCCTAAGACCCATGTTAAAATATATCAGATAATTCAATTTATTTAGGAAAAGCTAATGATTTTAGAAATATAGGTACGTAGTCTATGTAGTTTTATTATTCGTGTAAGGGATGTTTTTTAAAAAAACAATAATACCTTCATAAACTTATGGTTTATTTTTAAGGTTACATAACACCTTTACGTTTGTTACGAAAAAGAGAACTTTGGACTTAAACAGGACATAATATCTTAATATTATATTATTATACATTTACAATGACAGAGTAATGGAAGGTAATTAGAAATTATGTAGTAGTCTTACTAAAACGTAATCCAAAAAAGTAGTATAAGTAATACTAAATAGTTAGTTTAAAAAAATAGCAAGAACACAATAAATAATCAAAAACAATTGAATTACAGAGGAATATAACAAATATTAATTATTACATACCTAATAGTCAGTACACAACAATTGATCAAAAACACAATGAAAATAAAATTATATTAAGAAGTACTTAACTTACGTAAGTGCGGCTGAAGTCCAAAAAGTGGCTTCCCTTTATTTTCCTTCCTTTTTATATCCTCTGAATTTTACACACACATCAATTGTGTGTAGCCAATCAGCATCAAGCATAAGTTATATTTAAATTGTCTGACAGTCCAGTATCACAGCTAAGATTCTTAATACAATAATTGTTTTAAAACATATTTAGATTGTTCTTATACATATTGTTATTAATTTTATTTGTGTTTTAATAGCATAAAAGAGTTTATTTATGAATTACCATTATCCAATCAGTGACGAGAACCCCTTTGACCAATCGTAGATTTGATGCAAATCAACCCATGAACTATATTCATTGCACATTTTAATTTCTATTTTTATTTATTTTTCTTTCTCAACCTCTAAACTAAAATTACTTTAAGTATTATATTTTTTTAACATTTTTAATCATGTCTCATATATAGTAAATAATGATAAATCATAAATACATAAAAATCACTTGAGGTAAATAATCATTAAACCTTCTTAATAATAATGTAAATATTATTATAAATAGTACTGTATATTTGCTGATACATATAATTAAATAAGACATTTTTTAAACATTATTACATAATTACATAAGTTATAAAGTGCTGATTTTAAACTGGAACTTCGTTCCGAGTACTGTAAGGATCTAACCCTAGAGCCATCTAGTGTCGAGTAGGATTATTTTATTTCGATCAAAGCAGTGATAAAAATTGTAAGTGATTGCTAAACTAGTGCCATCTAGTTTTAATTGATACAATCATTTTGATCAATAGAAAGCTACAAGTTATCGCTAAACTGGTCCCATCTATATTTCATAAATACAAAATGTTTAATGACTATCATCAGTAACAGTACCATCTGATAATTTGGTAAAACATTTTACAAAGCTTTAAAAGGAACTCTACTTATAAATTGTCACGTGCGAGTCGGTATTGCAGGAAAATGCGTAAAGTTCAAGCCATGTTTTTGATTAGCAGCTCGGGTCTCTTACGATCGAGTCTGTGTTACAAGGAAATGTGTAACTGTTGTGGATTTAGGCATTATTGGACACGCCGTTATCCAACGAAGTATATTGAGCCGACTTCAGAACTATGTACTAAACCAACATTATTTTTTACTTTCCAGTGACATAGAAGTCAAGTTTTATTTTATTGTTAATTTTATTACCTCCTATTGAAAAAGTTTTAACCTAAAGTAACTGGTTCATTACGAAATGTTGCAAATATTGTCTCAAGAAGTGTGATTTATTATTTACCATTCGTTTGGAGGTCATATTGGGGTACTGTTGATAGCAAATGGAGTTGATTTCTTAAATAAAGATTATCTTTTTTATAATATAGAATGCCAGTATAATATAGTGCAAGACGAGCATGCATTCTACCTGATCGTAAGTGAACTATCGTCCACTGACATGTATAATCAATCCCAGATGAGAATAGAGTCCTATCTAAAGGTGACCACGGATGAGTCACTACCCCTTAGCACTAAGTTGGAAAGTCTCAGCGAATAATGTTTCCCTTATTATACTTTTCAACTCAGAACACAGAAAATAATATGAAATGAGTATGAATAAGATTTGATGATTCACAAATAAGTTTTTGTTTCGTTACTTAACTGATTGATTGGAACATTGGAATCTCCATAATATTACTTTCGTAAAATAATTAGAAGACATATAGCATAAATTCGTTAAACATTTAAATTTTCGATTTAATATTGATTCTGAAATTTATGAAGATTAATGCTTTCAAGCTTTAAATGCGTACTTTGATTAATATAATTTTTTATATCATCTTCAGCCCACGTTAGTCCACTGCTGGACATAGGACTCTCCCAAGGTACGCCACTGAGCCCAGTCTTCGGCTCTCCTCATCCAACTAGTTCACGCCGCCCGGCGCATATTATCGCGCCATCTTTATTCCATTTTGTTTGTAATAGTAACTTTGATTGTATAGAACTTTCTTCAAAACTTTTTAAATGTCCCAAAAATACACGAACAATGAACATGTTTATTTGCCAATGAACATAAAACTACAAACGATGCTCAACATGTTAATCGTTTGCATAATAACTACAACAGATTTAATCAGATTATTATCATTTTTCACAATAGTAGAGAAAAATTTAAACATTTCGACGACTTCATATAATTTATATGAAGTCGGTTAAAAAGTGATCGCTTTAACAAATCGATTGCCTATTCAATATATTATAAATACTTTTAAGCATTGACTCAAATTTTTAAAATCTGTTGTATATAAATACTTTACGCATTCCATTGCTCAGTTGATTAATTTGTACTTGATGATGTACTTGCTCATTTCCATATTGAATGTATTCCTTTAAATTGTAAACAGGTCCACACTTAATTATTAAAACCAAGTCATATGCCTACAATCATCATTTAATAACAAGTAAACGTGTATTATGTAAATAGATATTATACAGTTTTAAAATATAATATATTAGACTGCACTTCTAAAAAATTTCGTAATATCAAAAATATCGATTTCTTTTATTAGACTATCAGTTTTTTTCTCGCAGACGAATGGAAGTTTCGCGTCACATTGCATATCGTTATAGCCTTCACCGCGTATGAAAGATCCGCAAAATTCATTAGCCCCATGATTTGGCTCGCCGGTTAACCATTTTTCAAATCCAGACTCGTCCAAGTTATCATCTGAAATTAATTTATACCCATTTACACTATTCATTTACTTATTTAGTGAAAATATAAGAGAAACCATTTTAATAGTAATGGACTTGATGACGAATACAGTTTACTAAAACCATAATATTAATTTGTAATGAAAAATATAACATAAAACAGTTTTATTACTTGTAGGATTAGAGTCTGAACCCATCTCTGTCATATTCGTTCAAGCCAAAATACAGCAGTGCTTAACATCGTCATTATGTGGCAGCGAAAACACATTATAGACAGCTGTAATCCATAATTTTGAAATCCATTTACTCACCATGTATTGTGGTCCATTGGCCTGATTTATCATTGTCAACAATACCGACGAAAACGTTCTCCTTAATTTCTTGAGGATAACTCGCTAATAGGGAGACTACAGATTTAAACTCCTTATCACTATTCATGACTACCAAGTGACCTCCCTCAGCGGAACACGTCATGAAAGCGTCATACCATGTTGTTCTTCTAGCATGGATTTTGTAGCAATTGTCTATATCAGGAACATAAACGTATTCTGAAATTAAAGAAAAAAATAATATTTATCCCTCCAATAATAGAAATATATCTTCTACAGGTGGAAGATTTTATACAGAAAGGAAAATACTGTCACTTAATCCCAAAAGATGGGTAATTTTGCGGAAGGACGCTGCTACTCTCCTAGAGGCACTCCAAAATGTCTTATAATATTGGATCAGCAAACGATCGTACCTTCCACCTGATTGAAAGTTGTCGCTTATGGACATCTATAACCAAATATTTAGTTGATACTACCGGAAGCTGGTTATATTATGTAAGTTGCCACTCATGAGGACTAAGATAATTGCTACATATGCAACTCAGCCGACTTCAACACTTTTTCCCCGAAACGAAAAGTGATTTGGCGAATATGTAGTTTTATAGCTAAATTCTCTTTTTTTTTTCGATTAAGCATATATGCAGTAAGGCAGTAAAGGGTTAAGATTACTTTTGTCGACGGTTCCACAGGGACCTACAGTTTCATTATTATTCCGTTTGTAACAAATATAAGGATATGCATCGTTACAATAGTCATTGGTGATTGTGCCATTGGGCATAAATACAACACATCGCTTGTCAATATCAGATGAAGGTCCCCATTTGGTCCAAGATACTGGCATTCTTTCCAAGGGTACTCCTGGAAATAAAAACAAAAAATTAAGAACACAAACCGCAGCAAAATAGCAGAGAGTAGACACTTCTTAAATAATTCTTAAACAATTAGACCCTGTCAGTTATCTTTCATTAGTGAAATTATGCCCAAGTATTACTTAGTTACCTTTTACTGAATAGTAGTCACCATAGCTGAACATGGAATGGATTCCTGTAAATATGCTCCGGTACATTAGGTTTTTCATAACATTTGTCATTGCCTCCAACATTGGTCTATCTAACGGAGTTGCAAGCTCGCCACCTGTTGAATTAAGTTTGTTATATTGTCTGCAAATGGACAAAGAGAAAATCGTCGATTAGCTTCCTACAGTTTATGATACTACGGACATGAGCAGTGACAGCCTAGTGGTTGAAACTCGGCCTCTCGATCGGGGTCGGAAATTCGAATAAGTATGTGAAGTCTATTGGCACTTGGTCAGTGCGATGGACTGTGGCTTAGTTAGTGGATAAGAGTTCGTGCTCTGCAGTGGAACATTAATGGGCTGAGGACATGATACTAGGAGATGCGGATCAGTTCGCACTTCACTACTAACTGCCGTGCTACCTATCTTTTTTTTTTGTTTACGAGGGGGAAACCTTCAAAACGTACCGACCGGGAGCGATGCCGTTAGCGACGACCGCACTAAACCCCCCAAGGTGGCCGTTCTCGGCGCTTGGTGGAGAACTCCGGGAACTCTGATGGAACACAACCGGAGTCCTCCGAGCGCCATGCCCCAATCGGGCTCTTCCCTCGGAAAACAGTTTACGCTCCTCCCACACACCTAGTGTTTACATATGCGGCCACACCTTGAATAACCTTTGAATGACAAACAACTTCGAATCTCACGAACGACACAGACCAACATGCACCTTTGATTCTTGGTGAAGTACCATAATGTCTATAGTGTGTGAATAAATTCGCAGATAATTATTCAATATATTTGATAATTATTGAAAGAAGAAAATGGTATACCTGATGATGAAAGGATTGTTAAACTATTAACGTGGGTATCCTCTACTAAAAAATCGATAACTTTACCATTACTTACAACTTTTATTTACGTAGTACTGTCACATTTAAATTTAATACATATAAATAGTGATAGAGGATAGCTGTGGTCGTATGAAATTACCACTGTACCAGAAGTAGAAACTGAAACTACTTAGGGCGCCATTTTTACATTTGTTTTACTTTCATGACATTTTTTTTAAATTATATATCTACTGATCAAAAAGGACGGAGTGCGCCACCAAATTTCGCCACATTATTTTTTAGATATTTGTCGCTTTGTTATATCGTACTGTACTATGCGTATTTTATTAAATTGGGAAGTACCTTCACGTTTGCATCTATTGTGAGCTTCCTTCCACTTCGCAGGCACGCGGTGCAGCTTGAGCCAGCCATCTATCTCACCAATATAGGTATAGTCGTATCGGAACTCGGGGATTTTCTCTTCAACTGAGCCTTCGTACGGTATTTCTGTTTATTTAATTAATTTATTTAATTCGTTTACCAATAAACATACATTTTTAGAATTGTATTCTAACTTCTTTTTATATTGGCTGACATAAGGATATGTAATTAAAATTAAGTAAAACGACTATAGTACGACCGGGGAGTCCCGGCATCCACCTCTTTAATAGAAAGATGTGGATGCCGGTCGACTTACTCATGAGGCGACTACGAGTATCTGAGTCCTCAGAAGTAATACCTAACGCATCAGTGATTGACTACAGATAGAATCCTTGTTTTATATGGAGTTCATTACAAATGTATATGCGTGGCATTAGCCACATCAGGTGCATTCTATTTACATTTGCTACTGCAATCATATTAAAAACATTGAAGTTCATCTAGCGGCGATGACTACCTGTATTTAAAAAAATATAGGTTTATAAAATATTAAACTTTATAAGATATAACACGGCGATATGTATAGTTTTGGTCGTTTTTTTTCCGTAATCCTCATTTGTTCTAAGTATTAATCTCAGTCAACGTCGCTACATTCTGAGCCATATATTTAAATATTGAGTTAATAATGATTAACAAATAGTCACGTTCTTTAGACTCGTGTTGAACAAATATTAACAAAAAGCTCTATAAGGATAAATTAATATCCTGTTAAGGTTCATTAATTATCTCATTCCTTTGATCCCACTAGACCGATTTTTAAAACTCCATAAACCTTATTGCTTTGTACTCTTCAAAATGTAATAACAATATTTTGTTTATAAATTCAGATTTTGAATAATATGTAACCCGACAAAACGTATATTACAAGACGTAAGTAATTATTATATAACAATATTTATTTAACCTTTTTGATAATGATTAGTTATAAATGAATACTAATAAATACCTCGACAATAATATCTTGCGTCAACCAAACGTTTAAACAACAACAAATGATCAAAAACTCACCTTTTGCAAAGCTGAATTCAGCGAAACAAAATAAAACCAAAATTGCGCACAAAAAAGTATACATTTTTATTTATTTCTTCAATACAATCACTGGCTGCACACCGATGCGAACTAAACAATACAATAAGAAGAGGCGGCATTTATATCGTATCGTATCGTATCGTATTTTATTTCTTATCGATTTGTTAGTGGTTTGACCAGTTTGCTCAAACAGATTAACAAAATTGCAGTTATAATCTGTTTGACCAGTTTGCTCAAACAGATTAACAAAATAGCAATTGTTTGCTAAATTGTAAACTATATTCCCAAAAAGAGAGTCACGTCATGTAAGAAAAAGACGTTGTAGCCCCTTCATAAGAAATATAAGTGAATGTGTGCGTGTGAGTAGAGATTCGAGCTGGAGAGCAACTTGCATGACCGGTTTGGTCTAAGATTCGGTTTGGTCTTCATTCATCCATTTAATTATTTAATGGATGAAACCAATTTTAATCACATTCAGTATGTTAAAGGACATATCGTGTGTTACCTAAAATACTGGCCAGACTATGATTAAAAAGAAATAAAAGAAGAAAATAACCTTTATTTAATAATAAAGGTTATTTTCTTCTTTTATTTCTTTAACTACTTCTTTCTTCTTTTATTTCTTTAACTTCTTTTTAATAACCCCCTCAAACGTTATGTTGAGGTCATACGTTGCATACATTATGTATACACATATCGTGAGAATGTCTGAGTGATTTTTACTTGTCAGCTTCTTGTCCATTGTGGATGATCAAATCATATTCGATTTACACTCTTATACGAATACGCATTTCTTATTATTGTCCGAGTTTTGGTTTGAAGGGCAAGGGAAAATATCCTTTCCGTGGCATTAGCACCACCTATGTTGCTGACCTCAGTAAGGCATCTAATCTCATCTGGATTGAGTACAGATATCCATGGGCGGTAATAGTCACTTACGATCATGAGGACTGAATGCAGAAATTTCCAGGCATAATAATAAACTAACATAAGCTATATATTTTTTTTTTGGATTTTTAATTAATCATACTATATTAATTAATCATTTGTGTACGTTTACTGTTTTTGATGTGTTTTCCTCTATTGACTGTATTGATGTATATTGTAAAGGAGGTACAACCCTCAGAGTTAAACGTTACTGTGCTGTAGTTTGAAGGGTAATGGAGACATACTTTTTTGAGGCATTCCAGCATAGTCCTCAGAGGTAGAGGTAATCTAATCTTATCTGGGATTGATACAGATGTCCATGAGCGGCAGTAGCCACTTACCATCAAGTGAACTGTATATCTGCTACTCTAATAGTATAAAAAATGCCAATTTGCTAAAGAAAACGGTTGTGACACAGTCGTAAGCGGAAATCGACTAAAACAGCCCCTGTCGTGAATCATCAAGTTTCCATGTACGAGTACGTATGATTACTAACTGATCCACAGGCAATCCCCTATTATTATCTATTGTGTTTGTATGTGTTACGTCACAATATCACGTTATAAGTAGGTATTTTCCTTAAGCATCTAAGCTTAATCTGTTTCACTTCAATCAGTTACTTTGCCCTATGAAGAACACACTTACAGCTTAATTTATATTTCAAGTAAACTAAATAAAGTAAATAAATAAATAATGTCATAATAATGAAAAAATAAATCCGTTAATTTCGTATTTTTTAATACAGTGTGTAATTTTGTTGAATACGAAATAGAAAATATATATACTTAAATACTAAAAAAAGTATTGACGATTTTTTCGAGTGATTATATTTTTAACATCAATATGAAGTACACCCAAGTGTTA
The DNA here is from genome assembly GCF_041222505.1 of Epargyreus clarus. Taxonomy (NCBI): domain Eukaryota; kingdom Metazoa; phylum Arthropoda; class Insecta; order Lepidoptera; family Hesperiidae; genus Epargyreus; species Epargyreus clarus. Next base: position 12,566,487 of record NW_027332225.1, on the reverse strand, counting down.
TTGCTAATAATGATGACAGGTGAAATGTTTTATAATTTAACATCGTATTTAAATCATTGGGAATTGTGTCGTGAATTGTTTAAATTGTTGCAGTTATATCGGATTGCATACGTCATGAAGCAGAAAACAAATCGCTACGAGATAAGCGGGTAATCTCTTCAATGATTTATAATAATTAATTATTTTGAAGGTGGTAACCCTTTGTGGTTCTACTCCGGCGGCTGCACCGCCACACCTATTTCTGCCTTATAACAGCAGTGTTAAGCGGTGCTGTGTTCTAGTTTGAAGGGTATGGTAAGGGAGACATACTTTTCCGAGGCGTTCCAGCATAGTCCTTAGGGGAGCGGGGCATCTGTGGCCGACCTCAAGTATATATGGGCGGCAGTACACGTACCATCAGGTGGACTGCATGCTCGTATGCTACTCCTACATTATAAACAAAAATAGGTATATTAGAAAATGCCATTTAAGTTTTTCGCATTTATAAGTTCCGTACCTAAAGGGTACAGCTATATCATCAAGCCTCCACTGTCTGTCTGTCAGGGCTCCATCTCTTGAAATGTAATAGTTAGTTATACTCTACTCTATATAACTTATATTATTGTTGTAGATACTTTTTTACAGAGTGAATATTACTATGGTCGCTATTACAAATACTAAAAATAAATAAAGAATTAAATTAAGGGTGGTGGTGGTTGTGGTATAAAAAGCCGCTATTTTGATATTACATACAAATCAAAATCGTTTATTCAAAATAGGTTCTTTACAGAGCACTTTTTGAATGTCAATTAAACTACCACCACTTCACAAGTTTCGTTATGGAGAAGTAAAAAAAGAAAGAAAAAGTACTAAAATAGTGGTACGAAACTTTCTGTCTGCGAGGTCAACTCACCCTTGACCAATTATTTGTTTGATAGATGCTCCAAAAATAGTTTAGTATTACTAAATTTTGTATTTTACTATTACAGCAGGCAACACAGTGGCTCTGGGGTGAAAGCAGTGACCAGCTGACGAGCGTAAGTTTTTTTTACAAAACCTGTATGTATATACTTAACGAAATCTTTGAACTCTAGTTTTACCCACTTTGAACCACCTACTGCCACCACACAACCACTTACGGTCAGTTGAATTCAACATTTTGAACAGTTATAAAGAACCGATGACAATACACGATTTTTATAATTTTGTCCCATCATCCTCATCAGGATCATCAGGATTAATGATTTTCGGGGCGGTGTTCGAGATCGTAAAAATAGTTCATTGCAAAGTTATTGCACGATAGATTGTGACAATTATTACTTTTTAGTTTGATTAACTATGAAAGCGCTTTTTTTTTATTCTTTGAATGTATTGAAATATTCTAAATGGCAAAAATACGGAAAATTTTAAATTCGGATTGCCAATATTTGGACTCATTAACTTTTAACAATTCTGTTATGATGGCGCATGATTGATATATTAACTTGTAATAGATTTAGATTTTACACTAAATATGGGCAATTTCAGAACAGCAATAAAAATAGTACCAAGGACATCACTACTACGAGTACTGAGAAACCTAATCCCTGCAGTCCTTTCGTGCCAAATAAACCAGATTTCCGCAAAAAATACAGAATCAGCGAAGCAAGTAAGTTCTTGTTTCTCTTCTTTGAAAGAATTGCGTGAAGCTGTTACCATACCGGTATGAAACGCAGAGGATTCCGGGTTTGATCTTGGGACATTATTACAACTGATGTTAATGACGTGATGAATATATTTTTTTTATTTTTATTTTAAATATTTCTGCCCAATAACATCAGCGATTAACGTTGCTGAGTTCTAGTTTATAGGATGTAAGGGGATAGGCTTATAGTTACAACTTACATTACAAGTTAATCCTCAGGAGTAGCAGCGTATCTACGGCCGACTTTACGTTTTTAATCCTATCTGGTGTTCCTTTCCACCTGTCACTTTCCAACTTCAAGCGGACTTCATGTTCGATTGCCACTTATGTATGATAAAACACATTAAATATTAAAATATACTTAAATACAAACAAAGATGTGGTATTCTGTGTTTTCTATTTTTTTGTCTAAACATTTTTTTACAGAATGCTATGAATATGTCTGGGAACTTAAGAATCGAGCTGATATGCTTCAACATAATGAGGCCTGTAAGTTATTGTAGTATTATAACGTAATTAATGTTAGCATTAGGAACGTTTATAAACATTATTTAATTTAAGAAAATCATGACTGTATGGTTCTGTGTTGAAAGTAATTTATTGCAATAACCAGTTCTCAAGGCGCAGAACTCTCTGGTTCGACTCCGGTGCGGCACCACCGCCACATTTCTGCCTTATAACAGTAATTTTAAGCGCTGGATTGAAGGGTGTGATAAGGGAGACATATGAACATACCGAGGCATTCCACCTTAGTCCTCAGGGGTAGCAGTGCATCTGTAGCCGACCTAAGGTAGGAATGTCACCTTATCTCGGGTTGATTACGGTAGTACATGGAGGGCATTAGCCACTTACCATTAGGTGGACTGCATGTTCGTCTGCTACTCTTATATTATAATAAAAACGTGTTAAATATAGTAGTATAGTGGGATCTAGTAAGAGTAAAAGAGCCTATGTTATTAAGTTCGATCTTGGCTGCAATCCTTGTAATCTACTCCTACACTACTACACTTTATTTTATTGATTGTTTCCAATCCATTAATGGCTCCCAACGATGCTTAACGAGTACTAATCTATTATAACAACAAGAAATCGAAACGTGCATGAATTTTGCCATTATGCTGCTGAATTGCTAAACTTTGTCAATGGGTCATTAATGAAAATTTTAATATTTTTAAGGTTTTAAATATCAAAGCGAGTTGCAGAGTGATGTATATGATGAGCCTAATTTTGCCATTGGCGGAAGAGACACCATACCAGGAGAATTTCCACATATGGTGAAACTTACTTTCTACTTTCACTTACATAAACTATGGCTTTCTTAAAGAATCGATATTTGAGGAGGTTAGGAACACACTAATTTCATTAATTTTCATTTTCATTTCATTTCACAACTACAAGCATAATATACTCCGTAGTAACGTAAGGGCACACTAACGCAGCTATGTACCCGAGGGCGAGAGCGGACAGCGGACGGGTGCCGGGGGGGGGGCCCGCGCTGTCTTCGTCCCGCTAATACAATAATAATTTGCTGTTGCTACGCGACTCGTTTCTATATTCAAAGCGGACTAGAAGTTTGGCGCGGACTCTACAAACCCTCTTTGTTTACTCATGAACGGACGAAATAATTGTCAGTATGCATGAGTTACTATGAGCGAGATGTATGACTGAGTTGTCATTAATTTAATGTAATTGGTTTTGTAGAGTATTATTTACAATGAAATTAAATAAATAAATTATAAATAACACCTGAAACTATGTGGTAATTCATATTAAGTTACATTATTAGTCATATTGTTTCTGTATAATACAATACAAAATAAACATTTCGTTCAAAGGACTAGTTGAAATTACAATGACTCCATTTTTTTTTCTAGATTTCCTTTCTTAATTGTTCTTGTTTCGATTTACAGGGAGCATTGGGCTGGAGAGCTGTTGTAGGAACTTGGATATTCAAGTGCGGTAGCTCTCTCATAAGTTCTAAGTTTCTGTTGACAGCGGCACATTGCTCTAAAATATCCCCGGGAGATACCACTGTTGCTGACACCAGGCCAGAAATCGTCAGGCTTGGCGATAAAAATATTATGGATGTTGTAAGTCACATGTGAGATGTAATTAATATGCTAAAGCTACAGTATTAAACTATTCTGGAACGAATGTGATTAAGAACAGAAATATTGTTGATCATTTTGTGGTTTTGGTAGCAAGAAAATGTGATCAATGTGATTTTATGTTATATCATAATGATACGTATATCTGCGGTTAAAGAAAATTTCAACTAGATTTGTGGAAAAAATTAACACAAAAAATTATGTTCAAATCAGTTTTAATATTGAACTGGAAATTAAAATTTAATATTAAGTACAGTTAGTATAAGACTAAATTTGTTATTTAATTGCAGTCGGAAAACGATCTATCTCCTGTAGACAAAACTATTCTTCGATTCATCGTTCACCCGCAGTACAATGCGCCGAAGAAGTACTTCGACATAGGTCTGATCGAGTTGACAAGCGAAGTTAGTTTCGATAAGTATATGCAGCCGGCTTGCTTATGGAGTAAGGAGGATACTAGTCCATTGGGTACTAAGGCCTCTCTCACCGGCTGGGGAACCGTCGATTCAGGTACTCACAGAATATTATGAGATGCAGAAGGGAAGGTCAAGTGATTATTATACTTCTATGTTATATGATCTTAAATGATTTTAATTTATACCATATACTTGTGATTTTTATTTCAAAATAGAAGTATAAAACGAGCATGTAGCTAAATGGTGTGTTGTTTTTAATAAGCGATAACTACTCGTATATAGCTATGACTGTACACTAAAATACAAAAAAAAAAATTAGTTACTTCCGATAAACATTTGGCAAATCAATTTCAAATTGTAAGGGTGTTCGTATTTTCAACCAAAGATTCGTTGCTACCTCTGGGAACTGCCTCTTTAATTTAAATTAGAATACCTATACAATAGATACAAGTATAGCGGGTAGTCTTCTTGTGCGAACTACAAAAGGTTAAACCACCTTTTTAAAATGTAAGAATTTTTTTTTAGCCAAGCAAAAAATGTCGCCAGAGCTTCAAGCAGCATTTGTGGATATTGTTGACTCAAAAACATGTAACGATCTCCTGAGACCAGTCTTCAACAGACACTTCCAAGGTGTTGAGCCGCACCAGCTATGTGCTGGCGTGCTGGCCGGGGGAGTGGATGCTTGTCAGGTAATCTTCATCTTCTGAATGTTTAAAAACCGTTTTGTAAGTGCAATCAGTTTCTGATTCAATAATATATTTCGGAAATAGCTTTTTACTAGGAAAAATGATTCAAAATGTGTTTTTTTTTCTTTCTGCCCAGTGGTTCTAACCAAATAAACCACAGTAGAATTGTATTACTTTGTTATTACAAGAATATAAAACATTTAACATGCATGATATTTTACTAACAGAGTAGTATTTTACGGAATAACAATAATAATAATATTTACTTACTTTTAAGGGTGACTCCGGGGGTCCACTTCAAGTAAAAATTCCATTACCGATCACGACTGAGGGATCGATGTCATACGTCATCGGAGTGACGTCGTTCGGCGTGGGATGCGCACGCGCAAACACCCCCGGCGTGTACACTCGAGTTTCCAGTTTTATTGATTGGATAGAAAATATTGTCTGGAAGTGACATACAGGAGAATATACATGACATACAGGCTTATAATGAACTGTTAAATGTGACATTAATTTAGAATTTTTTTTAGTTATTTTAATAATATACAAAGTAAAATATATTAATTTCCCATGGTGTCATCTTATTTTGTTATCTTTTTAGAACCCTTAGAATTTCGTGAAAAAAACACATTACGAATTTATTTATTTAAAAATAATTCATGGAGTGTATTCGCTATGATATAGCTCCCATTATTGCATATTGATATTTAAAATATGATATTATGAAAAATGTAATTGAATATTGTATTTAATTTAAAATACATTGGTACTAACGACGAATAATGACTATAACTACATACAATTATTACACCGACAAAACAACAATACAAACAATTATTACACCGAGATTCACAGTTGACCTTGCATTATGCATACGACCTTGCATACGACGACCCGCGTGGCGGAGCGGCCACCATACTGGTCTGACGCGCAAAGGGTCCCGGGTTCGATCCCCGGCCAGACAGATGTCTAAATGATGAATTTAGATTTGTTTCTGGGTCTGGGTGTTTGTGTATATGTCTATGTGTGTGTCCACGGCACCCACGACACAGGGAATCCTAGTGTGGGGCTGTGAGTGTAGAAAGCGTTTTTTTTTTTTTTTATGGTATGTACCTACTACCTCCTTACGCGCGTGCGTTTTCTCACGAATCTATTAAACGAAAAAATGTTTAGAACAAAACTTGTTGCAAATTTTATACTCTATATGTTTTATAACAGATGTCAACATCAATATCGTGACAAGTCTATTTTGTGATACCTTGAATAACGACGTGAACACTAGACTTTTGTAATAACTTAGAACATCTACATGAAGGTGAAATCAGGGTTGTTGCTGATGCAGGTTTTTACTAGATCAGCTGATGCTGATGCTGATGCTGATTTTTTCAGATTAATATCAGCTGATGCTGATGTTGATGCTGATATTTAAAAATACTAAATAATAAATATATTTTATACTGAGGTATTTGTACGTCCCTTACGAGAATAGTCTTTTTTAACCACCTTCACAAAATGAGGAGGTTTCTCAATTCTACCATATGTCTTTTTTATGTTTTGTTCGCGGATAACTTCGTCGTTTATGAACCGAACTGGATGATTTTTATTTTGTTGGAAAAAAAGATATTTCCAAAGTAGTTCCATTATAAGAAAATAAGGGTCTGATGACCAGAGAAATCGAGGGGAACTTTCAAAAATCGGAAGGGCGACTAGTGCATTTGTAAGATTTTTAGTATGTCATCACTAAAAAAGGTGAAAAAAAATATTAATTAAAAAATACAATCGACTTCCATGTCACTACAACGCAAAAATCAACTGAAACAAATTTTGGCTCAGCACATATCTCTGAAGCCGGCGCTCATATTGAACACGTAAACAGCGTGTTTGTCGCCGCTGTCCGCCGTTATCCAACAAAATATATATATCACCGACTTCAGAACCATGTACCAATCCAACATCCACTTCAGCTACCCTCCACTCTGAAGTGACACAGAAGTCGGCATTTATTTGTTATTTTTTTTACAAATACTACACTGTGTCGTATATTTGTTCAAAAACGAAAATTTGGTCATATTGCACTTTTCACTGGATGTGGCATTATGAATTGAATACATAATTCTGTTATTGATTGATTGAACTATGATCGAAAGTTATTGATGTCTGACCAAATTACGTTGTCAATACAATCGAATGATTGTTTGATGACAACTTGTGTTTATAAACTTCTGTGATTGGCTAAAACTCCACGTGATTTAAGCTCGGTCCCGCCTTCAACGAACACGTTACAATTTCAATATCAGCATTAAATATCAGCATCTTTTGTTGCGGATGCGGATGCTGATGCTGATATTTAAAAGAAAGCTGAAAATCAGCGGATGCTGATGCTGATATTCGCAACAACCCTAGGTAAAATCCCTATCATGAGTGGTCTAGAAAAATAAAGAAAACTTAAATACTTAAATTTAGACTGATGAATTTATTTCACGTGGAATGTATTGTCTAAATTGTTTTCTTCCTTCAAAAATATTTTGTGATGTTCTGATTAGGAATCGTTATCAACCCATTACTGTCCTATAAGAGGGCACGGACTTCCTCTAAGAATGAGAAGGATTAGGCCACAGGCTAATTGAACCCTGATCTCTGACCGGTATCTGTTAGGGAATATCATATAGACGTTCCACATGTTGCAATTGTTTTATTCCACAAAAGTATTACGGGATCATTAAAAGCCACAGCAAACACTATGATAGTCTTAGAATATTTCAAATTTAAATTAAATAATAACTACTACAATCGATCTCACTTTTTTAATTAATGACAAGTAGTAAACCACAAGTATCGTCTCTAATTATGTTTAATTGTGTGTAAGCAAGTAAACAGGTTTATTTACGATTTTCCGTTACTTACTATCAGTTGTGAATGTGTGTCATGAACATGAACACGTATAAACGTATAAGTAAACATAAAGTCAAATCAAACACAGGGATAATGTCATAAAAATAATAACAATGAAGTGAACAATTTAGAATGGCTACAGTTTCTTGAATATTATAATAAAGTGTAAAAAAGTAATTATTTTTATCAAATCATAGTCGTTTTTGCGGGTGTAATTTCGACATTAACATGAAGTGCGTTCAAGTTTTATTTGTTTTAATAATGACAGGTAATATAAAAAAATAATTAATAATTTTGTTTTGAGTGAATTGTCGAGTGTCTCGTGAATATTGGAATGTTAATTTTGTTACAGTTATATCGGATTGCGTATATGAAACATTAGCAGACATCAAACTGATAAGAGATAAACGGGTAATATTTTATTATTTATAATGTTACAATAATTATAAAAAATATTAAAAATATATCTGTTAAGAAAATAAAAACAATCCAATATTGTTAATTAAAATAGGATATAAAAAAAAAAACTTTAAACATAGTAGTGAATATTTTTTGCATCTTTACAGCAAGATAAACCATGGATTTGGAATGAAAATAATAGCCAGCTAACGAGGGTAATGTATTTTTGAAAAATATTAAACATTATATTCTTGAATCAATAAAAACTCGTAAATATTTAAAAAAAAAGCTCAAAATGTGGCTATTGCGACAATTTTGTTAACTTCCGAGAATTACTTTAGAAAAACAAAAGCTTTTTTTTACATAATAGATAAATATTGGTATATAGGTTAAGCTATTTCACGTGTATACGTAGTATGACGTAGATTAGTTCTATACATTACAGCAACGTAAAGAACCTGTGAGGGGAAGAACCTTTACAACCGTTCACCTTGAAACCGATAATGGCTAATTTACGTCGTTATTGTGATGTATTTAGCGTAGTTAGCTATTACTTGCTTATTAGTATGCAGCTTTGACCAATGTGTTCGAGTTATCTATCACTAACTATCTGATTGGTTATTTATTATTTATTATATCACTACTTGTAGGTTTATCATTTATGGGTTCATCATAAACATTTCTAGGTTATAACTGTAAAGTGATCGACTAATATTTATTATTAGTCTATTTTCCAGAATGATAATAGAAATATCAACTTGGATACCACTACAACTGGAAAACCTAATCCTTGCAGTCCTTTCGTGCCAAATAAGCCAGATTTCAGTAAACAATACAGGATCAGCGAAGCAAGTAAGTCTTTACTCTTTTCTGGGAGTACTCTGTAAAATGATAATACTGATTAGAATCTGGATGCATTGCAATGCTCGCTATTCTGACACGTCCATATTGATGGCAAAGGAATCATCGACTATTTCGACAATAATGAAACTCGTTGATCGGGACCCTTGATAAGTAAAATAGAAGGACACTTCACCACTTTGAAATTGAATGAAACCACAAAAGGATGACTTTCTCATTTATTGTTTGAATTCTTGACAAATAAAGAACATTCTTAGAAAATTTACGCATAAATAAAAAAGTATTTCAAACATTTTAGGGACCATTTAAAACGGAGACGTGGCAACACTTTATTTACGCAACAATTTCAATTCTCAAAATTGGTTACACTTTCTTGTTAGGAGTGATCAACTGATGTATTTTACTCATCTAAGATTGGGACACTAAATGGATTTAATACAGAATACAGAGTGCTGTATAGCCAATATCTAAAATATTATATTTGTTATTTTCAGAATGTTTTGAATACATTTGGGAACTTAAGAATCGCGATGACGTTGCAAAACATCGTTCAGCTTGTGAGTATAATTTAATTGTAATATTACATATATGTTTTTATTCCAATTTCGAATGACATAATTTCGATAAATCTATATATCTGTCTGTATGTCTATTTTATTTATACTTCTACTTCATATGTTCCATCACTGGCCGCCACATAATTATGAGCGAGTCAAACACGCGCAATCTCCTTCATTGAAAAGAAATATTTGCGACTGTTTTTATTCCAAGAATACGAGATCAGCAATACGCACCAATGACCAAAGGGCTGGGCAGAGAATTTGCTTAGCTATTCAGTGGGGTAATGTCGCCAGTGTTTTGGGAATTCTTCTGAAGGACAGCAATTTGGATATTTAATTATAGTTACTATTTTTATAAAGATTTTTTATTTATTTGTATAATAGTTAAATAAGCTTAGAATAATATATATAGCTTAGTTAGTTTAGAATGTTGTTTATGTTTATAAGTTTTACGTATAGGTCAAAACATATTAAAATTGTTAAGAATACGAGAACGAGAAAAATGAAAATTGTAAGAATTGAATCAGTGCTTACAGAACAAGTAAAAGTGAATTGTATTCTTTTTCTAGGCTCCAAAATCCGGGCAGAAGACGATAAAAAGCGTGGTATATTTCGTGCTAGTGGAATCGGAGGTAGAGACACGCTACCTGGAGAATTTCCACACATGGTGAAAAAGTTGATTCTTTATTTCTATTTAGGGTTCCGATCTACTTCGATATACACAAAAAATATTAGGCGGTGCTGTTTTGATTTGAAAGATGCAAGGGAGGTATACTTTTACTAGGTGCTCCAACTCCCCAGGAGTAGCGACGCATCTGTGGTCATGAGGTTGGCCTAATAATAGTTAGGATTCTCATCTTATTTGGGGTCGTCTTATTCTGTACAGATAGTATCCAGTTAGTAGCTACTTACCTATCAGTGGTAGTGCGTAGCATATAAGTAGCAAACGAATCTAACCAACCTTCGACCACAGATGAGTTGCTTATCATCAGGAATGGGTTGCACCCGTCCTCCTGTCTCACATGTGACACTAGACACGAATTACAGATGCAAGGGTGATGCTATAGTCGAATTACCAATTACGTTTTTTTTATTACTATAAAATATTAGCGTATGCCCGCGACTTCGAACAGTTTCGTAAATTATGTAATTATTCGTAATTATTCATAAATATCAATTACAAGATAGATATATACTTATTAACAATATTTTATTTCATATTACAGGGAGCGCTGGGCTGGCGAGCGGTGATAGGTACCTGGTTATTTATGTGCGGTAGCTCGCTCATAAGTTCTAAGTTCCTGCTGACAGCGGCACATTGTTCTAAGATATCCTCAGCTGATACCAGAGTTGCTGATACTAGTCCAGAGATCGTCAGGCTTGGGGATAAAAATATTATTGATAACGTAAGTAGCGCAAGTTGTAATAAGATTAAAAAGACGAAGACCGGATGAAGTTAAAGGAGTGACTTTGTGATGGTCCCAAAAATTATAAAATAACTGATCAAGTACGTGTTGACCTCGCACAACGGGGATCTCGTACTACCATTTGAAGTAGAACAGAACCTACTAACTACTAACCTACCTAATAGTTCTCCATAACTGCATATTAATAGAGAATTTCAGATATTTCTTTTGCCAAAAAAAAAAACTACACAAATGAAAGTTGAAATTATTTTTTTTACGATATTAATGTTGCCCACTTGATGGTAAGTGGCTACTGCCGCCCATGGGCATCTGAAATCAACTTCAGATAAGGTTAGATTAGCCTTAGCCTGAAGTTAGTAGCCGATGCTTTGTTATTCCTGAGTAGTAAGTTGTAACGCCTCAGAGAAGTATCCAGCAGCGCTTAAATCTACTGTAATTAAGCAGAAATAGGTGTGGCGATGGTGTCTGATTCGAACCATAGAGGATTCTACCACATTGAAAATTTAGTTCACTCGTAATATAATCATTTATTATTGAATACTGTTTCTATTGATTTCAATTTGTTATTTTGTTATAGTTCGCAAATGGCCGAATACCGGAAGACAAACAGATTCTTCGATTTATTGTCCACCCACAGTACAAGCCGCCGAAGAAGTACTTCGACATCGGTCTGATCGAGCTGACAAGTGAAGTTACATTCAACAGATTCATACAGCCGGCGTGCTTGTGGAGTAAAGCTGACACTAGTCCATTAGGCACAGAAGCCGCCGTTACTGGCTGGGGAACCGTCGATGCAGGTTAACTTGGTTATAACGTTTTTTAATATGTTCTACGCCTGTTATTTTTATTTTTGATCGACTTCCTCAGAATGATTGTGAAACTATTAAGTTGCGGCAGTTAAACAATATATTAAGAAATGTGTTAACATCAAAAGTGTTGCTATATTTTAAACTGCCATAACATTGGTGTTATATTGGAGGTCGAGCATCATACGCAATGCGTTGCTGACGCTAAGGACTAAATTGGATTGGATTTTATTTATATTGTTGTTATGAGTTACAAATACCGATGCGAATAAATGCGAACCATGTAAGCCACTACCCGCTTTAAAGATGCTAGTTTAATGGTAATTTTCCTTTTAGCTAAACAAAAAACGTCACCGGAGCTTCAAGCAGTATTCGTAGACGTTATTGACTCGGACACGTGTAACGAGCTTCTGAGATCAGCCTTCAACAGACACTTCCAAGGCGTTCAGCCTAATCAGCTGTGCGCTGGCGTGCTGGCCGGGGGGCATGATGCTTGTCAGGTATATGTAGTCTGATGAATGTTCTTTATATCATGGGGCACAGGTGTGAATATCTGTGCCCCATGGTTTCGCCTACGTTATGATGTGTTAGAATCTTATCATTTTAGCCATACGAATTTCACGGGTCATCTAGTTTTTAATACATTTTTTTATAAGTTATGAATAAAAAATTAAGTTAAGCTATATATTTTATCTAGACATACAAATTATATATATTTAATCGTATAATAATAATATAATTCATACAAAATGTAAGCTGGGAATACTTTACCTGCCTAGCTATCGTAATAAAATAAAGTGCAATAGAAATTAATGAACTTTATTAGAAAATTAAATATTTTTATTATGTACAATACTGTTTAGCCTTATTTACCCTTCATTATTATTTATATTAAAGTTATAAAAATCATTTTATGTGTTTTTTTTCAAGGGTGACTCTGGGGGTCCACTTCAAATGAAGATTCCGTTACCGATCACGACTGAGGGAACGATGTCATACGTCATCGGAGTGACGTCGTTCGGCGTAGGATGCGCGCGCGCAAACTACCCCGGCGTGTACACTCGAGTCTCCAGTTTTATTGATTGGATAGAAAGTATAGTCTGGCAATGACGTATGGCAACAAGTCAAATATAAGCTGTTCAAAGTGACGTTTTATTTAATTTGGTACCAATTTGGTTTGTATTTTTAAAATAAAATATATTTCAGATTCCTGATAAGCTCTTTCATTTGATATGACACTTTACCCCCAAATTACCTCTTAATTCAAAATTCATTAAAACTTCTAATTTTTCAATCAATATGTTACATAATTTGCGGGATCACAAAATCACGACCTAACTTGTGTCCATCATAAGCGCCGACTATGTCCCTAACCAATCTTTTATTTTAATCATTTTTTACTTTGTAGTGATACTGAAGTCGGTTCTATTTTTTATATATTTTTTTATAATAGGCAGTAGGCCTATTCGTTCGGATTTTACCCGACAAACGTAACGTAAACAAACGTAACATGAGTTCTATTTGTTTCCGTACTGTATTGTTCACTCACCTATTGAGAGCAACAAATTTACAATATTCACTATATTACTCAAACATTTTAAATAGAAATGTTTTTATAATCTATGATAATTACACCAAATACAATCCACACTTTAATCAAAGAAATCATCAAATTAGCATCAAAATACCATACATATCAGGGAACCGGTCGCCAGATTTGTTTTATTCTTCTACACATTTCAATGAGACAAAATTATTATTTAATTATTTAGGTAAAATTGATTATATTTTGCATCCTGTTACTATTGCATAGTAGCATTTGAGGCGCAATCGCTTTCCTTAAATTTGGTTTTGTGCATATGAATCAGTACATAATCAGCAGCCATTTGAGCAGCGCGTATTCAATGCTATTTATAAACTAGTTGTATTGTAGTTAGGATTCAATAGAATAATACCCAATTAACCAGTGAATAGTTAGTTGTCCGTTATTACCAACACAACACAACCTTTGTCATGAACAAAAAATATTGTATTTGTAATTATTCCATTTTTTGAATTCAAATAATTTTTGCGATGAACTGTGTGGGACTGTTGTTGATATTTATAACAACAGTGACAGGTAATACTGTGTCGAATACGAATTATCGATATATTTTAAAATAAATATTTATTTTGTGTTTATTTATTTTTTAGTTATATCTTGTTACTCTTTGTGTGAAGTGCTTAACATGGAATCATATCGTCCGAAACGGGTAATATTTTTATCTGTACATGTTTAAACAGTACCTATTTTTTTATTAAACCTGTAAATAAAGTAGCTGATGTTATATTCTTATGTTTATTAAAGCAAGATGATCCATGGGTTTGGGGAAGAAATATACAGGAAACATCATATTCTAATAATGTAAGTATTACTTTTAGCCGATTTCCTAAAGATAGAGATTATCTTTTCATCGAATTTAATATACCAGTAGCCCTGTTATTTTACATATTTTTGATGAATTAGCTTCTACCCATCCAATTCTCATGAAACTTTTAGTGAACATTGAGTAACTAGATGATGATGATATGATGAGTACACATTGATATGATAGAAAATTTGACCTTCAACTCTTCAATCCTGATGATGTAGAGGTTCTGCCTCATAAACAATAGTAGTCATCATAAACTTGCTAAATCAGTTATTTGTTGCTAACTCGTGTGTTAGGTCAAAGACATGTGATAAAAAAATTGAGCTTCAGCTTGTAAGCCATTTAGTACTTTCACACGACGTGTATCCATGTTCTTAAGTAAATATTCGTCTCAGCATTTGTCTCGGTGGACTTTAGCACTCTATTTAGTCATCATTTTAACAAGTGTGTTGATCAGGGTTCCCGGATCGAATGAAACAGTAAAATAATTTCCTTGTCCAAGATAGGTAAAACCCCAACAATTATAAGCCTATTTAAATACTGTTGTTCTAAGTATTTTTTTTAAAAGTTTCTACTAAACTTCTACTAAATGATGGAAACATATTAAAGTAAATAATATTTAACACCAAAGACCATTCAGATTTACTAAAGGCTACTACAGATGCTAGTGATCAATATATTTAATTATCGGGAACAAGCACAAGCTTTAGGTATATTTTATTTCTAGTCTAAGGCCGTTGACTGTCTTGATCATAAAACCATATTCTTAAAATTACAATCATAACAATATTACAAATTATAATTTTTAAGTAATAGAGTCCAACGAGTGCAAGTAAGTATAGCACTATCAGCAGGCTTTAATATTAAAGTAGGTGTACCTCAGAGCCCTATCCTAGGTCTGATTCTATTTTTAGTATATATCAATGATTTGCCGTATGTAGAATTTATTTGAAGTTGTTTTGTTTGCTGATGAGTGATGATACTTTTAAAACACGCAAAACGACAAACACAGGGTACGAACAATATTAATGAAACACTTTGCTTGATTAGAACTGGTTTGATGCAAATAACCTAGTCCTAAATTCTAACAAAACTAAATCTGGAGGCACGGCAGTGCCTCCGCCAAGTCGAGCCAAAAGAAGCGGCACGGCCGTACCATACTTTTCCCGAAGCAATTCGGCCCATTTTTGACCCCCTGTAACTTCGTTGCATATGAAGCGAGAAGCCTGAATTTTCAGGAGCCAAGCAAGCATTGTATAGAAACGGTACATTTCAAATTTCATTCAATTTGAACAAGTAGTTTAAGAATTACAAGTAGTTAAAGTTCGTAATTTTGTCACTCACTCACTCACTGACTGACTGACCGATCATCAAAAGTTTAAGGCACTTCCAGCAGACATACAAGGTTGAAATTGAGAATACAATTAGTGTTTAGTATATAACTCATGGAAAATATTAATAAATATAAAATATTTTGCAATTTCTGTCCAGTTATCTAGATACACCAACTACATTAAATAACTTTGTATCCTATATAAGTTATATAGGATTACAAAGTTACATTTGCAGTTAATGAATCTGTGTTTCTGTCCGCGAAATGTACGAGTAGTAGGGGAGCCCATGATGTTAAATGGGCAGAAACTCGAGCGTCAATAGGACGTATACGATTGTGTAGATTACACGTTAGAGTGAAGAAAAGGTTGTGTGATATTTTTCGATTTACCGTGGGAATAGTTTCTAGATGATTCGAAAGATGTTAAAAGCAGAGTCAGACATATTCAAGGCGCGGCAGGTTAGTGATAGAGTATATATCTCTGATGTCGGAAATATGTTTATCTGCTGGTTTGGGACAGTCATACGAGAGGTAAAAATGGAAAAAAAGTAACCAGCGCATTAGATTTTCAAAGGGGATATGAAGCTACCTCAGATGAGTCGCCCATTCGAAAGACTGACGATTCGATTCGAAAGACTGTCAGTGACTCTTCGAAGATTATTATACAGGATAAGATTATTATACAGGAAATTCCAGCTGATGTTTTACTTATCATAACCCTTCATCTGACGATTTAGTGGAGGGGTTTTTTATACTGACGATTTGAAAAAAAAAAATAGAATGAGAATGTATAAAGAATAATGTATTTTCCATAAAATTTGCCTTTTCCTTTAGTTTGTTATACACCATTACTTTCCAGGGATCCAAGCTAATAAATGGCGCTATCAGATAGTGCATATTTTCTAGCATTATTTCCTTTGTATTAAAAAAATACCGCACTCGAGTATGTCCAGGTATAGATTTTTTGCAACCTTATTACTCCCTAACGCCGCCCTCAAACCATCAGATTATAAATTTATTGTTTTCAGCATGTAATTAAGCTACTATAGATAATACGATTTTTTATTAATAGTCTGATGGACTTCCCTGGTTGAACCCCCAAATGGATAGTTTAAGATACTCTATAGGATGTAAGGTATCTCCCATATCTTAATCTGCCGCGTTCGAGTCACTCTCGAAATCCCGTCTTGGGCTCCCCTACTATTATAGGCGACGTCAATTGTTTTTATTCTCGAGACAAAAGACGTTTTCAATTCCAACTTCAATTTAAATTCAATTCAAATAATGGGTGAAGTGCGAATCGAACTCGTACACTGAGGGTTCCGTACCACAACAATATTTGTTTATTATATTTTTATTTTTACTAATTGATGTTATAGCAGCCATATAATGCATTGTGAACATTTCAAATGAAAAACGCTAAAAAATAGCAGGTCCTTATATGTTTGTCTCTGTAGTTCCTGGACTAAAAAAGGGTTACGATATCCCGTGCCGGTCGTAAGAAGCGACTACAAGGAGGCTTCCGGGGTTGGGAGTGGCAAGAGGGAGCTCGAACCGTCCAATAAGTGTCCCCGGGAAGGACGGCGGTATGTGTAGTCGCATACCGTCGTGAACACCGGATAGTTTAGGAGGAGCGAAAATTGTTCTCCCAGGGCAGAGCTCGATCGGGGCATCGCGCTTAAAGGACTTCTGTTACGTTCAGTCGGAGATCCCGGAGTTCTCCAACAAACGTTGAGGACGGCCACCGGAGGATTTTAGTGCGGCTAAAGTCCCACATAACCCGGCGTCACTCCCACGTCGTCGAATACCTTTTGAAGAATTCCTCCTCATAAAGAAAAAGAAGGTCCTTGTATGGCAACTCTCCTTTATTTGAAAGTTTTTCTTTTTTTTCTTTTAGTACTTATTGTTAAAGCGGCCACCATTATACATATTCCGTAAAAAAAATAAATTTCTATCTATTAAGGTTCCAGAAATAGAGCTCTATGTCAGACAGACAAACGGACAGCTTAGAAATAGGGTTCCGTTTTTACCCTTTGGGTATGGAACCCTAAAAAGTTATATAATATCAAAAACATTCCGAATTTCTGACAAATGTCATGAGAAAAAAACTAGATGTTACGGCTAATGTGCCTAAATCAGTTAAAACGCAGATTAGCTTGTCCATTACCTAAAGTACAAAACGAGATTGTATCAATTTTCACCCCTTGACGTCGACCCGTGCATGCCATGATGCGTCGTCGTGTCATGAATTTACGACAAACATTGTATATTTTCACGAAACAATATCGCTTTGCGGCACGATGTCGCTGTGTGTCACGATACGTCGTCGTGTCGTAAAAAGGCATGTGTTTTAGCCCTAAGAACAAGTCTGAAAAGATGTTTCGAATTTTAACTACATAGTTAATCTGCATATTTTCTAGCTAATCTTAAGACTGCCTAGTTAATGTGTATGCAAACGTATTCTACAATCTAACGGTAACATACACAAAATACAATAACTGTCGTGAGGTAAAGCAACTGTCGCCGTAATATAAAATAATAATAAGTCTGTTTCCAAGGAAACAAGTGTTTAGGCAAATTTTGGCCTTATTGCGCTTAAATAAATGTCTGTACGAATAAAAGCTTACATATAAAAATTTACAATGTTCACAATGGAAAATCCCTAATAACTTCTAAACGGATTACCCTAATTACACAATTCCTTTTGCCCTATCCGTTTTAGACCTAAACCTACCAAATGGCATTAAAGGCAAAAGGCTACGGAAAAAGATATTTAAAAAAAACGAATGATGCAGTTTTAGTTTTTATTAAAATCGGCCTCGTAACTCCTTTCAGCATTTTTCGCTAATCGTTATTGTACTGTTTGTGTTTCGCCTTATGTTAAAGTATCGGCTCACTCAGCAGTGCCCGCACGCACATCCATCTTACACCACAGCTTCCAGCAGAGTGAGGGGGGGACCATGCCCCGTTCACACCATACCATTGTTCACGGCGTGTACACGTGAGACGACGGAACCTTCATATTACTTCTCACACACTATAGTTATAGATTCGGATTTGGCCCTGAAGGCTTATTTGAAAAATTCGGCGAGTTAAGTTTTAAAAAGTGAATAAAAATATGGTCTAGCTGAAAATATGTATTATTAATATACTTTGCAAATAACAATTTTAAAAATAACTACAGCTTGAATATTTTGAAGAGATGAAATTTTAAAGATAACTACAGAAGACAAATACAGACTAATAATTTAAGTATGAATTCGTTATCGGTGAGTAAACTTACTGAAAAAGGATTTACTGTTAATTTCCTGAAAAACGGTTGCAGTATTAGTAAGTCTATGGATAATATCATCGCAACTGGCCACAACGTACATAGTACATATATATATATATATATATATATATATATATATATATATATATATATATATATATATTTTTTTAAACAATTTGTCAAATCGCCACTATGTAATTTGACAATGTCAAATAAAGATTGGCATATAAAACTAACCCGTACTAATCCGGAATATATGCAAATTTTAAAGAATATTGTGACCCGTCTTGATGATGTGAACATTATGACGGATATGTCGACTAAGAGTAAGATGTAAGAAATCATTTCCAAATGTCTGAACGGGAGCGAACGATATACTGGAGATCGTACATACGGGTTTATGTGGTCCCTTGGAAGCTACTTCATTCAACGGTTCATGGTACATGTTATTATTTGTCAACGATATATACTCGAATGACACATGTTTATTTTCTCAAACATAAGAGTGAGACTTTATAAAATTTCAAAAATATTAAGTTCGCGTTGAAAAGGCAATTAGCAAGTCGAACAAGTGTATCAGATGAGATGGTGGAACGAAGTTTTGTAATAGAGCTTACGATATTGTTTTGTCAACAAATGGAATTCTACATCAGAAGGCGATATGCAGTATATACCACCAAACAGAATGGTATGGTTGAAAGAGCTAACAGAACTATAATATTATCGAAAAAGCGAGAAGTCTATTATAACTTTAAGCAAATTTGTGCAAGAGCGTTAAATATGTACTAAGATTTATATCAAAAACCGGATTCCGACGAAGACAGTGAAAGACTGTGTGCCTCTACAAAAATGGTCTGGGAAACGAGTAGATGTTACCCATTTATGCTTATTTGGATGTGCAGCGCATAAAAAAATATATAAAAACGCATTTATTTAAGGAAAATCATTGAAACTAATGGTCGGGGCTTCCTGGTAAGTAGTCAGAGACACTTGTGATAGGAATGCGTCGCTCTTCCACTGTTGGATTTCTTAATTAGGATTATACATGAAAGTATTGACATTGAATTACAAATATAGGATTAACATAAATATTACACCATATTGAGTACAATGTTTAGATATTATTCGTGCATACCCTACGGACTCATAATGATATCCTAGGAATCGGAAGCTAAGTCCACATACATTTGTTTTTATCTAGTTGAAGATGTTATTTTAGTCTTACAAGGAGGTTCTCGACCTTTGTATAATTTAGTGTTTGCAGCCACCTTATTAGAATTAATTTACAGTTGTGTGAAGTTAAAGGGTATATTTGCAGTAATCGGTTGATTTTATTATATAGATAAGATGCTTGTGATAAATATTGGCGTTGAGCAAAAATGGTTCGAACCGCATAGGAGGGTGCTACAATATCGCAACGTCTCCTATCAAGGAAGGTGTTATCAAAAGGTAGATCTTTATG
Source organism: Epargyreus clarus (assembly GCF_041222505.1). Classification (NCBI taxonomy): domain Eukaryota; kingdom Metazoa; phylum Arthropoda; class Insecta; order Lepidoptera; family Hesperiidae; genus Epargyreus; species Epargyreus clarus. Next base: position 12,546,186 of record NW_027332225.1, on the reverse strand, counting down.
GAATTTTAAAATTAGATTCACGATATATAATTTTCTAACAGATAATAAGTTACTGATAGCGTAGACGTATACGTATATAGCGTAGCGTATACTCTTATACCAGACAGAAAAGACGAAAGTTGGATGCAAAGTCAAAACCAGTGATTTTTGTCGGATATTCATAAGAAGATATCGATTATTTAATACGAAGACATTCGAGGTGTTAAGTTTTTAAAAGATGTTTTTCCTGAGGATAACGCGAGTAATTCCAGTTGTCAAAATAGTAACTTTTCGATTTAATTTACTGTCATGAAAAAGAGTCCATGACTGATGCTGGTGATTACAGGTGATATAGGTGTATGTGTGCCTGCGGTTACGGATACAAGTGATGTAAGTAATGTGACTAATACTATGACGGATGTAAGCGAGCCTGAGGTATTGGTACGTGAATCTGTTGATATAAGTAATGATAGTAATAGGCGTTATCCTGTTAGAGAGAGGAAACAAACTGAATTTTACAACTTTTTAACATGTGATTTAATTTCAGAGAGTGGTCCTGTAACGGCTTGAGTGTAGGCCTGATCGTAATTTGTACTAAAATAAAATCAAACTCGAGTTCCTGTTGAACCTCTGCGTGATAGCATGCTTATAGATGACTGAGTGATTATTTGAGACCAAAAACAATGTATTTTAAAATTATTGCAAGCGTTTGGTATGTCCGTTTGTAAGTCCGTGTCAACTTCAATGGAGGTTGATTTGAAATAAACAAAAGGTAACTCAGACAGTAACAGTAGTCTACCGTGTCAGAGTTTAGTGGGGAGATTCAACTATTTAGCCAGTTCCACGAAAGAGTTATGTTTGGTAGTATTTATGTAGAGTTTTGTTATAGGTGGGTAATAAAGATAAAGGGGCGTATCGTAAGAACCTTTTTAATATAAATTGTAATGCCATCAAAAACACTGCTTGTAAAAAAATCCAAGCCTCGCCATTCAGTTCTTCCACCGTAAAAAGTCGTGAGATCCATGGAATCCAAGTCCTTGGATTCATGTAGTCTGTACTTAAGAGACCTTCTGTCTTAAGGTATTATCTCACTATGTAACCTAACAACATCTCATGGGACCATATCAATATTCAAAATATATTATGTTTCAAATAAATAGATTGGATTTGGCAATTTCGAGTCCTAAATTCTAACAAAACTAAATATATTATTATAAATGTTGATCTAAATGGTAAGACTTTGCAATCTGTGAATAAAAGTATTTTCTTCCGGATTACCATGGGATAACCATCTGAATTTAAACCTCAGTGGGGTCATCATATCTCTGCTTTGTCCAGCAGACTTAGCTAGACTTATTAAAAAAAAAAAACAAAATATCAAAATATCTACGGCAGCCCTAAGGCCATATAATAATATATTTCTACCTAATAACATCAGTTTCAGACGCTGCTGTGTTAGTGTTTGAAGAGTGTGGAAGGAAAACATACTTTTTCGAGGCGTAGCTGAGGTCGGCCACAGTTGCGCCGCTACCCTAGGGGTAGCCTGTGTGTTGTGCAACTGTGGCCGACATTAGAATTCTTTTAAAAAACGTTGTCTTCCACATTCTATTTAACCAGGACGCTATTATACAAGTCCGGTTCAAAAATTTCAGATAAATGATACTTCAATTCAACCGAATCCATGCGATCCTTTTGTGTCGACGAAGCCAAATTTCAGTACAGGAAGAAGAATAAGTGAAGCAAGTAAGAACTGCATCAAGTTAGAACTGGATTACACGAAAGTAGTATAATACATATTTTGTAAAAAATGCAATGCATTTTAAACAAAATAATTTAATTTACTTAACAAACTGTCAAAACAATTAAAATATATGAGATGCTTATATTTATTTTTCAGAAGCTGCATCCATGAATATTAAATATATGTATAATAATATTATTTATTATATAAATAATCATATAATATTTAAAGTAAGAATACTCGTATTTTTAGACTTTGAAATACAAGACGTAAAACTGCAAACTATGGTCAACGTATATTTGTTCATCGTTTCCATTATAACGACAAGAAAAGATTTAGATTAGTATTATAAATATATTTTTATTTTTTCACAACAGCAGAGCAAAATTGAAACGTAAATTAATAATCTAATTAATGAGGATATTATCTAAAAAATGTATTAAATTGTAGTGTGAATATTTATTTATAAGTAGTTGTATTTATGTGATTTATTTAGCGGACTTTATACTCTATATATGTACATATATACATGCATAGACATTCATATATACTCGTGTATACATATATACTCACATATATACTCGTGTATTTAGAGACTGTACTTTATGTATAAGGTAAAATATAAATCCATTTTTGGCAATTACTTCAATATAATGATTATATATCAGAAATAAATTAAGCTGTGGATTAGGTAAATAAGTAAATAAATAAATGGCTCGACTTGGTGGAGGCACTGCCGTGAGTGCGAGTTAATATGTTTGTGTTATTTCAAAAACTTAATAACGTGAATATTGAAAATTTGTACACAACACTAAATTTGTTATTTCCAGAGTGTTTTGAATACATCTGGGAACTTAAAAATCGAGATGATAAAATACGGCACGATAAAGCTTGTAAGTATGTTTTATTAAAGTATGTAAGTATACTTATTATTGTTATAACAAACATATTTATGAGTATGATAAGTTTTTTACCTTGTCTTGTTCATAGAAGCAATTTCAACTTTTCTTCTAGGCGATGCGACCCGCGCTCATTTGGCCAGGCCTGCTGTGCTAGGAGGGAGAACCACGCGACCTGGCGAATTTCCACATATGGTGAGAAAACTCTTTTATGGGACTTGAAATACCTAGTTAAGAAATTGATTTATGCGTCATTAATTCCAAATACGATTGTATCACGTCCTGAGATCTGATATAGATGCTTTGCTATTCCTCAGAACATACGAATAGTTAGGCCATTTGATACGAAATATTGCTGGCTGTAAACCAGAATAAATTTATGTTTAATACTTCTATTTCTATGTTATGTAGGTATTACGGTGCTACCGCAGACTATATAGATATTATATGGTATAAATGTATGATTTATTTATATTCCAGGGAGCGTTGGGCTGGCGAGCGAAGACAGATACTTGGTTATTTATGTGCGGTAGTTCCCTCATAAGTCCTAAGTTCCTGCTGACAGCGGCACATTGTTCCAAGGTATCATCAAGACTAAGTGATGTTGCTGACCCTAAGCCTGAGATTGTCAGGCTTGGCGATAAAAATATTTTTGAGTTGGTAAGTAATGTAATAAGATTAAGAAGACTAACCCCGGATTATGTTAAACCTATAGGCTTGTGACTTTTTATTAATTTTTGTGTTTATTCATTTTATTATTATAATAATCATGGTAGTAAATGCACTTCTTATTTTTTAGCATTTGTTTTTATAGATATACATTTGTTTTTATAGAAATACACATTCTATGAAAATTTCAAGTGTCCATCTATTACGGTTCATGAGATACAGCCCTGTGACTGTATGTTTCTGAAACAGTTTTGGAAAGAGAATCGTTTGAGACTCGTTTGAAACAGATTCGTCTTGAAAAGCCAAACATTTGTCGGAGTGCTTAAATAACCAAAATTTGGTTTTATATGTTTTATTTTTTTATAATAATTATTTTACTTCACATTTAATGGGACGAAATAACTTAATGATGAGATTGATTTAATTTTACTCTGCAACCCTACGGATCCACATTGGAGGACTGTGATGATATACTATTTGTATTTTTGTATTTATATTGTTAATTCGTACTTTAAATACTAATATAACCCGTCATGTTTTTCTCATCTACACCGGTACAAATCACCTATTTATACTAACTTAGTATTTCTTCGTAACGACACGTGCACGAATATTATGAAAATCATGTCATAGTACAGATTTTATGAAGTACAGATTTAGCAAATGGAAGTGGAAATGAGTTTAATCATAATTAACCATTATTTCAATACATTCTCTGAAGATTTATATTTTTTATTTCGTTACAGTTCGAATTTTGCAAAAAACCAGAAGACAAAGAGATTCTTCGATTCATCGTTCACCCACAGTACAAATCGCCGAAGAAGTACTTCGACATAGGTTTGATCGAGCTGAAGAGCGAAGTTACGTTTCATAGAGCCATACAGCCGGCTTGCTTATGGAGTAAAGCTGACACTAGTCCATTAGGCACTACAGCCATAGTTACTGGCTGGGGAACCACCGATAAAGGTAGTCACTTACAACTTGTAACTTTTATTTTTATAGACTTCCCAAAAGACGATTGTAAAACTATTGAATTGTTGCCATAACAATAAATATTAAGAAATGCGGTGACATAAAAAAGTGTCGGTATATTTTTATGATATGGTGTGTTGGTTTCTTTTGTCGCAAGGAGCAAAGCGTCGTTCTTGGACATTTGGAATCAAGTTCTAATGACACAGCTATTTTGGTCGGTTAAAATGCCTTATCAGAGAGACTGTGCCTTTAATCCTTTTAACCAGATCAAAGCAGCAGAGCATTGTCTTTGTAAGTTAGAAATACTTCACGGAAAAGAACGAACTACATATGCTTGCTTATATCCCTTTACAAAAATGCTAGCTTGACGGTGTCTTTCCTATTAGCCGGAAAAAATACGTCACCAGAGCTTCAAGCAGCATCCGTAGACGTTTTGGACTCGGACACGTGTAACGATCTCCTGCAACCAGTCTTCAACAGAAACTTCCAAGGCATTCAGCCTCATCAGCTGTGTGCTGGCGTGCTGGCCGGGGGTATAGATACTTGTCAGGTATATATCCTCTTGTGAAAGTCCACAGTACACACGAAAATATTTATTTAAATTTGAAATAGGTTTTCTAAGGTGGTGTAGGACCCATTGTAGTTCGACTCCAGCGGCACCACCGCCACAACTATTTCTGCCTCGTAGCACCAGTTTAACGCTAGTGTGTTCTGGTCTGAAGGGTGTGGTAAGGGAGACATACTTCTCCGAGACGTTTCAGCTTAGTCCTAAGGGGTAGCGGCGCATCTCTGGCCGACCTCAGGTAAGAATATCTAATGCTATGTGGGGTTGATTACAGATGTCTATGGGCGGCAGTGTGGCTACTGCCACCAGGTGGACTGTATGCTCGTCTGCTACTTTTATATTACAAAAAAGTATAATATTGTCAACATGAATTAAAGATGGGTATTAAGGTCAAATTTATTGAAATGACCAATACCAAATTGTATTTGAGTTCATAAAGAGCGTATTACTGCAGGGTGTGCTGATAATTAAATACTAACCCACATTATAATATATTAAATATTATAATAATGTTATGAATCATAGGGGATGTAAGCTGACAATAATTTGCTCTATCTGCCCTATTTTACTTCAGTAAAATGAGGAGTAATAGAAATACCTAAACGAATATTTTCATAATTGATATCGATGTTATTTGACTAATAATATTTGTATACTTTCAAGGGTGACTCTGGAGGTCCACTTCAAATGAAGATTCCGCTACCGATCACAACTGAGGGAACGATGTCATACGTCATCGGAGTGACGTCGTTCGGCGTAGGATGCGCGCGCGCAGATACCCCCGGCGTGTACACTCGAGTTTCCAGTTTTATTGATTGGATAGAAAATATTGTCTGGCAGTGATCTATTTCGGCAGCATGTACATTATAAACTGTTAAAATGCTATTACTAACGCTCTGTAATCTCCTTTAAATCAAAACACTTAGAATTGTATTGATATTTATAAGATAATAAAATATGTTAAATTTCTTTCCATAATTTTTGTTGTCATTTTAGTAATTTCCGCAGGCCTAAAAAATAGAATTCAGTCAATTACTTTAAAAAAATACACTAATATGGGTGTGTGCTTATTTAATGTTTACTTTCTACTTGTAGTAATATAGTAGTCCCTTTGGCAAAACATTTGTGCGCGATTATAAATATCAACGGGCGGTGGTACATATTTAATATCAGGCAGACTGATTTCTACCACTACATGAGTGCACCAGGAAGGCGGTGACAAGAAACTAGTGGCGGTGTCTTGTTAAGCGTGCCACGAAGACCAAATAATGACCACGACCACTCTGACAAGAGTGTAACGCTTAAGAAGAAGACTGATTTCTGAATTATAAAAAGCTGTCGACTGTTTGTTATTTTTTTTTTTCATTAAGTGTAATCATCAGTGTACACTCTATAAAGATAAACTCCTCTCAAATCGTTCTAGTAGTTTTTGAATGGCACCCAAACCAGCAAGCTAACGACTGCTATATAATATATGGGTTTGGGAAATAAGTTCGTTGTGTTTTTACTGAAGACATTTATTTGAATAAAAAACTACAATTATATCAAGAAGTTAATAAATTATGTATTCGCCGTTGCTGTTTACCACGTCTTTCCACCTCTTGACCAATTTCGTTGACGCCGTTCCGCCAAAAACAGCCTGGTCTAGTGTCAATGAAGTTGTTGAGTCAGTTTTTAAGGACCTCTTTGTTATCGAAGGTAACGGTCTTCAAATGGTTTGAAAGGGCGCAAAAAAGATGGTAATCGGTCGTTGCAATGTCCGGAGAATACGGCGGATGCTGAATAACCTCCCATTCGAGCTCTTGGAGTGCGACTTTGACGACTTTGGGCCCGGCGTTGTCGTGAACGAGTATGGTTTGACCATGTCAATCAGGTCTTTTCAGTCGAATAGCCTCATTCACGCGGTAAATCCCATAGAATGAAGGTGGTTGAGAATGGTTTTATGATCGCATTTCATTTTTTCCGCCAATTCACGACTGATTTGGCTACGAAGTTTTTCCCCAACCTATTAGATAGTAAAACAAAACGATACAGCAAGTTAGTTGCCATCTCGTCACGCAGCCGACACGACACGGAACTTAAAAACCGAGATGATATAAAAATCATGATAGAGCTTGTAAGTATGGTTTGATAGTAATATTTAAATTGTCTAGTCCAATATTTATATTGTTATACCAAATTTTTTTATGAGTATGACGAGTTAAGTTAACTTTAGTCGTTGAAAAAATTTAAACGTTTCTTCTAGGTGATTATTTGAGGCCGAAGGAAAATAGAGGAGTGGTTACTGGTATATTGGGAGGTAGAGACACGCTACCTGGAGAATTTCCACATATGGTGAGAAAGACAATTCTTTTTTAAAAATCAAAATACTCAAGACATTCATTGTCCATCGGTGATTGACTTCGAATAAGTTTGTATCTCTACCTGAGGTCCGACACAGATGCTTTGCTATCCCTCACACTAAATATAGTTATGCCATTTCCTACGCCCTTCAAATCAAAAAACATTTGAGTTTAACACTTCTATTATAATGAGGAAGAGGTATAGCGAAGGCAAATTTTTAAGAGCTTCTACTATCTTTTATTGATTATGATACATTGTAAATAAATTTATTTGTATTACAGGGAGCGTTAGGTTGGCGAGCGGTGATAGGTACTTGGTTATTCATGTGCGGTAGCTCGCTCATAAGTTCTAAGTTCCTGCTGACAGCGGCACATTGTTCCAAAGTATCCTCAACCGATACCAGAGTTGCTGACACCAGGCCAGAGATCGTCAGGCTCGGCGATAAAAATATTATTGACGATGTAATTTATATGTATTTGTACTCGTAATAAGTTTAGAAATACAACATTCGGATGACGTTAAAGATGTTACCTTGTAAAAAGTTGATGGAACTGTAGAGTTACTTTATAATAATCATGATTATGTATTTGTGTTGGTAGGTCTAGTGTCAAGTCTAGTTGTCTTACTTAAAGTTAAAGTCCTTAAATAAATGTTTTTCTCGTCTTCAAAGCTATGGTAAGTTCGAGAGTCCACTGGCCTATTCATTCTCTTCAAATTTTACATCAATTTGTTTTAAATCAGCGTTCAAAAACATTTTCCATGGTATAATAACATGGTATAATAGGGTATGATGGGTCCATCGCCATACTCATTTCAATAACAATTTTGGTAAGCGTTTTTGTATTATGATTTGAAAGGTTATAAGAAAAGGCTGAAGCCGTAGATGAAGAGATTCTTCGATTTATCGTCCATCCACAGTATAAACCGCCGAAGAAGTACTTCGACATAGGTCTAATCGAGCTCACAAACGAAGTTATATTCGATAAGTATGTACAGCCGGCTTGCTTATGGACTAAAGCTGATACTAGTCCATTAGGTACTGAAGCCTCTGCCACTGGTTGGGGAACCGTCGACGCAGGTACCATCTTGATTATAGCTTTTGTCTGTTACTTTTCAACTTGCAGCATTATTTTCTTGTGATTTAAAGCAGTCCTTGCGGTAGTAATTCACTAGAACTTATGCAATAATAAGGGTGTTCTACCGGCCTTTGATCATTGATGCGTTGTTGCCTTGAGGACTAAATTATTTATGTATCTCTGCACCCGTTTAACTGGAACACAGTAGCGCTACATTACTGTTATTAAGGTAGAAATTGGTATAATGTTGATGACTATGTCATACCCCGGAATCATAAACTATCTTTTCGAAGGTATCAGAAATGTTTTATTTTAGCTAAACAAATAACGTCGCCGGAGCTTCAAGCAGTATTCGTAGACATTGTCAACTCGGACACGTGCAACGATCTCTTGAGATCAACCTTCAATAGAAACTTTCAAGGAATTCAGCCGCATCAGCTATGTGCTGGGGTTTCATCTGGGGGATACGATGCTTGTCAGGTAAATTTTAGTATCTTTAAAATAAGTATTGAGCTGCAAAGTGTGTTATTCGTTTACACTTAAAACTTACTTTAAAGGATTTTCTTAATATAAAAAATTGAAGTTAAAATTCAAGATGATCTTAGTCTTCCGTAGTATCAACGCTATCCTCATGCTCACGTAGGATCTGTTTTTATGAATTTGATCACAGTTGTTCATGAGTCGCAACAGGCGGGCTGCTAGCCCTGGTAGTCCAATCACATGAAAGATACATTTTAATATGTAGGTAATTTGTATATAGTACTCGAACAACTTTACCCACTCTCTGGAGTATTCAATATTTTTGATACTTTCAATAAACTTTTTAGCAAGTGTAGTAAGTGTTATTAGGTGTTAGAAAGATAATTATAAAGTGTGCATAAATTTAAAAATTAAATATATAACAATAGAAAATGTTTGAATAAAGATGCAGTAGGTTAATTAATCATTAATTAGAAAAACACATTTTTTTTTAATTTCTTACGTGTATTTTCATTATACAGGGGTTTTTTGCTAAATAATAAATTTTATTTGTTTACTGTCAAGGGTGACTCTGGGGGTCCACTTCAAATGAAGATTCCGTTACCGATCACGACTGAGGGATCGATGTCATACGTCATCGGAGTGACGTCGTTCGGCGTAGGATGCGCGCGCGCAAACACCCCCGGCGTGTACACTCGAGTTTCCAGTTTTATTGATTGGATAGAAAATATTGTCTGGAAGTGAATAAATATACACGTTATTTATTTTTAACTGCTAACGGTAACATTAAAAAATGCGTTGCTTTCAATTTAAACATTTTTTTTTGGTTTCATGAACAAAATAAAATATATTCAATTTGATGTCATCGCTTTCCTTTTATTATTTTTAGCAATTTGCAAATCGTTATTAAAGATTACAATACGGCGATTATATTATATTATTTTAAAGTTTTACTAGGTATAAAACTGAAATGATATTTTTCTCGGATGTAGCTCACAATTTAGGCTTACGAATAACGAACGAACGAACGGCTACGAATAATAATTTACAAGTAAGTATAAAGGATATTTTTTTTTACTTTCCTCTTTATGCAGCTGCATGATTACATCACGTACCTGTTTTAAGACATGTAATAAAAAATAGGTACTTGATGATCGAAACTATTATATAAACCTAAATAAATAATTTACAAAATATGTGTTTTGAGTTGGTTTTCTTTTGAATATTATGTTGTGATTTCTTATTATAAGGTTATGATCAATTACTGTTGTAATGCTGGACACAAGTCTCCTCTCAGAAAGGACGATAAGGTCATGACTCTCAAAATGAGATGATTTAAGTTACAGCTGGTCAAGTGCGATTTGGTAAATTTAACTTACCTAATACTCACTATGTTACACGTCTAGATTTTCTCGCGATGTTACTCTACATAGTTAGGCTGTTTGTCCATCACATTGTCACCGAGCCGATTATGAGAACGAGATTATTTTAGGGCCGAAATTAATGTGCCGTGACGACGATAGTTTGTCCACCGCGACCGATATCGGCGGTTTATTTTGTTCCTGCTGTCACGCTTGTGACGGCAGTGTATCGAGAAGTTCCAGTGTGTTTTATATTTCCGGCTCTTCAGCCCGTCGAAATCTCGGTTCCGATCTAGCGGTCACGCCGATCTACCCGAAATATCGGCGACCGGGATGACGGTGCTCGGGTGACGGACGTGCGATGGACAAGCTGCTATAGTAAATGTATGTACGCTACTTCGGCGCCGTCATTACGGGTCGATGAAGGTGGCGGTGGACAAACGGCTTTAAGGTATGCGATAATTAATTCTAATACGCATATAACTTCAAACATAAGAGATGCGTCCTTGAGACTTGAGTCCGGACCACCGGTGTGAGAAGCTGAGTTCAAATAATTACTTATTAGCTATTGCCGTGTGTATACGTATGAACAGGTTTTATATACGATTTTCCTTAAACAAAGTAGAGACATACATACATCCGGTTCATTGAAATCAGTTGTTTATCTAAGCTATGACGATTAATGTGTTTAAATATTCGCAAGTAAAAATAACTACAAAGAATTGTATTTCAAAAATAGATTAATTAACGTAAAAAAGTAATAACAAAAATGTTAATGACATATTTATAAGAATAATATTAATCACTGTCAGGTGATTATATTATAACATTAATATGGAGTTTGTTCAAGTATTAGTATTAACGTTAATAACAGGTAATATTAAGATAATAATAGTTTAATAAATTAATATTTTATATTTAATTTTGTGTGAGAAATGTGTCGCGAATATTGTGTTTAAATTGTTTCAGTTATCTCGGTTTGCATGTGTCTCGAAGCATCGTCAGATAGCAGATTACTAAGAGATAAACGGGTAATATTTTAATTTATTTACCTTTAATATGTTGTTTAAATTTTATCGTCACAGTGTATGGGGTTTGGCAGGCATGACGAAAAAAGGATTATTTGGAGTCTTATTAAATTTAGTATTGTTCAATCCCTGCGCGACAATTTGAGATCTGAGCGTGATGACTAGAATAGCGAAAAATTCTAAGTCTATGGTGATGATGTTATACCAGAATATTCGTAAAATATAGAAAAAGAAAACTATTATTTTAATTATGTATAATGTCTCGATCGGTCACTCGGAGTCCAAAAGATTGATCGAAACGGACAGTATAAAACATTTTATTTAACAAGTACGATTTTGTACATCGAAAGAAGTATAAATTGAACTAAAGCCGAGGTGTCGGATTCCATGTTACTATGTAGTGGAACATGGATATAAAGAAAACAACTAAAAGTATTGAAATGAAAATTTTATGTATATTTACAAACAAGACAGACTATGGTTTTAAAAGGCAGGAAATAAATGACCTAATAAGAAATGAGTAAAAGTAAAAGAGCTTGAGAGCCTATACAAGGAATCACATTTTTAGTAAATACAAATATATCATATTCATATTTAGTTTCCCTCCATTTGGCCAGTTATCGAACCAATAACTTGATTATAGTTATAAAAAATCATGTTACTGAATTTGTATATTTTTCAAGTTAAATTTAATTTAAGTTAATTTGTGAAGTAAATTGCATGTAAAATTTTTCAGAACGATAATGACAATATCAACTTGAATACCACTACAACTGAGAAACCTCATCCATGCAGACCTTTCGTGTCAAAAAAGCAACCAGATTTCAGCAAACAAAACAGAATAAGCGACGCTAGTAAGTAAGCTTTTTTATAAAATAGGACAGTCCACCTGATGGTAAGTGACTACTGTCGTCCATGGACATCTGTTATCAACCCTAGATAGGATCAGATATTCCAACCTGAGGTCGGCCACGGATACGCTGGTAACCCTGCGAACTAAGCGAGAATGCCTCGGAAAAGTATGTCTCCCTTACCACACCCTTCAAACCAGAACACAGCAGCGCTTAACATTGCTGATATGAGGCAAAATTAGGTGCGGCGGTGGTGAACCGGAGTCGAACCACAAATGGTTCTAACAACTTCATACCACCGTCTGTCGCTATGTTTGGAGTGTTTTTAAGTAAAATAATAATACGAATTTGAAATTAAATATATTATTATTTTGATTGCTCTGATGTATCCAAAAATTATGACAAAGTAATTCGGATATTGAATAAGACTCGTTGATCCGAAGTACACACTACCTCTTCCTTGCTTTGCCTTAATTCGTTCCGCGAAAACAAGCATTTTTATATGCAATTTATATTATTCAAATGAACGTTAGATGTATGACAAAATATAAAAATTTAATTTTCAGAATGTTTGGAATATATGTGGCAGCTTAAAAATCGCGCTGATATGAGAAAACACAACACTGCTTGTGAGTATGATTTAATTGTCATAATTAGATATCGGATTATATGAAATTGCATATTTGCATATGCGAATCATATAACGCCACTTTTTTGGCGTTATTGCAGATTTTAGCACTTTCATTGATAGTGTATATATCAGTAGTTATATGTATTCGGCGTATTGTTTTAATGGTTCATAACTTTAAACGTGTGGTATTTTAAACTGGACCGTTATTTTTAAAAGATACTCACGTTCAAAACGTATTAAGCAAGGTTTTGCCTAAACTACTGAAGCTTGAATCATGAAATTTGGATTGTAGCTTCATTTTATAATGTAAAAGCGTACTAATAGCGGATTTTTCAATATACCACCGTTAAGGGGGTTAAATAGGGGTTTGAAAGTTAGCATGAATGTCCGTCAATTTTAAAGCAAACTCGATGAAAATTCACATTCACATTCACATTCACATTCACATTCAGCTTTCTGATATAAAAAAAATACAAAATCAACCCTTAACGTGGTTAAATAGGAGTTGACAGCTTATTTTAAAATTTGCCAATTTGAAAGCCAGCACTATGAAAGTTAGCCATTGCTTTACTGGTTAGATATAGTAGAACTTTAATTCTAACGTTTATGAAAAATCTACCTTTATGTGGGTTAAATAAGGGTAGTAAGTTTGTATTAAAGTCTCCCAGTTTTGATGTAAACTTTATGAAAGTCGGTATTTGGCTTTTCGGTAGACAATAATTGAACACCTATTTCACCGTTTTTGGAAAATCAACCCTGAAGGTCGTTTAATTTTAATATCCATTAATTATAAAATAGGGAGTGTAAAAATAGCATTTAGCTTTTTGGTTCAAAATAATAGAGCTTCTTTAATGCCGTTGATGGAAAATCTACCCTAAAGAGGGTAAAATAGGAGTAGAAACTTCGTTTAGAAGTCCGCAGATTTTGAAGCAGTCTATGAAATTTGATATTCGGTTTTCTGATTGAAAATAATAGGACACGTAGTTCATCGTTTTTGGATAATTAACTCTTAAGTTAGTTTAATAGGGGATGGAACTTTATATTAAAATTCGTTAATTTGGAAGCAAGAAATGTAATAAGTAGCAATTGGCTTTCTGGTTGGGAATTATAGAACTTTTTTAACACCATTTATGGGAGATCTACCCCTACGTGGGTAATAAAGGTGTTGAAAGTTTGATTAGAAGTAAGGCGATTATGAAGCAAAGTCTATAAAAATAATATTTGTCTTTCTGGTTGTAATAAAATAATACTTATTTTTTTCGTTTTTGGAAAATCAACCCTTAAGACGGCTATAAAAGGATCTATGCAGTATGCCTTTCTGTTTACACACCTGTTGCAGCATATTTAGCTACTCAACAATCAACCCCATTAGGGCACTAACTACTATAAGTAAAGAAAGTTTCATTAAAAACTGTTATTGAAGTTACGCCAAACGTGTTTGGAAAAAGAACAGAGTGAGGTTTAGTGTAGGGCGATATTACACGGGGCGTTTTAACATATTTTTTTAAGTCGAAGTGCAGAACAGCAGTTTTTTAGTAACGCGCAGACCCGCGGGCCACAAGGGAGAGTCGCTAGCCACACACCACCCGTGGGTCACGAGTTGCCGACCGCTGGTGTTGAACATTCGCTTTATTGATACATACGTACATAGGAAAGTTTTTTAAATTCCACTAAGGAGGTAAAATAAGTGTTATATGTATTATACTGGAATGTTTAAGGCTCGAAGTCAGAAACGTTAAATTTCAGATAGCGTCTATTCACACGTAACCACAGCTAAACGACAACGTGGACAGGTGGTCAACATTCTCAGGTGGTGGAATGCCCCCTGGATTTATAATATTTATTTATAATAATATAATGTTATTTAAAACATTATAATATAATTAACATGTATCAAAACGCGCCTCGATTTCGGTATGCGAACAGGCGCGAATGTGTCGCAGTGAGGAGCGGTCGGAGTGACGGTTTTTAGGCATTGTTTTATTTATTTAAATGATTATACAGCGTCTGTACTAGTAGTACTCATAATTTTTCTTTTTTTAAAAGATTGGTATTTCGTTTTTTTATCGAGCAAAATACCTGGATTCATAAATAAATAAATGGATAGGACGAAGGAAAATGACATCCGAATGATAATTTAGCAAAAGCTATTCTCATTGAACACAACAAATTATAACTACACTTTTCATACCTACTAATTTGCAACTTATTTATTATAAATTATTAATTTACCTAACTAAAACTAAAGATATTAATAAAATTAAAAATAAACTAAAATTTATTATAACTAAAACAAAATGTTAGTCAACTCATTGACTACTAAGGAGCGACCATTTAAAGGTTAAAATATAATATTTACAATAAAAAAACTAGAGAGTCAGACGTAATTAAAATACTGTAGGCGCGCAGCCCTAACGCGAAGTTTCGCCCGTCGTCCTGTAGGTATATAATTCAAGGACAGGGCCGAGTTACAATACTGTATAGATCCTTATAATGTGGTATGGAGCTATGCTGACTATTCCAGTAAAAGATACGTTTATTTCTTTTATTCTAGGTTTTCATTGGAAGGTACAGGAAGATGCTAAGCGTGGGATTACTTATCATGGTGGAATAGGAGGTAGAATCACGTTACCTGGAGAATTTCCACACATGGTGAGAAAACTGATTCTTTATGACTTTTTAGGGAATTAAAAATACTTACCATATGAGTAAGTAGTTTATCAGATAATGACATATATTTTATAGATGCAACTCGTATCTTAAGTCAGTTAGTGCTTTGCTTCCCTATAATGATATATGAAGTGTTTCTATCTCAGCGCAACATTCAAATTAGAACGCAGTAATGTTTGATACTTGTATTGTAAGTACATCAGAATAATACGAAGTTGAGGATGACGAAAAGTGCATAATAATCTTGTTTTCAATTCTAGGGAGCGCTGGGCTGGCGAGCGGTGATAGGTACCTGGTTATTTATGTGCGGTAGCTCGCTCATAAGTTCTAAGTTCCTGTTGACAGCGGCACATTGTTCTAAGATATCCTCACTTGATACCAGAGTTGCTGATACTAGGCCAGAGATCGTCAGGCTTGGGGATAAAAATATTATTGATTTCGTAAGTATTGTAAGTTATAATAAGATTAACGAAGACCGGATGACGCAACAAATCTCGGCAAATTCGTATATTATGCACATGCATGATTTCTTAGTCTAAGAGGTACCTGACATTCAAAAATCCATGGCACGAATGACACAGGCATATCCTATAATGGAGCTGAGAGTATTTTGGAGTAACGGATATGTTTTTGTACACAAAAGTTAATAGAAATTAAAGTTAAATAGAAATTAAAGTTGAAATGACATTAAACACTAAGATTTTATAACATTAGTTCTGTTAATATAAATGTCTATATATAGTTATTCCTTTACAGTTCGCAAACGGCCAAAGTCCCACAGACGCAAAGATCCTTCGATTCATCGTTCACCCACAGTATAATCCTCCCAAGAAGTACTTCGACATAGGTCTGATCGAGCTGGCAAGCGAAGTCACTTTCCACAGCTTTATACAGCCGGCTTGCTTGTGGACTAGCGCTGACACTAGTCCATTAGGCACTGAAGCTGCTGTTACTGGCTGGGGAACTGTCGACGCAGGTATTATTTTCATTTTACGACCCATTCTTGTTAATGGTAGAATCCTCTAAGGTTACGATATACAGGCACCACGTCGTCACCGTTTCAGTCTTAAAAGTAGTGTTAAACGCTACTGTGTTCAGCTTTGACGGGTGAGGTCAGGTAGAATATCGAAAGGTTCTGACATAGTTATTAGGGGTAGCAACACGTCTGTGACGAACCTCAGGTGGCATTGAATCTTATTTATAATTACAGATTGTTTTCGTTTCAGCTAAACAGGAAACATCACCGGAACTACAAGCAGTATTCGTAAATGTCATCGACTCAGACACCTGTAATTATCTTCTTCGTTCAATCTTCAACAGACACTTCCGAGGCATTCAGCCACATCAGCTATGTGCTGGCATACTGACGGGGGGGCATGACGCTTGTCAGGTAAACATCTTCTGAACGCTCTAAAGTCTGTCTGAAAGAACAAACAGTTTCTTATTTATACATAAGAATACCGAAGTAGAAGTATAAATTAGAAACTTCGCAAAGATAGAAAACTTAAATACTGTAAATAAATAATTTATATTAACTCAAAGTGCTCTTTCAAGTTTCAAGCTGAGTTTTTGTAATTGGCCAGTTTCAGTATATTTTTAATTCTTTTATTTTGAAAAGTTTCTTGATAAAGAAATAATAAAAAATATTAAGTTTCATCTAAACTTGAAAATGCTTCAAATTTAATGCGTGTTCATACGGAAATGGACATACATACATTCTAAAGAGTATAGGTATACTTTGAGTATAGGTATACTTTATAGAGAAATCGATGTAATAAAGACAATATTGTCGATTCTTAATTTAAAACACGTAGGTATCATCATCAACCCACTGATCCACTGATCCACTGCTGGGCACGGGTCTCCTCTCATTATGAGAAGGATAAGGCCATAGTCCACCGCTCTGGCTAAGTGCGTATTGGTAGACTTCACATACCTTTGAGATTTTTTTTTATAAATCTCTATAATTTCCTCACGATGTTTTCCTTCGCTGTTAAGCAAGTGATAATTAATTTCTAATACGCATATAACTTTGAAAAATTAGAGGTAGGCCTAGGATTTGAATCTCGGACCTCTCAATCGCGAGACCTCTTCTTAACCACTAGGCTATCACTGCTTTTAAGTAGGTATAATACAGTTAAAATAAATTAATTCATAGATAGAGTGCATGAACGTAAACTGACAGCTATGTGCTTCTTCTTTTTGTACATCATAGAAAAAATCTAATGTTATTTTACCTAATATATAAAACTTTACTTTCAAGGGTGACTCTGGGGGACCACTTCAGGTGAAGATTCCGTTACCGATCACGACTGAGGGATCGATGTCATACGTCATCGGAGTGACGTCGTTCGGTGTGGGATGCGCGCGCGCAAACTATCCCGGCGTGTACACTCGAGTTTCCAGTTTTATTGATTGGATAGAAAGGATTGTTTGGCAGTGACATATGATCTAACATGTGTGTCATTATGAGCAGTTTAAAGTGCCATTAAAATGACATGTAAGCCGCTTTGAATCTTAGTACTTACTTGTTTTATGTAACTTTTTAAGTCGAAAATAAAATTTAATTTGGCATTGATATCCTTTATTACCCTTTTCGTAGTGGTGCTCAAGACAAAAGGAGCATTAGGTGCTCAATAAAAGATGTATGTGTGGTACACCAAATTTGTATATTTGCAATTTCTTAATACAAATATCATCTGATTGAAGTTTAGACATGGATCACGAGAAAGTTAAGAGAGTTAGTGTCCTTGTCAAATATACATTCGTTGTAATCTATTTCTTAACCAAAGATGAGGGCCAGATATAATTACAAAAAAATATAGAAGTACCGATATTAATTAACGCCTACATGATTTTAAAGAGCAAACAGTCGAGTGATTAGAGTATGTCTATTATTTGATAGGCGCGAACACGTAGTCTTTTCTAAGATTTAATAAATATAGTTAAAAAGAACGTTTTTATGTTAAAATCTACTAAAAAGTAGAGAATAATTTTCAATCTAGGAATCAATTAAGGAACAGTAAATAGTATATTTGTGAAAAAAGCGTGGGGTGCTCCATTCATATTCTTTTTGAAAAGCGAAATCCTAAAAATCATTCTAGAAGAGATGCCCTCTTGTAGGTAAGTTTCAGAACATTTGAGTTATAGGGATCTAACATTATTATTTTTAAAACTAAATATCACGCTATAACAGTTATTGAAACTAAAAAGTAATAATTGTTGCAATGTAATAACTTTGCGATGAACTTTCTCTAAGGCGCTCGAACACCGCCTCGAAAATCGTTAATGCTGATGATATTGATAAGAACAATTGGGCGGAAGGAGCGGTCCGCCCCGGGTCTCTGATCCTAGGGGGCCTCCATACACAGTTGCTAAAAAAATGTCGTCAGAACTAAACAATCTATGAAATGTGTATCACTCAGCGAAAAACAAGGTCACCGAATCACTGGCTAATAATTCTATTTTTTTTTGTTCGACTTGCGGAGGCGCTGCCGTCCATCTGGACTTTATTTGATTTTACAAAATGACAAATGTGTCAGATGATACATTTGTCAGGTGACACATTTACCATTTTGTAAAATCAAATAAACTTTTTACACTTTTGGGGGCCTCCATTCAACTTTCCGAACCGGGCCTCCGACGACCATCGTCCGCCACTTCTGCTACTCCTATGTAATAAAAACATTCATTAAAAGAAATTAAACCAGTTTTAAGATCAATCATATGGCTAGAAATAGAAACATTCATCATAACCGTTCCAGTACGCTTACCATGAGATTTTACGTTTTGACAAATATGACTGTTTTGGTATTTGTTTACGTATTCGCCCATACAATTTCTAATCAGTCATTGTGTCAGAACATGGAAATTGTATGGGCCAATACGTAAACTAATACCAAACAGTCATATTTGTCAAACCCTAAAAACTTATGGTAAGGGTACAGTAGTTTGGAGCCAAACAAATAGACAAACTAATGCTTTGTTATATAGATAGTATAGAAAAAATTTAACAGCTTTGTAATGATGGTATAGCAAAATTATATACGTGTATGATTTTCCTCAAATAATACAATTGAGTCAGTTGTTAGTTTGGTAAGCAGTAGGTACAGACATTACTTAGCAAAGACATATTGTAATACAGTTACACGTAATAACTTACAGAAAACGTCATAATAATACTGCATCAAAATAATATTTACTATCGGTTCTTACGGATACTTGCGGATGGTTCTTTGGATTCTCGAATATTGGGTTGCCATAATATTATTTTTTGTAATGAAGTGTGTGCAAGTGTTAATAATATCACTGACAGGTAAATAATCATTATAGTGATGACCCATTAACGCGTTTTTCCCCAAAACATATTTTAATTGTGTTAATTTTTTTACAGTTATACCAAGTTACCTAGTATGCTATGGAGAACAGGGATACATAAAGCTACATCGAGGAAAACGGGTAGGTAATTTCTTTTTATAAAAGTGTATGCGGTATAAAGATGTTACCATTAGTAAAGATAACTCAGTCCTAACAAGAAAATGTAACCAGTTATGACAATTGAAATTGTCACTGTCATCTATTTTCGTGTTTGAAATATATATATATATATATATATATTTCGGCACGTTTTTTTCCATTTCGTGTTGTTTTTGCACCACTTAACTACTCATGTCGTCATTATTCCGCGTAAATTACACCATGACCGTCGAAGACGTAATGTGAAAACGAGTATGTGTCTGCTATTTGTGTATTCCTTCAATTACAAGGCGGTGAGACATTTTTATTAATCTATGGATGTAACAAATAAAATTTATAAAAAATGTCTATGTCTGCTTATTTCATTTGATCTACGATTACACTGATTTTGTTAAGTCTTTCAATGGCAATTGGCCGATGTTATATGAAGTAAGTTTGGCTACTTTAATTTTAAAGAAAGTAAATATTTCCAGATGGATGATGGCAATATCAACTTAGATACCACAACAACTGAGAAATCTAATCCATGCAGTCCTTTGGTATCAAATGAAACAGCTTTCTATAAGCAATACAGAATCAGCGAGGCTAGTAAGTTTTTTAAGATCTTATGATGTACGACTGAGGTCCCTCCATCGTTAGGTGCGTATTAGTAAAATACTAACAATTACAGCTTATGGTTTAGATATTCCTACCTGAGGTCTGCCACAGGTGTGCCGCTATCCCAGAGGACTAAGCTGGAACGCCTCGGATAAGTATGAATTGTATCACACCTGTATCTTTATTAGAAAATGTCTAAATAATAACATCCAGTCCGATATAAAGTTTAAAAAAGGAAAACCTTTCAGTAAGCGTAGAACTCGCCGAGCTAGTTACATTGTTCTTCCAAAAGCAAGAACAAACTATGGAAAAAAAGACAGTTACTTTTGAAGGAGCACTCCTATATAATAAGATACCAGGAAATGTTAAAGATGTACTCCCATTCAACGCTTTCAAGAGCAAATTAGCTGGGTACATAATAAAACATGAAGCAATCACTTAAATATGAAAGGGTTGAATGGGTATCTCATAATACTATGTGTGAATTGATGATACCTTAAATTAATTTAATGTAAATCTCGGTTCTCATAGAAGTGACGTATTTGTCTTATTTGAGAATCAAAATTCTTTAAACCTAAACCTGTATTAGTACCCCAAAAATAAGCATCTTGTTAGACTACAAAGCTTACACAATTAAATATACAAAATAATATAAAAAATGTAATTTTCAGAATGTTTTGAATACATCCGGGAACTTAAAAATCGATCGATACAACACAGTGTAGATTGTGAGTATGCCTTATTGTTACTACCTACGTCGTTTAATATTATTGTCCTGTACCCTTAGTATGAGTTTTTACGTTTTTACAAAAATTACTGTTTTTGTATTTGTTTACGTATTTCCCTTAAATTACCAATCAGTTCTGATAGATTCCACTAATGGCGCTGATTGGAAATGTATGGGCAAATACATAAACAAATACATCAACAGTCATTTTTGTAAAATCGTAAAAGCTTGTACTAAGGGTACTGTATATTTTAAAACTATACTATATTACTAGATAATTTTACTTCGTCTGTTAAAATATCCGCGTGGTATTTTAAAGTGTGTTTTTACTTTCCATTTCCGTAAAATCTATGTTTATTTATGTTCTAGGCTTTCATTATCGGATAGAGGAAAATGAAAAGCGTGGGATCTTTAGTGGTGATGGAATAGGAGGTAGAGACACGTTACCTGGAGAATTTCCACACATGGTGAGAGAGTCGATTATTTATAACCAGACATCGGATTATATGAACGCAATTTTATGGCGTTATTGCATATTTAGGTACTTACTGAATGACAATTGATTTAACAGTAGTTACATGTGTTAATATTTATATAGTTCCTTATTGTGATTATATGTACGTATATATGATATACTCGTACATTACCTTTACCATGAGTTTTCAAAACATCCCACAATCTTACGCTACGTTTACTCAATCCATTATTCTGTTCCGTTTGCTTCAGTAGTATGGAGTAAACGTAACAATAAGTGCTCAAGTCTTTTTGTCTACCTCACTTTACTCAAAAAAACTCTACTCTACTTTCGCAAAAAAAAGAGACAAAACATAAAGCGACATTTTGTCAATTTAGACATTTAATGTTACGTTACTGACACTATAGTTCTGATACAATCCGCTAGGGGCGCTGATTGGAAATTGTATGGGCAAATACGTAAACTAATATCAAAACAGTCATATTTGTCAAAACTTAAGAACTCTAGGTAAGGGTACTGTATAGATCCTTATAATGTGGTATGGGGCTATGCTGACTATTCCAGTAAAAGATGCGTTTATTTCTTTTATTCTGTACCCTGTACCCTGTACCCCAAATGAGGCATCAACCAACTGTACCTGGTACAGTTTTTTTTGAGGCATCATCTAACTGTACCGTACAGTTGACCCAAATGAATTTACTATTTAATCAGTTATCTATATTTATTAAAAAATAAATCCTAAAAACGGCGGTAACTTATTTGCCAAACTATTACTTTCTCATACTAAGCCATATGTCATGGTCATAACATCGAATAATTAGTTGATTAACCAATAAATTCTTCAATGGTATGACTTATGTATGTTTCTAAAGAATTATACATAAATCATTTGTCATGTATAATCCTTAAGGATTAGTATGCCAATGTATGGAAAAATATGTATTTTCTTCAAAATTTTCATTTTCCTTTAATTTGTCAAATAACATTACTTCCCAGATTTTGATTCTTATACGCAACACTATCAGATAGTGGAATAATATAGAGGGTGTATTTTTTTTCAAAATTAACTCGTTCGATTCCCGGTTAGGGAAAAAGTTATTTTAAAAAAGTAATGATGCAGTTTTAATTTTTATCAAAACCGGCCTCGTAACTCCTTTCAGCATTTTTCGCTAATCCTTATATTTTCGGATTTGGCCCTGAAGGCCCGTTTGAAAAATTCACCCTGTATATGTTCTCATAAATGTGTTATGGATGGCTAATTTTAGATGATGACTTAGATTTTTAGAATTTCAGAAAATTGGTAAGCTTTAATAAAGGTATACTTTTTCAAACTGTCCTTTTAGTCAAATATTTCCAGTCACTTATTCATAAAATGTCTTTTTAAATTTTTAATATGGTAGATATTAAAAAAAGTTTTTACATATTCATACTTCGGTAACATAAAAATGATAAATAATTCGTGATTTGTTAATAAAGCTTGTCCTGATCGGATCACTAAAGACTAACGTCAATGACTGGATGCCCTATACCAATTTTATTTTGTAAGGAAACCTAAATACAATAAATAAATAAATTGTAATTTTTAGTGCATGTTTTGGGCATTTCGGCACTTTGTTTGTGCATCATCAACTACCCATTACTGTCCCACTGCTGGGCACGGATCTCCTCTCATAATGAGAAGGATTAGTGGATTAGATTGTTAGTGCATAATGCCTATTATCCGACGTCTATTTAAGACTTTTTAAGGTCTAAGTACTTAACAAATAAGGAAGTCGTTCACCAGATAATGAAATAACCCATCGCTCTCATGGATGCAACTCGTATCTGAGGTCAGATACAGGTGCATTGCTACTCCTTTAATACGAGTATGAAGTATTTCTGAGTGACGACAAATAAATCAGAACATCATCATCATCATTATCAACTCATTACTGTCCCATTGCATTTGCATGGGTCTCCTCTCAGAGCGAGAAGGATTAGGCAATAGTCCACCACGCTGGCCAAGTGTGTATTGGTAGAGTTTACATACCTTTGAGATTTTTTTATAAATATCTCAGATATGCAGGTTTCCTCATGATCTTTTCCTTCACCGTTTAAGCAAGTGAGCATTAATTTCTAATACGCACATAACTTTGAACAATCAGTGGTGCGTGCCGGGGATTTGAGCCTCGGACCCCTCGATTGAGAGGCCGAGTTTCGTAACCACTAGGCTTTCACTGCTTTTTTTTAATAAGAACGTTGTGAAGAATTACTGCGTAATAACATACTAACATTAGTCTTTTAAGTACAAATTGTTACTAACCAAAATATGGATTTTACGTCCGAAATAAATTATTATTATTATTATTATAATAATTGTGTTTATATACATAGAATCATTACATATTATAAAAATATTCTAAATTACAGGGAGCGCTGGGCTGGCGAGCGGTGATAGGTACCTGGTTATTTATGTGCGGTAGCTCGCTCATAAGTTCTAAGTTCCTGCTGACAGCGGCACATTGTTTCAAGGTATCCTCAGCTGATACCAGAGTTGCTGACACCAGGCCTGAGATCGTCAGGCTCGGCGATAAAAATATCATTGATTATGTAAGTTGCTTGTAAGTTAACCACTTTGGAAGTCTTACGAAATATTAAGAATATAGTACGAGGTATATTAATGTTATTACATAGACATAAGATATGTAATTTTTATAATATAGGAGTAGCAGACGAGCATGCAGTTCATCTGATGGAAAGTGGCTACTGCCATCCATGGACATCTGTTATCGACCCCAGATAGAATTAGATATTCTTACCTGAGGTCGACCACAGGTGCGCCGTTACCCCTGAGGACTAAGCTGGAACGCATCAGAAAAGTATGTCTCCCTTACCACAACCTTCAAATCAGAACACAGCAGCGCCTAACATTGTTGTTATGAGGAAGAAATAGGTGTGGCGGTGGTGCCGCCTGAGTCGAACCACAAAGGATTGTACCACTTTTAAAATGTATTGGTTTTCTAGGACTATTGTCCTTTGATCCGTAAATAAGACAAGTTCGTATATTATTTATTTATTTATTTACTAACACATAAAATAAAGCATGCATTGCAAGCATTATGCATGTGCATGATTTCCTTGCCTTAATATTTACGGGACATTCAAAGATCCACGGCACCAACGACATAGTAAATTGTAGTATGAAGTTAAAATAATATTAAATAATAATTAAATTAATGAATAAAATGTTAAATAATATAAATTCGTTTTTCTCTTACAGTTCGCAAACGGCCAATTACCAGTAGACAAAAAGATTCTTCGATTCATCGTCCACCCACAGTACAATCCACCGAAGAAGTACTTCGACATAGGTCTGATTGAGATGACAAGCGAAGTTAGTTTCGATAAGTACATACAGCCGGCTTGCTTATGGACTAACACTGACACTAGTCCATTAGGCACTGAAGCTGCCGTTACTGGCTGGGGAACCGTCGACGCAGGTACTATTGTTTACTTTACGATTCGTACCAAGCTTTTAAAGTTGTACAATTTTCTGGAAGCACCACCTTTTTCTGTTTGGAAACAGTAATGTTAAGCGCTGCTGTGTTAAGCTTTGATGGGTGTTGTAAGGTAGATAACTTTGTCCGAGGCGTTCTAACACTTAGTTCTCAGGGGTAGTAATGTATGTGGGGTCAACCTCAGGTAGTAATCTATTCTCATCTGGGGTTGAATACAGACGATGTTTTCTTTTTAGCTAAACAAACAACATCGCCGGAACTTCAAGCAGTATTTGTAAACGTTGTTGACTCGGACACGTGTAATTATCTCCTTCGATCAGTCTTCAACAGACACTTCCAAGGCATTCAGTCACATCAGCTGTGTGCTGGCGTGCTGACTGGAGGACATGACGCCTGTCAGGTAATCCTTCTTTGAAATGTTCCAAAAATCTGTCTTGAAGAACATAAAACTTCTGATGCATACATATATTATATACCTTGAAGCTTATGTACGAGTATATTATTCTATTAGGATAAATAAATAGCTAACTTAGACCACAACACAAGCAAATGTATTGAATTCGCATCTTACCTAAAACCATGGCACTTTCCTCTTTTTTTTTCTGTTTACCCGCACCGGGATTATTAGATTACTAATTTATTGCATTTAATTATAAGTTATTGTTCTCATGTAAGTGGCAATTGTCTTCTATGAAAATAAAGATCATTAAACCTATAGCTAGTTACTCAAAGTGATATACCTGAGTTCTAGTAAGTGGCCAGTTGCAATAAATTTTTGTATTCTATTATTTTGTTATGTTATCATATTTATTTATTTTCAAGGGTGACTCTGGGGGACCACTTCAAGTGAAGATTCCGTTATCGATCACGACTGAGGGATCGATGTCATACGTCATCGGAGTGACGTCGTTCGGCATCAAATGTGCTCGTGCAAACTATCCCGGCGTGTATACTCGAGTTTCCAGTTTTATTGATTGGATAGAAAGTATAGTCTGGCAGTGACGTATATGTCATATCATGAACATGTGTCATAACATGGTTGGAGGCGAATAACTTGCAAATAAATATCGCTAAAACAAAAATTGTACATTTTAAATCGGGGCGACGTCAAAGTTTTCCTCCACTGAATATAATATTTAACCAACAAAAAATAGACACAGTCTCGAACACTACATATCTAGGTTTTGTAATTGATATGAATTTAAACTGGAAAGATCATATACAATCATTGTGTAGTAAACTTTCTAGATTCATATATGCCATCAGGCGCTTAAGTTTAACAGTGTCGCAGAGAACAGCTCTTTGCGCATATTACGGATATATGTCATCGGTGTTATCTTATGGTCTTCTGTTGTGGGGTAATTCTGTCGATGCGATTAAAGCTTTTAAAATTCAAAAGAAAGCAATAAGAGCGATTTGTGGCGTAGGACCGCTGGACACTTGTCGGCCTTTATTTAAACAGCTCAAAGTACTACCACTGCCCTGCATGTATATTAAAGCAGTGTGTATATTTGTAAAAGAGCATCCAGAATATTTCCATTTGGACACTGAGATGAAGTCTCAGAGATTGCGCCGCAATGCAAATAAACATAAATTATATATACCTAGCTGTCGATTACAGACGCTCAAAAGAAATGCACATCATTCGATTATTCAAATCTTTAATAAAATACCTGACCATTTAAAAGATCTGCCTATTAATGTTTTTAAAAAGCGTTTAAATGAATGGCTTCTTCTTAATAATTTTTACAGCCTTAAAGAATTTTTTGACAATTTATGAATGTATTACTAGATATTATATTAATTAATTGCATGACTAATAATGTTGGATATTTATATAAAAAATAATAATTGTGATGTGTGTATTAATCTGACAATTTGTTATTTAATATTATAAATAATATTGGAAATATTTTTGGTCTGACTGTATATTTGCACGCCTTAAAGGTAAAATAAGAGGAAATAATACTTTGTGTTAACATCCATTGTACCTTATTTAGCAAATAAAGATTATGATTATGATTATGATTATGAACTGTTTAAAGCGCCATTAATGATGTGTAAGCCGATTCGAATTTAAGCTTAGTTGTTTTGTATGACTATTTAAGTCGAAAATAATATAGATTAAATTTGGCATTATTTTCCTTTATTACCATCATTTTTGCAAATTTCCTAAAGTTTAAAAAAATCGCATGTTTACATTGTCAATACGGGTTAATTCAGTCAGTGAAGAATGTCAAAAATGTGCGGCACTGCTGATTTACTCATGCAAAATGATTTGTTAGAAATCCTTTTATAAATAAAAATATATTAATTTTATTCATTCCTTTCATTTGCAACTTACATAGACAGAAGACCTTTAATTTATTTGGTGATAATACCGATTCAAATAATTGCAAAGAAATTTATATTTATCCGTTTTTTGAGTAATCGTAAGTGTCCAATCATAATATTTCATCAGAGGCGGTCCAGTGTAGTCAAACAAATACACAAACAACTTCGTAATAAATATATTAAAAAAATTAACAGCTTCGTAATACATTTGGAATAACAAAGAAACGTGTATGATTTTCCTCAAAGGATACAATTAAGTCAGTTGCCATCTTGGTAAGCAGCAGGTAACATTAACAAAGAAAATATTAAAATACAGTAATACGCAAGAAATAAGACAAAACGTGAAAACTTATAATAATACTCCATCCAAATAGTGTTTACTAAATTCTGATAACGGATGATTTTTTTGAATTCTCAAATATTTATTTATTACAAAATTCTACTTTTGTAATGAAGTGTGTGCAAGTGTTTTTAATAATATCAGTGACAGGTAATCATTATAACGTGAAATTGAAATTAACCTGTTTTTCCAAAAAATATTTTAATTGTGTTGAATTTTTACAGTTATACCAAGTTACGTAATATGCTATAGAGACGAAGGATACATTCAACTAAATCGAGGAAAACGGGTATGTAATGTTTTTTATATTTCTACATTTTTATTAAGTCTCTGGCCTTTTTTTAATTGCTCATAATATTTTCGAATGTTCTCTAATATTTTACGGTTTATATTAATAAAGTAATATAATGTAAGTGAGTAAATGATTCATTTATATATCAATAGTAATATATTTTTATATAATGTGTTTTCTTTGCACGAAAAGTATTTACAAAAAAGTCTGTACACTAACTCAGGAATAGCGACGGATCTGTGATCCATTTTAGGTAAAATCTCAATCTTATTCGAGGTTGATTACAGATGTCAAAGGGTGACGGAGACCTTACCATTAAGTTGACTTTATGTTTACTTTTGAAAAAAAATACGCTGCTCTCCTTGTGATCAAGTTGAAAGGCCATATGTATGTATATGGCTTACAACACATTCAAAACCAAAATAGCAATATTTTTTAAATTCCTAGACAATTACACTTGAGAACTTATCGTGATTCAACACATCAATCTGTGATTCTGTAAAACTTTAGTATAACAAACTTCTTGTGCAAACAATCAAATTTTTTCAAGACAGTAGGATAAAACACACACACATACAGTACACACATAGAGTCTTATTTTGTATCTTCGTCAGAGATACTTCAAGACCTTCACATTAAGTGGATGTAGATTTGTTATAATCATAAACATTATATGTTTATTACAGCAAGACGGTTCATGGGTCTGGGGAAGCAATGGAGAGGAAACATCAAATGTAAGTACTAAATTCATCAAAATTTGGGTTATTATGAAAGCGTTATATAGGCTCATATACTTGCAAGGTAATAGTTATTCTAGTATCTGTGGGCCTCATACAATGAAATTAATTTACTAATATGTTACCGCATTTCAATAATACTAATGATTATTTTAAAGTAATATTATAACACTGTTAGAAATATGAGTCGGTATGAGTGGAATAAATGGTCTTTATAGATACGTCTTTCCATTTTCGAATATATATACACTTAGAAAAACGCTTATCAGATTTGTTAAATGAACAATAGCGTTCCCAAAGGTCAAAATGTCAATGTTAATTGAATGTCAATGAACAAGAGTCGATCTCTAATGATTGCGGTATAGCTCGAAATAAAAATGAACACAACATCAATAATAATGAAGAAATAAATTGAAATACAATTGATTTGAATTGATTTTTGATGATTTAAAATGAACATTGAGGAATTTCAAAAATACATACAAGTCATTGTTGTTGGAAAAACAAAAATATGATTATAATATGGATAGCGCACAAAAGAAATAAATATATATATATTGTGGAAGCATCAATATGTACGAGTACTTCATCATAAGAATAGTGTTTTATCAAATTAAATCATTTAGAAGTTTCCTAATAGTATACGTATTGTCATGGTAAACTAGTCTCTTAACTTAATTTTATCGACCCTCAGAGTTGTAGCTTCTCATTAGGTTTTAGATTATGTTTATACTAATAAGTTAAATTTTGATACTACTCATAGGATAATACATAAGCATATTCCAAAAAAGCAAGAATGAAAATAAATATACACACAGACAGCCGTCCGAGTTACTTCAATACCGGGACCGGACTGAAAATCAGTGTCGTGAACCATGTTTTCGCGACTTACGCTGAGTTCCGGTAACCTTTTTGTGAGCTTGGCCTGCAGCACGGTATGCAAAACATTGTCCGTAAAATAGTAGGTATATTTATAAGTCGAAATTTTTATTTTTTTGTTTTTTTATGTGATTTTGTATTTTGTCATAATGATTGCTGTAGTCCTTGTTTTCGTAAATAAACGTTATTATTATTATTATTATTAAATAAAGATTCAAATAAAATTCTAGTCATGCACTACATGTGTGTGCGTAATTTAATCCATAGATACCTTCTAATATAAATGTTTGGCGAACTGTCAGCCGGATGCACTTAACTACATAATAATATATACCACTAGCTGACCCGGCAAACGTTGTGTTGCCATATAAATAAAAAAAAGTTAAGAGTGAACAACCCATATCACTTAGGGGTATGAAAAATAGATAGTAGCCGATTTTCAGACCTACTGAATACGCATATAAAATTTCGTGAAAATCGGTAAAGCCGCTTCGGAGGACGGTAACTAACATTGTAACACGAGAATTTTATATATAAGATAAAGAATCCATATTTGAAAACGTGTTCATTTTTATTTCTTTTTCTTTTTCGGCCAGTCGCGAGCTATTAAACAAATATAATAACTATTTAAAATAAACATGTTGATATTAAGTGGATTGTGTATTGTTTCTTGACCTTCAATGTCAAATAAAGGTAATTATTTAAATATTAATTGCGGTAAAGTGGCTACAAAACCTTTGACCATGAATTCTCATATCACTAAAACCCGTTTATAGTACCCATAGAGACATATTATTTTAAGAAATAACAAACAGAGCTGAATAATATCTAAATAGGCGGGATACACATATATAATATAGGTGGCAGTGTTAAAAAAATTACATCTATTTATACGTCGGTAAAACCATATAATGTAAAAGAATGGAGAAGTTTTCCTGTTTACTAGTTGACACTGTAGGTCATTGAACTCTACAAAATAGCGTAACCTAAATTCATACCGGTTGGAGACCTGACTAGCTACTTACGCTGATCTTAAACTTGACATGCGCATAAGCAAGTAACATTTAAAAATGCGGTTATTTAAACACATGTTATTAAGTTATTATTTGGCGCTCTTAGTAAACATAAAGCATTATTTTAGTACTTGAGCCTAAAAAATAGATATATTTTCCCTTTTTTACGATGAACCATTTTTGTACATGATGAGAAATTCCAGAACAACGGTAGTCCACAACAACCAAATCCATGCACTCCTTTTGTGTCAACGAAGCCAAACTACAACAGAGGACGAAGGATAAGTGAGGCAAGTAAGTGATAAGACACTAGTTCTAACGTTGACAACAACATACTAACGCAAACAAATTCAGGAGGCCTACCACCATCTTCAAAAAACCATCATAGTGCAGGAAAGTTTTATTTCAATATTGCATAAAGATTATTTTCTTTCGTACCACAACCTCCTTAAAACATTATTTTCAATGTATGATTAAAATAATATTTAAGAGATAGTAGTAACCCCCCTGGTTTGAAATAAGGATGTGGTACCTAATGATACATTTTTATAATATAGAAAAAACAAACTAGAAGGTGGTAGAACCCCTTGTGGTTCGACTGCGGCGGCACCAACGCCACATCTATTTCTGCCTAATAACAGCAGTGTTAAGTGCTGCTGTGTTTTAGTTTATGGTATGATAAGAGAGACATATTTTTCTGTGGCGTTCCAGCCTCAGGTAGGAATCTATCTGGGGTTAATTATAGATGTCTATGGGCGACGGTAGCCACTTACCATCAGGTGGACTGCATGCTCGTCTGCTATTTATAAAAAAAAAAAACTAACAAGCAGTTTATCTGGTGGTACGTGACCACTATGCCCCATGTTGCTATTTTTGAGCAAAATTACTATGATATTTTGAAGTAGTTCTCCAGTTCGAGTAATAAGCTTATGTTAGTTTTAAATAATTTCTTTAATTTCAGTGACTCAATTTTATTTTATCAATTTTTAAACATTTGTAATTTTCAGAATGTCTTGAATATATTTGGGAACTTAAAAATCGAGACGATAAACTAAAGCACGATAATATTTGTAAGTATGTCTTTAATTAAAAATTTACATAAGTGTGTTGTTTATGATGTTATGACAAACACTTTTAAATTAGTTCCTTTTTCGATTCACAGAAACTCACCTGTAGCACTACCATGAGTTTACAAAAGTATTACTCGCTAGCGACTGCGTAAAATAAATGTATGAAAAATTGTACAGCGCCTCTGGTGGTTACTCGTAGAAGTAAAATCCGTAGTGGCGTAACTCGATACGTAAAAAACCTATCGAAATCAAATCGCTAGCGAATGTCATTATAATCTATTGCCATACAAATTCGGTCCCATGAGTCATTAATTTGACAGACGTTGTCAAGAAATACCGTAACGATAGTAGTTATGTTATTCACTAGCAAAATGACAATAGTTTTCTATTTACCATTTCTATAGTGGCGTTTCTATGCCAACTCATAGTAGTGCTACAGGACTGTGTTATTTTATTGATTAAGTGTTCAATAAATAATTAGTTTAGAAAAGCATGTATTTTACTGTGTTATTTTATAATATGTTGTTATTATATAATTATAGCTAAAATCTGTTCAAATTATTCTTATTTACAATATATACAATCAAGTGTAAAAAAAAAGAAAATCGTAAGTAAAATAAACTATCTAAAATTGCCGTGTGAGGCATGGTTCTCAAAACGCTGGCGGCGTTTCCTTGTTTAGAAAAGCAATAAAATCTCATTTTAATTATTGGGATAAAAGTTTCAAAGATTCAAAGTTGTAGCTAGAAGCGCTTTTAGAAACAGTTTTATTTTAAAAACCTACATCTTTAGATACAAGTAAACCTGTGAGGCAAACATTACCGGTACGACGATGGTAACTATTCCAGTAATTGTTAAGAAGGTATAGTATTTTTCCAGGCTTTCTTTACAAGAAAGAAGAAGATGCTAAACGTGGAATTATTCATCATGCAGCAGTTGGTGGTAGAATCACGTCACCCGGAGAATTTCCACACATGGTGAGAGATTTGATTTTTTTTAATTGAAATACTTCATCAACAACCCATTACTGTCCCACTGCTGGGCACGGGTCTCCTCTCATAATGAGAAGGATTAGGCCATAGTCCACCGCGCTGGCCATGTGCGTATTGGTAGATTTCACATACCTTTGCGATTTTTTTTTATAAATCTCTCAGGTATGCAGGTTTCCTCACGATGTTTTCCTTCACAGTTTAGCAAGTGATAATTAATTTCT
Organism: Epargyreus clarus; assembly: GCF_041222505.1. Taxonomy (NCBI): domain Eukaryota; kingdom Metazoa; phylum Arthropoda; class Insecta; order Lepidoptera; family Hesperiidae; genus Epargyreus; species Epargyreus clarus. The sequence continues at coordinate 12,513,271 of NW_027332225.1, read as the reverse complement.
AATACGCACATAACTTTGAAAAATCAGAGGTGCGTGCCTGGGATTTGAGCTTCGGACCCCTCGATCGAGAGCTATCACTGCCTTGATATCATTTTAATACTTAGTAAACAATGTATGATAATCAGAATCCCTATCTAAGATTTATCTCCTATCTAAGGTAGAGGTATCGATGTGTATATACCTCTTCTGCCTTACTACAGCTTTCCAATCAGAAAAAGACTGCTTAAGTCTTTTATCGAATGCATATAATTCTAAGACCTTTTAAAGGATTATAAAATATATAAATATTTAATGTTTTACCTCAAATTACAGGGAGCGCTGGGCTGGCGAGCGGTGATAGGTACCTGGTTATTTATGTGCGGTAGCTCCCTCATAAGTTCTAAGTTTCTGCTAACAGCTGCACATTGTTCCAAGGTATCTTCGAAGGATACCACAGTAGCTAATACTCAACCAGAGATCGTGAGGCTCGGAGATAAAAATATTATTGATGTTGTGAGTTATTTTTTTTTAAATCGTAATAAGTTTAAAAAAAATGTGAGCCGTCACGGGACGCCTGGCAGATGTGAAACATCGACATTATTTTGTTAAAGTAATATGCAGAAAAGAACATATTGTGATAGGAACTAAATATGTCATAATGATAAAATAAAATATTACGATTTTTTTCCAGATAACGATGACTATTTATTGAATTCGATTGCGCATGGCGCCACACCGTACACACTACTGCATATAGACTGTATATATATACCATCGTATAGCGTGCGCCACGGCATGCGTCGTCACGCCAGAAATCGGTTTTACGTGCGGCTATAGATGTTTCACATCAAAAGCCTAACAGTAAAGCTATGAAATTTCGCGGTCAAAAGCTTGAATTATGTGTACCTTTAGTTATTATGGCATCATGCTGTCCCATATGATTCTATGTTACATTATATAAATAATATATTACTTGTATCCTGTTGTTGTGTTACGGCTTGTATGCTGTGGTATGTAACGCGGGTTTCATTTATTTAATGTCGATATTTCGACCCAACTGTATAGATCGTGGTTCAAAGGTGGTTGGGGAACCGTTGACAACTACTAGTATTTAGATCAATTATCTACCCTACGTCCAATTCGTATGTGTATTTGTATGTTCGAAATATCGATAATAAACAAATTAAAATCGCGTCATGAATACTCTTTACATATATAAAAATGTCTCAATTCCGCGATAAAAATGGTCTAAAATTATTTATTACTTTTGTTTTAATGTTTGTTTTGACGAAATTTTAAAACGTCTGGTGCCATCACCAAAAACCTCTTCACAATCATATTCTCATCAACATGGGAAAATAGGTCAACCGAGTTGAAATGTTATGAAAATGTATTTTGTTCACCAAAGATAAACAACGCAAAATAGAGATTAAATTGGTTTAAATATTAAAACCGTATGAAGGAGTGTAGTATATTCCGCGTAAAATCGTCCGTGCTAATCCTCTCTGAATATAGAAATGAATTGCGTCGCCATAGCAAATTTAATGACTACACCTGGTCGCAACAACTTCAGAGCGGACTAGCAGTTTGGTGCGGACTATACCAGTCTAAATTTGTTATTCATTTACAGTACGCTAACGGCCACTCACCGGTAGACAAACAGATTCTTCGATTCATCGTTCATCCCCAGTACAAACCACCCAAGAAATACTTCGACATAGCTCTGATCGAGTTGACAACCGAAGTTTCATTTGATAAGTTCATACAACCGGCTTGCTTATGGAGTCAGGCCGACACCAGTCCATTGGGAATTAAGGCCTCCCTCACCGGCTGGGGAACCGTCGATTCAGGTACTCATCAAATTTTAAATGGTTGAATTTTGTGACGTGGTTGTAAATGTTTGCAAATTATTTAAATATTTTTTTTAATAAAAAAACATAGAAGTAGTACACGAGACTCCAGTTTCCGTATCAAGTTACTGCCGCCTACGGAAGTCAATGATCTTTCAATAGTGTTCCACATAAATCGGCCACAGACTTCCTTTCCTGAAGTCAGTGGATCTTTCTCGTCTAAGAGTCTCAGCGTTAGACCTACACTAATGTTATAAGGCAGAAATAAATGTGGCGGTCTGCAAGAAAACTATAGAGGGTTCTATCTCGTTTACAAACATATTTTTCTTAATAGCCAAACAAACAACATCGCCGGAGCTTCAAGCAGCATTCGTAGACATTATTGACTCGGACAGATGTAACTATCTCCTGCGATCCGCCTTCAACAGACACTTCCAAGGCATTCAACCTCATCAGATATGTGCTGGCGTGCTGGCTGGGGGCGTGGATGCTTGTCAGGTAAACTGCATTTTCTAAAAATCTACCTTAATGCTGCTAGGTGTTTCTGATGTGAACTTCTGTCTCGGGATTGACTTTTATTATTACAAATAAGTAGCAAATATAATTATATTATAGTAATTAATATTATGTCTATGTGTACACATTCATCTGAGATTCAAATCCCAGGTGTGCACATGCAGTGGTGATAATTCATTTCTAATACGCACATGAATTTAAAGAGAAATTAATTATCACTTGTTTAAATGGTGAAGGAAATCATCACAAGGAAACCTGTATAACAGAGAAATTGAAAAAAATCTCAAAGATATGTGAAGTCTATACGCACTTGGCCAGCGCGGTGGACTATGGCCTGAACCTTCTCATTCTGAGAGGAGACCCGTGCCCAGCAGTGACAATAATGTGTTGATGATGATGATGATGACGCACATTCACAAATGTTTTGTTTTGTTAACTCAGCCGCATGAGATGTTACAAAATAAGACAAATTTATAATAAGAGAAAGATAATATTTTACCTTACTTTGCTGATCAATTAATTATATTAATATTTCCTTACTTTTAAGGGTGACTCTGGGGGTCCACTTCAAATGAAGATTCCGTTACCGATCACGACTCAGGGATCGATGTCATACGTCATCGGAGTGACGTCATTCGGCATAGGATGCGCGCGCGCAAACTACCCCGGCGTGTACACTCGAGTCTCCAGTTTTATTGATTGGATAGAAAGTATAGTTTGGCAGTGACATGTGGTCTAACTTATGTGTCATGAGGAACTGTTTAAAGTGCTAATAAAATGATGTGTAAGCCGTTTTAAATTTAAGTCCTTAGTTGTTTTGTATAACGATTTACCCGTAAGTAGAAAATAAAATATATTGAATTTGTATCGTTGTCATTTATTATCCTTTTTTGTAAGCTTCCTAAAGATTCTTGAGAAAAACCTGCATTTGCTGAAATTTGACAGAGAATTCATAAAGGTGGCCCCTATAACAACAAATACTAAAAATAAAATAAAGTTGAATATTTAAGGTGGTCTTCACACAACAACCCGGTATTTTTTCGGCATTTTCGGTACGGAAGTCTCCATGTGCGAGTTCGACTCGTACTTGGTTAATTATTCCCTATTTAGCAACACGTGTTAATTCAGTCAACGAAGACGTATATCTGCTTAATATATATAAATCAAAGGTGACTGACTGACGTAGTGATCTATCAACGCACAGCCCAAACCATTGGACGGATCGGGCGGAAATTTGGCATGCAGGTAGATGTTATGACATAGGCATCCGCTAAGAAAGGATTTTGATCAATTCTACCCCCAAGGGGATAAAATAGGGGATGAAAATATTACTTCGATACGCGAGCGAGGCCGCGGGCAAAAGCTCGCTGTATACAAAATGTTTTTTTAGAAAACGTTTTATAAATATAAACAAGACAATTTTATTTCTTCATTGCAAGAGCTGTGAAATTAATATTTACTGAGACTAATCGTAGGTTTTCAATACTACTACACTCTACACTACTACAACTACCCCAAAACGGTTCCAGTGGAATTAAACCTATAAACAAACGACAGCTTTGTAATATAGATAGTATAGCAAAAACAAGATACGTGTATGATTGTCCTCAAGGGATACAGTTGAGTCAGTTGCCCTCTTGGTACGCAGGAGGCACAGACAATACTTAGCAAAGAAAATATTGAAATACAATAATACACAATAAATTATAGAAAACGTTGTAACTTATAATAATACTACACCAAAATCATGTTTGCATACGGTTCTTACGGATATTATTTTTGAATTCTCAATATATTTTTTTTATCACAAAGTTAATTTTTTGTAATGAAGTGTGTGCACGTGTTATTGATAATATCAGTGGCAGGTAATTAATATAGTGATGACCAGGAATTACCACGTTTTCCTCCGAGAAATATTATATTTGTGTTTAATTTTTTACAGTTATACCAAGTTACATAGTATGTTATAGAGATGAAGAATACATTACACTACATCGTGTAAAACGGGTGGGTAATATCCTTAAATATCTCTGCAAATTTTCATTGACTTCCTAACTATACTATAATTGCATAAGATTTTGTAATGCGGCTCATATTTGAGGACAATGAAGAATAAAATACGAAGAATAAATAATAAATAAAATAAATTCGCCGCAATATTTTTCATATTCTCTAATATGTGACTTTTTATATGAATAAAAAGCAAAAGAGCGTTAGTTTATGCAATATATAATTATATTATGTCTAATATCAGTATAATTTTATACAATGTGTCCTTGTAGGTTAGGTTAGGTTAGGTTAGTTTTTTCATATTCTCTAATATTTGACTTTTTATTATCTATACTAATATTATAAAGAGGAAAACTTTGTTTGTTTGTTTGACTGTAATGAATAGGCTCAAAAACTACTGGACCGATTTTAAAAATTCTTTCACCATTCGAAAGCTACATTATTCACGAGTAACAAAGGCTATATTTTATATGAAATATATTTGATAAATAGATTTTGAGGCGGTACAAAGTTTCCCGAGTCAGCTAGTATGAATATAAAGTAATAAACTTACATTCAAGTTTATGCATTGTGTATAATGATTTTATGTCTAATATCAATATATTTTTATACAATGTGTCCTTGTAGGTTAAGTGTTTACTAAGAAATCTGTAAACTAACCAAGTACCCTGGAATAGCAAGGTATCTGTTGATTACAGATGTTAAGGGCTGGCAGTGACCTTACTATAAATTGACTATATGTTTACTTTTGAATTTGTAAAAAAAAGATACCTTGCTCGCCTTGTGATCAAGTTTTCAATAAAATAAAATCCATACATATGTGTATGTCTTACAACAAATTGCAAATTCGGACAACAACATTAACGTACCTTCCATTTAATTCGATTTTGTATAATTCTATATTTACTTTAAACCCTAACATTGAGTAGCTGTAGATGTATCATAATATTTTTTACTATACATTTGTGTTTTTTACAGCAACACAAGCTAGCGCCCGTGAGAAAAAATGGAGTGGGGACAACACCAGTAAGTTAATTTATGGGATTTCTCAAAATTTGGTTGTTGTAACAAAATATTTTATTAATTAAACTTTATGAAAACGTTAATTACTGACGGCTAAATATACTCGTAACGTAATAGTTATATGGAGTTTATTCAATTACTTATTAGTTGATAAAAATGAATTTATTACCGAATTTTAATAATACGCGAACCGTAATACCGAAAACCAAATTCAGGTATCTAATTTTAAATGATTATTTCAAAGTATTATTTTAAGGCACTTATAACTGTAGATGTATCATAATCATATTTACAATTGATTTGTGTTTATTACAGAAATACAAACTAATGCCCGTGGTAAAAAATGGAACGGGGACATCAAATGTAAGTTAATTTATAGGATTTGTCAAAATTTTGTTTTTGTAGCAAAATATTCAATTGATTTAACTTCATGAAAACGTTAATTACTGAAGGCTAAATATACTCGTAATGTAATAGTTATATGGGTTTTATCCAATTACTCTTCAGTTGATAAATTCGAAATTCGAATTTTAATAATACGTGAATTTTAATACCGAACACCGAATTTTAAATGATTATTTCAAAGTAATATTTCAACATGGTTACAACTGTAGATGTATCATAATCATATTAACAACACATTTGTGTTTATTACAGCAACACAAGTTATCGCCCGTGGGAAACAATGGAACGGGGACAACACCAGTAAGTTAATTTATGGGATTTGTCAAAATTTGGTTGTTGTGACAAAATATTTTATTAATTAAACTTTATGAAAACGTTAATTACTGACGGCTAAATATACTCGTAACGTAATAGTTATATGGAGTTTATTCAATTACTTTTTAGTTGATAAAAATGAATTTATTACCGAATTTTAATAATACGCGAATCCTAAAACCGAAAACCAAATTCAGGTATCTAATTTTAAATGATTATATAAAGTAATGTTTCAACATACAAATACGAGTAATGTAGGTACACGGGCTGAGAATAGGGGAATAAATGGTATTTATAGATGTGTCTTTCCATGTTTACTATGTTACTATTAACCTGTATAGATGTATGTAACGAAAACTTTGAATTAGATTTTTAAGAACTTTGAACGGATAATTCAGTTCAAGATTCTGAACAATTTTACGAACCGATGACAGTGCACTATTTAAAAAAAAATATCCCACTGTCCCTTGTTTTTACGAGGGGGAAACCTTCAAAGGTGCCCGACGTGATGGGAGTGATGCCGGGTTATGTGGGACTTTTACCGCACTAAAACCCCCCCGGTGGCTGTCCTCGGCGCTGCGTAGAGGTCTCCGGGATCTCCAAAGGAACGCAACCGGAGTCCTCTTAGCGCATAGCCACGTCGGGCTCCGCCCAGGTGAGCTTGTCGCTCGCCACACCGTCTGGTGTATACACCGGTATGCGACCACACATACAGCCGTCCTTTCCGGGGTCGCTGACGGGCAGTTCGAACTCCCACTCTCGCCACCCGCAACCCCGGAAGCTCCCTTTTAGTCGCCTCTTACTACAGTCAGGAGATACCGTAGTCCTATTCTACTCCCGGAACTACAGGGACGATCCCACTGTCCCTATCAAGATTGTCAGGATTAACCATTTTCGAGACGGTGTTTGAGCGCTTTTGGCATTAACTTTTTGTTAATGCCAAAGTTACAAGATCGCAGCAATTAATACTTTTTAGTTCATAAAAGCTTCAGTTTTAGTTTCTTTTTTGACAAATCATAGTTTAAAAACGAAAAATTACCTTTTTGTTGTTAATCAAAATAAAAAGTAACACATAATTCTTAACATAACAATAAAATGAGTGACGAGAATTAGGTAAGGTGTGTTTAATTATTTTTAAAATTCTTGTTATTCACAATGTTTACAATGCAGGTTTGATATTATAGCCAAGCTTACTGGTTCGACCACTTGTCGTATATATAAAAAAGAAAAATAAACTGAAATGTTTTACGTCTGGGCTTTAGAGTTCTTCTTTTTGCGTCAGATAATTTTAATATCAGCTTGCATCAAGCAGTCTTGAATCGACGAGTACCGTTCATCAGGAATAATTGTTATAATTCCGCGATGGTTTATTTTTTATGGGTTTAATAAATTTTATTCGGTAATTTGCTGAATATAACATGAAATTTAGAATTTGCAAGGTGGTATTTCTGCCTCATAACATCAGTGTTTAACGCTGCTGAGTTCTGGTTTGAAGGGTGTGGTAAGGGAGACATGCTTTTCCGAGGCGTTCCAGCTTAGTTCTCAGGGGTAGCGGCGCATCTGATGCCGACCTCTAATCCTATCTGGGGTTGATTACAGATGTCCGTGGGCGGCAGAAGCCACTTATCATCTGGTGGACTACATGCTCGTCCGCTACTCCTATATTATATAAAAATCTTGTGCATTAATGTGGAATGTTTGTAGGAAATAAAAATTATAAATTCCTCTGTCTTCTCGTATTAATGCTCGGCGACCTTACCTTACCATGTAGTCGTAAGATTTAAAATGCAGTTCTTTTAAAACTATAGTTATCTCTTTTTGGCGCTCTTACAAAAAAGAGATCAACGTGTATTTCTGGCGTAGAACAAAATTTTCGCGTTGATATAACTGATAACGCATGCATTGGCACAACAACAAAGTATGATTTTATTAATTACGCAAATACCTTACGAAATATACCTTTTTTTCCATTTTAATTCGTTTTTATTAGTTTCACCTAAATGTATGTATTGAAGAACAGTTACTTTAATACTTGTCAATCATTTTATTCTTATATTAAAAATTATATCTTACTTTTTATTTTTATTAACTATAATAGCGTAGTTTTTAGTTTTTTAAACTTTAATTTATTCACGATAGGCTTACATACAAGTACATGATGGACAATTTCAGAAATACACTTTCGGTTTTACTCCGTTGATAACTCCATGCACTCCTGATATGTCAAAGATGCCAAACTTCACTAGACGAGAACGAAGGTTAAGTGAAACAAGTAAGTGATTAAAGCCTAGAGCTTATATTGACTAAGGTAGCCACCAACAATAATAATGTACAATATAATACGAGCACAATGTTTTCGTATTCTACCGGAGATTGTATTGATCCCGTGTGCACCGTGCGACTGAAAAATATTGCACAATACTGAACCTACACGATGCAATGGAAACATATGTCAATCATTGCAATTTTCAATATTTATCCTAAATGATCAATACTATTGCACAATTCGCAGTATTGCACAATATAATTCAATATAATTGATCGTTTAGGCGGCCTATTGACATTAATATTTTGCTATAATTTGCCTATCACCATTGACAACAACACACGCGTATATACGTTACCAGTTCAGTTCAGTTGTCATGAAATTTAGTACACACGTTGTCTGAAAAGGACATGAGTATCTTTTACTCGTATCTCGAAAATAGTACTATTTTCAAGGGTAAAAACAACTATTGTTATCGACCTCTGACCGCGAGCGGAGCCACGGGTAAAAGCTAGTATCTACGAGTATATTCTAGTTACTAGCTAGTATCTATATTACAAATCCTTATCTATATACAGATACATTTATATCCATTACACACCTTTTTTTTTGTTTACGGGGCGCAACCATCAAAAGGTACCCGACGACGTGGGAGCGACGCCAAGTTATATGGGATTTTTACCGCGCTAAAACCCACGGTGGCCGTCCTCAACGCTTGTTGGAGAACTCCGGGATGTCCGACAGAACACAACCGGAGTCCTCCAAGCACGATGCCCTACCAGGCCCTGCCCTGGGGGGAGCAATTTACGCTCTTCCCGCACAACAGGTGTTTACGACGGGACGTGACCACACATACTGCCGTCTTTTCCGGAACCGCCTGTCGGGCGGTTGGAGCTCCCACTTTTGCCGCCCGCAACCCCAGAATTTTTTTTACGCTACTGCTGATGTGATACGCCCTACCAACAAAACTTATGTTACTTTTAAGTATTTTTTACTTTATTTCAGAGCCCTTTATTTTGTCGTAACTATTTTTATAAATATAAATAAAAATTCGTAATTTTCAGAATGTCTTGAATATCTTTGGGAACTTCAAAATCGAGATGCTACACTAAAAAGTGAAGCTTGTAAGTATGTTTTAATTGCAATATTTTTTTACCATTTATGTAGTTACGACAAACATTCTTGTGAGGTTCGACTATGTCACTTGCTTTTTCTGAAACACACCTTGGCTTTCTTATTTCGTAATATGGCGTTTTGTTTTTTGTTATTCTTATTTATTGATTGAGTGTTATTTAATAATTAGTATTAGTAGAAGGTATATAAGACGACCTTCACCGAGCTGGTTAATGGACGAAACGTTTTCTATATCAAATTAAATATGTCAAAAAGTATATTGCAAATGGGTTGACTAAAAAATTTCAATCCAGAATATGTTTTTTTTTTCTTTCATTTCACTTGTTTCGTTATTTGAAAAATTATATACTTGTCGAAAGTATGAAGCCTAAATAATATGCAAACGTTAGGTTGACTATTTTTTCCTGTCACAGTCCTTGGGTAGGCCCACTTGTTTACCTGTCTATACCCGCTTACCCAAGGGTTGTGACAGGAAAAGAATAGTCAACCTAGCATTTCCATATTCTATAGGATTCATACTTTCGCGTTGGTATGTAATTTGTCCATAAATAAGACCAGTGAAATGTTTAAGAAAAAATAAATTATAATTGTAAAAAATCATATTCTGGACTGACATTTTGTAGACAAAATGAGTTGTCTACAAAATGTCAATGGCAATATAATTATCGACATATTTAATTCGACTTAAAATACTTTTCATCCATTAACCAGCTAAGTGAAGGTCGTCTTATATCGAGATCTCACACCATATAGAAAATAAAAAAAAAATCCTTTAAACTCGTTGAGAATAAAGATTTTGGAAAGATTTTGGTAGAAATTATCTCTAACTAGATGAGAAGATTATTGGTTGTAACTTTATTTCTTCACAGTTTTAATATAAAGTACTTGTATCTTTAGGCATAGGTAGTCCTAACCGATTGAATGATGGTGACTATCTAAGTAATTGTTAAGTTTATTTTTCTAGGTATTCTTTATAAGAAAAAATTAGACGAAAGAATTGGGGGGTTTCGTAATACTGCAGTTGGAGGTAGAATCACAACACCGGGAGAATTTCCACATATGGTGAGAGAGTTGTTATTTTTTAAATTAAATAATTGGTTATTGGATCATAAGAGTCCCTATCTAAAATACTCTCCTATCTAAAGTTGTCTACCAATGTTAATTTACCTCTTCTGCTTTACTACAGCTTTAAAATTCGAAAAATAATACTTAATTATTCTATTGAAAGGCACAAATTCTACCACTTTTGAAAGGATTATAAAATAAATAAGTATTTCATGATTTAAATTAAATTCCAGGGAGCGCTGGGCTGGCGAGCGGTGATAGGTACCTGGTTATTTATGTGCGGTAGCTCGCTCATAAGTTCTAAGTTCCTGTTGACAGCGGCACATTGTTCTAAGATATCCTCACTTGATACCAGAGTTGCTGATACTAGGCCAGAGATCGTCAGGCTTGGGGATAAAAATATTATTGATCGCGTAAGTTATTTTTTAAATTGTGATAAATTTTAAAAGCGGAAGACCAAATGATAATAAATAAGCTTTGAAATTTCGCGGTGTCGTAGAGGTGAAAATGTCGTAGAGTGAGCTTAAAGGTGGGTACAGACTGCTGTAACGTAACATGAGCTACGTTCGCCGCGAGCATGCTGAAGACAGATGCGAGTGAGTACATGCTTGGTTCGTGCACGCGCTGCGTCCACTCATGAAATGCTCCTTTCATGTTACATTGCATGTTACGTTACAACAGTCTGTACTCACCTTAAGCTTATTATGCGTCCATGCAATCGCATGTGATTCTAGATTACATTCATAGATTAGTAAAGATATGTAATTGAAGGAAGCCACAAATAACACATGCGTAAAATGGCTGACTGTTTTCCCATTACGTCTCCGACTGTCATGGTGTAATTTATGCGGAACAATGCCGACATGTGCAGTTAAGTGGTGCAAAAACAACACAAAATCGAAGATAAAGTTCGGAGAAATATCGTTAATGTTCGTAAATGTTCTAAAAACTACATTTTTTTAATATTTTTCAAACACGATAATCGTTGACAGTGACAATTTCAATTGCCAAAACTGGTTACATTTTCTTGTTACGAGTTGGATTTTATTTAAATATCGGAGGGACGATACGTTTTATCGTGTAAATTACCTGATGGTCTGCTACTGCTATATTATAAAAAACGCGAATCATAATGTGTACAAAGTTTGATGCGTAAAGATACATATTGTAAGTGTTGTGTGTAGTGATACGCAAACTAGAAAGGAAAACGAACTAACCGTAGAGTAAATAGATCTATCACTTGTACACGTCAACGGTTTCTTTACCAGCGCTGTTTAATGAAATTATTAAAATATGTTGGTACCACCGATCGGCGTGTTTTTATGAAAATTCGTTTCTTCAGAAAAAGTTGAACAACACAACACAGTTAAAAAGATTAAAATAGTAGCTATTTCAGTACCCTTAGTATGAGTTTTTACGTTTTGATAAAAATGACTGTTTTGTATTTGTTTACGTATTTGTCCATACATTTCAGCGCCCCTAGCGGACTGTATCAGAACTGATTGGAAATGTATGGGAAATGCGTAAACAAATACAAAAACAGTCATTTTTGTCAGAACGTAAAAACTCATACTAAGGGTACAGGCCATATGATTAAGCACCGTGTCAATCTAAATTCGTTATTTATTTACAGTTCGCCAACAACCGTAAGCCCTTAGACAAGGAGATTCTTCGATTCATTGTTCATCCCCAGTATAATTCGCCGAATAAGTACTTCGACATAGGTCTGATCGAGTTGACAAGCGAGGTTAAATTTGGTATGTTCATACAGCCGGCTTGCTTATGGAGTCAGGCCGACACCAGTCCATTGGGAACTAAGGCCTCCCTCACCGGCTGGGGAACCGTGGATTCAGGTACACATAAATAATTAAGCCTTTTTTTGTTCACGAGGGGGAACCTTCAAAAGGTACCCGATGTCGTGGGAGCGACACAGGGTCATGTGGGACTCTTACCGCACTAAATCCCCTCCGGTGGCCGTCCTCGGCGCTGCGTACAAGACTCCGGGATCTCCAAAGGAACCGGAGTCCTCTTAGCGCGTTGCCCCGTAGGAAATTATAAAGCCAAGTTATGGTTAAGCTTTGCGTGGCTCTTTGTTATGTGCTAGTGATTTTTTGGTTTGTTTTTCATTTATATTTTTTTATATTTATAATTTATTATGAAGTAGCAAATGGGTATCTAGTCTATATTTTTTTATATAATATAGGAGTAGCAGACGAGCATGCATTCCACCTAATGGTAAATGGCTACTGCCGGCCATGGACACCTGTAATAAATCCCAGATAGGATTACATATTGCCATCTGAGGTCGATCACAGATTCGCCGTTATCCCTGAGGAGTTAGCTGGAACGCCTCGTATAAGTATGTCTCCCTTACCACACCCTTCAAACCAGAACACAGCAGTGCTTAACACTGCTGTTATGAGGTAGAAATATGTGTGGCAGTAGTGCCGCCGGAGTCGAACCACAAAGGATTCTATCTCGCTTACAAAAATGACACAAGTATTTTCTTTTTAGCCAAACAAACAACATCGCCGGAGCTTCAAGCAGCATTCGTAGACATTATTGATTCAAATAAGTGTAACGATCTCCTACGATTAATCTTCAACAGACACTTCAACGGCGTTCGGCATGATCAGATATGTGCTGGTGAGCTAAACGGGGGCATAGATGCATGTCAGGTAAAGTGCATTTTCTAAAAAATACCTTATTTTTTATTTATTATTACCATAAAATATACATTGGTTCAAAAATCCAAAAATCCATAATAAGCTCAAAATATCCATATAAACCCTCTGAGTCTAGAGTACTATTTTTTTGTTTCTGATTCAAACTTCTGTCTCGGCATTTCTTGTATTGTTAAAAGTAATTCATAAATATTAAATAATAATAAACAACTCCGGGAGAGCCGACAGAAGTGAAAACTTTAATAATTATGTGTGTATTTTGAGCCGAAATTAATTTTCAGTTTAACAAACAGTAATTAATATATTTGAAATAAATGTGTGTATAGAGAAAATGTATAAAATGTGAGCAGGTAATAATTTGTTCTGTTCTGTTAACGAAATATATAACATGATTAGAGAAAAAAATACAAAAATGGGCCGACTTGCTTCGAGAAAAGAATGCTACGACCGTGCCGCTTTTTTTAGCTGGACTTGGCGGAGGCACTGCCGTGCCTCCTGATTTAATTTAATTTTCCTGAATGATTAATACTTTTTTTTTATTTTAAGGGTGACTCTGGGGGTCCTCTTCAAATGAAGATTGAAATACCGATCAAGGATCAGGGATCGATGTCATACGTCATCGGAGTGACGTCGTTCGGCGTAGGATGCGCGCGCGCAAACACCCCCGGCGTGTACACTCGAGTTTCCAGTTTTATTGATTGGATAGAAAGGATAGCCTTGTCTTGATACATATGTATTAAGTATGATATATGTTCTACTCTTAGAGTATCAGAAAATGATCACTTCCCCAGGAAGACTTAGCTAGAGACATACAGTTGGCTATACAAGTTAGTTAATATATGTAGGTTTAAGAAATAGTTAAGATATAGGTACCATGCATAGATTAGTAAAGATTACTCACTCCTAACAATGTAAACAGTTTGAACAATTGAAATTGTCAACTATCATCTATTTTCGCGTTTGAAAAATATTAAAAAAAATGTAGTTTTTAGAGCATTTACGAATGAATCGATATTTCTCCACACTTTTTCTTCGATTACGTGTGGTTTTTGCACTTAACTGCACATGTCGTAATTGTTCCGCGTAAATCTTACCATGACAGTCGGAGACGTAATGGGAAAACAGTAAGGCTTTTACGTATGTGTCTGCCATTTGTGGCTTCCTTCAATTACAAGGCGGTGAGATATCTATACTAATTCATGGTACCATATTATATTATTATTATAGATTAGTTTATGTTGTACGCTACTACAGAGCGGCATTGCCAGAAGGTAAATCTCTTTAAATAAAGATAAAAAACGGCTTTTGACTACTATGAGTGATCTTTACAGAATCGTCATTTTATATCATTAATCATTTATACAGAATTAAAATGTATGAAATGTGACGAAATTTAGTTTTATTTGATTTTACTTAATTCGCTAATAACATTTAATAACAACTTCCTAACATAGTTATCGATAATACCTACTTATGCATATGGCAACGCATCGCGGTTGACGTTGATATCTGGGGTTGATTATAGATGAACAAAACCGCCATTGTCCACTTACCACCAGGGACTGTAATACGGTTTGCTTCTTCTATAAACCAAACCCATAAAAATAGTTGATGCAATAAGAAATATGATGACGCAATAGATATATCTGCATTTGTAAATCTACTACAACTATACTTGTTATGTATGTAGGTAGCGATGAATTAATGTAGTGTGGGTACATTGATTTACTTTTGTACTAATATGTCACTCGTAATAAATGTTGTTCATTCCTGCAATTAAATGTGTTTTTGTCGAAATACCAAGTTATAACAGTGGCGACGAGTAAATTTCGCGAAATGTCCGTCGTAAATGTTGCGAATATTGTTTTGCCCGGAAAGTTTGACGCCCAGAAGGACAATTGGGAGAACTATCGCGAGCAACTATTTTTCGCATTGGAAGCGGCGGGAAGCTTAGAGAGCGTGCAGAAAAGGGCCCTATTTTTGTCCCAATGTGGAAAAGAAACCTTTTCGTTAATTGTATCGCTGTTATCACCAAGAAAACCGAGTGAAGTTTCGTTTGAAGAAATTGTTCAATTACTGAACAAGTTTTTTGTACCTACACCGCACCCGATATTAGAAACTGAGAAATTTTATGCAAGAAAACAAAAAACAAGTGAATCAATTACTAGTTTCTTGGCATCTTTACATGAGATAAGTTCCAAATGCAAATTCGAAGATATAAGACGGCGCATATTAGAACAGTTAATTCTTGGAGTTAATGACGAAAGCTTAAAGAAAGAACTATTGAAAATTAAATTAGATGAATTAACTTATGACCGAGTAGTGCAACAGGCTTTGAATTTTGAATCTATGCAGTTAAATAAATGTACGGGAAATACTGTGGTGCACCAAGACACATTTCAGAGTATTGCACGGAATGAGAGCGAGCCAATGGATGTAAATGCAATTAGTACCAAAATATGTCCACACTGTGCGAAGCGTCATGGAGACAGGAAATGTCGTTTTTTGGGCGCGATCTGTCATAAATGCAATAAGAGAGGCCACATAAAGGCGGCCTGTAGTACCGGAAAATCAAAGATGCAGGTGGACAAATATAGAAATGGAAGAGGTGGCACAGCAATGGAATATTTGTTAGAGGAGCCAAAAGAGGATACCAGTGGGATGAATGACGGGGCATGTACAGCAGTTTATTGTAATACTGTGAGGTCGAAGCCATATATGGTAGATGTGAGAGTTAACGGAGTACAGATTGCTATGGAAGTAGACTCCGGGTCAGCACATTCCATTCTACCATATAGTGTTTATTTGAGACATGTAGAGATGTTTCCTGATTTAATACCATGTAAGAGTAACTTGGTAACCTGGACTAATGAAAAGTTAAATATTAAGGGGGAAATAATGGTTGTCGTTGAGTTTAATAAAAAAAAAGTTAAGTTACCTCTGCTAGTAAGCTGCGGTAAGGGACCAGCCCTACTAGGACGCACATGGTTTGAGGATTTGGGAATATCACTACAGGGAATAAATGCAATATGTGATAAAGAAATTGTAAGTGTTGTTAACAATAAATTTCCTCAATTATTTGATAACAAGATGGATGAGTACAGTGGTCCGACAGTGCACATAGATGTAAGACCTGAAGTGCGTCCAGTGT
This sequence comes from Epargyreus clarus, assembly GCF_041222505.1. NCBI lineage: Eukaryota > Metazoa > Arthropoda > Insecta > Lepidoptera > Hesperiidae > Epargyreus > Epargyreus clarus. The sequence continues at coordinate 12,496,873 of NW_027332225.1, read as the reverse complement.
TTCAGCGGGTTCGTCCAGTGCCATTTCCATTGAGAACTAAAGTGGCTGAAGAGTTAAAGAGGATGATCAGAGATGGTATTATCACACCGGTGAAACACTCACGTTGGGCAACACCCTTGAGAATTGTGCCAAAGGCCGACGGAACGTTAAGATTATGCGGGGATTACAGAAGCACAGTTAATATAGCATGTATAGCAGATAGTTATCCCTTGCCCACGGCAAACGAAGCTTTTTTTCAACTTTCAGGTGCTAAATGTTTCACAAAAATTGACCTTAAACATGCTTACAACCAGTTAAAAGTTGATGAAGAGACGGCAGAACTACTTACTTTAAATACACCTTTAGGGCTAATGAGGATGAATCGTCTGGCATATGGGGTGAATGCAGCTACAGCAATATTTCAACGCTTAATGACCTCATTATTAGTGGGCATAGAAGGAGTTGCATGCTTGTTAGATGACATAGTGATATCTGGCATTAATAAAGAAGAACATGATCAACGTGTTCTGAATGTTTGTCAGAGACTGAATGAGGTTGGACTGCGGCTCAACATTAAGAAGTGTGTGTTTGCAGTGAACCGGGTGGCCTTTTTGGGTTATGAAATTGACAGTGAAGGTATTCATCCCTCGAAAGAAAAGGTTCAAGAGATCAAAGAAAAGTCAATTCCTATAAATAAAACGGAACTAAAAGCTTTCTTAGGATTGTATAACTTTTATGAAAGATTTATGATGAACAAAGCAACATTGATGCAACCGTTATACAAGTTATTAAAAGACAGGGTTAAATGGCACTGGGGAAAAGAAGAAGAAGAAGCGTTTGAAAAAGCAAAATCACAATTAACATCAGATTTGACCCTGGTCCATTACAATTTAGAGAGAGAGTTAATAATGTTATGTGATTCCAGTGACTATGGGCTGGGAGCAATGTTAGTACATAAGATGTCTGATGGTACAGAGAGACCAGTGATCATGAGTTCTAGGACATTGCAAGATCATGAACGTCGCTATGCTCAAATTGATAAAGAAGCATTAGCTATAATGTTCGGCCTGAAGAAATTTAGACAATATTTGTTGGGTCGTAAATTTACCATATATACAGACCATAAGCCCCTATTAGGCATATTTGGTCCAGAAAAGCCTATACCTGATTTAGTATCAGCAAGAATGCTCAGATGGGCGCTCACACTTAATACCTTTAACTATACACTGTGTTATCGCCCTGGCAAGGAAATGGGAAATGTGGATAGCCTGAGTAGGTGGCCTACCCAATGTAATCCTAATGATTGTGAAAAGGAAGAAGACATATTTTTATTTGAACAGTTGGACATTACTAGCATTAATTCAAAGGAAATAGCTAAAGAGACAGGAAATGATCAAGTTTTAAAAAAGTAAAGTTTTTTTTGCTACATGGATGGCCAACAGTTGTCGAGGATCAACTATTGCCATATTACAGGAAAAGAGAAAGCCTATCGCTGAATAAAGAGTGTATTCTATGGGCAAATAGAGTCATTATACCAAAAGTGATGCAAAAAGAAATTTTGAATATACTGCACGAGGGGCATAATGGAATCGTACAAATGAAAATGATGGCAAGAGCCTATCTTTGGTTTCCTTCATTAGACAGTGATATAGAGAACATGGTAGCGAGCTGTGACTTATGCCAGTTAAACAGAAATAACCCTCCATGTACTGAACATCGTTGGCCAGATGCTACAAAACCTTGGTCAAGAGTGCATATAGATTTTATGGGTCCATTCATGGGTAAAACTTTTCTAATATTAGTAGATGCTTACAGTAAATGGCCTATCATTGAAATTATGCCATCAATGTCCAGTAAAAGTGTAGTTACTGTGCTTAGGAAGGCTTGTGCAGATCATGGGTTGCCTGAGTTTGTGATATCAGATAATGGACTTGCATTTACCGGACAAGAGTTTCAGGAATTTGTAATCAAAAATAACATTAAGCACATTACAGGTGCCCCATATCATCCTGCCACAAATGGGCAGGTGGAACGGATGATACAGTCAATTAAGCTAAGACTAAAGAAGCAGATAGATATGCCTTGGGCAGAGCGAGTAGCGAAAATGCTATTTCATATGCGTACTGCTCCAAGTACTGTGACGGGAAAGACCCCTGCCGAGATGTTGAATGGCAGGAAGTACAGAACAGCATTGACACTGTTACATCCGGACTTAGATACAAGCACAGAACTAGAAATAACGGGGGAAGAAGGTAGAAGAGAAGTAAGGAAAAAGCACTTTGAAATAGGAGACCATGTTTTATTAAGAATGTACAACTTGAATGTAAAATGGCAGCGTGGAGTAGTAATCCGTAATGTGGCACCAGCATTATATGAAGTGCGGGCCCAGGATGGTACAGTACATCGGAGGCACGTAGATCAGCTTCATAAAACCCGATCACCTGCAGGAAGCAGCCATGAACAGGATGATACTGTTATTGTTATTCCACCTCCAGAGGAATGGCCAGATATAATTGGATGTTAATTTATAATTTAAATGATTATTGTTTATACTTATGGGGAAGGTGTTATGTATGTAGGTAGCGATGAATTAATGTAGTGTGGGTACATTGATTTACTTTTGTACTAATATGTCACTCGTAATAAATGTTGTTCATTCCTGCAATTAAATGTGTTTTTGTCGAAATACCAAGTTATAACAATACTTATTACATAATTTAAACGTTACGGAGTAACGTATTTCGTCAATCAAGCTCCCTAACAATGAAGGAAAACACTAAGGAAATCTACAAGCCTGAGACTTCTTATAAAAAAAAGTGTCCAAAGGTGTGTGAAGTCTATCAATTAGACATACTTTTCCGAGGCTTTCCAGCTTAGTCCGCAGGAGTAGCGGCGCATCTGTGGTCTACCTCAGGTAGAAATATCTAATCCTATCTGGAGTTGAATACAGATGTCCATGAGCGGCAGTAGCCACTTACCATCAGGTGGACTGCATGCTCGTCTGCTACTCCTATATTATAAAAAAAAAAACTTGGCCAGCGCGGTGGACTATGGCATAACTTCCCTCGCTCTGATATAAAGCCCGCTCTAATAGTTAGGCATTAATGAATTGACGGCCTTATTATGATGTATCAAATGTAGCGATGTTGTCGCTAAAGGTGAATAATTCAATCTTTAAACATCTTGTTTTTAAACTTGATATTGTACGCTGAGTTATAGTTTCAACTTTTCCTCTATAAAACTGGATTTTTTTACAACATACTTTCGAGGTAAAGTCACCGTGTTTGTTTATATAGATAACCTCCCGGTTTCTCTTGCTTGTGATTTTAATATTTGTCGATTTTTAATTTTAGTAGTTTAGACTTATTTTCCTGACCTAGTTCTGACGAAATTCGCTTGAGGCGCTGATTGGAAATTGTTTGAGCAAATACGTAAACAAATACCAAAACAGTCATATTTGTCAAAATGTAAAAACTCATGGTAAGTACTGTTCTGTACTGTATTGTACTACTGTAGTACTGTTCTGTTTTGCAAAATACGTACAGCAAAACAGAATCATGTACAAAACAAATTCAAATTGTTCTTTACATGACGAGCCGCGTGGGTGAGCGATCACCGAATCGGTCTGCCGCTTAAAAGGTTCCGCGTTCGATCCAGATATCTGAATGATAAATGTATACATTTGTTTAGGGTACTGTGTTAATGCGACACAGAGAACACACACACAGGGAATGCCAGTGTGGGGAATTGTATGTAGAAATCGTCTAAATGCATGTATGACTTTTATTAATTTTAGGTAGCAGCGCATCTGTGGCTGACCTCAGGTAGGAATATCTAATACTATTTGGGGTTGATTACGGATGTCCATGGGCGGCAGTAGCCACTTACCATCAGATGGACTGCATGCTCGTCTAAAAAAATATAAATTCAGTCTTTATTAAAGCCGATTACCGATATTCACGGGTAGCGATTCAATCGGCAAATTATTGTCAGAGGAACTTGTGCGTTTGCTTGAATTATAAATTTCCCAAAATGTTATTATAATATATTTATTTATTTTATTGTACCAACATAATGTACACTATAAGATTTTAAATCTATAAAATTATGGTACCACTGGTTTATTGAAAGACTGACATTTAAACCTCATTTTTATGTATGTGAATAACATATAGATGAGAAACAGGTTTTGTGAATCTAACGTTTTTCCTCGATCAAACAATTACTTGCGTAGCATCGGTTGAGGTCAGCTGATTGGACACAAAAAATATACAATTTAATCTTCCATTCTTAACTCTAATATTATTATACCATAATTAAATTGGGTATGAAGTGTGTCGGAGTGATTTTAATAGCTATCTCGGGTTAATACACTTTTATATTTTTGTTATTGTTTGTGATTTTTTATTTTTACTAGATATTATTTTTTACATATTGATTTTATTTTTTAGTGTCACAATGTTTGCAATCTGATTCGAACGATACGCACAGCGTGCAAGACTTTTTAAGAAGAAAAAGGGTAAATATTTTTAATCTTGTTTATCTCTTTATCTTGTATGAGTTTAAAAAACAGACCAGACAAGTACTGAATTTAAATGAAAATCTTTATACTATTCTACGAGTATTTAAACAAAAATAATATTTTTGACCTGACGAAACTGTTATTAATGAAGACAAAACTCTAATAGAACACTACTTTTCTAAGAAATGTATTATTTCTAGTATATTTTATATTTGTTTATGAATATATTATTGTTCCTATATCTTTCTAGCAAGAATCGCCATGGGTTTGGGGGAGTAATACTGGAAATGTGAGTACTTTATAATATGTTAATATTGTAATTTATAACCACTAAACACCAAAATATGGCCGTTATATATGACAAAAAGTTTAAAAGGTATTAAGTAAAAGTTACTTTTAAGTAACCAACTTTGGTAAATCGGGGTACGAAGGGGTCACGCATCTACAATTCTACATATATTGTGAACCAATCAAACAAAAATGTGCAAGCCATTTTTTTATGAAAGTATAATCATCATCATCATCATCAACCCATTACTGTCCCAATGCTGGGCACGGGTCTCCTCTCAGAATGAGAAGGATTAGGCCATAGTCCACCGCGCTGGCCAAATGCGAATTGGTGGACTTCACATACCTTTGAGTTTTTTTTTTTGTAAATCTCACAGGTATGCAGGTTTCCTCACGATGTTCCTTCATCGTTTAAGCAAGTGATAATTAATTTCTAATACGCACATAATTTTTGAAAAATCAGTGGTGGCCTGGGATTTGAACCTAGGACCTCTCGATCAAGAGGCCGAGTTTCTTAACCACTAGGCTGTCACTTCTTTTTTGATCACTGATAGTATAATAGTAGTAGCAAATGATCATGCTGTCCGCCTCATTACAAATGGTTATTGCTGCCCATGGACATCTGTTATCAACCCCAAATAAGATTATATTCATACTTGTTGGCTCTCTGTAGCCATCAGGACTAAGTAGGAACACCTCGGATTAGGATGCCTCCTTAGCCACTGCCGTAAACGTGAAAAACAACAGCGCTTAACAATGCCAGTATAAAGCAGTGTGGTAATGCCTTCAGGGTCGAACCACAAAAGGTTCTGCCACATTTACTAAGTATGAAATCCCATCATTCAAAATTATTTATTTACTGAAAACCTGTCGTGTCTTCATTCATCAGATTTAGGCTTTATTTATCACGATGTTTTTCGAAGATGCTCATTATTTTGAACAATAAGGGGTGGGTGAATTTGAATTCCGGGTTCCAAGTGTGAGAGGTAGAAAATAAAAGCACTAGGTTATTACTGCCCCAAAATTTAAATTGTTTATTTAATTAATAGAACAATGTGAGGCCAAACTCAGTACGGCCGAGTTGGGGACAATTCGATTCGGGACAACCGAATTGGAGACCGCCGAATTCGGGACAGCAGAATTGGAGACAGCCGAATTCGGGTCAGCAGAATTGGGGACAGCCGAATTCGGGGCAGCAGAATTGGGGACAGACAAATTCGGGGCAGCAGAATTCGGGGCGGCAGAATTCGGGACAGCAGAATTGGAGACAGCCGAATTCAGGAGAGCAAAGTTTGGGACAAACGACGCTGATACAGCTGAGTACGATACAGCCAAACACAAACACACCAGTACCAGCTCAGGAGCCTAATCCTTGCGATCCTTATGTAGTACAAAAGCCAGATTTCAGAAGACCTGGAAGAAGAGTATCTGAGGCTAGTAAGTTAAATTTTATTTCGAATATCTTTGTTCTTCTTAAGCGTTACGCTATTGTTAGAGCGATGGTGGTCATCATATGGTCTTTGTGGTCACGTTTAACAATTCGCCGCCACTCGCTCCTCTTACTTACATATAATTTTACTTATATATAATTGAGGTATCTTCTTTCATTTGAAATTTGTTCCTTTGGCCCCAGAGAAATTGGACAATTGATTTCGATGGATTTTCCCAGCAATAGATGTTGCAATGTAATTTTATCTGAAGTTTGATATCGCTAGACAAACAAGTAATTCTTAAAAGAAAATACAACATGGCGACGGTACTTTATACACAATTAAAATACACTTTAAAGAAAGAAAGTCTCTAAAAGTTTAAATTTGAAATCAATATGTGCTTTGATTTCAGAATGCTTCGAATACATTTGGGAAATGAAAAATCGTGAAGACATCAATACACATGAAGCTGAATGTAAGTTGGAATAGTTAAGGCTACATGTGAGTCCACTCAAGAGGTATGACCACTATGTCTGTCTGTCTGTCACATATATGTGATGTCCACTTAATATTACTTATAATTGTTTCGTAGTAATTTTTCCTTAGAAGAGATGGGCAGACGTTTTACATTTTTGTGGTCCCAAAACACAATAGATACCAGAGTTTGTAATATTATTTTTTATAATTTTTGTTTCTCAGGTGAACGTTGGAGAAAAAGATTTTTTGGACGTCACTTCATCATAAAGGGAAGAGACGCGGATCCTGGTGAATTTCCTCACATGGTAGTATAGACTCTCGTTAAGAATCTTTGTATCCGACTGCGGCGGGTAAAGTTTTAACAGAGTACGCATTTGTGTATATATGGCATTATTTAGCAGTCCTAATGGCTTAACCGATTTTAACTTATTATGAAGTTGCAATTTAGACAAGTTCAATACCAGTACATGTGATTCGTCTAAGTTATCCCTATTATACGTTATATTTTCTGTATGAATCACATTTATGATGTGATTCATACAGGTAAATACCCTGTAAAACGATACTTTATTACTAAGTTGTATTTACCATCTATAATATGAAAGATACCAATAATCTTGTTATGTTGTTTTTTCTGAAGTGCAAATTCCATGCAGGGAGCCCTTGGCTGGCGAACGATTGAAGGCACCTGGATCTTCAAATGTGGAAGCAGCCTTATCAGCTCCAAGTTCTTGGTAACTGCCGGTCATTGCTCTAGAGTCTCCCGTAATGACCTCACAGCAGCCAGTCCAACTCCCGAGATTGTGCGACTTGGAGACAAAAATATACTTGACGTGGTAAGTTAATGATTATCTATGGTATGGTAAGGGTAATATTTGTTCGAGGCGTTCTAACTTAGCCCATTAAATTTATATCAGTATTATAATTACCCGTGTTTTCTTACATTTTTGATACCTACCTATACTTTTGTTTCTATTGATATTTGATTAGCCAACTCCGTCTTTCAGCTTCCTAATGGTCAAAGTCGGATTGATGCCAGAATATCCAGAATAATTGTTCACCCACTGTACGCGCCACCACAGAAGTACTACGACATTGCCTTAGTTGAACTAGCAGAGGAGGTCGCCTTTACGAAATTCTTACAACCTGCTTGTTTGTGGCCCAATTTCGACACCAGACCACTTGGGTCTCAAGCAACTGTCACTGGCTGGGGCTACATAGACGTAGGTACAGTTAAAAGAAAATATTACATTGAATTGTGCATTAAATCGTAAACATTAATAAATAATAGTTGTAATACAAATAATTATGGTAATTTAATGTTGGCATCACTAATACGCGATCATGATCACAATCAATCTGTTTCAGAATTTTATTTGATTGATAATTTTAGTTTAAGTACACAATTATTCCAAAATGATTGATATCGTAATGAAAAGCACTGCATGTTTTTTACACCTAAATATTTTTTACTGGTCCCTTATTTCCGAATTTGAAGTAATTTTAAAGTCAATTTTTGTATAATAAATTCTGATGTATGCAATACGAGAACGTTATATTCATTGATTGTTGATTCATTGATTGTTGACTAAATTTATTTGAGTTTTTTTTTACTATAAATTATTTATATTATTTTAGCGAAAAAAAACAAATCGCCTGAACTGCAAGCTGCGGTGGTGGACATAATAGATCAGAATCAGTGCGATCAGCTTCTACAAGCATCGTGGACAAGGCTCTTCAGTGGGTTGCAACCTCACCAGCTCTGTGCAGGCAATTTGGCTGGAGGCGTTGATGCTTGCCAGGTGAGACACATGAGTACTATGAAGTTTATCGCAACTGACCCATTATTATCCTTTGACATAATTTAGACTATACTCCACCACACTGGTTTTGTGTGGATACAAGTTTTGAATAATGAAAATTGACATAATCCAAATCTTTGACACAGAAGAAACTTACGATAATGTTTATCTTGAAAAATTATATAGTTAAATTATAACATTAAACCGACAAAATGAGAACCTAAAATTGGTTATTACAAATATACAACCAAGAATTGCAAGTGAATGTCTAAGCTTAGTAAAGCAACATCCTTAAAAAGTAATAAACAAAAGCTACTTATAAATATCGTCATACTAAGACCCGATGGGTACACAAGAGGATGAGATGTTCGAGATAATTTACCTACAGTAAAGAATATTCTTGAGCGTTCGGACTATAAATCTTCGTATTTTTTTTGTAACATAGGATTGTCAGACGTGCATGCATTCTATTTTGATGGTAAGTGGCTACTGCCGCCCAATAACACCTCAGATAAAATTAGATTTTAGAGAAAACGGTCACGGCGCGCCATGCGCCATTACCCTAGTTAATTTAGCGGGAATGCATAGGAAAAGTATGTTCCCCACACTATTCAAACCAGAACCCAGCAGCGCTTAACACTGCTGTTATTTGGCAGGAATAGGTGTGGCGGTAATGCCGATGAAGTCGAGCCACAAAGGGGTCTTACACCTCCAAAAACAAACATAATTGTAGAGAGATTTTTTCAGGGTGACTCCGGAGGACCACTTCAAGTGAAGATCTCCGTGCCAATCAAAACTCAGGGACACATTCACCACTTGATCGGAGTGACGTCATTCGGCATAGGATGCGCGAATGCAAACTTGCCGGGGGTTTACACTAGAATATCCAGTTTTGTTGATTGGATAGAGAACATAGTTTGGAGTGATCAATAACTTTCAAGTGTTTATTTTAAAGCAAATTACTCGTTGTTGATTATTGTGAATTAAATGTCCTTGACCAGTCAGGCGTTTTTGATTAAATTTTATACATATACTAGCTGACCCGGCAAACGTTGTGTTATGTGCCATATAAATAAAAAAATGTTAAGGGTGAACAACCCTTATCACTTAGGGGTATGAAAAATAGATAGAAGCCGATTCTCAGACCTACTGAATATGCATAAAAAATTTGGTGAAAATCGGTAAAGCCGCTTCGGAGGAGTACGGCAACTAACATTGTGACACGAGAATTTTATATACCGACGGTCCCTACGTATAAAGCGACATGTTAAAAATTGCAATTTTTTTATTGCATATACGGCCACATGGATTGTCCATACGCGTATGCCTATGTTATATATATATAAGATTTTTCTTTAAATATGATGTATTTTACTAGATTTACCATTCGTATAAGAGAACAAATATAACATTTACAGGAAATAGGTGTCGTAAATACGGATATCTATACTTATCGCTTTGTACGATGTGTTAAAAAGCACGCCACTCGTCATGAACGCGGTCATGTCTAACTAAACATCACGTTTAAAAAGCATATTTTCCGCTATAAATAATAAGTAAGAACACAAAAAAAATGTTATTGTTTTTCTAACCTACAAAAGTAAGATATCAATGTAAAATCTGCGTAAGATATCAATACCGTTTTCATATTTCCTACGCATACTTTTATTTGCCTTTTCACGTAGAAACAGTCATCTGTCAGTTTTTCTGGTAAATATAAAAAAAAAACAATATTTAAAAATAGTAGTACAAAATTTCGAAAGCTATAACAATATTATAAAAAAAATATTTTTAGAATTGTATAGAAAATTATTTCTAGAGTGGTTTGAACATTAATTACGCTCTCCTGTAAGCCTGCGTTTTTGACATGTCGCTTTATACGTAGGGACCGTCGATACATATATGTGACTTCTTGTTCTGAAAATACTGAACGAATAATAACAAACTACCAGAATAATACATCTTTTAATTTTGATTTCTATGGTGAATAGAGAATAATTTGGGATTGGAAATTTTATTTTTATTGTGGTAGGCATAAATCACATTCCGGAGTTTTAAGTGATAATCTTCGGCACACGTCTTATAAAAGCAATATTTAGGAGGCGATCACGTTCAGCATCAAGTGACAAATAACATGGACTTATAAATATGTATATTGTTTCTGGCATTGATGATTTTATTTTGACCTCTACAGTCTACAGATTATATTAATCGTGTTACATGCAAAAGTAAAATAAATAACATTTATTTATTGAAGAAGATAAATACATTATTACTTACATTAAAATTTGTACTGTTTCTTTGCGAACACTAATTTAAAGTTTAATCCATCCTTTATATTATTATCTACTTTAAAATGTTAAAGGGGGGTTTGTGGTTCAAATTTTTATCAAATGAAAAATAAAAATGTCACTAAAGTGTCCACGCATGCTTGTTATTTAAAGCGACATGTTTTATTGTCTATGTGTAATGTCTACGTATCTAATTTGGTAATCTCAGTGTTGATGCAACTTTATATTCGTCCGGCCACACAACGCTCTCGATCCACTCCGCAAAGCTTGCCACCCTCGTGTAGACACCAGGTGTGTTCGCCCGAGCACATCCGTAGCCAAACGATGTTACGCCAACAATTCGATGTACTGACCATGAATGTGGATGTCCAACTGGGCCTTTGCTTCCGCTAATCAAATACTGGAGGGGTCCCCCGGAATCACCCTGAAATTTAATATGTAATGTCAAGATTTAGTACATTTTTGATAAATGCCCACGATAAAATCTACTATGTGAGCTTTTTTTCCCAAAGCACATTTGCAAATTGGCAAATAACTTTCGTGTCGTGGCGTGTCGATGTAGTACGAATATATAAAAGTAGCAAACGAGCATGTATCCTGTTTGCCCTATCCTTTAAACTAGAATACAGCGCAGTGCGTCATAACACTGTTGTTGCAACAGATGTGGCGGTAGTGCTTCAGGAGCCAAACCACCATCACAAATGTCCTAATCTCAAGCATATCATCCTAAGCATGACGTAATAAAGTTATTTCTTTCTTTCTTTATAATCTCTGTAATCGAAGAAAGAGCGCACCTGGCATGTATCGATGCCCCCTGCCATATGTCCTGCGCAAACCTGATGTTCGACTACGCCTTGCCAGTGTCTATTTCGTTTCAACCGGAGTAAATGGTCGCAATTTGAGGATTCTATGATGTTCACTTGGGCCACTTGTAAAATCGGTGCAGTTTTCAAAGTAGCTGGAAACAATACGTTGATATTGTATATACATGGGATGAGACATGAGAAAATGTATTAGTAAAATAAATTAATTCAGTACACATTATACCATGCATCTATTAAGAGAAAACAAATTGACTTATGTTTGGCTATGAGTAACAACTGGAACATTCTTTTGCGGTAGTTGTTAGTCCTGTAGTTGACATGTTTCACTTGATCAAATTAGGTTACAGAGATCGTTTTACCCGCTATCGACCGATTTTATTCCGACCGACTCTGCTTGGGCTTAGTTACACATGATAATTTCATTTCATAAAGGAACAGACCTAAATCAATTACACCCCATCCAGTTATAGAAGCCGTTTCTGGCAGATCGAAGCTTGTATGAAGACATGAAGGATGTACCAGCCACTGGAAGTCGACTTCGTTTTTCAGTTCAAGTAGTGCAATGTCGTAATACTGACGCGGGGGGCGATAATGGGGATGTTTTATGATTTGCTTGATAGTCACGTCAATTGGCGAATCACTCTGAAACAACATAGGATAATTCGCATTATCCTCTCCTTTCCCATCCTCCATTCAAATTATATACAAAGTTGAGCTAAATAATACATTTTCAAAACCTCTAAGCAATGTCAACGGTAATTATTGATTTCAATGTATGCGAAGTGCAGCTCAATCATTGTTGCAAAAGTTTAAGAAATATATTGTTTAACTATTGGTAGTATCGATAAAATCCATCTTGGTTCTACTTACATGGTGTAGAACTGTGGTCGACTTGTTGTTAAAATATAGGTGATCATCTTAGATAATATATTACAAGACTACTGATAGTTGATGAACATAGGTACAAAGTTTAGGTTTACGTACTGAAAATTGTAGTTGTCTTCTGTTTGTATCCACAACGCCAAGTCTGACGATTTTCGGTTCTGGGTACTCAACGGTATCGTCGCTTCTTGGAGTGCTTGCACAGTGAGCAGCTGTTAATACAAACTTGCTACTAATGAGCGAACCACCGCATTTGAAGATCCAAGTTCCATTTACAGCTTTCCATCCTAAAGCGGCCTGAAATACAAATTTTGAAGGTGGTAGAACCCTTTGTGATTCGAATCCAGCGGCACCACGCTAAACCTATTTCTGCCTCATAAAAGCAGCGTTAAACGCTGTTGTGATCTGGTTTGAAGGGTGTGGTATGCAAGACATACTTTTCCGCGTCATTCCAGCTTGATCCTCAGGGGTAGAGGCGCATCTGTGGCCGACCTCAGGTAGGAATATCTAATCCTATCAGGGGTTGATTACGAATGGGCGGCAGTGACCACTTACTATCAGGTGGACTGTATGCTAGTCTGCTAGTCCTACGTAAAACAAGCATCCAGAATATGAGGTCATGATTAACCCAATACTGTTACATTGCTGCGCACTTGCAGAACGCGAAGGTATTTACGAAGGTTACCGTGTTTATTAATAACAGGTCTGTAAAGGTGAGAATTTTAGCGGAGAAGATTGACTTTGATTGGTTTGAGATTGCCCATCAGTACTGTGGGGAGTCACAAATATGAGGACAGAACCCAACTTCATAGGAGTATTATAATTCGTACCACTATGCCATCACTGCTTATATATAAAACAGATACTTAAAATTTTATCTATCTTGTTAAGGTCATACCTACCATGTGTGCAAATTCACTTAATTTTGCATTCTTTCCCCCTAAAAGGTGATGTAGCCCATGTCTTACAAACTCACCTGTAAAATATATCATACACATTAATAAATATGTAACATTTTGAGGCATTACTTAAATATTTCGATTGGCTGAGATATAAAAGGTGCATCAGATCTACTTTTTTTAAAGTAGAACCCTGTGTGGTTTGACTCCGGCGGCACCACTGTCACACCTATTTCTGTCTCATAACAGCAGTGTTAAGCGCTGCTGTGTACTGGTTTGAAGTTCCAGCTTAGTCCTCAGGTTTAGCGGCGCATCTGTGGCTGACTTCAGGTAGGAATGTCTAATCCTATCTGGGGTCGATTACAGATGTCCCTGGGCGGCAGTAGCCACTATTATATAAAACAAAAAAATCTAGGGTTCCGCACCCAAAAGGTAAAAACGGAACGCCATTACTGAGTTTCTGCTGTCTATCTATCTGTCACAGGGCTGTGGCTCTGAAACCGTTACTTCGTGTCAGGCCTATGGGCAGTGCTTTGTATAGTCTTCAGTTAGATGAATTCCAATAACGTGAGTATATTTTCATATATAAAAATCATACTTACAGGCAAGTTCTCGATTTAGGTTCATCATACCGAGTTTCGCTCTCCAAACATATTCGAAACATTCTAAAAATATAAACAAAATCATTCATTATTACAAATCAGTTTGTGTTCGATTTTCAGTGATTCTCGATTACAATTCAAGAACCAAAAACATGTTTTTCCTTTTAAAATCCTGGAAAATATTCTACTTAAATTTTGAACCTTGGTTTGCTTTCTTTTACAAAATATGTTTCTTACTCTTCTTCTAATACTTTTTATCTTTTACGCTTTCGTATTTTGTTATATAGTCTCCTAATTAATTGTGGCAAATGTTGTCTTGAAGTAATATGTATCATCGTAAATCTTATTTCTTTGCTTTCTGGTCTAGAGTATGTCAGTAATATAGAAATGACAATCGATGATAACTTATATTTAATACTTTTTTAACTTTAAAGCTGATAAAGTAAAGTAAATTACATGACAGTCATTTGTAATCGGTTGTTTTACCAGCGTATGTTTTCTGTTTCATTTAATTAAATAAATATTAATTACCGATTATTAATGAACATTTTTAAATCATATGAACAATATCTAGTAAATTCTAGAAAATTTAACAAACGCGCAGCTTCGTTTTGATATTTGCTAACACTTGCTATCGATATCATTATTTATTATTAAGTAAATCAAATCATATCGCTAAATTGGTTGAACTTTTCTATCATAACTATCCAATAATCAGTAATCTACGAGTACAAGTTACTATTAAAGCAAAGGTTAACTTTAGGAATAATTGAGGTCTAAAATTGCTACTTACTGACTTCGCTGACAGATCGACCAGGTACCCGAAAATCTGGTAATTTAGGTGAATATGGTGCGCAAGGATCATCGTAGTCTTCAACTTCCACGTCGTTGAAAGATCTCTTAAAATTCAATAGTTGTAATGAAGTAGCAATAGAGGTTTATCATTGAATTAATTTTGTGACTACTGTATCCTTACCATGAGTTTTCAAAACATCCCACAATTTTACGTTACGTTAAACTGAGTAAACTTAACAATAAGTAAGTGGTCAAGTCTTTTTGTCTGCCTCACATGTTCGCAAAAAAGAAAGACAAAACATAAAGCGCCATTTTGTCAATTTAGATATTTAATGTTATGTTCTTGACACTATAGTTCTGATACAATCCGCTAGGGTCGCTGATTGGAAATTTTATGGGCAAATACGTCAACAAATACCAAAACAGTCATATTTGTCAAAACGTAAAAACTCATTGTAGGGAAATGGCCACAGGAGAACGAGAAAATAAACTATGAAATATAATAAAATAAAATTCACTCCAAAAAAGATACTTTTTATTATATAGAATCATTGACAGAATGACAAATTAGAAGAAGTAAAATATATGTTTTTCAGCTGCCAGCTTTATCATATATAACCTACTTGAATATTATACATTATAAGAGGCTTGAGTTTTTGCTATATTCCAACACTCATGGTAAGGGTACAGTATACACGTTATACTTACAAGAAAAAATGTGTCGTTCATTAATCTATTGTCATTATTGTGTTCGAAACTGGCTGCAGCGATCACTGTCAAAAATGCAAAAAATACTTCGTGAACATACTTATTCTTAATAAATAGTAGACAAAAATTCATTCCACTTATATGTAGGCACTGTCGTTCGTGAACAACACCAAGTAGGATTTTAAGGAACACCTTGTAACCCTTAACCAATTTCTGAAGTAACGCTGAACAGAGCTGTTATGATACACATAAAAGGTATGACGATCATTCCTCCAAACCTTTAAATAGTTAAAACATAGATATGCGTGTTCATATTACAGGCAGTTTCCTCAATATTCATTGTTTACTAGCTGGTCTGACGTCTAACGTGTCTGTTGGATGGCGTGATGAGTATTATTTCGTCATCAACCCGTTAAGCTCCCGTTGCTGGGCACGATTACCCTCTCAGAATGAGAAAGATTAGTCCATAGTTCACCGCGCTGGCCAAGTGCATATTGACTATAGTGCATACAGACTTCACATACCTTGTAAAACATTTTTAAAGATCTCTAATAAATGCAGGTTTCCACACGATGTTTTTCTTCAACGTTCAAGCTAGTGATAATTCATTTGTAATACGCACATAATGAAAAATCAGAGGTGCCTGCCTGGGATTTAAACCTTGGTCCCCCGATCGAGATGACGAGTTACAAATACTAGGGTATCACTGCTTATATTTAATAATAGGTATTTTAGATATTAAGGAAAAATTACAAGCATTTAGTAATAAATCGACCACAGCTCAACAGTACTACAACAATTCTGACTGTTTTTGCAATAAACGAATACCGAATAACGGTACAAAATTACCGTTTAAGTCACGTCTGCACAATCCACGAAAAGGTTATTTAGATAAATGTATAAACAGATACATACTAAAAAAACTCAAGGTCAGAAATCACTAAATCAGGCATTTTTTACATTTAACATCAATGTAAAAATAAACTCGTCACACTTCATCATATTATTTATATTATATTATAGTAGTATAGATTTATATTGATGAAATTCTTACCAACAAATAAAATTAACAACACAATATTAAAATTAAAAATATGATACATTATACACTGTAACGTAAATATATTTTCTCTAATACTTCCTTCACTCTTGACGTATCAAAGTGAAGTATGTTTATCAAAGTTCATGAACCCATAGTATTATTAGAATGAAGTCATGAATCAATGTTTATAATTTTGGATCAATTTAATGATAACATTTAATGATAAAACAGCAATAACGTGCCGTATTCGTTTATTATTATGCAATCGTATATCGCTGCTTTGCAAGAATAATGACACAATTAAAAAAGGTAATTTTTCAGGAAAACCAGTTTAAAATTAAACAATGTTTTTGTTTAGAAGTCTTTTATTTAAATGAGAATTAAAATAATGTTAAATACAATTATAAGTAGTTATGTATATAACCACAATACTGTTAGGACACATTAAAATATTTGGGATTAAATCGCATCATTAACACAAAAAATAATTTTGAGTGGTGCCATTATGCTTGCAAAGCAGCGATATGTGTGGTTGTCATATTTTGAAGATGGTTGAACGCTCTGTAGTTCGACTCCAATGGCACCATCATCATCTATTTCTGCAATGTTAAACGCTGCTGTGTTATTGTTTCAGTGGTGTGGAAGGGAGACTCCTTTCCGAGGTATTCCAGCTTAGTTCTCACGGGTAGCGGCGCATCAGATGGGAAAAATATCTTCACTGGAAAGATTTAAAGCGGCCCCTTTGCGTGTTAGATTTTTAGCCTTTCCAGTGAGGATATATTGATGATGAATTTAGGTTTCTGTTCTAGGTCTGGCTATTTGTGTATTCCGTTATATCTGTCTCCATGGCACCCACGATTTAGAGAATCCGAGAAGGGAATGTGAGGGTAGAAATCGTCTAATATTTCATTTTATTCACATCTTAAAATGTTTTTTTTTCAATCTTCAATATCGAAGGTTAAAGACAACAAAGTATATTGCGAATTAATTCCTTTAATTATCAAAATCAATATGTTGTTACTCATTATGTGCATAATTAATCTGGAAATATTATTCTTGAGGAAGCATCATAGTCGTCTGGCCACACAATGCTCTCAATCCAGCCTGCAAAGCTGGCGACCCTTGTGTAGACACCAGGAGTGTTGGCCAGACCACATTTGTAGCCAAATGACGTTACCCCAACGATTCGGTGTACAGTCCATGTATTTGGAGGCCGCTTTGGTCCTAAGTTTTTTCCGATCAAATACTGGAGTGGTCCTCCAGAATCCCCCTGAAATAATTCGGTAATAAGAATTAACGTCGTAAGTCAAGTTTTTTTACAGCCCCACACTAAATTTCTCTGTGTCGTAGGTGCCATGGATACACAGAAACACGAATACACAAGATTCAGACCCAGAACAGAAATGTAAATTTCTCATTCAGATCTCTCTGGCCGGGGATCGAACCCGGAACCCTTTGCGCGTCAGACCGGTATGGAGACCGTTTTGCCACGCGGGTTTAGATTTCACTTTTGTTATACGAATCACTTAAAGCCTCTTTTGCGACATTTGGGTGTTTTGGTACAGTTTAGGAAAATGATCATTTATTTTTAGTCCACACATGACATTTTATAAAATAAGATATTAACAAAGTTACCTGGCATGCATCGATGCCTCCTGCCAGATGTCCCGCGCATACCTGATGCTGAGCTACGCCTTCCCAGTGTCTATTATGTGTAAGGATACGATAACATTATAGTTTTAATATTACTTAATACCATACTGATCTGATGTATTTTAGCATGACAATATTATTTTTAGATATAATAATTTTATGTGTTTATATAATGTTACTTCATTTAATTTTATAAAACTAAATACAAATAATATGATATTAATATGGCAATACTTAGTATTGACAATTATAAAAGTCAGTTAGATTGGTAGATTGAAATGAGACGAGTAGTGATTTATTCTTGTTCGGATTTGTGTAAAAAGGATAAATAAAACGTAATTTGTTGGATATCGAAGTTTAATTGATAAACCTGAGCATACCTTTTAGCTCAGAAGCGGGATTAGTAAAGCCCACATGTTATTTTCGCGGAAATAGCATCCTGTACAAAGACTTTTGAGTGAATTTCGTTTGAACTTTGTGAGTGATCAAAATGAACAGTGACACGGAACATACTAGTCGTAAACGCAAAAAGTCGTCGCGTAAATCACAACATCGACGCGAAACGCGTTCTAAAACGCGTAATAGGTGTGAACATCGTAAGAACTCTGATACGCGAGAAGAAAATCGGAATGTAAGTGATCGAAGGCGCGACACCCTAATGTCAGCGACTCCGCGTCGTGAACTTACCCCTGAACCGAACCGGAAAAGAAAAAGAACAGATCGACGAAGGAAGAGCACTAGCAGTCGTAGCAGCGAAGGCGAGTCGAGTGCAGGAGAGGTTGTCGAGGCCCACCAGAGGCGACGTCATGGAACGAGAAGTCGAGCGAGACACGGGAGACGTTCTAATTCTAAAAGTGACAATACTCAATTATTATTAACAGAATTAATAAAAACATTTGTTAATAACCGCCCAGAAGGGAATAAGTTCCCTATGTTAGGTAATGTAATACCAGAGTTTGATCCCATGAACAAAGGGCAGACTATTAACACATGGATTAGCAAAGTTGAGGAATGTGGTCGACTGTATAAATGGGGTGATGATCAAATGATTCATTACGCACTTCCTAAACTATGCGGTGTAGCCCGTGCATGGTATCAAGCTTTGCCATCGATGTCGTTTACATGGTCCGAATGGAAAATTAAATTAATTGAATCTTTTCCTTCGAATGATGACTATGCAGAACTTTTAACAGAAATGTTATCTAAAAAGGTTAAATATAATGAGTCATTAGAGTTGTACTATTATGATAAAATTAATTTATTAAATCGATGCGAAATTCAAGGTAAACGTGCAGTAGATTGTTTATTGTATGGCATAGAGGATCGTAGTTTAAGATTAGGAGCCAAAGCTGCGAAATGTGAAGAACCCGAACAAGTATTAAAATATTTTCAATCCATTAAACAACAGCTGCGCGATTCTGATAAAAAGGTTAATTCTGATAAGAGATTTAATTCAAATATTAACTATAATAATAATCAAAATATTTCAAAATTAATACAATCAAATAATGATAATATGAAACCAATAACTTGCTTCAATTGCAATGAGACCGGTCATTACAGTTTTAAATGTACTAAAAAGATTTTAAGATGTACTATATGCAATAAACTAGGCCATATATCAACTAATTGTTCAAAATTACCTAATGACCAAAAGTCCAAATTACCCGCTGATAAAGATAAGGCAGTTCTGGCCTTAGACGTGAGCCGTGATACCAGTAATAATAAATATCTCATAAAATTGAATCTTAATGACCAGCCTCTGCAAGGCTACGTTGATTTAGGCAGCCAATGCACTTTGTTACGTCGTAGTGTAGCCGAAAAGTTAGGATTACGATGGTCCGTTGGACATATGCCCACAATGCGGGGCATAGGATCTAATTTTGTATTGCCTATTGGAAAAGTTACTATTAAGATTGAAATACAGGGTATATCAGAAATGGTCGATGCCTATATCGTCGAAGATAGTGTAGTAAAGTATGCAATTTTGATTGGTCATAGTTTTACGGAAAAACCTGGTATTACTATTACTAAAACTGATGATGAATTAATATTTGGACGGTCTTTGCCACTAAAATTAAAGCTTATACTCTGCGAGAGTATAAATATCTTACCTGGTATTACGTCGGTAGTTAAAATCTGCACTGATGTCAAGGACTTTTCGGGTACAGTGTATGTTAATGGTTCTTTGCGAGGGTCATCTGGTAAAGAATACTACTTGATGCCGGGTGAATATAGTATTCAAAACGGGATAGGTGCATTATTAATGCAAAACATATCATTTACTGAGGTATTGAAATTTGACCAAGGGTACTTAGTGACACGTGCGTTACGTACAGATGAAAGCGTTGATGTTAATATATTAGATTTTAATGATTCTAAGATTGTTGAAATATTAAAATATGATGAAAACTTATCTAGTAGTGAAGTACGGCAATTAAAAGATTTATTACAGCGCTACAACGAGTGTTTTTCACATAATATGACGGATTTAGGTTTTACAAATGTCGATAAAATGAAAATTGAACTAACTGATAATAACCCAGTTGTTTATAGACCTTATAGGTTACCATATCCAGAAAGGGAACAAGTCAAATCAATGGTAAAGGAAATGCTCGACGCAGATATAATTTGTGAGTCTAGTTCAGCTTATGCAAGTCCGGTTTTATTGGTGAAAAAAAAGACTGGTGATAAACGTCTTTGTATTGACTTTCGCGCTCTTAATAGAAAAACTAAAAAGGAGCATTTTCCCTTGCCATTAATTGATGACCAGTTAGACCGCCTGGCTGGTAATTCATTATTCATCAGTCTAGACTTAGCTTCTGGTTACTACCAGATACCCATGGATGAAGGGTCTCAGGATAAAACCGCATTTGTTACACCTGATGGCCAATATCAGTTTAAAAGAATGCCCTTTGGTCTGGCAAATGCGCCATCAGTCTTCCAAAGGACAATGAATAATATTTTGTCTAAAGTTAGCTACGCATTAGTTTTTATGGATGACATATTGATCCCTGCGCGTACATTTAGTGAAGGTTTAACTAGATTAGGTGAAGTATTGAGCATTTTTCGAGATGCAGGGCTAACTCTTAAATTACAGAAATGTTTTTTCTTTTTTAAGAAAATTGATTTTCTTGGCTTTGAAGTCAGTGGTTCGGGTATCCGTCCTGGTTCTCGAAAAGTAGCAGCCGTGTCGGACTTTCCTGTACCTAAAAATGTTCACGATGTTAGACGGTTCATTGGATTAACTAGCTTTTTTAGACGATTTGTAAAGGATTTTTCATTAATAACACGACCACTAACAGACCTTTTAAAGAAGCATTTCACGTGGAAATGGACTGATGAACATACGAAGGCGTTTGAAACTTTGAAAACTAAATTGATCGAACGACCTATTCTTGCCTTATATGACTCCAAATTAGAAACTGAGTTGCATACGGATGCCTCAAAATATGGCATTGCAGGCATACTTATGCAACGTGACAAAGAGGGATTTATGAAGCCCGTGGCTTATTACAGTCGAAAAACGACAGCAGATGAACAAAAATTTCACTCATTTGATCTAGAAACCTTGGCGGTTGTTGCATCGCTAAATAGATTTCGAGTTTATTTGTTAGGCATAAAATTTAAGATAATAACAGACTGTAATGCGTTGCGGACTACAATGATAAAAAGAGATCTAGTTCCTAGGATAGGACGATGGTGGATGCAGTTTCAGGAGTACGACTGTGAGATAGAGTACAGACCAGGTACAAGAATGTCTCACGTCGATGCTCTCAGCCGTGCTCCTGTCACCGAGATGACCCTCGATGATGAGACCCACGTAATTGATATTTTAACAATAGATATACAAGATTGGATCGCGACTGTACAAAACAGCGATGATGACGTTAGGAAAATACGAGAAATTCTATCAGACAAAAATTCTAAAAATGTAATTGATGTATGTAAAAATTACCAATTAAAGGGAAATTACGTATATAGGCAAGTTGATGATGGACTGCGTTGGGTTGTTCCCAAATCTGTTAGGTGGCAATTACTACGGATGAACCATGATGAAGTGGGTCATTTCGGCTATGAGAAAACGTATAAAAGACTGAGGGACACATTTTGGTTTCCTAAAATGCGTCGTTTCACAAAAAAGTATGTTTCTGCCTGTCTGCAATGTGCATTTCACAAAACGCCGGGAGGGCCTAAAGAGGGTTTAATGCATCCTGTACCGAAACCAAATATTCCTTTTCATACGTTGCACGCCGATCATTTGGGCCCTTTCGTTCGTTCACGGCGAGGTAATATTTACTTATTAGTCATTATAGATGCCTTTACTAAATTTATTAATATAACCCCTGTTAAGGATACAAAGAGTTCAACCGCTATCCGTATATTTAAGGAGCATTTTAGTTTTTTTGGGGCACCTTCACGCTTAATCACAGATAGAGGCTCATGTTTTACAAGTGCAATGTTTAAATTTTTTGTTAAAAATACTAATATAAAACATATCTTAAATGCCGTAGCCACACCGCGAGCGAACGGGCAAGTGGAGCGATTTAATAGGACAATATCAGATGCTTTAGGTACTAGATGTCATGATAAGAACGATAATACTTGGGATGATTATGTAGGCGAAATACAATTAGGAATAAATACTACAATAAACAAAACTACTGGTAAAAGCCCTTCAGAACTTTTATTTGGGTATAATATTACGAGTACATCAGCGAATATATTAAACGATGTAATCAATGAAACAGTAGATAGGGTTAGTGGAAAAGAATTAGTAGATTTAAGAAACGAATCATTAGCTAAAATTATGAAGGAACAGGTTTCTGCGAAAGATCGGTTTGATAGGCGTAGAAAATCCCCAACAAAGTATAATGAAGGCGACCTTGTAAGGATTGAAAGAACGTTGTTTGACAAGGATAGGGTAGGAAAATCTAAAAAACTTATGCCTAAATTTCATGGACCGTACAAAATTGTCAAAATATTACCAAACGATAGATTTTTAGTGGAAGATACTCCTATTAGTAGGAAAGGAAACAAAAGGTATGAGAATATTGTTAGTGTAGACAAAATACAGCCGTGGTTAATTTTTAAAGGATTGGATAGTGAAAACGACAGCGATGTAAATGATGCAAGTGATGAGAATAATAATTAATTATGAACTTAGATCAATAAATATACATATTAAATACAAGATAAAAAAGTGACTATATAGATTTAAACAGAATATGTGAATAAATGTTTAATTTTGTAAGTCATGAATTATTGTGTAGTAAATGAGATAGGTCTATATATTATAGATGAAAATAATAGATTTTAGATAATTTAATTGAAGATGTGTATAGGTTACGAGTGTCAGTGCTGATTGCACAGATGACACAGATCGTGACAGACTATACATTTTGATAATTATTGTTATGAGCAATCAGCGTTTCTAATACAAATGATTGCAGATCATAGCTTTAAATATTGATAATTTAGGGCTATGAGCAAACAGTGATTGTAACGCAGATGATTGCAGATCGTAACTTTAATTATTTAGGATTGTGAGCAATCAGCGAATAAAACGCAGATGATTGCAGATCACACAATTGACTAAATGGACATGATCGTGATTTTAAAACGCAAAGGTTATGAGCGGGCAGTACACGATATGGTACAGATGTTCGCAGATCATGACAGACTTTGTGTTTTATGTGAACTGATAAGTTTGACTATGCTATTTGATGACACTTGTGAACTAGAATTTAGTATGAGACTTGTGAATTAGAACTATCTGTGACTATTTAAATAGAAACTGAACGTTGTAAATTATGATAAGATCAATAGAGTAGAACTAATTGAATATAAATTATAACTAGGTGTGAGGGCCCACCCTTATGAGGATGGCCGAGCTGTAAGGATACGATAACATTATAGTTTTAATATTACTTAATACCATACTGATCTGATGTATTTTAGCATGACAATATTATTTTTAGATATAATAATTTTATGTGTTTATATAATGTTACTTCATTTAATTTTATAAAACTAAATACAAATAATATGATATTAATATGGCAATACTTAGTATTGACAATTATAAAAGTCAGTTAGATTGGTAGATTGAAATGAGACGAGTAGTGATTTATTCTTGTTCGGATTTGTGTAAAAAGGATAAATAAAACGTAATTTGTTGGATATCGAAGTTTAATTGATAAACCTGAGCATACCTTTTATATGTTTCAAATTTAGTAATGTATCGCAAGTCGTAGACTCGATCACATTTAGCTGGGCCACTTGTAAAGTTGGTGAAGTTCTTGAAGTAACTGGAGGAAGTAAATTGGAATTATTTGCAAATACGTCAGGCAATAATTGCTAATAAAATAATTTTCGTCATCACATATTTTTTCATCATTCCATTTCTGCACAAAGTTCTTTGTCACAGTGACACGTATTATAAGTCTCTTTTTGATTGAGATGACAAGATATCAGTGGAATTATCATAATTCCATGAAATTGTACTAAAGGTTGTAATAAGACAATGTGCAGTACGTACAATTTACGATTCAAGATACGAGATAATTAACTGTACTATAAAACTGTCGCTTCGTATCTGAATTGATTGAAAATGTAGAAATATCTGCCGGTGTCGTGACGTCCCGATGAGCGATTCTCTGTCAGCGATATTCTGATCTTCTTTCTGGTTAATTGGTCTGCTTGGACCACTTTTATGCCTAGATGTGACCGCTGGAGCAAATTTCTTGCAAAATTGCTAGTTTTGTAGTTGAAATGACTTACTTGTCCAAATGGGTATTTGTAGCATAACACATTATATTATGTATAATACATAGAATAAAATACTATACAAACATACCTAAATCAGTTACACCCCATCCAGTTACAGAGACCATATCCGGTACATCGAAGCTGGTATGAAGACAAGAAGGATGTAGAATCCATTGAAAGTCGATCTCTTTTTCCAGTTCAATGAGGGCGATGTCGTAGTATTTACGAGGGGAGCGATATTGGGGGTGTGTTACGATTCGCTTGATAGTCGCATCATTTGGCAGCTTTGGTTCGTTCTGAAAAATCCAGAAATAGTTCAAGTTTTGTCTAATTTAATAACGGTGTACCACCACAAGTAATAAAAAAATAATAATATGAGCTCTTTTAACACATAATGGGTTTTTGTTTATAACTGTTGGACAAAAGGAAGCTTTCTGGTAGGTTAAGTAACAAATTTTGGGAACTACAGAGTGAATGGCTGGACGCCACGCAATGCTCTCGATAATGTTTTCTCAAGAATAATATTTCCAGATTAACTACTCAAAAATGACCAAATTATGAGAGATCAAATAAAGGTCTGAAAGACTGATAGAAATGCGTAGGTACTAAAGATTAGGTAGATACGTACTGAAAACTTTATTGTGTGATTGTATAAAGTTACTACGCCAAGTCTCACGATTTTCGGTTCGAGGTCCATAATGTTAGAATCACCTCTTGGAACACTTGCACAGTGAGCAGCTGTTAATACAAACTTGTTACTTATGAGCGAACCACCGCATTGGAAAATCCAAGATCCATTTACAGCTTTCCATCCTAAAGCTGCCTGGAATGTACATAATATCAAATTATGACTAACCCATTATTGTCGTATTAGTAGGCAGAGGTTTCCTCCTAGGCTGAGGATGGTATATTTAATTATCTGTATTAGGCAAAATTGCTTACCACGCTAGTCAACTGTTAATTAATACACCTACATCATTGAATCAAGTGACGCACTAAACTTACATAATCGAATACGCACATGACTTTGGCAAATCACAGGTTAGTACACTCCTTTTAGAACTGCGTATGACTGCAGAAACACCAGTTACCTTACGTTTTCCCGTTCAATAAATGCCGTGATCAATCCGTTCAATAACAGTGATCCTGTGTTCTGGTTTAAACAATGTGGTACCTTTACCATGAGATGTACTTATCCGAGGCATTCCAACATAGCCCTTACTTTTTTGGTATCTGTGGCCAACCTCAACTAGGAATCTAACCTTATATGGGGTTAATTTCAGAAATTATACTTACCATGTGTGAAAAATCGCTTAATGTTGCATTCAGTCCGCCTAAAATTCGATGTTTCCCGAAGTTTTTATTCTTTTTGGAAAAACCTGAAAAATGGGTAACACGCATTTTTATTTTTATAAGCCTTTTATCTTTATAGTTGTACTATTTTCTATATTTTGACCTTGGTAGAACCCCATGGCTGAGAGGGTCGGTGGTCCTAGGTGCAAATCCCAGGCACGCGTCTCTGGTTTAAAAAAATGCGTGTTTTGAAAATTAATTATAACTGTCTATAATAGTAAAAAGTCGTTCATGCAATAGTCGTGGTCGCACGATCCTGGGGATACAATGACGCCTCAAAGCTCGCTAAAAAAATTTCACAGGGAGAAATCATACTTACATTGCAATTCTTGATCTAGGTTTATCATACCGAGCTTCGCTCTCCAAACATATTCAAAACACTCTAAAAACATAAAAAAAACCTTTAACTGTATTTATTTCAAATACAAAATTATGTTAATTCTTTATTTTTTCATATTTATGTATCATGTGGCTAAATTGCAGAATGGTTTATTTGTCGTAGAACTCAAGACTTCAATTCGGAAAAAATATCTGAAAAAATAATCGCCGTGAAAAACTATAAAAGAAAAGAATTTTAGTTTTAAAACATGCCACTTACTGACTTCACTGACTGGTCGACCAGTTGCTCGAAAATCGGGTAATTTAGGTGAGAATGGAGAGCAAGGATCATCACTGTGCTCAACATCCACGTCATCGAACGATCTCTTAAAAAATCGAAATATTTTCATGTAATGGGAACTGTAAAGGAAGTTGCAAACGTGCGTGCAGTCCAGCTGATGTTATGTGGTTGCACTACACGGAATGAACCCGCCCAGGGACGTCTGTAACCACCTCCATATAGAAAAGATGGCTCAAGATCTGCTTCAAGCCAAAGCTTTGGGGGGCTAAGATGGCATAATTATGTAAGTGATTCGGCATCCACATCCTTCCATCAGAATGTAAGAATTCCTTCGCGCCAGAAATAAATGTGAAGAAATATAAGTAGGTATAATGATGGTACCATAGGAGGATTCCGAAGTGTTCTTCTACCTTTAAAACATTTGTGGCCAAGAAATATACTCATATGAGCATATAAGAAATCTCTAGATATCGTGCCTATTAAATTATTTTAATATATCTATAACTTGGCCCTGGACCAGTATTCATTCTGGACCTGAAGAAGGCAAATATCGATTACTGCCGTGGCGATAATTATTTAAACAATGGCGTAAACATTTCTCAAGTCATAGTGGGTAATACCGGAGACGCTGATTTAGTAGTCGATTTCTGTATACAAATTTAGGGATAAGAGAATGAATAACGAACATAATAATATGCTATATATCCGAATGAATATGGTTTAAAACTTAATAAGCTCTTTTTTATTGGGACTACAACAGCACGGTAACTGCAACGACATCAGTGGATGTATAATTATACTGCACATTAACTTGCGAGTATCAAACTCTCAAGATACCGGCATGACCTCGTCGGTGCATTATCGTCGAAGGCAAAATGGTTTGTCAGTGTCGTTGGCATACATGTTACAACATAAGCTTCCATGTGTGAGGATATTAATTTACATACACTGCCTTTACTGTTTACTTACGAGAAAAATTACACCTTTATTTAATTCATTGACATTATCTTCGGAACTGGCGACTGCGATCACTGTCAAGAAAGATAAATAAATCGTTACAATAAACATTAAGCCCTTAACACTTAAATGTTGAATATTTGAAAGTAGTGCGCACTAATATCACATATGAACACCTATGAAGAAATTATATACTTACAATAATATATAATTAACAACACAATATTTAAATGAAAACATCGACACATTTTACTACTTAAATAATAATCGTTTAATAATATTCTATTCCCTTCGACGTCCCAAAGTAAAGTAAATCATATTTATCGAAGCTTTAATTATTTATTGTTATTACTAAAAGGAAGTCGTCTTCGATTTCATTTGGGATTTTTCGCAAAACTACTAATTGCATATGTCATCGGCTTATTATATTTAATGATTAAGTATGTGTGGTTATCATTATCTTTCGGTTACACTGTTGTTATCATTAAAGTCTTTAAATCTTGTCAAAGGCAAGGAAGGTGGTAGAATCATTTGTGGTTCGACTCCGGCGGCACCACCTCCACACCTTTTTCTGCCTAATAACGGCAGTGTTAGGCGCTGCTGTGTTTCGTTTTGAAGGGTGTTGTAAGGGAGACATACTTTTTCGAGGCGTTTCAGCTTAGTCCTCAGGGGTAGCGCCGCATTTGTGGCTGACCTCAGGTAGGAATATCTAATCCTATCTGGGGTTGATTACAGATGTCCATGGGCGGCAGTAGCCACTTACCATCAGGTGGACTGCATGCTCGTCTGCTACTCTTATGTTATAAAAAAGGCACTATTTTTTTTGGAATAGAAAATAATTAGGTCGCTTAAAACCCTTAAGCCTTCGGACGGACATAGGTTCCCTCTGCGTGTTCAACCGGCTTTACATTGGTGAGAGTTCTAAGGAACTATTCGATCTGATGCCTACATCACCCTTCTTTTATTGCACCTCTCGACGAAGGAGGAAGTTCCATCCACATCAACTGGACCCGTGGTGGTTCTCCACGGTTCGGTTTGCACGGTCATTTTTGCCGCGTACGTGCAAAATGTGGAATGATCTTATTCCTCAGTACTGGGGCTCTTCAAGAGAGGTGTAAAAAGAGCTCTCCTTCAAAGCCGGTGCAAATGCATTGGCGACTCCTCTGGTGTTGCAATGTCCATAGGTGAAGGAGGCTTTCTTGTGGGACCAATTGCTTGGCAGTGGAATATAATAATAAATTTGTATTAAAAAGTGCACAAAAATAAGCCTTTTCGTATTTTTTTCACCATTTCAATTGGTTGGCATTTTATAAGGATTTTATAAAGATGAATAAGAAAATGTTGCCTGCTTTTTGTCAATTAGGGTTAATTGGTTTAAAATTCAGTTGTAAAATTTACAGACCGTTACATACAGACGAACAAACAAAGCAGGTTATATAAAAGGATTCCACATATTATTCATAAGTAGTTACAGGAAACTGTATATTTTGTTAATGGTATTTTACCACTCGATATTTACGTGACAGTTACTCATATACTGTCTTATCTGCGTTATTACTCACTTTCAAAGACATTCACTTACATACACTTATGTCCATTATTAATAATCAATCTATCCATATTTTCAAGATCAACGATCGCCACTTTAAAGATCGCGATTTGACGATTCCTGCCTTCAAATTGTCGGGCTGCAATCTCGGGTAGGCAAAATATATGACAGATAGATTAACACTAAGGAGTGTTAATATCTGTGTTCGCACAAATTTCTTCATTATAGTCCGATAGCAGAGACCAAACTTGCCATTAATTAATTAGTCACAGTCTTACAAAATGCCCATGTTCGACAATTTAATCAAGCCTCCGTAATAGATGTCGATGCGCCGCCATTTTGAACCTGATTCACTTGTAATAGATACCACGGGATCTCTCCCACGGGCTTCCTACGTGCTTCGAGTCGTAAACAGGTAACTGCCTCAGGTAACGAGGTTCCGATTAAGTGTACATAATGAACTACGGACATGACTTTCAATTTTGTTGTATAATTTTAAAATTAATTCCAGTTATACGAACCGTGAAAGACATTTTACGACACATTTTGTAGGTAATGAGGATCCTACGTGCTATAGATAGGAAACGCAAAGCAGTTTTGCAGCATGTAGAAGTAGATATCATTTTAAGAATAGATTTAGGCCACAGATCACCACATTGGTAGACATTATGTAAAATTAAGATTTTTTCAGGTTTCTGAACTGTCAAAGAGCTAAGCTAAGGATGTCATACATTTTGAACTTTTTTATCATTGTAGTAATAACTTAAAAACCATCATTACTTATTTCAATACGGTAAGACCTGTATTATAGTCAACTGCACTCATTTAGACGAATCCAAAATATATAAATAGTGTTTAAGGATTTTTTAAAAACTTACTTACTTACTTAAAAAAAACTTAAAACACATAAAGTCACTTGAATTTTTATTTAAGCAATTAAATAAAGTTTTTTGTTTTGTATGTACATTATGAGGGCATCTCGTTTAGTCCTGTTCCTTTCCGAAGACTCGTTTGCAGCGAACATCTGTACGTGGATTATGACGTAGATTCGTCTTTAGGCCACACAGTCTGCTCTATCCAAGACAACACAGACGATACACTGGTGTACACACTTGGTACGTCATCCGAACGATTTAAATGGCTCATAGAAGTCACTCCAATGACGCTATGCATGAATCCCGATTTTGTGTCGATTCTTATTTGCATAGGACTCCCGGGATCACCCTACAAATAAAGGCAAATACGAGTATGTATATTCCATTAAAACATGCGTGAAAACATTATCCTTAGAGTACGACGACGACGATCAGACCCACACGCGGGCTTTCGGCAATCCCGCGTGACAAGAAAAAGGACCTAAAGATCGGTCCTAAACAAATAACAAGCGCTTATCATGGGTATCCGTTACATAATAATTACAAATTTAATAAAAACACATAAAATATTACCGTACCTGCCAAACGTTGCGACCATCTCGAACAGCACAAAGTTGGTGCCTTTGTAAGTCTCTCCATGTTTCATGATCCTTTAATTTTGTACGACACTCTTGATACTTTATCATATTAACGGTGGATTGTTGAACATAACCGGATATTTCTTTCGTGTCTGTAACAAAAATATTCAGTTTTCCGTAATGACAAACTATACATTAGGCTAGCGTTCGGCGGCTCGTGGCCCGCGGGCTGCATTTGGCCCGCAGTCCTGTCTTTGCGGTCTAGGATCACGTGTCACAGTGACAGGGGTTTTAGGGACCATAGTCCACCGCACTGACCAAGTGCAGATCGGTATACTCACCGTGTAGATTTCTCATGATTTTTTCTTCAACCATTATAGGAAAATATAATTAATTTCCCATATACATATAATTTAGAAAATCAGGAGGGGAAGGATGAGATTTGAATCTTAGACCTCTCGATTGAAAGACCGAGTTTCAAAGCACCAGGCTATTACTATTTATAATCTTTACATCATACATCATTATTCATTATATCATAAAAAACGGTTAAGAGTACTGCTTTACGCCTCGCCCAATTGTGAGACTTTACCCATGTTTAATACTGAGTCGTAAAATAATATTCCAACTACCTTTTATTTTCCAGCCTGTAACATTTACTTTCGTAAACCGTGCTGTGCCCAATGTGGTTGAAATGCATGCAGGGTGTATCTTCCTCGAGAATGATACCTTCGACTTTAATTTCAGTAATGCTATATCATGGTAAGGCTGCGTTGGTAAATACTCAGGGTGATGAATCAATTTTTCAATTTCTATGTCTTGGATATTGTAATCGTCTCCCTGAAATATAGGAAACATAACTTTTGACAATGAAAACAGAACCGTTTATTTCTACACATAAATTAAAGGTACACGTCCAGCCCATAGATAAGTATAGATATCTCACCGTCTTGTAATTGAATGAAGTCATTAAATGGCTTAAACGGCAGACAATTCTGCCAGCCATTTAATGGCTATCGTGGTGTAATTTACACGGAACAATGCCGACATGCGCAGTTAAGTGGTGCAAAAAAACGAAATAAAAAAAAAGTGCGGAGAAATATCATTTCATTCGTAAATGATCTAAAAAATATTTTCTTTTAATATTTTTCAAACACGAAAATAGATGACAGTGACAATTTCAATTGTCAAAACTGGTTACATTTTCTTGTTAGGAGTGAGTAATCTTTACTAATCTATGGTCTAGCCAAACATGTTTTCTGTTTGTCACTTTACATTAGTCCCATTTGTGAAAGCTTATTAACCGACTTCAAAAAGGAGGTGTTATCAATTCGGCCGGTATCTTTTTTTTTTTTTGACGAGAGATGACCATTTTCACAACACTCTAGAGTATTGACGATTTGTGTGGTGAGCGGTGACCATACCGGTCTGATGCGCAGTGGGTTCCGGGTTCGATCCCCGGCCAGACAAGTATTTGAACGACGAATTTAGATTTCTGTTCTGGGTGTGGGTGTTCGTGCATTCGACTTTGTGTGTGTCCATGTCAACCACGACACAGGAAATTTTAGTGCGAGTTTTTTTTTATAATATAGGAGTAGCAGATGAGCACACAGTCCACCTGATGGTAAGTGGCTACTGCCGCCCATGGACATCTGTAATTATCCCCAGATAGGATTAGATATTCCTACTTGAGGTCGGCCACAGATGCACCGCTACCCCTGAGGACTAAGCTGGAACGCCTCGGAAAATCTGTCTCCCTTACCACACCCTTCAAACCGGAACACAGCAGCGCCGTTATTAGTAGAAATAAGTGTGGCGGTGGTGCCGCCGCAGTCTAACCACAAAGGGTTCTACCACCTTCAAAGCACGCCAGTGCGGAAAGCTTCTTTAATTTACCTCATCAATATTAACAGTCCCCAATCTAACTATATGGGGTTCCATTCTAATGTTGTTGGTGTACAAACAATGTGCCGATGTCAGTACAAATTTGCTGCTGATCAAAGAGCCACTGCATTTGAATTTGTACTTTTTTTCTATATTTTGATCGTCTTTACTGTTAGGATCTTTGAGCATCCATCCCACAGCGGCCTGGAAGAATAAGTATAAGAATATTTTAATACGATGATCGTTAAATAACTTCGAATTTTTCGTGCAGAATTAGAGAACACATGTGAAGTATATCTTATATATAAAATTCTCGTGTCACAATGTTAGTTACCGTACTCCTCCGAAACGGTTTTACCGATTTTAACCAAATTTATATGCATATTCAGTAGGTCTGAGAATCGGCTACTATCTATTTTCCATACCCCTAAGTGATAAGAGTTGTTCACCCTTAACATTTTTTATTTATATGGCAACACAATGTTTGCCGGGTCAGCTAGTTTCATATGTATTGCAATAATTCTGGTAAAGATATCTAAGCTAACACATCCTGCTTACGCAGCGGATAACGTTTTATTTAAGGTATGTTCATGTTAACTTGAGTTGCACTCAATACTAAGTTGTTAATTAAAGCAGAATGTTATGTAAATTAAAAAAGTAGATTTAACCATATAACTTGACGCCAACTGAAGTCTTAAAGCTTGCTCATTGATTCTGTTGCAAATCTCTGATGGTTAATCAATCTTAAGCAATATATTCACGAAAAATTGTAATGTTCGGTATAAAATATAAATGAGCCAACATTACCATGTGTGGAAACTCCGCGGACGCAGCATTGTAATCGATAAAAGATAATCTTGGTTTTCCTGAAAATATATTAGATTTATTAAATCTTATATAAAAAATTCTCGTGTCACAATGTTAGTTACCGTACTTCTCCGAAACGGCTTTACCGCTTTTCACCGAATATATCGTGTTTTGATATATTTGGAAAATTATGGTGCATTGTGTAAATAGTAGGTAGGTATATAGTACTTACCACAATTTAGGTGTTGCAAAATATCATCTTTGTAATTCATAGCCCACTTATATTCACAGCATTCTGAAAATAAATACGAGATTACTCGTTGAAATCAAAAAAACACTTCATAATTCCACGTCAATGTTAGGTACAAATCCAATCTAAATCGGTTCAGTAATTTACTATCAACTCATATCAGGCACAAATATCGGTGCTTAATGTTTTGGCATCAATCAAATAAGCTTATATTAGAAAGTTGTTATCGTAATGGAAGATAATTATGTACGTGTGTATGATATTATGGTCCCTTACCACACCCTTCAAACCGGAACACAGCAGCGCTTAATACTGCTGTTTAGGCTGAAATAGGCGTTGGTCTCATCTAAGTCGAACCACAGAGAGTTTTACCAACATTGTGAAAAGTGAATTATGAAAACTTACTTCTATCAGCTATTCTGCTCCCACACTTTGCCTCGTCATCTCTTTCTGGCAGCATCTTACATTTTATCGGTCTTATTTTCGCTGTACTGGATGGTACATTTTTCAAAGGCGTTTTAGAATTCTCGTTTCTTTCAGTACTGGCTACTACAGGGGGTGTTATCGTTTTTTTAGTAGTGCCTTCATTAAATGGTGGCGTAATTTTTTCTTTCGTAACATGTCCGTCGTTTTCATTCTTATTAATAGGTTTATTATATTTACTTGTTTCATTGGTCACATTTACGACTACTGCAGGATTATTAGTAGATGCGTTATATGGCTTTGGTTGTATTGAATTGATTTCATGCAGAAACTTGTTTAGTGTCTGAAATAGACAATTTAGTTACAACTTTTTTTGTATATGTAAAGTACCAAGGGAGTCGTACGGTACTTTATATTAATGACAATCTAGCCTAATTTAGACTAATGAGTAATTCTACGCTAACTTAAAATGCTAAATAATCGTATAATGAAGGTGGCGTCCTCTGACACTGCACTTCATTGTCTTATCAAATAAGGGAGTTCACGTATCACTATTTCACTAACACTACACTGTGTCATATCATTAGCTCAAAGGGTTTAGTCCGTTTGAGTCTTCTCACTAGGTCCGTCGTATCGAGGAGCTGGATGGTGAAGTCTTTTTTATTGACCTTCTGCATAATTACTTATCAGTTTTTAACAAGGTCTACTTGAAGGTCTCGATATAGATCTTTATTTCTTACATACCAAGGTGCATTTGCAATACCCCTAAGTATTTTGTTTTGGAATCTTTGTATAATATCTGAATTGCTCTTTTTGGTACAGCCCCATAGTTGAATACCATATGTCCATACTGGCATTAGGACATGTTTATATAACAATATTTTATTGTATATAGACAGCGAGGAATGTTTCCCAAGCAGCCAATCCATAGCTCTGTATTTGAACTCCAGCTCATCCCGTTTTTTCTTTACGTGAGCTTTCCAGCGCAGCTTCACATCAAGAGTCATGCCAAGACATTTGGCTATTTGCGTATGGTATGGGTGTATTATTTATATTGTATATAGGTTGATAGTTATTATGCCTATTTAGTTACAAATAAATAAATAATTATTATTTCCTTTATTACCGTACGTATTTTTTCTATGCTGATGATAGTCAACCCATTATTATTACATTGCTGGGCATCTCCTTCACAGAATGAGAAGGGTTTGGCTATACTCCACCTCGCTCGCTAAGTACGTATTGATTGATAGACTTCGATCACTTTTGGGAACTTTTTTAATTAAAATCTAAAAATATCCCTATTTTTTTCATGGTTTCTTTAT
This sequence comes from Epargyreus clarus, assembly GCF_041222505.1. Classification (NCBI taxonomy): domain Eukaryota; kingdom Metazoa; phylum Arthropoda; class Insecta; order Lepidoptera; family Hesperiidae; genus Epargyreus; species Epargyreus clarus. The sequence goes on along the minus strand of NW_027332225.1, from coordinate 12,461,288 downwards.
ATCTTTTAACCAATTTACATTTCAATATGATAACCAACTATCTGATAGTATTTAACAGAAAAAATAAACACTGCATCACCAAATTTGTACACGCAATTGACGAAAGAAGATGAAGAGGGCTGAATTTCTTAAAAAATCTAAAACAATTGATAGTGCAAAAACGGTGGCACTTTTGCTAAAGTATTTTTTTTTAATCAAATCATATATATTGTACGTATAGTAGGTTACACAAAAAACCCTGTATTGGTAGTCGCATGTATTTTTTTATTTACAAAGCTATAGTAGCAAACACGTAGGCAGTCAAACTGCTTTATATCCTTTACATCGGTAAGTACTCTAAGTATGTTACTCGTATAAGATTGAAACAGGAATACAGAAGTATGTATACAGAAATTTAGATCATTATATTAAAATACAAAGGACTTACCTTCTTTGGTGTCACATACTCGTTATTTTGTTTTACCTTGTCGATTAAATTAGAGGTATCGCTATAAAATATACTGAGTGCAACTGTAATCAAAGAAACCATAAAATAAAAAGATCGTACCAACATTTTCTTTAAATATTGCAGAAGGAAACAAGCATGCGCTGCATCTGATGGTAAGTGGCTACTGGTGTCTATGAATATATATGTAATCAAGGTCAGCTAAGGTTAGTTTGTATTTGTGGTTGACAACAGATGCGTTGCTACCTTTGCGAATTAAATAAAACTGGATTAAGTACCTATGTAACATAAGTACATTAGATATTCTAAGATATTGAACTGTACCCTTACCATGAGTTTTTAAAACATCCCACAATTTTACTTTACGTTTACTCAATCCATTATTCTGTTCAGTTTGATTCAGTAGACTGAGTAAACGTAACCATAAGTGATCAAGTCTCTCTGTCTGCCTCACATGTTCGCAAAAAGAGATACAAAACATAAAGCGCCATTTTGTCAATTTAGATATTTAATGTTACGTTACTGACACTATAGTTCTGATACAATTCGCTAGGGGCGCTGATTGTAAATTGTATGGACAAATACGTAAACAAATACAAAAACCGTCATATTTGTGAAAATGTAAAAACTCATGGTAAGGGTACTGTATATTCCAGGCAAGGTAAGTTATTTAAGGCATTCAAGCGTTTGTTTTCTTTAGACAGTTACAATTAATTATGTTAAGCTAAGAAAATAAAAATGTATATTACAAATTATATACTTTTTATATTTTTATCAATATTATGCAATTTAATAATCTGCCTCGCGACTCCTTTCGGCATTTTTTACTATCCCCTTTTTACCCGGTAAAAGTACCATATGTCCTATTTATTTCTGTACTGTACTGTATATTTCACTCACCTATTGCGATAAATATTGCAATAAAACATAAAATATTTACTATATTATTCCAACACTTTAAATAAAGCTGTTTCTGTCTATAACCCATGATAACTACACTAAATACAATCCACACTTAACACAAAGGATACATCAAATGATCATCAAAATTCCAAAAATAATTAGGGAAAAGATGTGCAGAATTAGCCTTATTCTAGTAATATAACATTTAAACTAAATTAATAAAGATACTAATCGTATATCAACCTATCAAAATTTAAGGAAAAAATGATTGTACTTAATTATTTATACTTATAAGGAAAAATATTATTTATCACTGTATTTTTATTTCAATTGATGACACCATCTTTAATCCATTACTGTCCCACTGCCGGTCACGAGTCTACCCTGAGTGAGACGGGGTTTAGACCATACGCCTGGTCAAATGCTTATTATGTAGACCAAAGACTTTACAACCCTTTGAAAACTTTTGTGAACTCAGGCTTGCAGGTTTTACAATTTACTTTTCCATTACAGCAAGGACAATTAATTTCTAAGAAGTACATAATTACTACCTGGGATTAAAACCTTGGATCCACTGATAACGACGCTAAGTTTTACGCTTTAAGTTTTTGAAGGTGGTAGAACTCTTTGTGGTTCGACTCCGGCGGCACCACCGCCACACCTATTTCTACCTAATAACAGCAGTGCTAGGCGCTGCTGTGTTCCGGTTTGAAGGGTGTGGTAACGGAGACAGACTTTTCTGAGACGTTCCAGCTTAGTCCTCAGGGTTAGCGGCGCATCTGTGGCCGACCTCAGGTAGGAATATCTAATCCTATCTGGGGTTGATTACAGATGTCCATGGGCGGCAGTAGCCACTTAACATCAGGTGGACTGCATGCTCGTCTGCTACTCCTATATTATAAAAAAAAAAAAGTTTTACGTGCAATTATCATTGAATTAATACATGGTAATAAAAGTAACAAAACATGTTGTTAGTAGAATAGGTTAAGGCTGTTTGTCCATCGCAACGTCACCGAGCCGAGAACGAAATCATTTCGGCCCGATTTTTATTATGTCGTGACGACGATAGTTTGTCCACCGCGACCCATATCGGCGGTTTATTTTGTTCCTGCTGTCAAGCGTGTGACAGCAGAGTATGGACAAGTTCCAATATGTTTTATATTGCCGGCACATCGGCCCGACAAAATCTCGGTGTCGATCTAGCGGTCACGCCGATCTACTCGAAATATCGGCGGCCGGGATGACGGTGCTCGGTTGACGGACGTGCGGTGAACAAGCGACTATAGTATATGGATGTACGCTACTTCGGCGCCGTCATTGATTATCGGTATCGGCTTGGTGACGGTGGCAGTGGACAAACAGCGTATATCTATATCTGAACGTTAAACGTCAAATGTCAATCATTCGTTTCATATAAGGATGGTTGCAATTACCTCGTTATTAAAACTGGACTGTGGTATACCTGTTTATTTTAATTAACGATTTTAGAATCCCATATAAGATTTTTCCACACAAAATTCCCGACGTTTTCCTAATACACAATACCCATGACAGAAATGCAAGTCTGTCTGGCTAGAGATCGAACCCAGAACTCTCTTGTCAGAAGTCACCGCTCTGCGACCCGTGTTGTCAAAAAACAAGTAAATCATGAGCTGCAATTATTTAAATTTCCCATAGCTGGGTATGAGTTTGTGCTCCTAACTGGTGATAGCAGAAACTCTCTGTGGTTCTATATTCTGCCTAACAAAAGCAGTGTTCAGCGCAGCTGTGTTCTGGTTTGACACATACTTATCGGAGGCATTCCAGCAGTCTTCTCACCTCAGGTAGGATTTTTTTATAATATAGGCGAAGCAGACGAGCATGCAGTCCACCTGATAAGTGACAACTGCCACCCATGGACATCAGCTGTGATCACAAATAAGATTAGATTTCCAGTCCCACCTAAAGTCGGCCACAGATGTTCCGCTACGCCTGTGGAATAAGCTGGAACGCCTCGGAAAAGTATGTCTCCCTTACCACACCCTTCAAATCAGAACACAGAAGCGCTTGGCACTGCTGTTTTGAGGTAGAAATAGGTGTGGCGGTGGTGCCGCCGGAGTCGAACCACAAATGGTTCTACCACCTTTAAGAATCTAATCTTAACAGCGGTTGATTACATATGTCCATTGTGCGGCAGCAGCCATCCATCAGGTGTGCTGCGTGCTTGTTTCGTTCGTTAGAGTCCCTCCTGAAGTTAGCGACAGATACCGTGTTACTCCTGACTAAATTGGAATGCCTTAGGTAGATTTCTTCACCCATTAAACAGAATAGAGGGCCATTTTACCTTGCTGTTATTAGCCAGAAATAGATGTAGCGGTGGTATCGGTCGTACCAAAAAATGTTCGACCAACATTCTACCTGCCACAATGAATAAAAGAAATTTAAAAACTTATGTGTATTTTTAGAATAAACTGAATAATATGGAAACATATATTAATGTTATTCCTGTAATAAACATTTACGAGAAATTACTGTAATTAATTTGTTCTCATGTTTTGAAGGAAGGAAATAGTTGTTTATTGAAAACGTTAAATACATTGTTATTTCTTGCTATTATTACTGTTTACTTATCTTTTACTGACGTAACAACATTAATTTATTGATCAAGGGTCCAAACCAGGGGGAAAGTAGAGGATGGTTACTTACTTCTGGAATTTAGAAGAAAACCTCAGTTGTTACATTTTGACAAATATGACTGTTTTGGTATTTGTTTACGTATTTGCTCATACAAATCCAATCAGCGCCCCAAGCGGATTGTATCAGAACTATAGAGTCAGTGACGTATCATTCAATTTCTAAATTGACAAAATGTCGTTTTATGATTTGTCTTTTTTTTTTGCGAATATGTGAGGTAGACAGAAGGACTTGAGCACTTACTTATTGTTACGTTTACTCAGTCTACTGAAGCAAACGGAACAGAATAATGGATTGAGTAAATGTAATGTAACATTGTGGGGTGTTTTAAAAACTCATGGTTAGGGTACTGTTTAGGTTGTAGGGCTTGCGAAAGAATGAGATAAACATACATACGCTCGTAAAACAACCGGAGAGCACACGGATATGAAAGCCAGCTCTAATCTCTCAAATTTGGCGACGAAAAATGGGTGGGCCCTAAATTTATGTATTTTTTTCACACTAACTTGAGTTTATATATATATATGCAGTACTCGTTTACCATTTTCAGAGGCTTGACAATTCTTAGATGAAATAATTTCGCACCTTGGGATACAACAATTAGTTAAAATTCGTTATTAATTAGCTTAAGTACCATTCTTCACTAGTCTAGATTGAAACATCCTCATTTGTGGACACCGTGCTAAGCCGTGGGATATAATAGCTGGCCAGGTGCGAGATGGATTCGCACACGGGGGATCCGTACCATTAAATTTTCATTATTTTTATTTTTAGTATTTTTTTATCAAAGCAGCCAAAGAAGTAATAGCGTAATACGGTTCAATAAGTTAGTCGGGTTACTACTATACAACCTCTGTAAAAAAATCAAGATTCTATCCATTAACGTCCTTGAACCGTGATGGATAAACACCCCTTGAGGTAAAATCCTTATTTATCTTTTGGGCACGGAACTCTAAAAATAATTGCAGCTACTGTATTTTACTTTGGTTGTTAATTTAATTAACATTAAATTTGTCGCGCATGTAGAATTTAGAACTACATTACATCAGTTTGAGGATAATACAGAACGATATTTTAGTTTCAACTTCCTCGTACGGATTAAATAATGGGTAAACACTGTGACCTGGTTCAATACAAAAATATTATTGAACTATATATATACTTTAAACATTGTAAATGATATTTATAATATACTAGCTTTGAACCGCAGCTTCGCTCGCGATCAGGTGTATTTATCCTTCGGAAATGTATCCTTCGGAAAGGCGACTTTTTTCGGGATAAAATGTCTGTTGGCGGTGCAGGCTGCCGGCTGATAATAGGGATAGGTTTTATATATGTTTACCTTTTTATAATATTTTTGTATTTTTAAAAGAAATATATTGCATGTAACTTCTGACTAGTTACAAATAAAGGTACGTTGTTTTTCTTCGATTTCCTAAATTAACTAAAAATCCCCCGAATAGTTCGATATAGCCTTTGCCCTAAGCAGCGCTGCGAGCCTCCGGAGCCCTATAATATCCTTTTCTGAACCCCTGACAACGTGTGTACAAATTTTTATGCCAATCGGTTAATTAGTTAAATGAAGCAAAGTGTCTTAAAGTGTTGCAAACAAACAAATAAACTCACATTTGCATTTATAATATTAGGTGAGGTAATATATAAGACGTAATAAGGATATTCATGTATATAATGTTTTTATTTATGTTATTAATATTATATTACAAGCTAGTATGCATGTGACTTTCAAATCTTGCAACAGAATTTTAAATTAGTGAACTTAAACATTTTTTAAAATTTTGCAGACATGTTTGGTTTGGATGACCATGCACGATAATATAAAATCACTAATCAAGTGACGTAATAAAAAATTACCAACCACCGATTATTTTTACAACCCTATGTTATACGTTAACTAGCTAGTTGTGTTGCCATATAAATAAAATCGGTAAAGCCGTTTCGGAGGAGTAAGGCAACTAACATTGTGACACGAGAATTTTATATATAAGATAATGTTAGGTACAAAAATGCTTGTTCTTTAAACTTTATTTCGGTTTTAAACGATCATGTTGTCTATCTGATGGTAACCAATCCATATAAATATAGAACAGAGGCTCTATCTGAAGCTGATCACAGATAACTTACTATTAAGGAATAAGATCGCCTTGTATGTATTCACGAGCTTTTGCCCGTGGCTTCGCTCGCGTTACGAAGTAATATTTTCATCCCCTATTTTATCCCCTTGGGGGTAGAATTGATCAAAATCCTTTCTTAGCGGATGCCTACGACATAACATCTACCTGCATGCCAAATTTCAGCCCGATCCGTCCAGTGGTTTCCCGCCTTCGTTGTTTCCTGATCTGGGATTGTTCTAGTCAAGGGTGAATAGGTTACTTCTAGGCAAGCGTGTTTTGTCCAAGGCTGCATCTTACTTAACATCAGGTAAGGTTGCAGTCAAACGTAAGCCTATTGTAAGTTAAAAAAAGGTGACAGTCGATCCATACTGGTTTTTTTCAATTTTTATTCAGTAAAGCACCATGTAAGTCATTGTAAGTACTTTGAAAGAAATAAATTGTTTAGAAAGAAATAATTTGATTGATCTCCGGCCATGTTTTGTGTACATAGGGCCGGATTTCGGGGAGAAGGAGTGGCCCCCTCAATTAACATGAAATATATCCACGACGCAACTATTAGAAACTATTAGGATTTTTTTTAAACAGTATTTTTACCGACAGTTTCACTTAACTTATTAGTACATTTTTCGTTGAAAACATTTTATGTATTTGCAATAAATTTTTGAAAGACTAGACGGAAAAATAATGTTACTTTTAGTCTAAAACAATTAGGGGTCTTTTTTAAAGGTGGTAGAAAGAAAGCCTTTGTGGTTCGATTACGGCGGCACCACCGACACCTTTTTCTGCCTAATAACGGCAGTGTAAAGCGCTGCTGTGTTCCGTTTTGAAGGGTGTGGTAAGGGAGACATACTTTTCCGAGGCGTTCCAGCTTAGTCCTCAGGGGTAGCGGCGCGTCTGTGGCCGACCTCTGGCAGGAATATCTAATTCTATCTGGGGTTGATTACAGATGTCCATGGGCGGCAGTAGCCACTTACCATCAGGTGGACTGCATGGTCGTCTGCTACTCCATATTATATAAAAAAGGGGGGCCACCGCTCGTTCCCACGGGCTTCTAGACCTCCAAATCTGGCCCTAAGTATATTATTTGGTATTTGTCTTCTTGTAGGATACTTAGTAGCATAGTGCTTCATAACCTTACAGTTAATTTTGAATAGACAACAGTATTATAATATTATTCAAACAGGAAAACATTTCGTTTAGAATATCTTCGTCATAATAAATGGTTCCGTAGTAAAAATAATTAAACAATAATAATTATATAGCAAAAACATACATAGTTATAAAATAATACGATAAAAAGGCCAGTTTTACAGATAAGCTAAATTGCTTCAATATGACTTTCATCACTGGTGGTTATCTATTCCATAAATTTATTCAATATTAATTATTGTTTTCAATATTTTAAAACTGTATGAATTCTAAAAACCTTACTGAACTTTGGTCATACAAAATTTAAAAAAAAGGACCAACGATATAAATTTAAAATTTTGCCCACCTGCCGCTTTTTATGAGACTAGGCTAGATAAATTGTATGATAACTCTCATACTATTTTCATATTACACACATACATAATATGTTTGTATGTGACTATATTATTAATCTACGTAGTAACAATGGTTTTCTGTAGTAACCACGGATCTCTAAATACTAACAACAATCATAGCGAGCAAAAACAGGTTTAATGTCTGCGTTTGGCTTAAGAGATTCACACGCGTCGTGAGACTGCAGATATTTTTACACAATGTTATAATTGTAACAAATAACATAACAATTTATTATTAAATAAATAAATTAGAAATAAAAATTGTTAAAATGAAGTGTTTCAAAGAATTTTTGATTTTGGCCGTGATGTTTTCATGTAAGTTTTTATACGAAATTGTGGTAAATTGGGCATGTAGTCCAACTGATGGTAGTCGGCTGTTGTTCATGTCCATCTGTTTTAAACTCCAAATATGACGGGTCCTTTCTTTCTTGGGGAATCCCTGTATGGGTTCTTCTCTGCATGGGAAAGCGGAGAGAGTATATCGCTAATAGGTGCTAATAGGTGTCCGCGGTCCCGACGGCAAATATGACGAGTACTGCCCGAGGTTTGCTACGGACGTGTGATTACCATGAAGGTCCACATGAGGTCTACTTTGTCTGACGGTGTCTTGTCACCACATAAACCAGAATACAGCAGCGTTATACCGTAGGATATTTTAAGAATGTCGTAGGAAAGTTATCTTACAAAGGTTTTTGACATGGGCACACGTCATCGTCTTTTAGTGTCCTGGGTTTGATTTCAACAAGATTTTTCTCCTGTCCATATTTTTATTAACCGTCTTCCACATCCTTTGTTGTATTGTTATTAAAATATGGTAGGATATAAAGTTTCTTTAATATTCCAATATTGATTGCAGGTAGCGTCGCTTGGAAAGATTCAACGCAAGACCTGGAACAAGTCCTACTGGATATATTATCGGTAAGTTTTCTTAAATTTATCTTAATTTGTCTTATTTTGGTTATGGACCAGGAGTGGTTGACAATGACAAACACCTGTTACTAATAATCTACCTTAACCAATGCAATAGAAGTAGCAACTGATCTGACCTAGTGGCCGACTTCAGATAGGAATCTAATCTATCTAAGGTTGAGTACAAATGTTTGTGGGCGGCAATAGCCACTTATTAGGTGAACTGCATGCTCCTCTGCTACACCTAATTTATAAAAAATACATTTGTAAAAATGTATACATTTATGATAGTTTTTGGCTCACCCTGTATAACAACTATTTATTAAGTCAGGCTTAAAAAGCAATTAATTTCTTAACGCCAATGAATGGGACATTTAGCTGTATTAACTCTCTTACTGCATTGTCATTATATACCGCATGTAAGGTAATTAATTTATGCAACTATAATTAATTATGTACTTAATGACGATTTTCCTTACAAAATCCTTGCAAGTTACGTCTTTGTCTCATATAACTTGTTTTTGCCCTCGATATTGTTTATTAAAATTTCATTTATAAGTACATTTTGGTTTATATAATTCTACTTCTACTAATTAAACGTGTTTACCATACCATATAACACTTAAAAAGTGTGTATTGGTGATCTTCACGCCTCATTCTAAATATTAGGAAAACCTTAAAGCGCCTTAAGCCTTATACGTAATTTCTTTTACCGTTTCCATGTGATATTACCTCATACGCATATTATAATCACAAAATAGAATTGTTCCTCGATTTTGGATTTGGAGGCGATTAAAACGGACTCAAAGGCGGTTTAAAGGTAGAACTCTCGTGGAGTTAGACTCCGGCGGCACCATCGCCACAATTATTTACGGCTCATAGCAGCAGTGTTAAGCACTGCTGTGTTTTGATTTGAATGTTGTGGTAAGAGTAGCATATTTTTCCGAGGCATACAAGCTTAGTATTCGAGGTAGCGGTGCATCTGTGACCGACCGCAGGTAAAAATCTAATCTTATCCAGGGTTCATGACAGGTGTCCATGGAGGGCAGTAGCCACTCGTGGACTGGTCAGATGGATTGCTTGCTCGTCTGCATACACAGGAGATGTAATAAAAAAACGCTTTGAGAGATTGTACTTCATAACTCTAGCACGTCACTACTCTTATTATAAATTAAATAGTTAAACTTAAATGTAGTAGTTAAAGTCTACCTTTAAATAAAACCGGCTTGTTACAAATTATGCGAAAAATAAAATGCCAATTCCATTTATACCAAAATACCGGTTTACACACGAGTAATATGACGTAAAAAGTTGAATACGTCCTTGTGTAAAAATAACTCGGAGACCAGTTTATTACGATCATGATGTTAGAACATTTGTTGACAATTGTAAGGATATAATTGTCAACAATTGAGTAAATATATATAAATTTTAAAGATAAAACGTAAAAAAGACAAGACGCATATTATTTAAATAAAACATTTTTACAGAATAAGACTAGTATAGAAGATAACCCTGAAATCCAAGGTTTGACTGGACAAGAGTGTTACGCCGTGATACCAGATGCTCCAAATTTTTTGACACCAGGCAGAAGAATTAGTGCATCGAGTAAGTAAATTTTATCAATATATTAAATATTATAATACTATCGTTTTTCCATTGATTGCGTTACGATACCTAGTAATATTACTTATAATATACTCAAAGCTAATCAAGCGGTTTATGGCTTAGTTCAAATACATAATTTGGTTCAGTTATGTATTATAATAGCTTAGCGGTGGTCCAGTTCTTTTGCATAATGACCACTCGCCGTCACTAATTACGAAAAATCCTTTTTACATACATGTGCATTTGTTTAATTGATTCTGATTTTTAGAATGTGCTGAATATAACTGGATACTCAAACAGAAAGAAATTGAAACCAGAAACATCGAGAAATGTATGTAATCTATCCACTGTTCATTATTCATTTGGTATATTATAAAAACTAAATTTAATGTTAAAGCAGACGGGCTAGTTGATCTCATAACTTACATGTTCCCATCAGAGAATTCACCAAATAATTCGGGACGAAAGTAGTTTCAAATTTTGATGCGCTGTAAGAAGTAAAGAGCGAACCCAGAACTATAAATCAAAGTATCTTTATCAGATGCTTCCATCCTCTATTTATTGACCAAAAAATTTAAGTAAAACAACATATATTAAATTATTTTGGATAAAATTTCAATTTTAATTTCTTCTTTTATCTTCTTCACAGTCCTAAATTAATTGATGAACATTACATTTTAGGTCGTTTATATCTTATCCGAGAAATCAAAAAGGGGACAGTCCCAGAAATCTTCTTCGTTATAAACAGCCCCGTTATTTTCGGAGGAAGACCAGCTAATGCTGGGGAGTTCCCTCACATGGTATGTAAAAGACCTTCATAAAATAACTTGTTCATAATTATTCGTAAGGTAAATGTTATGCGAATTAATAATCATTAATTTAACTTGCATTGCAAAGTTTAAAATAAATGTTCGAATTAATTTACATAATATGAGACTATTATGGTGCAGTTGCTGTGTGCAATATGTTTTCCTCTCAATATATTATTTTGGGGAAATACCTGTAAAATTTCCCAAATGTGACAATAAATAAATGAAAATGAAATATGGAAATGTCCGCCGCAATAATATTCTGTCTTTATACCAGTTAAAACAATATCCAATAATATACTCGACAAGTCGAAAAATATGATTGTTTTTAATCTATTCCTTAACCGAGAAAAGAAATAGTATGAGGAAGAAATCTAAATATATATAACTCAAAGGTGACTGGCTGACATAGTGATCTATCAACGCACAGCCCAAACCACTGGAAAGATCGGGCTGAAATTTGGCATGCAGGTAAATGTTTATGACGTAGGCATACGCTAAGAATGGATTTTGATCAATTTACCCCCAAGGGGATAAAATAGGGGATGAAAATATTACTTCGTAACGCGAGCAAAGCCGCGGGCAAATGCTCGTTTATTACAAAGCGTGACTGCATCGGGTCTATTGTGCGTGATTTATTTTTATAATATAGTAGTAGCAGACGAGCATGCAGTCCATCTGATGGTCAGTGTGATGGTAAGCTACTGCCGCTTACGTAATCAACCCCAGATAAGATTAGATTTGTATCTGAGGTCGGCGACAGACGTGCCGTTACTCTGAGGACTAGGCAGGGATGCGTTAGAAAAATATGAATTCGTTACTACACTCTTCAAACTAAAAACGTTTAACATTGCTGTTTTCAGATATAGTGGTAGTGGTACTGTCGGAGTCGAAACACAGGATTCTAGCATCTTCAGACCAAAATGTGCGCGTAAAATAACGAGTACACAAATCTATCGTATTTAACCTAATGAATACTGAATTAGATAGCATTTTACAGGGAGCAGTTGGTTGGAAATCGAAAGACCCTAAAAAGGCGTGGAGTTTTAAATGTGGCAGCACACTCATCAGCGAGAAGTTTGTTCTGACTGCGGGTCATTGCACTCATCTGTCTTTGAGACTGGCAAATGACATAGCTGACCCTATACCAAAAATCATCAGGCTAGGAGTGGAGAACATTGAAGAAGATGCGGTAATTATTTGTGTGCTGCACCTCTTTGTCATTTATCGTAAAGTGGTTTGTTGCTACTATTTTTAACAAACTAAGCAATACAATTCACTGAACCCAGCATAACTACTTTTTTATGAGGGTTTAAGAAAATGTTACTTAATAGTGATTATAACGTCCATATTTTGGAGTAATATGACAACATTAGTAGAAGGATATTGTTTGTTGTGTATTACAAATAAGTGATATAGTCATCCATTTTGTTTAAACACTATAAATCAGACGAAAAATAATAATTATTAAATATAAATCATTTACCTTTACAGTTTAATGTTAATGGCGATCCAGTTGATAAGATTATTTCGAGAATAATAGTGAATCCAAAATTTGCGCCTCCCAAGAGGTATAACGATATTGCTCTAATGGAATTGGAGTCTAAAGTTACATTCGACTTGAATCTTATTCCTGCTTGCTTATGGTCTAGACATGATACGACACCCCTTGGGAACAAGGTCGCCTTGACTGGGTGGGGATATACTGAAAACGGTAAGAAACTCTTTAAATTTTAACTTGAAGCTATTGATATATATAGACAGATTCCAAACAGAATTTGGATAATGTTGCCTATTAGCGATTTCTGGCCACTCGTAAGACTCAAAAAGAAAGAGTAGATCAATCTAGCTTACAGTAACTTTTAAAATTTATTTATAAGTAATTATACAAATCTCCAATTGGTTACCGTGGGGACGATGGCCTTGAGCCATTCCATACCAAAAGTGAGTCCCAAGTCAGCAATGTCTGTGTTATGGTAATGGGTGAATGATGAAGATTAATAAGGAGGATAATCATTATGTACATTTTGAAAAATCCAGACATCTTACTAACTAGATATATTTTCGTTTAAAGGTCATTTATCAGATGCACTGCAAGTGGCGTATGTAGATATCTTGGATTCTCAACAATGCGATGGGCTCTTAAATAAGAAGCGTAGTAGACATTGGCAGGGCTTCGCCTATCATCAGATCTGCGCTGGCAACTTGCTTGGAGGCGTTGATACTTGTCAGGTGAGCAAATTGAGTCTACTTTCTACATCTAATCCACCTGGATCTGTAATCTAATTATCCTTGATTTCTTCAAGTAATGTTTATGTTATGAAATTAAATTTTACTAGGAAAGTGAAATAGCTTCATATGTCACCAGAATTATTTATAATATTTTCAAAGCCAAGTTAATAGAATACCCAGTGGAGGATTGGTCCTCCGAATTTCTTTACGTTTCATTTCATTCGTTTCAATACTACATAAAAAAATACAGAAAAATATGGTTTGATATTGTCATCCTTGAGAATGCGAAGAATTAAAATTCTTTTCTAATGTTTCTGTTCTATCAAACTCTTCAAACCAGGACTTAAATATGTAAATACGATGTTTCCTCAGTGAAACAATGAATAAATCTTGATTTATATAATTACTTTAATCACACCACTATATCAAAATTGTTCTAGGGAGACTCAGGGGGTCCAGTTCAAGTGAAGATAGACCGTGGTAACGACACTGAAGCCAACTTGCACATGGTCATCGCAGTAACTTCATTCGGCATCAAATGTGGAAAAAAAGACTTGCCAGGAGTATATACCAGGGTTTCAAGTTTCATTCGATGGATTGAAAATAATGTATGGGGAGATATTGTTAATAATACAAACAATATGAATAATAAAATAATGGAGCAGACCACCAGACCGTAGATGGTAATTGTGGGTGCTGACCGACCGTCTCAAGAGGATTCACTTTTGTGACAATAATATTTAGTCCAGAAATACTCTGAAAGGCATCACTGCCAAACCTATTTCTGCCTAATAACGGCAGTGTTAAGCACTTCTGTGTTCTGCTTTGAAGGGTGTAGTAGGGGAGACATTTATCCGAGATTCCAACTTAGTTTTCAGGTATATCAACGCATCTGTGATCAATCTCCGCTACTAATATTGTCTGAGGTTGATTACAGTTATTCATGGGCAGTATTAGTCACTTACATATAAGAGAGCAGAAATATGGTTTGAACAATATACTTACGATGTTATGGATAACAGATATGAAACTCCAAATAACAATATACATGTGACCTTACTAGAACGTAATGGCAAATGTTTTATGTTATCTATGAGCTTTCGGCCAGTGCCCTTTTGAATATGTTATTCCCAATAACTTAAGTGATATTTAAATATTTAATATAAATTGTATAAAAACACTTGTATATTGTTTTTTTCTTTTTTTCTACCTTACTGCGCATGATTATGTTTTTCGACCGTGTATATGTATAAGTAAGTATGTACACCTTTATGGCTATGTAGTCCAAACCGCGTGATCGGTTTAACATATCACGGTGTCTTTGTATTTGTTTGTACTCTTATGTTTAAAGAATTTATTCTCAAAAAAGACAATGTCACTTACATGAGAATAGTAACAAACAGTAATATAAAATATGTATCATACATTCGTTCGTTTGCTATTGTATTGAGTCGTCCAATGCATTTATTTGTTCAGTTAATGGTGCGTTACATTAAGTATACGTGCTAATAACATATTCGGTTAATTTTACTTTAAATACATTAGACGATGTTACATTTTTAATAGATGAGGGTATTTTGTTATAAAGCTGTGCTCCTTCAAACGTAATCGTTTTTTTGCCATAATTTGTCCGTGTTCTGGGTAAAACTAAAAAAACTCGCACGACGCGTCGACCGTACCTTCACAAATGATAAATTAGTGTGGAGTGAGCTTCTCAGTGTTTTTCTTATAAACATGCAAGTATTATAAATATATAGTTGTTTGATATTCATGATGTTGGTATCCGAGTATATTTTTTTAGATGGCGTTAAATAATGGTAATTAAAAAGTACTTTTATGATTTTATTTTGGGCTATTTGTAGCTCGTTAAGTTTGGTTTTAGTTGCACTCCCCCAGATCTCTATGAGGTAAAGTAAGTGAGGTTTTACTAATGAATTGTATATGGTGTGGCGTATCTTACGTGGAATGCAGTGGACCATGTGTCGTAATGAACCAATAAGTGACATGAGTTTAGATTTAATATGTTCAATCTGTGCATTCCACGTAAGGCAGCCATCCATACGTAGACCGAGATATTTTTCGCAACTTTTTTCTTCAAGAACTACATTATTAATTTTTAACGGATTATACGGAGGGATTTTTTTGTTTTTTGATTTGAAAATGACAAAACAGGATTTAGACGTATTAATTGTTAGCAGATTATATTGGAACCAAGAACACAAAGTAGTTAAATCTTCTTGAGCCTTAGTGATTATCTCGTTTATAGTTGATCCAAAGTAGAACAGGCACGTGTCGTCCGCGTATAGGCTCACATGACCATGTAACCCTATTTGGTGTATGTCATTTATATAGATTAAAAAGAGCAACGGCCCCAACACTGATCCTTGTGGAATGCCCCATGACACTGGCAGAGGCTTACTTTGGGTATCACCAATTTTGACAATTTGAGTTCTGTTCGTCAGATAAGATCGGAACATTTCAAGTGCACTTCCGTGAACGCCAATATGCTCTAGTTTCTTTAACAGGAGGTTATGGCTGACAGTGTCAAACGCCTTTTTTAAATCGATGTAAATACCAAGAGCTACATTTTTCTTATCAATGTTATTTTTAATTTTGGTAACGAGGTCAATAGTAGCGGTAAGAGTGCTACTTTTTGGGCGAAATCCATATTGATGCTCATAAATAAAATTAATAGAATTTAAGTAATTCAGGAGGCGTTTGTGTAGAATAGTTTCCAAAATTTTAGACAGAACAGGTAAGATTGAAATGGGCCTATAGTTTCCGGGATCAGTTTTACTCTTACCATGAGTTTTCAAAACATCTCACAATTTTACATTACATTTACTCAATCCATTATTCTGTTCCGTTTGCTTAATAGACTGAGTAAACGTAACAATAAGTAAGTGCTCAAGTCTTTTTGTCTTTTTTTTTTATAATATAAGTGTAGCAGACGAGCATGCAGTCCACCTGATGGTAAGTGGCTACTGCCGCCCATGGACATCTGTAATCAACCCCACATAGGATTAGATATTACTACCTGAGGTCGGCCACAGATGCACTGCTACCCCTGAGGACTAAGCTGGAACGCCTCGGAAAAGTCTGTCTCCCTTACCACACCCTTCAAACCGGAACACAGCAGCGCCTAACACTGTTGTTATTAGGTAGAAATAGGTGTGGCGGTGGTGCCGCCGGAGTCGAACCACAAAGGGTTCTACCACCATTCGTCTATTTCACATGTTTCCAAAAAAGAGAGACAAAATATAAAGCGCCATTTGTCAATTTAGACATTTAATGTTACGTTACTGACACTATAGTTCTGATACAATCCACTAGGGGCGCTGATTGGAAATTGTATGAGCCAATACGTAAACAAATACCAAACATATTTGTCAAAACGTAAAAACTCATGGTAAGGTTACTGTATTGAGGGAATGACATAGGCTATATTTTAAGGCCAATATGTACCTACATTAGACTAATTATGACGAAGATATATTTTGGATCGGTCGTCAATATTTTCGTAGTTCAGCTGTAATAACGTCACAAACATTTTTTTACTTATAATAGCGAGGCTTACATTTATGAGCTAACGCGGAAATACTAAATGGAGGTGTTCTTTCAGGTCAAATAACTAAAACAACCCATATAAATTAGTTGTGTCTAAATAAAGCATGGTTACAAAAGAACATAGTTAACAACATTATGTTATATTATTTGTAATTATTTAAATATGTGTTTCCTAATTATGTTAAACACAAGATTATAACGGTTTATCAATGCACGTAGCTAAAATAATTAAATTATTACAGAATAATAATTTGGCGTAACTTCTGATAAGGACCGCAAAACAAATAATTAATTAAAGCGAGTTTTGTAAAAACAAATGTTGTATAAAAAGATATTTGACAGTCACGTGCGGATACGTTATCTTGGATACTTATCCACTTATTCCATTTTTAATAACCAATCTATCCTACGTTTTGCCCATCAAAGATTAACATTTGACAATTTCTTCCCATTAGAAATGGACAAATTTCGATCTTTGTTAGGCGAAAATGAGAGATTGATTATTACTCGTATTAATAACAGAAGTTTATTTCACTTTCATCCGATGTTGTCATCCGATGATATAATCTTATATATAAAATTCTCCACCGAAACGGCTTTACCGATTTTCACCAAATTTTATAGGCTTATTCAGTAGGTCTGAGAATCGGCTACTATCTATTTTTCATACCCCTAAGTGACAAGGGTTGTTCACCATTAACATTTTTTATTGATATGGCAACACAACGTTTGCCGGGTCAGCTAGTTCTTAAATGAAAATCACATATGATGAAAATATAAAAATTCACATTGGACATAAGATAATATCATATTGAAATTTTGTATAAGCAAAAAAAAATATTTAATATTTTATCAATTTCTACAGTGAGGTTTTTTTTTTACTAAGAATTACAGTGAGAGTATAAGCGGGCGTACTCTTACTTACTTACTTTTTATCTTTATTCAATAAATAAAAAAAGCGAAGCAATTTACTATTTTTAGTATCTGTTTATGTCTCGTTTTGGAATAGAAAATACATAGATATTTTTTTTGTGTGTTTTTTTAGTATGTCATTAAACATTATCATTTAAATCTAAACTATATTAATTTCAATGCTGCAATTGAATCCAGGTCATTAGACTTTTCCTGAATCAGGCCACACATTCTCCTCGATCCAGTCGATGAAGCTGGCGACCTTCGTATAAACTCCTGGAGTGTTCGCACGAGCACATCCGTAACCAAAGGACGTTACACCCAGTATACGGTGAATGTACCACGGAAATCTATCAGGTGTCACTTGTGATATGTTAAGATTTACCTGTAGTGGACCTCCGGAATCTCCCTGAAACAAAATCGAAGGATAAAAAAATTGATGATATGGTAATGGATTTTACCAACACTGAAGGTGGTAGAATAGTCTGTGGTACGACTCCTCAGGACGTTTTTTTGCCACATAACAGCAGTAGCTGTGTTCCGCTTTGAAGGGTGTGATAAGGGAGACATACTTATCTGAGGTATTTCAACATAGCCTTCAGGAATAGCAGCAATCTATGTAGTTACAGAGATATCATTACAGATGTATGGATTACAGAGAAGGGTTGATTAAAGATGTCCATGGACTTACCATCTGGTGCAAGTATGCTTGTTTACTACTCATAACATAAAAAATGTCTACTAATATCATAAAAAATGTAACCTTACCATACAAGTGTCAATGCCACCAGCCATGTGACCAGCGCACATCTGATGAGTAACTACTCCATCTTTCCAGTTTCTATTACGGCCAAACCGCAATTTTGTATTGCAATCGTTGGACTCCACTAAATTAATCCGGGCTACTTGTAATATTGGGGATGATCGAAGTGTTGCTGAAAATAAGTAAATCTCTCAACCTGCCTCAGATCAGAACGATAGGTTTAATCTTTCATATAGATGTCTTCAGCAGTTTGAAAGTAATGGTGATAGTGACAACAATAATATAGTGCAGATGCAAATACTTTTAGTCCATGGATGATCATTAAAAATAACAGTCTGACAACAGCAATAATGAGATAGGTGCCTATTTAAATATATGGATGTTGGTATATCTCAAAATTTATAGACTCCGACAACGTTTGCAATGATTTGCTGGGTTTTGCATTTGCTGGTATTTTTCACTGTATATTGGCTATGCATTTTTGTATTGTACGTTAAGTAATATTTGTATTTTTGTCGTCAATCCTGTTAGTGCTGAGTTCAGGTATACCTGAACAGGGTATACCCTGTGTACACACATATTCGTATAATTCACACACGTTTGAGAAGGAACTCTCAAACCTATAGGTTCTACACGATATTTTCCATCACCGTTATAGCTATAATTAAAGTTACTTTTCACAGTCACTACTGTATCAATGCTATTCATTAATTTACCTAAATCAATAACGCCCCATCCTGTAACCGTTGCCGGAACATAAGTGTCCATTATCGGGTTGCTCTGCAGACATGCTGGATGTATCATCCACTCGAACCTAACCTCTTTCGTCAGTTCTATGAGAGCGATGTCATAATATTTACGTGGAGGTCGGTATTCAGGATGAGAGATGAATCTCTTAATATCGACATCGGTAGCTGGTATGTCAACTCGATCCTGTTAATAATTAATGATTATTCATCAAATTTCAAAAAATCATCAAACTAGCTTTGTTTATTTTAAGAAGGTAAATTGGAAGCCAAAAAAATATTACGCAATTTTTTTATGCAGGCGATGAAATTAATACACATTGAATGATAGTGTAAATAGATGTGGTAATTGGCTAATAGTAGTTTTTAACAAATAATCGCCTCAAAATGTGCCCTAAATCGCAACAGGAAAAGTCCAATACGGTCTTTGTAACCGTAAGATATCTCACAGAATCTAATTATTATTTAGACGACATATGGTACTTTCACTTAAAGGTTGAGAATAATATACTCACGTAATCAGTAATGCTGTGTCCTCCAAGCCTTACAATTTTGGGTACTGGATCAGATACTGTTGTATCTTTTGACGTCACTCTTGAACAATGGGCAGCCGTTAACATAAAAGTGTTACTGATTAAAGACGCACCGCATTTGAAAATCCATGTTCCTTCGAGCGCCTTCCACCCTATTGCACCCTGAAATGTACTATGTTTCATAATTCTTCTCTTTTTTACGGATTCCTGTAATAAATTGTTCTAGGAAATATCTCCAGCAGAACTTAGGGCCTGTAGTAAATCCAATTATTAGAACAGGTTGTTTTATTTGTGCTCACAAGATGGTAGAACGATTTGTGGTACGACGCCGGCGATACGACCACCCCATCTATTTCTGCCAAATAACAGAAGCGTTAAGCGCTGCTGTGTTCTGATTTAAAGTGTTTGGGAGATATACTTTCCAGTTTAGTCATCAGAGTAGCGGCGCATCTCTGGCCGACCTTAGGTGGAAATATCTAACCCTATCTAAAGTTGATTACAAATGTCCACGGGTTGCAGTACAGTGTACACCCGGTCTCTCCTGAAGATGAATCGTAAAATGTAAAAGTCATAATTATAAGAGATACCATATGTGAAAACTGCCCAGCGTCGGCATCGGATCCACCCGCTATAAGTTTCCTGCGTTTTTTCTTAATTAAACCTGGAACATAATTATACAGTTTTTTTATCCTTAATATACTTGAGATGAAATCAATTGCTTTGAAATAGGCTCTTCCTTACGGGACGACACGATCTAAATAGAGAAAACAATTGCATATACTTATGGACTTTGGTTATCAAAACGCCGGCGATGCATTGGCGACTCCGCTAGTGTTGCAAATGTCCATAGGCGACGGTGACTGCTTTCCATCAGGTAGCAGTCTGCCTCATCGTTTAGGTATAAAATTATAAAAAAAAAGTTCATTATTTCGTTTCTATCGTTGACATTTTTGATCCAAAAATGGTTTCTACGATTATTTTTGATTGATATGCTTACTTTTAATGGCTTCTGGTGTCATAAATCTTATCGTTTTTTATAATATAGGAGTAGCAAACGACAATGCAATCCACCTGATGGTAAGTGGCTACTGCTGCCCATGGACATCTGTAATCAACACCAGATAGGATTAGATTCCTACCTGATGTCGGCCACAGATGCGTCGCTACCCCTGAGGAGTAAGCTGGAATTCCTCGGATAGTATCCCTTACCAAACCCGCTGTAAGAAAGCAGCGCCTAGCACTTTAACTACTTCAGATTTGTCTCTATGGTCGGTACCGTTTGTTCTGACGGCATCGGTACCGCGCCGTGCCGTTGTCGTCCTAATAAAGAATAAAAAAAGCAATTGATGTATTGAAAATACACAATTTTACTTACAATGAATTGTTCGATATTCATCCACTTGCAAAAATTTCATTTTCCAAACGTATTCGAAACACTCTAAAATAAGAGGAATATTTTATTAATGACGATGACGGTAATCATAATGAGTTCATATTAATTATTTAATTTAGTTATGAGTCCGTATCACTTTTTAGTAATTTAGTTAATATCAAGGTACTTTACTTTTTTGCCTACTTTAAATCGATACTTCACAATTTCTTCATACAAAACATTATCATTTTTCAATCTTTGGTGGGAAAAATTGAAAAGATCTATATTAATTGTAACGGGAGTAGTATCTATGTACCTTGTGCTAATATTTAAGAGAATTGACGCTTCGTATGTGATCTACATAATTATTCTATGTGTTGTACAAGTGTTGTGAATTACATATTACTTACTGACTTCGCTAATCCGACGCCCAGGGGCTCGAAAGTCAGGCATCTTCGGCTCATAAGACGCACACGGATCATCACCATAATGTGGCACGGTAACATCATCTAAGTTAGACTGTAAAGCAGAAAACTTCAGCTTAGGAATTACTCCCAATGATCGAAAATATACAATTTGTAGAATGAAGTGATTGTCAAATGTCTTTATAAGGGACATAAGAAGGGGCATTTCTGATACGCAAAACTTCAGATAAGCAAAACGTTAAATAGTAGGCGATACTAGACATTGTAAAATTTCGATATGTGCTAGATAAAAAATGGATACATTGATTATTATTCATTACCTTTGCAGTTCGACTCCGGCGGTGCCACCGCCGCACCTATTTCTACCTAATAACAGCAGTGTTAGGCGCTGCTGTGTTCCGTTTTGAAGGGTGTGGTAAGGGAGACATACTTTTCCGAGGCGGTCCAGCTTAGTCCTCAACGGTAGCGGCGCATCTGTGGCCGACCGCAGATAGGAATATCTAATCCGATCTGGGGTCGATTACAGATGTCCATGGGCGGCACTAGCCACTTACCATCAGGTGGACTGCATGCTCGTCTGCTACTCCTATGTGGTCTATACGTGAATCAGTGTAACAATAGTAATTTTGAATGTTAAAGTATTTAACATTCATTATAAACACCTTGTTTTTTTTGTTTGAGAGGGGGAAACCTTCAAACGGTACCCTATGCCGTGTGAGCGGCACGGGGTTATGTGGGATTCTCACCACACTAAAACCCTCCCGGTGGCCATCCTGGGCGCTGCGCGTTGCCCCATCGGGCTCCGCCCAGATGAGCTTGGCGCTCGCCACACCGTCTGGTGGGCACGACGGTATGCGACCACACATACCGCCGTCCTTCCCGGGGTCACGAGCCGGGCGGTTTGAGTTCCCACTCTTGCCGCCCGAAACCCCGGAAGCCCCATTTAGTCGCCTCTTACGACAGGCAGGGGATACCGTGCCCTATTCTGGTCCCGGAACTAAAAGGACAAGTTATTAACACCTGTAACTTACATTTATATCAGTACGATACTTGTTATCTACGACCGTACTCCGGGTAAGTGCTTGTGGGCGGCTGTTTTCTGGGAAAAGAGAAAAAAATATTTATAATCTTAAAAAATAAACGTTGACATCAAAACATGCATTTTATTTTTATAAGTGTGATACTATTCTTTCAGTAGAATGTACTGTGTAAACTGGTAATGTTAAACTTATAGCTAGATATAGGCTATATTATTTAAGAAAATAACATTGTCGGTCATGTATAACGTATTTCTGTTGGTAGCTCTTAATAAAATAAATTAATAGACTACTTACTGTTACCACAATACAAAACTAGCAGATACAGGGTGTCATTAATCACAATTGTCTTCAAAGTAAAAATTATTGTGATAATACCTGCACAGGATACCTTCAAGTGTTCCCGGTACCTTGGTCACAAATTTATCATCCAGAAGTTTGTCTTATCTGCTTATTCTATAGATTAGGATAGTAAGTGAGGATTATTTAAATCTTTTACCTGACATCAACGTAAATACCCCAAGAGGAGTGAGTAATAAAAAATTGATCACTATTAGTGTCATTTTAACAGGCTTTTTAAAAAGAACGCGGTGTATCAGACACCGCGTTCTCAGCGATACAAAACAATTCTGAAGTGCAAAAATCCAATTACCATTTATTTTTATTAAAAAGATAACCTGAATGGAAAGGTTACCGATAAAGAGCTTTACTAAAAGATTGTTGTTCTAAAAACAGCTCCATAATCGGTTGAACGAACTAAGCATTCGTTGATCCCATGGTTGGTTTTCATTATTATATCTCTAAACTAAATTTAACACATTGGGATGTTGTGGTTAAGTGCAGTTATAATTTTTAGGGTTCCGTACCGAAAGGGTAGGAACGTAACCCTAGTAATAGGCCTCCGCTGTCCGTCCGTCCATCTGACCGTCTCTCAAAGGGCTCTATTTCTTGAACTGTAATAGACACTTGACATTTTAGAGTGATCGATATAAAAGCAAATACTAAAAATAAAAAAGCTTGAAAATAAATGAGGGTCGCCATACAAGAAACTGCTATTTCGCGTTTTTCGCGGCTGCTATTAGAACAACTTCTAAAAGTATAAAAAATTAACATTTGGTGCTAAGGAACAATCCCTTACGAGTTCGTCTCGCACTTGGCCAATTATTTACATTTTAACAGGCTTGCCTATAAATACGTAATGGTAAATAACTGAACTGCATCTCATCGTCTTCGGATCGTCATCAAATCCATGATGCCAAATAATAAATATTGTGATTAAGTTTAATTCTGACAGTATTATCGTAATGATTATTTTTTCGAACCCGGGTCTGTCTAAAACAGTAGAAGTATACAACGGAATAATATATTATGTATTGGGCTTCTTATAATATTGGAGTATCAATCCACTCCATTCGATGGTACGTGGCTACTGGCGCCTATGGACATCTATGATCAACCAACCAACTGAGGTCGCCAAGATGCGCTGTTACTCCTGTGGACGAATGAGTGTGGCTCTATTACCACACACTTCAAGGCATAATATTGCGGTAATAGATGTGGCGATGGTTTTTTTTATAATATAGGAGTTGCAGACGAGCATGCAGTCCAACTGATGGTAAGTGGCTACTGCCGCCCATCGACATCTGTAATAAACCCCAGATAGGATTAGATATTACTACCTGAGGTAGGCCTAAGGTGCGTCACTACCCCTGAGGACTAAGCTGGAACGCCTCGAAAAAGTATGTCTCCCTTACCACACCTTTCAAAACGGAACACAGTAGCGCCTAACACTGCTGTTATTAGGCAGAAATAGGTGTGGCGGTGGTGCACCCGGAGTCGAATCATGAAGGGTTAACCCTGCCAAATTCACAGCAAATCATTTGAATGACGGATACATAAACAACTCAAGGTTTGACGAACCGGTCGCCTCACCAAAGGGTTCCGGGTTCAATCCCCAGCCAGACACATTTGAATGATGAATTTGTATAACTGTGCTGTGTCTGGGTGATTGTGTATTCGTCTTTGTGTGTGTCCATAGCACCCAAGACTGCGAATCGTAGTGTGGGGCTATGAGTGTCGGAAGGATATTTTTATTGTGTGGAGGTAACATTCATTTTAAACATTTAACAATTGGTTAAATATAATTTAATGATTTAATTTGTAATTATTTTGAGATATGAAGTACCTAATTAATGTTTTGTATTGTCTGTGTTTTAATGAATAATCCAGGAAATACCACTAATTATTATGTGTTCGATATAGGGATGGCGATTAATTCCGAAATTATCGACTCTTGAATCGATTCGAATCGAAGTGTGAGAAATCGATTCACAAAAAAATTGAGGTCTTAAGAATCGATTTTCCAAAAATCGATCTTCGATCTACTCAGGGACGAGGCTAGCGAAAAAATGTCCTCAGGACCAAAACTCACTGAAATACGTATCCGTCAACAAAAAGTGTCTTAGCATATATATATAAAATCTTAAAGATACACAATGTCAGATTGAATTGATGACCAAAATTGATTTGGGTATGTGTGCCCTAAATAAAATTGATATATTTATAGCAAGAAAAATGAATATATAATTGTAGCAAATATGTCCATACATACCAATTAACATTATATTTTGAGCAACGTTGTTTAAACGTTGTGATGACAAGAACATATTTTCTTGTAAAGTTTATACTTCTATTCGATTGTTCGGACCAAAAAATCGATTGTACCATTAATCGATCTCAGATCGCCATCACTACTTCGATACAATTCTCTTATTCATTTATTGGACATGAATTATCCTCTTATGATTGTTATGTAATTAATGTGCTTAATAAATTAAGGTCACCAGTTAAATTAAAACAAGCATATTCTACTAACAAATGAGTATACTATAAGACACGTCAAAAAATAAAAACATTAGGCTTATTATAATACTTGCTTACAAATTCGTTGTATGATTATAACTAAAGGTAAAAATAAAATCTTTGAAACAAATGTGAAATATTTTTTGATATTAGATTAATTTGTGAGAATTAAGTAAAAAAAAAAAAATACGCCAAGTACGGGTCGAATTCACATATGGAGGTTTCCGTGCCACCAAATGTTCATTATTCAGCTATTTTTATAAAATAACCATATTAAAAAAAAATAACAAAAAAAAAATACAACCGACTTCTATGTCACTACAAAGTAAAAAATAATTCAAATAAACGTTGGTTTAGTACATATTTCTAAAGTCGGCGCTCTATATATTTCGTTGGATAACGATGTAAACAGCGTGTCTAATATGAGCGCCGTCTCTAAGATACCTCCTTTTTGAAGTCGGTTAAAAATATTTTTTATTCTTCTTATTTGTATTTATTATAATAGGAGTTATAGTAGTAAACGGATTGTAAAAATTTCAACTGTCTTCCTAGTACGGTTTAACAGTTAGATCGAAAAATGGCGAAAAATACCGGTTTATTGTATACCCCCTTTAATATTCTACTTTATTTTATTTGTATGCATCTTCTGTAAACATTTCAAGTGTCTATCTATTACGGTTCCAGAGATAGAGCCCTGTGACAGACGGACCGACGGACAGACGGACAAACCCTAAAAATATTATTTTGCATTTTTTTTTATTATTTCAGTATTTTTAAGTGTTTTGTCCTTATAATTATTAGAATTGTCCTTAGTAACATGAAATAAAAGCGTACAAGCGCTGAGAAGGCTACAATGGTTGTTTTAATATTATGTTTGTTTTTGTAAATTTATTAAAATGTTATTTAACAATTAAATGTTTTGTGGTTGGAGAATAGGTCTATTACCTTGTTAGCAACATTAATAAATAAATCGAAATATATAATTACTCACAATTAAGGTGTGCGTTACGAGGTGTAGTATTAATAAAATAATAATCATGCAGTACCAAAAGAAACAACAATATTTGAAATGTTTGAACTATTTTGTAAACACTTTCTGTTTTGTTGCAATAATACTAATAATCGGTGAGTATAATATAATAATATATTAGTTATTATTACGTGTAATTTTTAATTGTCACTTGGAGGAAAATAATGTGATTAAGTTACACACCTTAAATTTCTTTAAAAAAAAAAGATCTCAAAGGTTTGTGGAGTCTACCAAAATGCACATGTTGCGAGTGAAGTGGCCCTATGAGTTAGCCCCTTTCGCTCTGAAAGTCCTGTGCCCAGCCGTGGGATATTAATGGGTCGATAATGACTTTTATGTCAGCATTTACAATAGTTCAGTAAATTAATATTACTTGTCCACTCCGAAGTCAATACTAGCCCACCGTGGCCAAGTGAAGCAAACTTTTCTTCTTTTACGATTTCTCAGGTATGCTGGTTTGCTCACGATGTTTTCTTTCACTGTTTAAGCAAGTGATCATTAATTTCTATTACGCACATAACTTTTGACAATCAGAGGTGCCTGGGATTTGAAGCTCGGACCCCTTGATCAAGGGCCGAGTATCTTAACCACTAGGCTATCACTGCTTTTAACTTATGTATATAACTCACAATGGAGGTGTCCCGCGCCAGTCAGTCCACCAGTTAGTCCACCGCCAGTTAGTCCACCGCGCTGGCCAAGTGCGTATTGGTAGACTTCACATATCTTTGAGATTTTTCTTTTTTTTTTATAAATCTCTCAGGTATGCAGGTTTCCTCACGATGTTTTCTTTCACCGTTTAGCAAGTGATAATTAATTTCTAATACGCACATAAATTTGAAAAGTCAGAGGTGCGTGCCTGGGATTTGAACCTCGGACCCCTCGATCAAGAGGCCGAGTTTCTTAACCACTAGGCTATCACTGCTTTGTATTATGTATTAGAAATTAATTATCAGTTGCCTTAATGGCGAAGGAATTGTGAGGAGACCTGCAAGTCTGAAAGTTAGAAAATTAGTTCTGAAGGTTTGTGATGTCTACCAATTATCACTTGACCAGCGTGGTGGACTATGGCCTTGACTCAAGGTCATGTTTCTTAATAATCTTAAGTTATTAGTTATCTTAAGTGTTATAGTTATTCTTAAATATATAGTAATGGTAATACTATATTTTTATTTCTTCAGTAATCTTGTCAACGTACGTAACTGAAGGATTGAATTTACGAAAATTTCATATATTAGAACGGGATATAACATATAAAATACTTAATGTGGTAAGTCTGTTTATAAACTACTTAAAACTTATCTCTATCGATGTGTGCCTAACGAGGGATCGAACACGGAATTTTGAAGATGGTATAACCCTCTGAGGTATGACTCCGGCGGCACCACCGCTACACAAATTTCTACCTCATAATAGGAGTGTTAAACGCTGCTGTATTCTGGTTTGAAGGGTGCGGTAAAGTCCAGGAGTAGGGGCGCATCTGTGGCCGACCTCAGGTACCTAATCCTTTCTGGGATTAACACGGAACCGGCTACCTTTCCGATCGACATCGCGCGGACTTGTTAAGAATATCAATATTATGAATATATAGAGAAAATATAAGTCTACAAGTCCCTTTAAATGTAGAACCCTCTGTAGAGCGACTACAAAGACACCGCCGTCAAAAGAATAGAGTTGCACTTGGAGTTAGTCACAGATGCGTTTGCCGTTAAGAAGTAACTTATAACAAACAGCTCGTAAATTATAAAAGCTGGAACGCCCCGGAAAAGTATGTCTCCCTTACCACACCGTTCAAACCAGAACACAGCAGTGTTTAACACTGAAGTTATGAAGCAGAAATAGGTGTGGCGGTGGTGCCACAAGGTTTCTACTATCTTCTAGATTCTGTTCTAAAATTATTATAGTTATATTTTTACTGACTGAGATAAGCTGTTTCAGAGTAAACTAATGAGTAGATTGAATACACGTAAGTCTTCAAATGTGACGGGAGGTGTCCAGGAGAGTGAAGACGGGATTACTGATAAGGGTAAGTAAATATTGATGAAATAGTACTTTATCAGACAAAGAAATTGTACTGACTTCCCCCAACTCACTAAGATATGGCGCTTTCTGAATCACGTTATCGAAGTTTTCTCAACATCTTGCACACATACAAGCTCAAAACTAAGACTGTCAGAGTAAGGCCGCTAGCAGTTTATCAATTTTGGCCTTCGATTACTAATAAGAACATTTTTGCAAAGAAAACTTGCGTTACGCGAATTGCAAGAAGTCGCCGCATGGATATTATCATTTAAAGATATTTTACATTTATTATTTATACAATACGTACCAAGTAAGATATGTGGCGTGATAGACATTGTTAATTATTTTTAGAGTACGATTCGACATATAAACACCATTTATTTATTTTTCATTTGTTAATCAATAGTTCAAAAGTTGGTATGAAAAATACCAGATTCTTCCATGGGGTACTCCTGTATGTAGCAAGACACAGTGTAAATATTTCAACTGTCTATTTACTACGGTATAAGAGATATAATCTTGTGACAGGAAAGATAGTGGAGCCTTTGTAATTGGGCTCCTTTTTTACCCTTTGAGTACGGAATCCTAAAATAGGATCAGTCAGTTTTATATGTATAGAATTCGAAGGCCATTTAACTTTAGATGAATTACATGCATAACGAATAACCTTTTACCTCATGTCCTATTAGGTACATACATAATTATATTTGGTCATAAGCGTCATAGTATTCGTACTGACACATGACAAGAATAAATCGAAATCATTATGGAAAGTACTACGCACAACAGTTAGTATGTGAATTTTATGGAAATTCACATGAATCATAGGAACATTCCTATGATTTTTTTTATTCATTTAAATATCCTTTTATGGATGTACTGTAATTTAATGTGAAAGCATTGCTAGCATAATGTATGTAAGTTAAACGCATGCGTAACATATCTATCTTGGTCCCTGTAGTTCCGGGACCAGAATAGGGCTACGGTATCCCCTGCCTGTCGTAAGAGGCGACTAAAAGGAGCTTCCGGGGTTGCGGGCGGCAAGAGTGGGAGCTCGAACCGCCCGGACAGCGACACCGGGAAGGACGGCGGTATGTGTGGTCTCATATCGTTGTGCGCACCAAACGGTGTGGCGAGCGTCACGCTCACTTGAGCGGAGCCCGATGGGGCAACGCGCTAAGAGGACTCCAGTTGCGTTCCTCTGGAGATCCCGGAATCTCTACGCAGCTCCGAGGCCACCGGGGGGGGGTTTTAGTGCGGTAAGAATCCCACATAACCCCGTGCCGCTCCCACGGCACAGTGGGTTCCTTTTGAAGGTTTCCCCTTCGTAAATAAAAATATATATATATATCTATCATTGCTTTATTCAAATCTACACATTTATAAAAATATTTAAAATTATGTAAATACTGTTAATAATTTAACCTTAGAAATTGCACTGCAAGTTGAGTATACAAATATCATTATTGAAACAAATCTGTTAAAAGTGTGTAATTATTCCATATATAGCAATAACGTACATATGGTGAAACATTTGCAGCTGTGTAATATATAAAATGAAGCTCATGGATTTACCTGTAACTGTGTAAATTAGGTTCCTTTTTTACCATATAAGCGTATTAATTACCAATCAGTTGCAAATGCTTATTCTACTAACAAATTGACACATTCTCGGAAAAATCAATTAATTAAAAAAAGATTAATTGAATAATTTAATGAAAAGACTAAAACCTGTGTTAAATACACGTTATTTTTAGAGTAGACATGTTTTATCAGTTTTAATTTTTAACAAATATGATCATTAGAAAACGCAGTTAAAACTGAGAAAAGGTACACAAATGTCCTAAATAAGTAATTTTAGGATAATTATAGTTTTCTAAACTATTTTTATGATCCTTAAAACTCTTAAATCTTTGCGTCTGTTACTACGATTGTTATACATCTCTTATGTTAACGTATTAAATAAACAATTAATGATACAAAAAAATCTATTTAACCCACGCATCATTTGTGATTTTATTAGCCCCAACATTAGTTGTAGATATTTATTTTTCATTAAGAATTAAAATAAAACCCTTACATGAAAAATATTACAATAATATTACAATTCATTAGAGATTTAATATTATTTTGCTTATGAATATTATTTACAAAGTGTACTATTTAGTCTTAATTGTAGTAGAATTGTTCTAGTAGTAACGATTAATAGTATGATGGAACAATTTAAGCGTGTTCGCGTATGATATAACTACATACTCTATGTGTGCTTAGTGAAGTGTAGCGTGTGTATTCAATAATCATGGTGAATAAACAGATATATAGTTCTTTGGTGTTTTACGTTTTTATATTAGTTTTCTTCACAATGGGTAAGTGTACCTTTTTTTTTTTTTTGTCGAGGGGGAAACCTTCAAAAGGTACCCGACAACGTGGGAGCGACGCCGAGTTATGTGGGATTTTTACCGCAGTAAACCCCCCCCCCCCCGGTGGCCGTCCTCTGCGCTGCGTTGAGGGCTCCGGGATCTCCAAAGGAACGCAACCGGAGTCCTCTTAGCGCGTTGCCCCGTCGGGCTCCGCCCAGGTGAGCTTGACGCTCGCCACACCATCTGGTGTATACGACGGTATGCGACCACACATACCGTCGTCCTTCCCGCGGCCGCTGGCCGGGCGGTTCGAGCTCCCACTCTTGCCGCCCGCAACCCCGGAAGCCCCCTTTTAGTCGCCTCTTACGACAGGCAGGAGATACCGTAGTCCTATTCTAGTCCCGGAACTACAGGGACAATGGGTAAGTGTACCTAGGATGTATTTGGAAAGAATTAATTGTTATACAACGTACCTATACTTTCTGAGTTATGCTTAATCGTCGTCAGTCCATCATTGTCCCACTGCTGGGTCTCCTCTCAAGTAAGAGGGATTTAGAACTTCATGTTGGCGAATTCATAATCTTCACAGACACTTAACAACATTTTTTATCGCTTAGTTTTAAATAGTTGTCAGGTATGTAGTAATAATTAACTTCTAACAGGCACATAGTTTGAGATCTAAGTTTAGCTACATTTTAAAATTCGGATCTCTTAAATGAGAGGTTTTACCACTAGGCTATCACTGCTTTTATTATATTTTTTACGTTTGCTTGAAAACGTTCACCGTTTACGAATTCGTTCGTACAGCGCCTCCGTGGACCGTATCGGAACTAAAATTCCGCAGTATAAGTTTCAGAACGGAAATATAACGTTATAAAAATTAAATTAAAAATGTAAAGAAACAAATGCATTATATATATTTGTAAAATTAAATGTTACAATTGACTATTGAGCTTTCTTAATACTTTTAATGAAAAAAATTAGTTCCGATATGGTTCACGGGGGCGCTGTATGAGTCAATTCGTAAACGGTGAACGTTTTCGAGCAAACGTAAAAAGGGTACAAATATCTGGATTATAAATTTAAATGTATTTACTGGGATTGAATGTTTACTGTTTACATACCTTCGTGATAAGTTTAGGTGTACCACATAATTATTTTAAAGGGGATAGAACTAGTAGAACCGCCATATCTATTTCTAGGATGAAACAGTTCTTGGGTTTTTGTGGAAAGTTGAGGATGTTGGCTGACTTACATGCGACCATCTTATCAGGACCATCGACATCAGGAGTCACAAAACAAATTTAATGTCTGCTTCTTTTCAGGTCTATATCCAAAAAATCGTGATAACCAATGCCAATTTAATAGCGAGGAACCTTATAATGTAAGTTATATGATTGTTTACTATATTTGGACGATTGTTACATCAATTATAACATATATTTTTACCATAGATTAGTACAGATTACTCACTTCTAACAATAAAATGTAACCAGTTTTTACATTTGAAATTGTCACTGTCAACTATTTTCGTGTTTGAAAAATATTTAAAAATGTAGTTTTTTGGCATTTACGAATGATACGACATTTCTCCGCACATTTTCTTCGATATCGTGTTGCTTTTGCACCACTTTACTGCACAGGTCGGCATTGTCATAAATAACATTGACAGTCGGAGACGTAATGGTAAAATGGCTGACTGCTGTCAGCCATTTTGCTATCTGTGGCTCCCTTCAATTACAAGGCGGTGAGATATCTATACTAATCTATGATTTTTACCAAATAAAGTTTGACGACCCGGTTTGTGTATTTGTCTTGTGTGTGTGAATCCTAGTGTGGAGCTTTGAGTGTAGAAAGCATATTTTTAAACTACATTCCTTGCAATGTCCTTTTAACTTTTCAAATTTCGATTTTTGATGGGTAAAAATTTGATAGAATTAATGTTAACGTGTTTGTTTCATTTAAGCGAGTTCTAATACGTATATAAGTACTATAAATCTAAGAAATGGGATTCGAACTTGTGATCTTCCGATTGGAAAGCCGACTTCCAATTCTTATTGTTACGCGTGATAA
Source organism: Epargyreus clarus (assembly GCF_041222505.1). Classification (NCBI taxonomy): domain Eukaryota; kingdom Metazoa; phylum Arthropoda; class Insecta; order Lepidoptera; family Hesperiidae; genus Epargyreus; species Epargyreus clarus. The sequence goes on along the minus strand of NW_027332225.1, from coordinate 12,428,334 downwards.
GTGCAAGTCATGAAACTGATGGAGTATCCTTAGTATGAGTTTTTACGTTTTTACAAAAATGACTGTTATTGTATTTGTTTACGTATTTACCCATACATCTGCAATCAGCGCCCCTAGCGGACTATATCAGAACTGATTGGAAATGTATGGGAAATACACATACTAAGGGTACAGGAGGTGCAAAAACCCATATGGAAATCCTTAATAAAGTTATAACTACTCGTTCATTTCGGTTGCAATTACTACTAGGTTTCTGATGAACCTGTCATCACTTTTTTCGCAGTCTAAAATGTTAGTTAATCATTGAATTTAATATTTTTTCAGCTTGTGCCTTTTAAAATGAATGAAAAATCAAAAGATAACCTATATAAGCCTCTACCTACAAGAGAATATCTCAATAAATGTGGAAACCGAATTTCGCAAAAGAGTAAGTTATAAAATAATTCAATTTATTACGAGTTTTTAGGCTTCCATACCCAAAGGGTAAAATCGGATCCCTATTACTAAGCCTCCGCTATCTGTCCGTCTGTCGCGGGGTTCTATCTCTTAAACCGTAATACATGGACACTTGAAATTTTAACAGAGTATATATAAAGGCGGACGCTATAAGAAATGAGCTATACTTCTATAACCTGTGACCTTGTTTCGGTATCCATCCTCTCATTTAATTATTTTGCTCACCTGTTATGTCATGTTTATTTGTCTGTTTTCTGTTTTAATTTTATGTAGCAAGAACTATGTACCCTTAATGTAACAGGATGTTTACGGAAATAAATGTTTTCTTTTTTTCTTTCTTTCTATATAGTACCATCTTTAAACCCTCTAGATCTATGCTATAAGCGAATACCCATTATTATGATTTTTTTTATAATATAGGAGTAAGTGGCTACTGCTGCCCATGGACATCTGTAATCAACCCCCGATAGGTTTAGATATTCCTACCTGAGGTCGGCCACAGATGCGCCGCTACTCCTGAGGACTAAGCTGGAACGCCTTAAATGTAGATCTTTGGTAGGTAATCATTGGATAGCTTATTACCAACGATCAATAGACAGCGTATGCCAAATAGATGAAGATATCATAACAATATACAGTCTTGTATAACGGCATTCATAAATTATGATGGTATTCGTTTTAGACTTTTTTTATATAATTAATCTTTTTATTTTCAGAGTGTTGTGAATACAAATGGGAAATGAATAACAAAGATAAAATACTAGAATACCATAAGTGTAGTAAGTATTTAAGATTTTCGTTCTTACCTTATTTATTTTAGTCCTGCCTTTCTTCTTTGATTCTCTTTTTAATATATAGAAGTAGCAAAGCGTGCAGTCCACTTGGTAAATTGCTACTGTTCGTGGACATCTGTCATCAACCCCAGATAAGATTAGATTCCTACCTTTGTCAACCACAAATACGTCACCTCCTCTAAACCACCTAAACTGGAATACCTTGGAAAAGTTTGTCTCCCTTACCACACCCTTTGAACCAGAACACATCGGCGCTTAACCCTCAAGAAGGCGCGCGGCGTCGAATCGACCGCACTTAAAACGTTAATAATAATATAATAATATTATTAATAATAATATTATTAATAATATTAAAATAATATTTTCGTTACAACTGTTTCTTGCCTTAAGTACCCTCTTCTAAGTTCACTATAAACAAAATAAGCCATATACCCCCCGTCTCCACCTGTCACGTGTTGTACAAATAGCTTTTGTTTTAGTCGCGGCATAGTAGTCGAAACCACTACGCGCGCCCGTCGTCTAAAAGTTTACGTGCGACACTGATTGTAGATTTTTTTTACTATTTTGAAAATTGGATTGGTGTTTTATTTGATTGCTTTCTATCTAAAATGGCTTATAGGCCTATTAGAGATTCTCAGATAATCGCGCAATTACAAGATGAGAGTGAATCAGAGATAAGTGATAAAGGGTCCAGGAGGTAGGTTTCCGACTACCTTTTTGAAGTAGAAAGTAATGATGAAATTTAAAATAATAGAAAGGTTAGATGTATTCGACTCATAGGAAAAATAATAGATAGCCATTGACGCTCCTCCGTCTTTTAGATATTGCTGGAATCAATACCATGGTAATCTTTATAGGAAATTGAGTGGTAATAAAAAAAACGAATATACTTATGAGCCTTAGTATTCTTTGAGGTTACGCGCGACTGCTCCCGTTACAAATGACCGCGCGCCTGCTTGAGGGTTAACACTGATGTTATTAGACAGAAATAGGTGTGGCGTAATATATTAAGGTGGTAGAACCCAATGTGATTCGACTCCGACGATCTGTGGCCAGCCTCAGGTAGGAATATCTAATCTTATCTGGAATTGATAACAGATGTCCATGGGCTGCAGTAGCCACTTACCATCAGGTGGACTGCTACTGCTGTATTATAAAATAAAACGTTTAAATATTAAAATATATTAATTTTGTTTTCAGCTGGACAGCTTGGGTTTCAAGTGATTGGCGGAACTACAGCCACAATTAGGAAATTTCCGCATATGGTAATAAATATTTTTATTAATTATGTACATAGGTGGTAGAACCCTTTGTGGTTCGACTCCGGCAGCACCACTGCCACACCTATTTCTGTCTCATAACAGCAGTGTTAGGCGCTGCTGTGTTCTGGTTTGAAGGGTGTGGTAAGGGAGACAGACTTTTTCGAGGCGTTCCAGCCTAGTCCTCAGGGGTAGCGGCGCATCTGTGGCCGACCTCACGTAGGAATCTCTAATCCTATCTGAGGTTGATTACAGATGTCCATGGGCGGCAGTAGCCACTTACCATCAGGTGGACTGTATGCTCGTCTGCTACTCCTATTTTAAAAATAATAAAAAAAAAACATTAAGTTTTTTCCTTGTGTAGAAGTATTCTTTGCAAAATTGAAATTGAATGATGAATTCTCACTTTATCGTTACTTTATAATTTAAAAAACAGGACTTTCCACTTCATACTCATGACTTACCATCTAAAAATGAGTATTGTGTTTCATTCAAAATTGTTCTTTGGAAAAAATATTGATTGGTTTTGAAATAATACTAGCTCAGCCGGCAAACGTTGTGTTGCCATATAAATAAAAAAATGTTAAGGGTGAACAAACCTTATCACTTAGGGGTATGAAAAATAGATAGTAGCCGATTCTCAGGCCTACTGATAAAATAATTGTGACACGAGAATGTTATATAATGTTTTGTATAATATGTATGTATTTGTTTATATATTTTGATATATATCTGAAGTATATGTATTTATTTATGTATTTATAATAAATTACATAATTAATTTCATGTATATATAATTAACACCTGCCTCCATTTTCTCCATTCACCAAGGGTTGACTGGCAGAGAATGCCATCAGGCATTAAGTTTTGCCCTATTGTATCTGTTATTTTTATAGAGGTGCAATAAATAAATAAATAAATATATAAGATAATAATGAACATAGAATTAATATAATTTAAAAAAATATTTATTTATCGTTTTAGGCCGCAGTGGGATGGACAAAACGGGATGGACAAAAGAAAATAATAGAGTTCAAGTGCGGTGGCTCTTTGATCAGTGAGAAATTTGTATTAACTGCTGCCCATTGCACGTTTGATACAGATGATAAAACAAAGGTTACCTCAGAGCCAGATTTAGTTAGGATGGGAAGCAACAATCTTAGTGACGTAAGTTGTAATATTGTAACGTCTTATTGTTCAATGTGTCTGTTTGATGTTTCGTACTCTTACGCTGTTTGTCCACCACCACCGTCACTGAGCCGATACCGATAAATGACGGCGCCGAAGTAGCGTACATACATTTACTATAGTCGCTTGTCCACCGCACGTCCGTCACCCGAGCACCGTCATATTTCGTGGCCGTATTGCTGAGAGAGGAAGTGATTACAGAGAAGAGGTTGCGCGCAATAAGAAACAAGGGTAGCGTGGAATAATTTATCTTGGTACTGTTCCGTACTAAATTACATGGGAGGTAATTTCTGGGGGCGATGACTTTCCAATTTTATGGTTTAAGACTACAGTTTTGGATGCACACAAAGATATGTAAAAACCCAGACCCAGAAAAAATCAGCAAAGAAGTATGAAGTTCACCCCATGGTTAGGTTTATTGCTATTCTGAGCACTAAGTTGGAACGCCTCTAAAGAGTATATGTCCCTTACGATACCCTTCCAAAAGAGAATATTGCAGCGCGTAACACTGTTGTTATTAGGCAGAAATAGATGGGGTGATGGTGCCAAAGGGTCCAACCACTTTCTAACCTGAGTACGGGGTGCGAAAGAATGCGACATAAAAACATTTCCTTAAACATAATCATAAATAAACACGAAAAACATTACCCTCCGCTTTAGAATAAAAAGGCGAAGGATATCGCGGTTCCAAAAGCGATAAATTTGGAAATATTCGTGCGCGGTTCCGCCTCAAGTGGCAGGTTCGTGTGCCTAATAATGTACGTTTTCGTGTACGCCATTTGTAAAATACTGTTATAATATGCATAAACGATTCTAATCATTCTTATCTAATTTTAACTGATATTTATTTTACGATAATTGGGGCTAAGCTCGGACCAGAAATGAAAGATAGCAACTCGCGGATACTACGACGATTTTATGAATAATGCAAAAAATTGAGCTATTTTAGAAATTACCAAATTATCAAATTTTATTGCTGTAACACTTCGTAACTTTATAAATATGAGTATTTTTAACTTTATAAATATGAATACCGGCCGCCAATATTTCGAGTAGATCGGCGTGACCGCTAGATCGGCACCGAGATTTTGACGGGCCGATGTGACGGCAATATAAAACATTAGAACTTGTCCATACACTACCATCAGACGCGTGACAGCAGGAACAAAATAAACCGCCGATATCGGTCGCAGTAGACATGCTATCGCCGTCACGTCATATTAAAGTCGATCCCAAAATAACCTCGTTCTCAGTATCGTCTCGGTGACGGTGCGGTGGACAAACGACCTTAGTATGAGTTTTTACGTTTGCTCGGAAACGTTCACGTTACGAATTCGTTCATACAGCGCTCCCGTGGATCGCATAGGAACCAAAACTTCGCATTATGAGTTTTAAAAATTAAAAAGTCAACTGTAATGACATTTATTATTATTAAGTTTGGCCATACAGGCCAAACGCGGTAACGCAGCCAACATTCCTGGGACCCTACCGAGAGGTAGTGATTTGGACTCATTGTTTTATCTTTAAATTGTACGTTACTGTAAGTTTTATTTTTTGTTTAAGTTATTTTTTCTTGTGTATATAATACTAGTACACCTATATTAATAATTTGTAGATTTATGTTATAATAATGCATATAAATTTTATTATTGCAAGATAAGTATATATATCTCACCGCCTTGTTATGAAGGAAGCCATTAAGTGGTTTAAACGGTTGACAAATGCGTCAGCCATTTAATTGCTGTCATGGTGTAATTTACGAGGAACAATGCCGCCATGTGCAGTTAAGTGGTGCAAAAACATGAAATCGAAGTGCGGAGAAATATCGTTTCATTCGTAAATTATCAAAAAATAAAATAAATAAATTCTTTAATATTTTTCAAACACGAAAATAGATGACAGTGAAAATTTCAACTGTCAAAACCGGTTACATTTTCTTGTTATGAGTGAGTAATCTTTACTAATCTATGTTGCAAGGTTATACAATAATCAAATGTTATTATTGTTTTCATATATATTTGTTTGAATAATATTGTTCTTGTTAAATATAATTTTGTAAATAAATAATTATCGTATTTCGCTTAGTGTACAAATAAAAGTTTTTAATCAATTTATTACCGTTCCCCTACTAAAGATCCTTGGATTTCCTTAGTCTCCGCTGTCTGTCCATCTGTCACAGGGAGTTAATAATTTATAATAATAGATATACTATACAAATAATTTTTTACAGACTAAGTATTATAGTGGCCACTACAACTACGGTATTCCCGCAAATACTCAACTTATTGTCGTTGCAGATATCCGGAAAGAACTTCAAAATAATAAAAAAAATTAAACATCCTCGGTATGTCCCTGGGAAACATTACTATGACGTAGCGCTTCTAGAATTGCGGACAAAAATCATTTTCACAAAGAAGATTCATCCTGCTTGCCTCAGTACATCGATTCCTACACAAGACACAAAGTTAAATGTAACTGGATGGGGAGTAACTCATTCCGGTTTGTTATCATTTTTTTTATCTCACACTTTTAGTAATTTCTATATTACTACATGAGGTCGGCCACAGATGCGCCGCTAACCCTGACGACTAAGCTGGAACGCCTCGGAAAAGTATGTCTCCCTTACCTCACCCTTCTAACCACAACAAAGCAGCGCTTAACACTGCTGTTATCTGGCAGACATAGGTGTGCCGGTGGTGCCGCTGGAGTCGAACCACAAAGGGTTCTACTACCTTCAATGAACTTTGTAAAGAACTATCGACACATGATAATGATATTCTTGAAAGTGTTCAAACTAAATAAGTTATTCCACGGCAAAAGGTATTGACACACGTGTTTTGGAATTTTCCAAAAAAAAAATTGTCGTAGCCAAAGCATAGTTTCACTGCTGGGCACGGGTGTCCTTTCAGAGTCAGAGACGTTTCAGGGGTAGCGGCGCATCTGTGACTTCACGTATGAATCTAATCTTATCTGGGTTTACAGATATTCATCGGCGGCTGATGCCATTTACAATCAAATAGATTGCATGCTCGTCGTCTGCTACACCTATTTTAATAAAAAAGAGATTTTAAATGCTATTCATTACCCTTAGTATGAGTTTTTACGTTTTTACAAAAATGACTGTTTTTGTATTTGTTAACGTATTTGCCCATACATTTCCAATCAGCGCCGCTAGCGGACTGTATCAGAACTGAATGGAAACGTATGGAAAATACGTAAACAACAACAACTAAGAGTACAGATTCATTGGATTTTAATCGGCACTTGTCTAAAATTTTATTTGATTTACAGACAGTAAAAATATGTCCGACATCCTACAGATGGCAACCGTGAACATTGTGGATCATTCCGTATGTCATGATAAACTAAAGCCTACTTATAGCAGGAAATGGCCTAACTTAAAGAAGCACCAAATTTGTGCTGGTGTTAAAGCTGGCGGTATTGACACTTGTCAGGTATGGTTTTAAATTTTATATAATATATCCATAGATTAGTAAAGATTACTCACTCCTAACTTGAAAATGTCAATTTTGACAATTGAAATTGTCACAGTCATCTATTTTCGTGTATGAAAAATATTAAAAATATGTAGTTTTTAGATCATTTACGAATGAAACGAAATTTCTCTGAATTTTAACTTCGATTTCGTGTTTGCGCCACTTAACTTCATATATCGGCATTATTCCGCGTAAATTACACCACGACAGCCATTAAATGGCTGACACATTTGTCAGCCGTTTAAGCCATTTCATGGCTTTCTTCAATTACAAGGCGGTGAGATATCTATACTTATCTATGAATATAACAGATGCAAATAGGCATACCATCCACCTGTTGGTGGCTACAGCCCATGGACATCAGTAATGAACCCCGCATAAGATTCCTACCTGAAGTCGGTCACAGATGCGCCGCTACCTCTGAGTCAGTTTACATCGGAAAAAAACATCTTAATCTTACCTTTTCCATAAAACGTCTTATTGAGTGACGTTTTTTAACAATATTCAGTTAGATAGTTAAATGTACCAGGCGTTACTTTGCGGAAATCCATGCTATTAAGTTAAGATAAATCCTTCGCAAAAAACCGCTACAAATATGTATGATGGTATATATTTTAAACCATGCATTATGAACCACCCTCCCACTCTCAAAGGATGCGTGCAGATACAAATAATTAAAAATATACACTACTATACATACCACCACCAACACGTGTTTCGCTCCAAAACAGAGCATCATCAGGGTAAGTTGACGTCGTAAAGTAAACTTACCCTGATGATGTTAATCGTTAAGTTAACGCTAAGTTAACGTTAAGTTTTAATCTTAAGATAATAATATTCAGTTAACTGATTAGCATTCCATCTTATGGTATGTAAGGATATCTGTAACAAACTCTATATGAAATAGGGTTCTGCCTTAGCCGATCACAGGTGCGTTAACTCTCTTAAGGACAAAAATCGTCGTCTTCTATAAAAGTCAGCAGCAGGGTGTGGATACCCTTTCAGCAAAATTGAAGAACTCCTCCTTATTGGATATTGTGGTATTCCCCGATTTTTCGAACTGACTGTAGATGACCTAACTATTGGGAGACGCTACCTCCTATTGGATTTAATCTATTAGACGTCTCTTTTATAGAAAGAGAGGAAGTACAGCCCATGCGAAGCAAGTTAATCATGGCGTATGGTGATGAGTGTTAATGCATACGAACACACATGATGCGATGAACTCACGTTTATGTGAGTGTTTTTATACGTACGTGTCTTTGGCTGTGTGTACTGAGACTTTATATTGGACTAGTTTAATTAAGAAATATACTAACATCACTGTAATTCTAGGGTGACTCCGGAGGGCCCTTACAAATGATGATCCCGACTACATCGGGGTTGATGCACACTGTGGTTGGGGTTACGTCTATGGGTTACTCTTGTGCCGTACAAGATATGCCAGCTATTTACATAAGTGTAGCCGAAGTTTTGAACTGGATAGAAGAAACTGTGTGGCCTGAAGACTAAGGCTGTTTGTCTACCGCACCGTCACCGAGCCGATACCGAGAACGAGATTATTTTGGGGCCGATTATAATATGTCGTGACGGCGATTGTTTGTCCACTGCGACCGATATTGAAGGTTAATTTCATTCCAGCAGCCACGCGTGTGACGGCAGTGTATGAACAAGTTCCAACGTGTTTTATATTACCGGCACATCGGCCCGTCAAAATCTCGGTGCCGATCTAGCGGTCACGCCGATCTACTCGAAATATCCGCAGCCGGGATGACGGTGCTCGGGTGACGGACGTGCGGTGGACAAGCTGCTATAGTAAATGTATATACGCTACTTTGGCGCCGTCATTAATTATCGGTATCGGTTCGGTGACGGTTGCGGTGGACAAACAGCGTAAACAAGTTTTAGAGGTCTTAAAAGACCAGGTGTTCTAAGGAGTCTTGAGGAGATAATTATGAAGATATAGGATATTATCTAAGCCCTAAGGACTGCTAGCGACGTTATTTCGATATCGCAACACACGAAACATCATTATATTATCATTATAATGTCAAAGTAACTATAGTTATATCGGTTAATTTTTATGTTCCATAATGGTACCTATTATATAACATTAAATAATTATTGAAATTAAAATATGGGTACATTCTTAATGCCGACTTAAATAGTTAATGATATGTACTTAAATCGTAGTAACGTAAATATAATATCTATAATACTAAAATGGTTGTATTTCAGAAAAAATATAGTTTTTCAGCAGATTTTACCTTTATTATTGTTTAAAAATGTTGTTTCAGATATATTTATTCTAATGTTACGTATATTAATAAAAATATTTATATAAACGGGTCTTTTATTATAATTATACTTATCGAAATTAATCTAATAAGCCGAAAACTACAACCTACTTCTAGGTCACTACAAATTAAAAATAATTAAAATAAATGTTAACCCACTACATATTTCTGAAGTCGGGACATACGTGACCAGTAATGGCACACAATGATGAATAATAAAGTGATAAATACATTATGTTACGTTCCTTAACGAAGTGTATAATAATATTGTATAATAGGTTTTCCAGATACGTCGTATGACGTACAATTACAGACTAATTCTACTTTTATCAACATTTATTTATTTATTTATTTACATGCCAACAGCAATACAAACAATACATAACATATTACTTAGTATACTATAGTGTTAGCAACGGCGGTATAATAAAGAAAATTTAACCCTTAATCGGCCATGACTTCAAACAAGTTGATTTTAATATATCAGTACGAGGTTATATTGAGATTAAAGACTTGAATACTAAAAAAAAACTAGTACGTAGCAAGTAGCTTTTTTTTTGCAGTGGAAAATTATTTCCCTATATCCATGAACATAATAATTTACCACTTGACTAACTTTTGTCAGCGTCTTTACTCGTCGATTTTTATATAGGGAAAAAAATAGACAATGCAACATTAAATGAATTATTAATTATAAGATTAAACAAATATAATTAATCAACTATTTTTTATTATTTACTTATGATTCTAGGGAAACCTAGTGGGAAATTTCCCACTTGAAGATTTCATACACGGCTATAGATTAATATTTTCGAACTATTTTTGAATGAGAAAAAATATACCAGCGTAACTTATTTCGTACGTTATCTTTATAGTAATAGATAAAATACATGTTCTACTTTACGAAATAAAAACAATTGCATACTTACAGGATTTTTTCTGGGCGTAGTTTCAAAAACTATTTCAAATTTTGGGAGAAAATGACCGTTAAAATGAACTTTTCACTTTGAATGACCATTGACATTGACAGCTGACGTTTAGAAAGAAGTGTTGCTAGAAAAAAACTTAAAAAAACTACCCATCTTAATACACGTTCGATTTATTATTGTCAAATGAGGGTATTAACTAAAAATAGGCGTATAAAAGGTTACTATAGATCGCCTTCTGGGTATTTTCCAGTCTTTGTAAAGAACGTTACTCTGCCGGTTTTGTTGGTCATTTGCGTTTAAATTGTGTTTCTGTTAATTTATTTAGAAAAGTTAAGGCTTCGGCTTATAAAAAGTTGGTTATTAAATAATATTAAATATGAGTGCCAATTATAGGCATGATTAATGTTTGTATAAAAGTTTATTTTTAATTTGTATGGAACAAATCGAAAATAATTGAAATGTGAACTATTTTATGTGGTGCCTGTGTTACCTATCTATTGCTATATTTAGAAGGCGGTAGAACCCTGTGTGGTTCGATTCCGGCGGTACCACCGCCACACTTATTTCTACCTAATATAAGCAGTGTTAAGCGCTGCTGGGTTTGGGTTTGAAGGGTATGTAAGAGAGACATACTTTTTCCACACATTCCAGCTTAATCCTTAGGGGCGCATCTGTGACCGGGCTCAGGTAGGAATGTAATAATATCTGGGGTTGATTACAGATGTCTTTGGGCGGCAGTACCCAATTAGCATCAAGTGAACTGCATGCTTGTCTGCTATATTATAAAAAAAACAATTCGTCGAAGTATGAAGTTCCAAACTAACTTGACTTGTAGTGATCCTTCACTTTCGGGTGTTATTTCCACTAACGGACTGAACTTCTTTCTGAGGTATTCCCGGAGCGCTATAACATGAGGCTCTTCAAAAATAGTGCAAAAAGTGGTCTCCCGTAGAACCGGCGACTCAATGTATTGGTGACTTCTTGTGTATAAACGTTAGGCAACAGTGAATACTTTCCATCAGGTAGCCTATCTGCTTTATCGTTTAATAATAATAATAATAATAATAACCATTTATTTCAGACAATATAAACAAAGATACAAAAGTATAATTGAATACAGAGGTCCATATCATATATACCTTACAGACTAACATACATATTAATATATACTTATAACTAAATCACGTATTTGCGGCGACGTGAGACGCGGTTTAGGTTAGGTTAGGTTAGGTTAGGTACAAAAAGAAATCTTCGATAATAATTTGAAGATTTACGTATGCCTATAATTATTAATACACTTTTGATTAATACCTTCTATTAATAATTAGCTATTGCTATTAATTTTTGTTTTCTTTTTTAATAATAGTCTACATTGTAGTAGAATTAGTTTCTTATTCTAAGCGGCTTATAGAAACAATTTAAGTTTGTTGCCGTAAGTCAACCACAAATGATTCAAGCGTTCAGTAATGTTGAGTAGTGTGTAATGTGTTCTAATATTTGGTAATAATGTTGTTGCCTAGACATAGGTGTTTTATATTGCTCGGTGACAATATTGCCTATATTCTGTGCTTAGTCACGATTTTTTCAGCGGTAGGAGCAATTTTGGCAATATTCTTCTGTGGTATAGTGGTGAGTACTTCTTAAGATAATCATCATAAATTTGGCCTCAGGCTATTCATCTATCCATCAGCCTTTTAAGGTCCACTGCTGGACACAGGTCTCCCCTAATTGACGTCATTCCAACCGGTCCCGTGCCCTTTGAATCCAGCAGTTTTCCGCCATCTTGGCCTGATCTGATTCCTTCGACTTATGTGATTTTTATAACTTTATACTCACTTGCTTTAATGGTCAAGGAAAACATCGGGAGCCGAGAAGATGACCACAGATGTGTTGTTATCTAAGATACTCACCACATGGGTTTGTGGTCAGGCAGGCAAAATAGCTTATCACGTAAAGACAGACTTTGGCCCCGGTAAGGACTAAGTTGGAACTCCTGTTACGCATTCGATGTCATATCATACTCTTCAAATTAAAATGGCTTCATGTGAACTATTTGTTTTTAATTCCAATTACCTAAAAAAATATTATGCTGATATACCACTCATAACTTTAATGATATGAATATAACTGTAAATATGTAGCATTGAATAAGTCAGTTTTCCTGTTTTTAAGTGAACATTGACCTGACTGATGACCTGAGGGAAATAAAACTCCTGTCAGCTTCTTCCCCTAACAATGTGAAATATAAAAAAAAATATTTACTGAATTGTGCGTAAGTCATAAAACAGGCCTACTTTTTATCCAAATTTCACGCTTCTGTTATACGTGGCTTAGGCTCTGCGATGATGAATCTTTGATTTGTATTTTGTCTTATAACTTTATAATATAGCAGACGAGCAGTCCACCGTACGGTAAGTGGTTAATGCCGCCCTTGGACATCTGTAATCGTTCCCATATAATATTAGATTCCTATCTAACGTCGGCACCGATGCGCCGCTACCCCCAAGGGCTAAACCTTAATGCATCTGATAAGAATGTCTCCCTCACCACACCCTATAAATAAGAACAGAACAACGCTTAACACTGATCGTATAAGGAAGAAAAATATGGCAGTGATGCGGCCGGTATAATAACCACAGAGAGAGCTCTATCACATTTATAAGTATAGATTTTGTTTTTTTAAAGCCCATACACACTTCGGACTCACTTGAGAAAGCAGAAGTTATTGAGAATACGGTGGCACTTAGACATATAGAAGATGCACATGCGGAAACTAGGAAGGAGATATGTGAGCCGCTGCCACCGACAGACGACGATGCAAAGTGTGGAAACAGAGTTGCTGATCGAAGTAAGTAATTAAAAAGTTAATATAAATACAAATATGTGACTGCTTTTTATAATAATAATATACTCGTAATAATATAGGAATAGCAGGCAAGCATGTCCACCTGATGGTAAGTGGCTACTACCGCCCATGAACATCTGTAATCAACTCCAAATTTGATTAGGTATTCCTATCTGAGGTCGGCCACAGATGCGCCGCTACTCCTGAGGACTAAGCTGGAACGCCTTACCATAACCTTACAACCAGAACACAGAAGCATTTAACATTGCTGTTATGAAGCAGAAATAGGTGTGGCGGTGGTGCCGCCGGAGTCGAACCACAACCACCTTCAAATATTATAGCCTATACTCTCATATTTAAGATTAATCCAACGATGCCTCATATGTTAAAGAATGATGCATATAGTATATTTTTAATCTTCCACATTTTTAATCACCTCTTTGCGTTGACTCTTGTTTGCCAGGATACGGAAATTGGAACCCAGATGATGAATTGACGTACCTACATCATCAGTGCAGAATGACGGATGAAATATTTACAACTTGAATATTCATATGAATCATATACCTTCCTACATGTATACTATCCTACTAGCCCTTTTCCTTTTTTATATCGGTAAAGTAGCAAATTAACATGCAGTTCACCTGATGGTATGTGGCTACTGCCACCCATATTTGTAATCAATCCCAGATAATAGCACTAATTTGGAAAGCCACGGATAAGTGTCTACTTTACCAAGCTCTTCAAATCGGAATACACCAGCGTTGAAGATTGTAGGCAGAACTAGGTCACGATGGTGCCTCCGTAGATGAACGACAAAGAATTCTACCACCGTCTTAAACGACTATCCAGAATTGCCGTATATTATGCACAAGATATCCATTGAGGATTGTAATTAATTGTTAATTTCCAGAATGTTGCGAATACAAGCGAGCGATGAATAATAAGGATGAAATAATGAGAAATTTAAGGAGTAGTAAGTACATGCATTACTTATTTTTGTATTCTACAACAACGACATCTACGTTAAAATCTCATAACTAAAAAATAAGTGCACGAAAGAGCGCATAAGACCATTTTAAAATAATTCATTAACTTAATATTAGATTTTAATTATAATTACGGCTTGCGGCTGTAGGTACTTCGATATACGGCCTTACGAATTCGTTTTTATTTATTATATTTGGATTAAAACACAAATATAGAAATCCTGACACATTTCTGTTAAATTGAGTCATAGTTATTTCGTAACTTTGAGAAATCAGTACCCTCACCAGAGGAGTTTTTACGTTTCGACAAATATGACTGTTTTGGTATTTGTTTACGTATTGGCCCATACGATTTCCTAGTTCTGACACAATCCGCTAGGGGCGCTGATTGGAATTTGTATGGGCAAATACGTAAACAAATACCAAAACAGTAATATTTGTCGAAACGTAAAATCTCTTGGTAAAGGTACAGTGACAGAGGTTTCGAACCTCTAATAGTCCAATTAAGACGCTAATTGAACGATTAAGTTATCACTGTCTTATCAATATTACAAAACATATTATTATAGCATTTTAATTGATACTAGATACATAACAATTATTTACTAATGATATGGCTATTTATACAGGATGAATTTTTAAATTATCTTAGTATTTTTTTAATTATTTTTAAATTATCGTAGCGAAATACTGAAACTGAAATGCTGAAAGGAGTTAGGCCGATTTTGACATAAATTAAAACTATATCATCTAATTAAAAACATGTATTATTCTAGCCGGATAAGACAAAAGAAGTTTATTTTGAAAAAAAACTCTTTATATTATTCTGCCATCGGATAGTGTCTTTAATGATGAAATTCTGGGAAGTAATGATAAATTACAAAATAAAGGAGAAGGTTCATTTAAAAAAAATACATATTTTCATGTTCTTTTGCGTTTTCAGATGGTTTGCTTACAATACTTGGTGGAAAAAACGCGAGTCCAGGAGATTTTCCTCATATGGTAATATATGATTTTCCCTTTATATACTTGGTTTTCCCTCTTTTTGTGTGTATTTATTTGTATGTATGTAAGTAGTGTAAGCAGTGTATTGCTATCAGGTTTATAAATAAAAAAAGACTTGGCTTGTATTTCAAAAATGGTCACTCCCTTTCTGGTTCTATACTGGAGGCACCACCGCCAAACTTATTTCTGCCTAACAACAACACTGTTTGGCGCTGCTATATTCCGGTTCCAAGAGTGTGGCAAGGGAGACATACCTAAACGACGCGTTCCAACTTAGTCTACAGGGCTAGCAACGCATTTGTGACCGACCTCAGGTAGGAATATTTAATCCAATCTAGGGTTGATTACGGATGTCCCTGGGCGGCAGTAGCCACTTACCATCAGGTGGACTGTATGCTCGTCTGCTACTTCAATGTAATAGAAGGAAACTTATCGTTTCAGGTCGCAGTGGGTTGGTTGTATCAGGAGAAACTGGTATATAAATACGTCTTCTTGTGCGGTGGATCCTTGATAAGCAACAAGTTCGTGTTAACCGCAGCTCACTGTACCTCTTACAACGGCAAAGGAGTTCTGGAACCCATACCACGCATAGTTAGAATGGGGAGTGAATATATTAGTGACAAGGTAAGTTCACATTACGTCGGACCGACAGTTTAACCAGCATTTCCCAAGTGGTTGGAAAATTTTGTTGCAGCTAAAGTGTGATCGCAAGCTATGACAAATGATCACTGCGAGGACTGTTGTGGATTACCCAGACGGAAGTTCTACGGAAGTCAATTTAGAATTCCATCCAAGACCTCGATTTTAAAGTAATCTTTGTTCATGCGATACCCACGACGCTGGATCTCCTAGTGAGGTTATAATTAGAAAAAAATATTTATTTAATTATTTTATACTTTCAGGTTAAAGATCGCAACAGAAAAAACGTAAGGATTAAAAATATTACCACTCATCCCAGCTACAATCCAAAATTTTACTATTACGATGTAGCCCTTCTAGAATTGAGGAGTGAAGTGATTTTCACAAAGAAGATTCATCCTGCTTGCCTTTCAACCTCGTTAACTCCGACAAAATTTACGGAAGTTAATATTACTGGATGGGGATTTACTGACAAAGGTATGGATTTTTAATAATGTTCAAACAAAATGTTAGAATCATTGTTAGCAAAAATATGTAAGTATAGAAGCAAATTTGATGATAAGAGAACCTAAAGACATTTCAACCAACTTCATTTAGAACAGAGGTTCTGCCTAAAGCCGATTGCAGCTGCGTTGCTAAAGGAATAGCATATTTACCTCATACGTTAGTCAGCCGGCATCCAGACTTTTCCACCGAAATTGCTTCACGCTTGAAAGAGGTGTGGCGGAGGGTACCTCTCTGATCGAAAAATACTCGTTTTACTTTTTTAGATGATTATTATAGCTTACCTATACTAAAGGACACAGTTGAGTTGTTTCTGAAGAAAGCAACCACATGTGACATTTTCTTTGGAAATTTTAGTTGATTGAAAGTTATGTAGTTAAACATTTTATAAGATACGAATATGGCTCATATCTTGAAATTCCTTGCAACGTAGTAAGTTTATAAATAAATATTCTTTTTAATGTTTCAGATAGTAAACAGATGCCCGATCGCCTCCAAGTAGCGACTGTGAACATGATAAAATATGAAACGTGTGAAAAGAAATTGGTTGAGGATCAGAGTGGGAATTGGGTGTTTCGAACGCACCAGCTCTGCGCTGGTGTTGAAGGTGGTGGAATCGACACTTGTCAGGTACGGTTCCTAACTTTGCTTTTTTATAATATAGGAGTAGCAGATGAGCATGCACTCCATCTGATGGCTACTGCCGCCCATGGACATCTGTAATCAACCCCCAATAGGATCAGGTATTCCTACCTGAGGTCGGCCACAGATGCGCCGCTACACCTGAGGACTAAGCTGGAACGCCTCGGAAAAGTCTGTCTCCCTTACCACACACTTCAAAACGGAACACAGTAGCGCCTAACACTGCTGTTATTAGGTAGAAATAACTTACTTACACGTCAATATCCTACCTACTGTAATATTTTAATTCTAGGGTGATTCCGGAGGTCCTATACAAGTGAAGGTCTGTACTACGTCGGGGTCCATGCACAGTGTGATCGGAGTGACTTCTGCAGGCCATCGGTGCGGTTTACCTGATTCCCCGGGCATTTACATCAGCGTGGTATCAGTATTGACGTGGATAGAAAACATAGTGTGGCCTGAAGATTATCATAAACTCCGTGGCTTCAGAAGAAATTACTAAGGAGACTTTGCATGAGCAAAATGTTTAGTTAGACTCTAGTTGTACTGTTATTTACTTCATATATATTCTTTTTTAGTTTTAGATATTAGGTACCTCCTTATATATTATATATTTCATCAGATATTTTATCTTATATATCTTATTATAAGAATAGTATGCGAAGGTTCTATGATTTACTTTTAAAAATAATTCCATCGACTTTAATAGATTAAAGATATTGTTTCAATTTTATTCTAATATTTTCTTACCCTTTTTGTTATCGAGGGGGAAATCTTCAAATGGTACCTGGTGCCGTGGAAACGACTTAGAGTTATGTGGGATTCACCGCACTTAAACTCCCACGGTGGCCGTCCTATGCGCTGCGAAAAGGTCTCCGGGATCTCTAAAGGAACTCAACCGGAGTCTTCTTAGCGCGTTGCGCCGTCGAGCTCTGCCCAATTGAGCATAACGTTCGTCTCATCTTCTGATGTGCACTTTTTTGCTATCGAGGGGGAAATCTTCGAAAGGTACCAGGTGCCGTAGGAACGACTCAGAGTTATATGTGATTCTCACCGCACTAGAATCCCCGCAGTGGCCGTCCTCAGCACTGTGAAAAGGTCTCCGGGATCTCTAAAGGAACTCAACTGGAGTCTTCTTAGCGTGTTGCGCCGTCAGGCTCCGTCCAAGTGAGCATATCGTTCGTCTCATCTTCTGGTGTGTTCGACGGTATGCGACCACTCATACCGCCGTCTTGCCCGGAGTACCTACTGCGCGTCAGACTGGTATGGTAACCGCTCCACGATACGAATCGTTGAATTGTATTATTTGACGAAACGTGCC
This sequence comes from Epargyreus clarus, assembly GCF_041222505.1. Lineage (NCBI taxonomy): Eukaryota > Metazoa > Arthropoda > Insecta > Lepidoptera > Hesperiidae > Epargyreus > Epargyreus clarus. The sequence goes on along the minus strand of NW_027332225.1, from coordinate 12,409,969 downwards.
GATACGTAACTGTAGGTAAAATATTCTTAAAAAGTCATCAAAAGTGTAGACAAAATAACCATTTTAATAATCACTAACAGAAATAATTAATTAGTATCCCACATGAATTGCTTGCTCAATAGATACGAATTAATAAAAGCAATTTACTTGATGGTAACCACATACGAAACATCAGTAGAATAAAAAAAAAACTTTAAATGAAAATGGAACATTGCGATAAGCAGAGGAAAAACAATACGAGATTCGGAAGAGATATCTCGGGTTTCGAGTGTCGCGAAAACGGGAGTTTACCATAATCTTGGATTGTAGCGTGGCGATTCACTTCGCGGACGTTAGGGCTAGTTTAACGTTCATGGGCGAGCGGAATAGCGTATAGCGGATTTTAACTCCTTACTAAAGCTTTTTTGTTATATTGCAAAGGAGCATGCAGTTCACCTGATGGTAATTGGCAAGTGGTTCGACTCCGGTGACACCATGCCACACCTGTTTCTACGTCATAATAGCAGTGTTAAGCGCTGCTGTGTTCTGGTTTGAAGAGTGTGGTAAGGGAGACATACTTACCGAGGCGTTCCAGCTTAGTTCTTAGGGGTAGCGGGGCATCTGTGGTTGATCTCAGGTAGTAACATCTAATCTTATCCGGGCTCGATTACGGATGTACATGGGCGGCAGTAGTCACTTACCATTAGATGGACTGCATGCTCATCTGCTACTCCTATATTATAAAAAAAAATAAAAACTGCCGCTCATGGTCAACTGTAATCAACCCAGATAAGGTTAGAATCCTCTTTGAGACCGGCCACAGATGGGTTGCTGATCTGGAGGACTATGTTCAACGCCTCGAATAAGAATGTCCCCCTTACCACAACCTAAAATTACCAAGCAATTCAAATATCACAGTGGTGACGGCGTCGCTGCAGAGTTACAAAGCGTTTACGGTAGATTTGAAAACGAAAACCTAAGGATAACCTAACCTAACCTATTTTTTTTTGACGAGGGGGAAACCTTCAAAAGGTACCCAGTGTCGTGGGAGCGACACGGGGTTATGTGGGATATTTACCGTACTAAAACCCCCCCGGTGACCATCCTCACCGTTGCGAAGAGGACTCCGGGATCTCCAACGGAACGCAACCGGAGTCCTCTGAACGTGTTGCCCCATCAAGCTCCGCCCAGGTGACCCCAGGCGCTCTCCATACCATCTGGTGTTTACGACGGTATGCGACCATACATACCACCGTCCTTCCCGGGGTCGCTTGCTGAACGAACCTAACCTAACCTAACCTAGGATAATGTAATCAGGTAATGTTATGTACATGTCAATGGGAACGCGCTCTTCATAATCTCCCTCGGTCGCCACCATGAAATGTTATCGTTTTCACGCCACTACCAGGAAAACTATTCGTCTTGTGACTTTTGCAAGTAAAGTACCAAAAATTGCACCTGTACTCTTATTACGAGTTTTTACGTTTTGACAAAAATTACTGATATTATTTTGTTTTTGTTTACGTATTTCACATATATTTCCAATCAGTTCTGATACAATCTGCTAGGGGCGCTGATTAGAAATGTATTGGCAAATACGTATACAAATACCAAGACAGTGATTTTGTACAAAATGTATTGTTATGAAATATATTAGCTCGCGCCGCTTATGTCGTAGTCAGGATGCTATAGCAATTGTTTTATTTCAATTAATCTTATTCACGACGTCGTGCAGATGAAGATGTCTGAGCGATTGCATATAGTCGTGTAAAATACTATAGTAGACTCATTTTTAGGGTTCCGTACCCAAAGGGTAAAAACGGAATCCTATTACTAAGACTTCGCTGTCTGTCCGTGTGTCCGTCTGTCACAGGGCTATATCTCCTGAACCGTAATAGATAGACATATGATTTTTTACAGAGGATGCATAACGGTGGCCGCTACAACAACAATTGCTAAAAATAAAATAAAATTGAATATTAAAGGGGGTCTCCATACAACAAACCGACATTTTGCGGCATTTTTCGATCTAACTGTTAAACCGTATCTACTAGGAAGACGGTTAAAATTTTTACAATCCGTTTACTACTATAATTGGTATTATTAGTTTAATTCGTTACTGTAGATTCTAGAAATTTAATAAACTACTCTATAAAACGGACATTTTAGAGCACATTCCCGTATTTATCTGTTCCGCCAAATATGCTGGTCACAACCATATGTTTATAATCAAATCAATTTACTAGTATATTTCTACTGCCTTGAAAATCTACATCGAGCAAATCAAATAAGAATATAGTATTTTTTTGAAAAAGGGACAGGTATGAATTTAAAATAAAAAAAAAAACTGTATTCAACTCCTCGCCTAATGAAGACTACTAGGATATAAATTTCATGATTATAATTATTAAAGTGACAAACGACTGGATGATAAGTGGCCTCTGCTGCCATCTGTATTTCATATAAGTTTAGATTGATACTTAAGGTCGGCCAAAGATACGTTAGTCCCCATCAAGACTAATTTGGAATCCCTTTGGAAGCCTCCCTTATGACACAACAAAATTATCAATGTCTTATGGATGATTTTTCAAAAATTCTGCGTAATTCAATTTACTCGTTTATATATCGAAGCGTACTAGGCTATCATAATCACGAGGAGTCCTGTTAAAACTCGGTGTTGAGTCGGGGCTTAACAAGAAAACTTCCGAGGACGTAACGAGCTACGCCGTTTAACTTCTAGCGGACATGCTTTTAATTTTAATCTATTTCATTTCAATGTTATCGAGCTACATCGATTTGCTAATGTTAATTAAATAAATATTATAAGTATATTTATATTATCTTAAACTGTTGAGAATGTATTTAAATGGTATGAAATTATTATTTTCCAGCAAAAATTTAGCATTTCTATTCTTCTCTCGCTCGGGCTCTATAATGTATAAGCGAGAAATCCGTACTTTTTTGAGACCGACTATAACAGCATAATTTCCTTATAATAATAAAGGTATAGCGAATGTGATGTGTGAATAGAAACCTACACGTTTGAGAGTTGAAAAAAATCTCTAAGGTGTTTGATGTCTTCGAAGTCGCAATGGCTAGCGCCGTATGGTTTAATCTGATTCACTCTATAAGGAGAACCGTGCCGAAGAGTGAGTTAGAAATCTGCATTTAATGTTGGACTGAGAGATAGAATGATTGGTGACAGTAGTTATATATATCGTCAGTTACACCGCAGGCTTTTTGTTACTTCAGTCACTTTAATAAGTCGCCAAGTACGAGTCGAACTCGTACATGGAGGCTTCCGTACCACCAAATGTTCATTATATTTTACTTATTTTTATAAAATTATCATATTAAACTATGTTTTATTGTTCTTATTATAATTCTAGTAGTTATAGTAGTAAACGGATTGTAGGAATTTCAACTATCTTCCTAGTACTGAACCGTTAGATATAGACCAACTTTAGTATTCAACTTTATTTTATTTTTAGTATTTGTTGTTATAGCGGCCACTCTTATGCATCCTCTGTAAAAAAATCAAGTCTCTATCTATTATGGTTCCAGAGATAGAGCCCTGTGACAGACGGACAGACAGCGAAGTCTTAGTAATAGGGTTGCATTTTTACCCTTTGGGTACGGAACCCTAAAAAAGAAATCTCAACTACAAGCATGCATTTACTTACCACGTAACTCGCAGACTTTTGGTAACTGGCATCTCGACGTGGCAATGTTTCTAAAATACATTATGTCCTCGGACAAATCCTGCTATCACCTACACGACCTCACGTCGTAGAATAACCGCGCGTTTGCTGAGCTTTAAAAATACCGTACATTTTAGTAGAGGTAGGAATACCTACACGGAAATGTTTTTGAAAGAAATATGAAAAAACATAATGGTAATATAAAAATGTGGCATAATGTTTTTATACGAGTGATGTTATAGGAGCATTATAATTATTTATTCAAATAATAATCTTGACGAAACTGAAAGTAGTCCAACGGAAGTTTCTTTTTTAAATTCGTGTACGTTCAAATTTTGATTAAAACAGAACAATTACGTCACCTAACTAAAAAACGCGTAACTAGGCCTACATTATTGCTTATTATTGAAAGAAAAAGTTTTCTAACTTATAAATTTTTCAACTATTTATTTATTTATTTTATTTATTTCCATTTAATTCAGACATAGTCCATATTTTGTTAATAAATAAGAAACAAAGAGTAATAATAATAATAATAACAAATATGACAATACAACTAAAATTATTTTCTATGCGACATTCCCGAGGAGATCACGTGCACCATATTCCAGTGGCTCATTATTGGGCTGTTGATCTTATTACTAATGACGCTTACGAGGCTGTTGGTGCTATTAAAATTCTTTATAAAATAATCAAATATTTGGATGCACCACCAGTGACGTGTTTCATTATTATTTTTGAAGTAGGACAAAAAAGTTTTAATTTCTTATCATTGCATTATTCTTCTTGTACCACTACAACTAAGCACATTTTCGCGCAAATATTCCTTCCACACATTACTTAGTAAACGCTTATCACGCAAAACCACAACAGGCTCTAATAGTCGCTAAGGAAACTATTTTAGCACAACTCGCTCCGAAATTCCGAGCACGTTGAAAATTTAACGTGCGTTCCCATCAAAGAGAAACTCCGTTTGAAATATTGTTGTTGAAAATGGACGATATTCTGTGGGTTTTTGGAGAAAATTGCAAGAATTTGGAGCGAAAGCAGGACTTTCTGGAGACAAAGACGATCGTTGCTTGGGAATTGGTTGGGACTTCGAAGAATTTATTGTTTTTGTAAGCCTTTGGGTTGAAATATAAACTAAAATATGTTGTTCGGTAAAAAATAAATATATTATTTTATTTTTTGTCTATTTCTCTATGCAAAAGTGGAAGAATCTTTAAAGGTAGGCACTCAGATCTAGAAACTTTGTAACTACCTATCACAGAACCTGCTTTTCATTCATTATTAATTTTAAGCATATGCCATTTAAATGTTTTTAGAGTTCAACATCACGCGCTTCTACTCAATATTAATTAACTCGTACACGGACACTTCGTACATTAATAAGCATTCAAGAAACGTAGAAACAATGATATAAATTGATTAATCAAATCAGACCTCATCTATCCAACTCCAACCGTGTTAGACCTTTTGTACAGTAAATTAACCTAAATCAAATTTTAAATCAACTGAAGCGCCCCGACTGGCTCCGGAGATAGAGCCATTGTTCATCATCTCGCTCTTGGTCCTCCACTGCATTGTTTCCGCATTTTTAATCAAATTCATCTCATTCGAGCCACGACGAAATTAAAGGCGAAACGCATAAATTAAGACGACTTAGACAAACTTCTCGCAACTTTCAAAGGCTCACCTCTTTTGAGGGATTGTTCCTTCAACCTCAGGAATAATCTTCGCAAATTATGGCCAGTGTTCTCTCAAAAACTGATTTCCCTGAAGTTTGGTGGATAAAGACTAAATTCGCTTGCAGTATCGAATTCTGGATGTAGATTGGGTTTTGTGGAGTCATATGCTAATGTAGGACTCCCATCGGAAAGATTTTGGAGTTGGTCGAATTGGATGGCAAATCATTGGAATATTTATTAGTCTGGGGATTACTGTCTTCGTTCTGTTTGTTCGCCCGAGTTTGTTATTTAGGCATCAGGTCTTGTAAACAAGGTCTGAAGTTCTGATCATCTCACTGGAATTGCTACTTTAATTAAACAACACTTATTACCAATGTGCCCTACTGCAAGCAGGTAAGCTACCGCTATGTAAATAAAGTCAAAGTAGCAGTAATTACGTGACTTAAAAATTACTAATTACTAATTAACTGAATTCGTTTTGTTTTTTAATTTCTGGGCTACTACATAGTATTAAAACATCCGCTATTTATAATCAATCTGTCCATTTTTGCCTACCAATAATCAAAATTTGACAATATCTAGTATGCAGAAGTTGTCAAACGTCGATGTTTAATAGGAAAAATGTTGGTAGATTGATTAATATTAACGGGCGTAAGGCAGCATGTTAAAATAATTATATTTTACAACATTATCACCACATGAAACTCAACAATAGAAGCTCAGTCAGTCTCAAGACGAATCTAAACTTCTACCAAATTTGATACATTTTTGAAAATCCAATGTTTCTCAAGTACGTGAATAAAGCTGTCAAATTGTTCGCAGACAGTTTGCAATAGATGCAAATAATGCAAACCGTTGCGCGGAACTGGAAGCAATTTAACTTTCAATTGAATATGCCGAAACTGAGTTTAACTAAACTTGTAACTACGGGTACGCTCCAGTTATTAAGGAGTGGTCTTTGATTAGCTTTTTGATGACGGAAATAAACGAGAATAAAGCTTTCAGTTTTATATTTTTGATGTGAAACATCTATAGCCGCACGTAAAAAAGATTTCTGGCGTGGCGACGATTACCTTTAACTACATAGACAAATGTTCTATAAGGGACAGAGCTATTAGAACAATGTGATAAAAAAATACAACTAGTGTTTGACCTTGCGTTTCAAGTGTACGCAAACGTAAATATTGACCATGGAATATAGTGACCAATGATTACTTCAGTCAAAACGGGACATCGATTTTTTTATGTCAAATACTTTTTACTTGAAAAAATATAGTTAGAAATAATAAAAAACACGCTTTTATGATAAAATTAACTAAAAAGTAGAAAATAATTTTCAATCTAGGAATCATTTAAGGAAAAGTAAATAGTATAATTGTGCAAAAAATGTGGGGCGCTTTATGAAAACTGATAAATGGAGCACCCCATGTTTTTTTCACAATTATAATATTTACTGTTACTTAATTGACAATGGCAACGGTTCATTTCGGAGACAACGGCACGAAGCATCGAAAAAAGGGACTGTCCCGTTAAAAACGGGACGTATGGACGTATATTTCTCATTGATACTCATGCTTGTCAAAGACAATGAAATAATGGAACAGAAGGTAAAAAATGTCCAGAACTGTCGATAATAGTTTTAGTACATCGTTTACGTAGAAATGTTATAGTACAGTTTAACTAAATAAATTATTATTATATAAATATATAATTTGATGAAAGAATGTATCTATACAGATGTATCGACTGGTTTAAAATATACGATTTAAAAATTGTTTATATTTATTATCGTATATTAGTAAAGATTACTCACTCCTAACAAGAAAATGTACCCAGTTTTGAGAATTGAAATAGTTGCGTAAAAAAGTTTTGCCACGTCTCCGTGCTAAAATGTCCCTAAAATATTTGAAATAATTATTTATCTATTATGTAAATTACGCAGTATTAGTTATTTATTTGTAAATTTTCTCTAAAAATGTTTTTATTTGTCAAGAATTCAAAAAAAAACTTACTAATAAGCCGTTTGTGGCTTCATTCAATTTCAAGGCGGCGAAGTATCTTTACTAATTTATGTTTATTATTTTCAGTTTTATTTTACACA